>NC_050573.1:452354140-453001640 GCF_011100635.1 Trichosurus vulpecula | reverse complement strand
GGTGGGCCTGGGGCTGGAAGCAGCAGCAACTGTAGCTGCCCCACCTCCGCTGCCCCTGGGGCTGGAAAGCGAACCGCGAACTCCTTCCACTCCTGCAGCTTTTCCCACTAACCTTCTATGTAGTCTTTGGTGTTTGTGGGTTGAGGAGTCTGGTAACTGCCACAGCTCACATAATCAGGGCCCTAGGGGCCCCATCCGCCCGACTCCAAGTTTGGTTGTTCTGCACTGCTCAGGCTGGCCTCTGCTCCACTCCGTTCCCAGCTCCCAGCTCCCAGCTCCATGTAGGATAGACCTCACGCAGAGACCATCCAGGCTGTCCTGGGCTGGAGCCCTGCTTCCCTCTGCTGTTCTGTGGGTTCTGCCATCCTAGAATTGGTTCAGAGCCATTTTTATAGGTTTTTGGAGGGACTCCATACGAAGCTCACAGTAGTCCCTGCTTACCAGCAGCCATCTTGGCTCCGCCCCCCCCCCCCCCACACACGTACATACACATATATGTATATGCATTTGTGTTTGTATATGTATATACAGTCTTCCTAGAGTCAGGAAGAGTAATCTTCCTGAATTCATGTCTGGCCTCAAACATTTACTAGGTGACCCTGAACAAGTCACTTAACATTGTTTGCCTCCGTTTCTTCATTTATAAAATAGGTTGGAGAAGGAAACAGCAAACCACTCTAGTATCTGCCAGAAAACCCTAAATGGGGTCACAAAGAGTCAGATGTGACTGAAATGACTGAACAACAATGTGTTTTATTTGTATGAGACATATCACACATATATGTATATATGCTGTATATATGTGTGTGTATATATGTGTTTATGCACATTTTTCTCTAACTTATACTAGTCTCCTACTCAATCAACTAACAAGTGTTTTAAGTACCTACTATGTTGTAGGCACTGTGTTAGCCACTGGGAATACAAGCACAAAGAAGAAAACAGTCTCTACAAGCAAGTAGCTTATATTCTAATGGGGGAAACAAGAAGTATATGGAAATTATATGCAGCATAAAAATAAAACTTATCAATATGTAATCATACACACATTAAATAGTTGAATGTAAAATATTAAGAGAAGGAAAGCAGTAGAAATCGATGACATAAGGAAAGGCTTCATGCAAAAGATGCTGCCTGAGCTGAATCTTGAGCGCATTGGAGACCTGAGAGATGTCCAGGTCAAAGGAATCCAAATAGGAGAGGAATTGCAAAGAGTGTAGAACTGAGAGAAGACTGGTTTGATTGCATCATGGAGTAGATAAGGGGAAGTAACCTCCGTCAAGCCTGGAAATGTAGGATGGATCCAAATTGCATAAGGTTTTAAAAAACTAGGTAAAAGACTCAATACTTTATTCCAAAAACAATAGCAAGGCATTGGGTTTGGTTCTGACTGTAACTGCATTTTATGAAAATTACTTTGACAGCAGTGTGCAGAAGAAGTGACTAGAGTTATGAATGACTCAAGTCAAGGAGACTAAATAGGGGGCTGTTTGAATAATCTATGAGAATTTGATTAGGGCATGAACTAAGGTGTGAGTTGTATGAGTGGGGAATAGGTGTCAGATGAGAAATGTTTTGGGTCAGTAGAAATGACAAGAATTGGCAACTGATGTGCATAGGATTAGGAAGGGTTGAGGATTCAAGGATTGATAGTGGAGGCATATTCCAATGCCTCATCATGTTATTGTAGCAATAATAGGTTCTAGAAGGCCATACCAGTGAAGTAAAAGCTCTAGGTAAGTCCTACTGAGCTGAGAAAAAATTTTGAGTAGTAGCCCAGTAAAGGACTATGTGTATCTGTCATTGGAGGATCAAGCTGGCCATGTTGAAAAAGATTCATCAATAGATTGGTCACAGAAAAGTAAAAAGACTTTCTACTTAGGCATGGAGGGATTATGATTTGTGTTAGTGGCATACATGCCCACATAGTTGGAAACTCATATATTTGAAGTAATGGAGTATACTAGAGCCAGCACCAAGACAAACATGAGAACAACAGTAACCAAAAACAGATTGATGCACAGCATTGACATTTATGTTGGCTACTTCCTTCTAAGAGGGCACAGTTCTTCCCAGCAGGTAATGATGTTTTTGCTGCATCATTTTCTCTCTGCTAGTCCACATTGACATAGGGTAAAAATATCTCCAAGCTGTCACATCCCCATCTGAAAGAAATATAGCTACCATCTAAGGGGGTGGTGATGAGGCAGCCCTGTGTGGATGGAAAGAGAACATGATTTCTAATTAGTGGAGATAATGCTGAGACAATACTGAATCTGCCTCATGTAGAAGGTTGATACCAGAGCTGCTTGAGAGAGACACATAGTTCCCTCATCTTGCTTGAGAGGGACCCATATTATACAAAAAAACCTGGGGCTGGACCCTCTGTTCTCCCATCCTGATTGCACCTATGAAGAGACTGAAGTCTTCTGTGGCCCTCCATCAATTTTGTTTTGTTTTTTGCTTATTTTGTTTTTTTTCCCCCAAGCAGAGACATGCTGGAGTCAGCTCATACTAACTTGAAAGAGCCAATGATTAAATATTCAGTGTAAGCATTTATACCTCAGAAATCAGCAAAGGCTTCAAATCAGGAAGAGCTTGACTTACTATTTTGTTGGTTGTCTAGAGACTCTAGATTTAATGAAGTGATGGAGAAAATGTTAAGCATGTAGATCAAACTTAAAAATTTAATGGCCATATGTACATTGGAGGGTTGGTTGTTATACATTTACCAGCACACCCCCAGTCCTAATTCAAAAGTTCCTACTTTTGACTTTGCATTAAAGAAAATGTTCATTGTACATATGTTTAGGTCATGTGTCACCTAGCTACCAAAAGGACCAAAATAGAAAGTGTCTTTATAATTGAAAAGTTCAAAGCCTTGCATGAAAGTATAATTGAGACTATTGTAAAATCATTCAGCAGGCAGTTGAAACTAGATATATAGAGAACATTTTCTTTCAAGAGGCTAAGAGTGGGTAAGTTGCCTAACAAGGGATGACTCCTTGGTATTACTTGGTGATTTTAATATATTAACTGAATTTCATTAATGCCATTCTTTGAACTGTGAAACTTCTCTCTGTTCCCCATGACCTAAAATTGTCCTGCTCTAAATCCATTAAATAAAATTATGTGATGCTGAGGTTAATTAATCATGCATACCCAGCAGCAGAAAATCAGGCCTATAAATGGAATATTGATCTTCAAGGAGGCCACTGCCTTGCAACCATAAAAGAATTAGCCACAGGTGTGTTTTGTGAATATAGGTGGGATAATTAACAGTAATAAACCTAGGGTTTGTAGTTAATTAAATCAGTTATAGGGGAGTGTTTCACAAAAATGGTACTAGTTGCTCAAATCCTATTAAAAATAAAACAAGTCATATATCCTTTTATTCACCTGGATATGACAAAGACTAGACAATACCATCAATTACTATTAAAAGCTTCTCCTTAATGACTGCCAGCTTCTAGTCTATTTCCTTTCCATTGTATTAATGCTGACATCATTAATTTAGTATAAAGCAATGTTCCTATACTCTATCCAGCAGAACTTTGGCATTCCTCTGCCTTTGCAATGTCTTCTGTAGTCATCTCCTCATTTCCCTCTGGCACCATTATCTTCCACCTGGAATATTGTGACAGATATTCCCAGTTCCCCTTCTCCTGGCCCCTGAAATCCCTACTTCACACTACTGTCAGCTAGTATTTCATGTGCATCATGTCTCTTCCAAAACACCTTCAATGTCTTCCGATTGTACGTTGAGTAAAATTCAAACTTCAAAATCCTTTGTCTGGTATTTAGAATCCTCCACAACCTAGTGGTACTCTGTTTCCAGTCTTATCTCATATTAGTCTTCTCTAGATATTTCATATTGCAAGTAATCTGATTTATACACCTTTCTCCATGGGCTACATAGCTTCTATATCTATGGTCATACTATTCCCTAATCAACTAATGATTTTCTTTCCTCAACTGCTCAATGGATTAATAATCTTTTTAATAATTAATACCTCAAAACTCATTTACATGGGACCCTCCTTACTGGTGGAGATTGATTACTCAAAATCAACACCTGCCTGAGGTGTAGAATTGGTAAGGGCTTGGGAGAGGAGGAATCCTGGTCTTCTGGCTTCTTGCTTTGAGAGAGAAGACATTCAGTTCCAGAGTCTTTTCAGGTCCCCAAAAGATGCCAATGTGATTATGGTATTGATTACTTTATATGTCGGCCTCTTCCCAGAGTCTTTATCTCTTTAGGAGTATAAATACAGGTTGGAACCATGTATCTTGTCTTTCAAAGCCAGAAACCGAAATACCAAGATCTTTCTTCTCCTAAACTTTCACCAACTCTATCCCACATGTAAGCATTGAAGCATTGAGTAATACAACAACAATAAACATCTGCTAAGTGCTGATACTGTGCTAAGGCTCATTGTTTGGGTTTTGATGGCTCACAGTGAGTGCAAATAGCAATTGTTCTCTGTTCTGGCCAGAAACTGTGAGGGTCTTCCCCTCTCGGATTGATTATTTTGGGAAGGCAAACTAGGCCATCTTTTGTCTCAACTCTAACCTAGCCTTTAATCACTGAATGGGCATTGACTCAGATAAACTGAGATCTGGGAAAGACCTTAGTTTAAAAGGCCAAGATCTCCCCCTGCATCCTGGGCCATCACCAGTTATCTTGACCAATGTCTTACCGCTGGACTCCAATGACTCTGAGGAAAGAGTGAGGCTAATGGCTTTGCACAGCTCTGCCTCACTTAAATTCAGTTCATTTACAAGTCAAGGCATTTCCCTTATGATGTCATTGGTACAGTTTAAGAATGAAGGCTGAACATCAAGCAACTATACTGTGTAAAACACTGGGGATACAAATAAGAAAAAGAAAGATAGTCCCTTTCCTCAAGGAGCTTACAATCTAATGGAGAAAGACAACACAAAAAAGGAAGCTGAAAAGGAGATGAGGCACCATAGCTGGTGGCAAATGAAGAGATGGCTGGGATTTTGAGCCCTTTATAAAGGGAAGTTAGGGAAGGAGTTTTTTGCTCCCCCCCTCCAGCCCTACACTTAATGGGGTATAAGCCACTGAGAGTACTGATGAGGCCTGAGTACCAAAGTGGAAGCAATCTCCATGATTATGAGTTTCTTGGTGATGAGTTTATGCTGAGGGAGGCATCATAATGATGGTAGTGGAGTCAAAACCAGGCAGAGCAGCAAAGGACAAGTAAATTAATCTCTCCCATTAAGGAGGGTCACACACAAAATGGGCTTTGAGGCTAGGGTTAAAGTTCTGTAAAGCCTAACTCAAATGTTATCACTCCCACAATTTTTTTTTCCAAAGTGATTTCTTCCAGACTCTCACAGAACTATTCACTTCCTTTATTTTTTTATATAGACTTATAATTTTATTGTTCTAGGGAAAGGGTGCCAAATTTAAATAGAAATTGGTCCTGCTATAGAGACATATTGGCTTAGAAACCCAGAAATTTACATTACCTATGCTGTATGGTAGTTTTGTTTATCTTGTTAAACATTACACAATTGAATTTTAATTAGGTTCCCTTTGGCACCTAGGAATTTTGTGGCTGCTTAGGGGTCCATGGGCTGCCTTGATGCCTCTGCTCTCAGACAGGAAATTCCCTCTACCAATGCAGACCATCACTGTTCTTCAACTTCTATTTCTGGAGTTATATGAGGGAAATTAGAGATTAAATGATTTGCACAAGGTCACATATTCAGTGTGCATCAAAAATAAGATGTGATATTCTTCACTGGGAGGTTCCTTCTCTATCCGCTAGGCAATTCTGCTTCTTATTATGTTTTTTTATGTCTGTGCATAAACAGTTTCTTAGACTTGAAGCTCCCTGGAGTTAGGGATTGTATAATATTATATTTGTTATTTTAGCCTACATTTAGCATAGATTTTGTATGTAATAGGAACTTAATAAATATTTGTTGAATGAATGGTATTGGATAGAAAAAGGAGTCCTATGAGAAATGCCAATGGTAGTGATATTTTGCTTTCAAAATATTAAATATAATATGCAGAATACTTATCATATGCAACAATTCTTTATGGAAATGGTCTTAATTTACTACATTTTGCCCTGAAATGTACTTAATTTCTCTTTATCCAAGGGAACATTTTCTACTCCTAGGCCCTTAATATAAGTATTTATGAACTCTATCATCATTCTACATGTTAAATGGGAAACACTGGGGTAAAGTCTGATCATTGATATGTGCTTGTTTTTCCAGTATTTTATTTAATACATTACTCTTTAAAAAACAAACAAACAAACAAGAAGCTTGACAGGAACCAGTAATGAGGAAAATATTATATAGGAAATTTGAGCATGTACTATATAATTTTCATTTTTTCCCTCATAAAACAATTCATTTTTCAGTGATGAAGATCTGGGAGACACATATTTAATTGCTAAATTTATTTAATCTGCTAGCGTGGTTAATATGTTGCTTACCTTGTGGTTTCTAAGGCTAAACCACAGTTGTCTCAGTTCATTAATATCTACTGTGCCAGTACTAATCACTTTTTAATAGCTTTTGAAAAATTAAACATTGAAAAGAGCTATACAGTAATATAATGCCTCATTTTAAAAAGAGCTCATTCCATTAACACCTAACCACATGAATTGGCCAGGAGTTCCTTTGAATTGCTCTTGACTAACATTAGTTGAAGTTGAATACCTCCATGTTTTCAGCTCTGACTGTTCTGAAAAGCACAATAATGTAAGACATAGCACCATTCATCAGTGAATTTAATCAATTCACATGTCCAATTTCAATAATTCAGGTCATATCAAAGATTCAGGAGACTGAATCAGCCAATTTGTTTCTCAGCACTGCCGGAGGTCACAGGTGATTGCAAATTTTTTCAGGCCACTTTCTAATAGTGAGTCATATTCTCTCTTAGAATTCAAATAAACTAATATTTATGAAGCATCTTCTTTGTGTATGCTAAATACTGTTAGAGATTATCATTATTATTAACATCATCATTAGCAATATCATCAATCATGGTAATTAACATTGTGTTGCTCTTTAAGATTTGAAAAATACTTTATATACATATGTGTATATATATATGTGTATATATGTGTATGTGTGTATATATCATACATATCTATTTCTATAGTGAGGAGATGCTTTTATAAGCCACTTTTAAATGAGACTTATGGATTCCAAGTCCACTGTTCCATCTCTTGTACCACCCCACTGTATCTTAAAAAAAGAGTGGAAAACAACACCTAACTCAGGAGTTTTTATTTTGGATGAGGAAATGTCATAGACCTAGAAAATAATACAAAGTAACATATATTTAACTATGAATTAGTATGGTATACATAGTACCATTATCCTTATAAGGGGAAAATCATTTTGGTCTGGCAATAGTTAAGGAAATATTTATAGTGAACATAAACTTGACCTGGGTCTAAAAGAAAGTATAGGAATGTTACTGACAGAGAAAAAGGGAAAGGACATTTGGGGGAGGGAAAAGGTAGAGATAGCTCTAGATAGCATCGCCCAAAGCAAGAAAGTAATGATAAACATAATGGTACAATATGTTTATGGGAGAGAAAGAGGAATGACATGGGAAGGAATGTTTGAGCCTTAGCATCAGAAAAGAGCAGGAACCCCGAGTTTCTACTAATAGAGTTGTGGTGTCAATGAGTGATTAAATTTGGGGAAGAGCAAAGTCATTAATAAGTTACAATACTAATCAGGTATAGTAAACTGAAATGATAAAGATATAGATAGATAGATGATATAGATATAGATATGTATAATATATACGTACTTGTAATTTGCATAAATATATATATATATTCTATGCATTTATAATATTATACTTATATTCCATTTGTGACAGTAATTCCAGAAAAAAGGCTGTAACTCTTTCACCTGTAAAATAAAGGGAGTGGGTTAAGTGTATTCTAAGTCTCCTTCCAGCTCTAAACAAATGATTCTATGATTGTGGGCATAATTATTCATCTAGGTTTTTATGCTAAGATTTTATGAAAACTCTGAAGTTATGAAAATTGATTCGTATCTTAAGAGATATGAAACTCCATCTCTAGGCTTTATTGATTCTCTGTGGGATTCCCAAAGAAGATCTTGGCCAGTTGTTTCTTCTCCTGTTCTTATCTCTAGGAAGGCTATATTTTTCAATCTTCCCACTATTTAAAATGATATATTTAAGTTCTTATGGAAAACAAACCTTCGCTGGCTCAGCTTGCAACAAAATCCATTAAATTATTTTTTAATGTCTTGGCATTTCAGAAATTGAATTGCTGAGTATAAAAAAAGTATAGACCAGGCCTTCTTAAACATTTTCCCCTCCTGACCCCTTTTTGTGTTTTGGCAGCATTCATTGGCATTACATGGCCTGAAGGCAGGCACAGGGCAAAGTGCACACACCTTGTGGTCAGAACCAAGGTTGCAGTGAAGTTGCGCAATGGAACATGGGCAAGTGCTGCCAGAAACTCCTTGGATTCATTATGCATTTGATTTTTAAAGGATTTTTGGTCATTGCACGCTCAGAAAACTTTTACCATTACTAAATTTTTCGCAACCCCGTATGGGGTCACAACTGACCCACAGTTTAAGAAATGCTGGTATAGACTATGTTATTTAATAGAACTTCAATGCTGGAGAATGATCTGAGTTTTGTCACTCATGTTCATCTGATTTAGTTATTTTTCACAAACCTCTTCATTTTTTTTTGCTTCCTCTATCTCTTTTTCTGATCGGATTTGGAGACATATGCAAAACAGTTTTGCAGATATGACAGGTGGATTTTCATTTACAGAGAAACAAGAGGAAAAGGCAACCATATGTCTCCCACATAGTGGCACCTATAAAGGCACAGTACCACAGATGATTTTCATGATAAGTTATAAGAGAAGAAAATGCTTTTTATACTTTTTTCAGATAATATGTTTCAGATTGTAGAGAAGCAATACAATATAGTGAATAGAATTCACTGGGATTAGAGTCGGGAAGTGTTAGGTTCAAATCCTACCCCCAAGATTTACTAGCTTTGTGGTCAGGGGCAAGTAACAAGGTCACAAAACTTCAGTCCAACCTTATGAGTCACCTACCAAGTTGTAGACAGACATAAATCATTATGGTAATCTGCTGAGAAAGTAACATATCCTTAGCATATGAGCATATGTTTCAGCAAACTGCCTGGTTTGGGCACATCAAGAAAAAATAACTCAAATCTTTTAAAAAAAAACATTTATGAGAAACTCCCAACCAAATCACAGTGACTCAGCAAATTTACATTCTCAAATACCTTAAAGCATTTTTTTCTATTTCATTTTTTGGCAGATTAAAAATGGTTTATATTCAAATTTCCATTGGAATCTTTTTAAATGTTGAAAGACAAAAAAGCAGGTGACTGTTAATGTCTTATTAGTTAATATATTTTAAAGTCTTTAATGTTCTAATGAAGTTAGAGTTGTTGATTTATTTTTTTTTTTGAGAAACTGCCATAGCAAAAGTATTTACTTGTTAGATTATGTAGTATGTGTGTGTGTCTGTATATCTGTGTTTGTGTGTGTCTATGTGCATATAGAGTTCATTCCCAGTAAGACAGGTTCCAATCTTAGATAAGGTATGAATTTAATTTGTTATAATGAAGTTAAAGATGATGAGTAGAAGCTGGAAAAAAATCAATGATTGACCTGACAACCACCTTGCTGATGAGTTCATGGCTATTCATACATGCTTGAGCTCTCTTCTTCAACCTGGCCTTTAAAGAAAGGATCGGAGGGCCATAGAGACAGAGGGAACCAAATCCAGGGAGATATACTAAAAAGGGATACCAAAAGATGTGAACTCAGTTTTCTGGAGACCCTTCAGTTCCTTTAAGAAATTTCCAGGGGTTGGCAGAGGAAAAATGACAAAACTTTTCACAGACCATGTCTCCTGAAAGTGCCTCGATCAATCTGGAGCAATTGCTAAGGAACAGTAAAAGACAGGACTACAATATGAGTGTACAAATGTGAACCTTGCCCTTCACTATTACTACGAATGATGCAGTCTGTGAAAATCTGGGGAAAGCTTATATCTCTACGGCAATTCTATTTTTTTTTCTCCTTGTGGGGTGTGATCCTCAGTCTCTCTCTCCTTTTTGGGGGGGCAGGGCAATTGGGGTTAAGTGGATCCTCAGTATCAAAGTGGTACTAGAAGTCTGGAGTTCCATGAAAGTCTTTAAGGGAGGTAGATTCCCCACCAGAGAAGAAATAGGGTTGCCTTGACAAGTTTCAGCCCAAGATATTTGGGGTGTGTGTGTGTGTGTGTGTGTGTGTGTGTGTGTGTGTGGTTGGGTATAATAACATCTGCTCAATATTATGATTTCAATTTATAGTCTGAGTTATGCCTGGGAATTTACAGCATTTTTCCTTTTTTGGTTGAAGTCTAGATGGGAGCCAAATTCTGATGTTCCTGACAGAAATATCAGATGAGAAAAAAATTGAAAGTTATTTGAAAGAGAATACCTGAATCTGTAATTTCAGACATTCAGTTCTAGGGTATATATTAGATATGTACAAAAGTAAAGCACTTTGTAAACATTAAAGTACCACATGCATGTAGCTATTATCCCAATTACTTATTACTTTTAAAAATAAAAAGGACTTTTATGTTCAATTAAAGATTAAAAATAAAAGAATTTGGCTTTTTAAAAGTTAGTAATTTGTGTTTCTCTTTAAAATGAATGAAATTGTGTCTAGAAACCCAGAAAATTAGTCATAGACACATAGAATTAGCCCACATCAGTCTTCTAGAAGAGTTGAGATATTCACCCATTACATCAAGCATGGTGCAATTAAGCCATAAGACCTGAAATTAGCAGCATAAGCTATTTTCATTTCACATTCACGTCACCCAACATGTAGTTTGTATTTGCATGAACCAGACCAAGTACACCCCAACTTTCACAGTCCAGTCAGCTCAGCTAAGGATTTAGCTGAGCTAAATCCCTCCTGTCAGTGTCTGTTTTGTCTGTCCATCTCTATCTCCATATATCTCTCCCTTACTTTCTCCTCACTTTGTCAGACTAGCCAAGCTAGTTGGTGCAAATTGATATAATCTTAGACACAGGTTCAGGTAACTGAATAAATTACTAAATGAGTATTCCTAAAATATTTTTATAGAATCATAAGATCAGAAATTTAGAGATGGAAGGGACCAACATTCTACTCCAAAATTCTCATTTTACTGGTGAGCAATCTGGGGTTCTGACTTGCACAACGTCCAATGGCAGAGAATCAATATTAGAAACCAGATCCTCCAATGATAAAACCATCATCTTTTCTGCTTTCTCATACTGTCTCCTTGTTTCCCCAGGAATTCATCTATGCAATTTATTCAGCAGGGGGAAGAAGGTAGTTAAAAGTCAGGTTAAGGCAGAAAGTTTGTGCAGTTGATAAAGCACAGGATTGGAATCCTGTCTTATACATTTACTAGCCACATGACCCTGGGCAAGTCACTTAACTTCTGTCTTCCTCAGTTTCACATTCTATAAAATAAGTAAGACAAAAGTATATATTTGGGGGAGTGTTGTGGGGATAAAATAAGATATTTTTCTAAAGCACTTTATAAACTTTAAAATGCTACATAAATGTTAACTTCTATAAAGTAAATAGGGTTGTAGATTTGGGTCAGAGGACCTAGTTGTAATGTTAATGGGGGGAGGGGGTTGTAAGATCTTCCCGGCCCATTAATAGGCCTCATGTGGAGCTCATTAAGGGAAGGTTCCTTATAGGAAGGCTTGCACACCTTTTGTTAATAAGATAATTAGGCAATGAGTCAGGTTGTGATGCCTTCTGGATCTGAGCCTATTAGCTGAAAGAGTATATATTTGGAGAGGTGAGCTTTTGCTTTCAGGCTCACTTGTTGGAAGAGTAGTCATCTGATTTGGCCAGATGAGACTCTGGGTAGCTGCTAAGGAGCTCCCCACAGCTTTGAAAACCCAGATGTTGCTGCTTCTCTCTCTGGTAACTATGTATGTATTGCTAGGAAGAGACAGAAGTTCTATCTGCTGGTTTGTGTTATTTGCTCTGTTTATATAATTTCTGCTTGTAATTTCTGTTTGTGTTTATTCTGAAGTTCAGGGTTCTGACTTTTCCCCCTGAACTAAGTAAATGATATGTATATAGTTAATTAAAGGGAGCCCCTTAAAGTTGCTTTCCTTAGAAAAGCAGATCAAAGATCCTGTACTAGCAGCCCTCCTGTGTGCTGGTGTTATTGGCCTTACACTCCCACAGTAGCTGCAAGCAGCATTGTTATTACACTGATTCTGCCACTTACTTTCAGTCTCACCATGGGAAAGATTTTTAACCTCTGGAACTCAGTTTCCTCATCTATGTGATAAGGGTATGTGTTTGAATCTGGTGACCTTTAAAATCCTTTTCAGTTTTAATGTATCTAATTTATTATTATCAATTTATCATCCTATGTCACATCACATCCCCCTCAATAAATAGTAAACCATCTCCATTCCAGTTTCATATTCAATAGGAAAATTATAGTTCATATTTTCTCTCAGAAATAATGTAAGGATGAATCTAATAAGTGTTTCAGTTATACTATTCCATGGTTTTTCAACTGAGGATTTTAAATAACATGTAACCCAAGCAAGATTCCAGTGGAAACTTCTGGAAAATCATGCATTCATTATGAACCCAGTTGGCCATTTATTCTATTCCTAGTATTTTGAATGCAAGAATATGTAAATATATATATAATTTTGATAGCATAAGGGACTTAAAATATATAGGAGTAGGTATGGATTGCAACAACATCCACCAATACAAATAAAAATCTTTTGTAACTCAGTAAATCATAGCACCATAGAATTAGAAGGGAGTTCAGAGACCATCTAGTCCAACAACCTCCTTCATTCTATACAGGTGGACAATGAAGCCCAAGGAGCTGAGTGCATTGCCTAAGATCACACAATTAGTAAAGGTGAAAGTGGGACTGAACTCAGATCTTTTACTGAACCCAATGCTCTTTCTACTCAAGTCTCATAGAACTGCCTGAGGCACATCAAAGCTAAGAGACTTGCCCAGGATCACAGAAATAGTGAGTGTCAGAGACCATACATTCTTGACTCCAAGCTAAATACTTTATTTGCCTTAATTAATGCCAAAACAATAGATTTTTTTTTCAAACCAGAATATAGCAATAACATTAATAATTGGGAGTCTAGACAAAATTTAATAGGAATACATAGCAGCTAATTTTCTCTGAGCCCCTTAATCTTTCAGTCAGTGGAAACTCTCTAGGACATTTTACAATGAGGAGAAAATGATTTCACATTTAAAACAATTTTGGAGATAGATGTGTGAGTATTATCACCTCTAACACTTTTATTGAAGTAATCATGCCTGGAAAATCCATTTCCAGTCTACTGTCATCACCACTGATTTAACACAATATCTCTTTGATTAATGTATTCATGCCAACTTGATTAAGAATCTCTGGAATCTTTTCAGCTACTTCCTAAACTGAAATATGTGTTTGATGTCAACAGTGGAGAAGAGCCCCTGGACTGGGACTGTGAAAACAAGGTATTAACTGTTAAAAGTCTACACTGAAATCAGATTAGATTTTATGGTTATTAAAAAAATCATAATGATGGCCTTTGTCCTTCTGTCTATTTTCTGTACCCAATGCCTGTAAATTTTCTTTTTAAAAGAAACATTTTTGAAATCTTACTTTTTTGTTATCTCTAAAACCTCTGCTTTTTTGGACTCTCAGTAACTCCCCAGACCTAAGATCACCTATCTCCTAGTACTCTCACCATTATCACCAAGTTGACTGACTTAGATGACTTTTATTCAACAAGCAGGATAACTTGCAGCAAGGTGTTATGAGAGTTGAAATAACCTCAAAGTGCAGAAAAAAATTCACTTAGTAGACCAAGACTGTAATTTAAACAATTTAAATAAAACATGCTATGAACGCTATGAATATGCTATGAATGGCAAACATTATAAAGTTTTATGTTATGAATATATACTCATGAGAAGGAATAACATATAAATTTAAATTATTTTTGAAATTTTATTTTTAATGTAGCACTTCTCAGATGAAGAATAGAAAGTATAAAACATTAAAAAAAATACCTCTTGTGCAGATTCTCATGAGATTTCAGGATTGATGAAAAATGAAGCTCTTTTGGAAGAAGGCTTTAAATCTCATTTTAATTGTTTTAATTGTATTCAGGTACAACATTTGACTTGCTCTTGTGAAAAGGAAAGCATCTATCTTCTTATTGGCATTGTGTTATTTCTGCAGTGGTCTGAATATTTATTTAAGATCGTAGCAGTAACCAAAGTAGAAAGAGATTCCCTACTGAAGAGAGGAAACAAAATCAATATTTAAATTTTATCTCTATGCAATTCTAACCACTTCCATTAAATAAAATTGCTAATTACATTATGTAGACTACTCTTTTTCTGCACATTCAATCAGCATTGTCTTATTAAGCTATTTGAAGTTATGTGGGGATTAGAAGGTGGAATGGGCCTATCTTGAGAAAGGAATATAAAAATGACACAATTATTAGTGGACAAAATCTTCACAGACACAACTTCCCTGTGACTGTATTTGTGATGAAGGGGATATCTAGTTAATAATAATAATAATGAGGAGGATGAGGAGGAGGAGGAGGAGGAGGAAGAACTACTATGATTCACATTGTGCTTTAAGGTTTGCAAAGCATTTATCCAATATCTCCTTTTTTCCCCTTACAATAACCTTGGAAAGCAGATGTATACTATTAGTATACCCATTTTACAGATGAAAAAACATGAGGCAAGCACAAGTTCAGTGACTTGCCCAGAATTACATAACTAGTGATTTTCCAAGGCTGGATTTATGTACAGGTCTTCCTGCCTCCAGGGCCAGTGCTTTGTCTGCTGTATGACCTGGTTCATATTTCATTTAAATCCATATTTCAGTGAAAGTTGAAATCAGAAAACTTTTTTAAATTTTTTTCATGAGAATGCAGTGTAAGTTTTATGATTTTCCTAAAGTGATTTTAGTAATTATGTCTTTTCTGTTAAAGAAAATGTTGTAGATAAATGTTTTATATCAAATATGAAATTAGAAAAATAACACTTAAACCACATTATATTCATTATCTATAAAAAACCCCACATAACAAAATCATTATTGGAAAGTTGAATTTAAATCCAGTTAAATTGACATGCTTCATATCTTATGTTTCATCAATACAGTCTCTGAGTTAAAGAAAAGGGCCTAAATTATGCTTTGGCTGTATTTAGCAACCAGAGGCATTTTATGGCTCTTCCCCAATGATGCTCTCTCTTAATAGTTTTCATTATCTGATGGCTAAATTGTTATATTTTTCCTACTGTGGAGCTTTACATATAAAAAGATTTCTGGTGAAAACCATGTAATTTTATAAAAAAAAACTTAATAAAAATTAATTGCTAATGCCCTTGAGAATAAGACTTAAACTAAACAGCTTGAAAACATAAAGAAGATACTTTATATGAATCAAAATGTTTTCCTACCTTTTAGAATTATCATGCTTCAGCAGAATTGCTTGGGTGACCAGAGAACCCAAATATTTTTAAAAATTAATTAAAAGTATTTTAATGGATAACATAATCATAAAGAAATGAATATAAAGCAGACAGATTGAATAAAATGGGAACATTGTTCTCTCAGGCTATTAAGTAAACTACTTCCTTAGCTCATCTCAGGGTCTATGCACATTTGAGATTTCTTGCAATTCATATTTGAAAGTATTCTGTACTTTAATTAAAAAGTGAAAAGTAAAATAGAAGAAAAGAACAATATCTGTATTTCTTAAATCCTTTCAGAATATTTCTCAAATGTAGGTGCTTCATAATATAGTGTTACAGATGGGCTACAGAAAAAGAACCCAGCAAACATTAGAAATAACTAGGCCCAAACCACAAAGGATTTGTTACCCCATCTAAGTTCCCATTATTTTGAGGAGATTGCAAGGTGGCCCAGGCAACTCTCACAGTTGGTATTCCATGAGGTCTAACCCTAATATTTTCAGAATTTTTATCAGGATGAGTAAGACAGCCATGGGAGTGTTCATCTTAAGTCTGAGATGAGAGGAAAAAAAGCAAGAAGACAAATGCCATAGACAGGCGAAAGGGTCAGAATTTATTTTCCTCTATTCCTCTAGAATCAGGAAAATAGTAATCTCTTTACAAATAATGGTAGGCACTAGGAAAAAAAATACCTAAATTTCAATTCAAATAAACATGTGTGGAAATGACAACAGTCTACATCTGACACTGACATTTACACAAGAGAAATATGATAAAATCAACAGTAATAAAAGCTACATGGGTCACACGGTCACACATTGTATTTAGTGCCAAAGCTTTCTCTACATCATGAATGAATCCCTGATGACTATTTGTAATAGTTTGCATGTCTATGGCCATCTTGGGTAAAATGCATTTTTATGGTCATTATCTTATTGAACTTCACAACAAACTGGTGAAATAGATGGGAAAAATATGATTATTCCCTTTTTGTATAGATTTGAAAACTAAGGCTCAGAGAATTCAAGTGGTAGAACGTAGGCCAAATTGGTGGACCTGAATTTTGAATCCAGATGTTTTTGACTTTAAGGTCAAATTACTTTGCAGCCAATATTAGCTATAAGTATAACTAACCTGAATTTCCATTCTGGCAAATATATATCTTCTGAGGTTTCCTTTGTCAATCTATCTCTTCAAGGAGATACAATGTGCTGCAAAATTGATTTGTCTGCAGAAGGATGTGTTGCTGTTATATCTTCCTTTCTGGATTTTCACTCTCAAAAACTACTGCTCATAAATCAGGCCTCACCATAATTTTGTTGTCAAAAATCTCTCAACCCATCACTTTGAACATACTGCCTCCATCCAAAGAGGACTATATAAGCTTGAGAATAAAATACTCATCCTCCATTCCTATGAATTCCAGTACTCCCCCTACAACCACGTCAAGCAAAACCACTCAAAGACTATGTTATCCATTTAACCTAGCACTGAAGCATCAGCTCTTCCCAGATGCCCCCCTACCCCATTCCAGCAGTATTCAGACCACAAACTTCCACGGCTGTTTCCATTTCAGTTATATGCTTGATTTTGAACTGCCACCCTTGAGATGTACTTAGCCTTGCCCTATTTACAATGGAGAAACTTTGCAGTCTGCTAATATATTGATATGGGCAACTGGACAACACAGCAAAGCTCTGGGCATGGAGTCAGGAAGACTCGTCTTCCTGAGTTCAAATCTGGCCTCAGACTGCTTACTAGCTTTGTGACCCTGGACAAGTCCCTTAGCTCTGTTTGCCTCAGTTTCCTCATCTGTAAAATAAGCTGGAGAATGAAATGTTAAACCACTCCAGTATCTTTGCCAAGAAAACCCCAAATGGGGTCATGAAAAGTCAGACATGACTGAAACGACTGAACAAAAAAGTATTTTTATAAGGTTTCTATGTGGTTCTTATCACATCACTCAAAAAATTTCAGCAGTTCCCTATTACCTGTAGGATAAAGTAGATAATTCTCACTCTTATATATTTTGTCCCCTACCTACTTTTGCAGGCTAATTTTGTATTACTTCTGTACATGTACTCTTTATCCCAAATGAACAGACCTCATAGCAATTGCCCAAAGACAATATCCCATTTCCTGCCTCCATGTATTTCCATAATTAGTCCTCTCAGAGTAGAATCTTGACATTTATTTCTTAAAATTCCTATATTCTTTCAAAGCATTCCTCAGGTCCTGTCTCAAGACACAAGACTATTCCTGATTCTATCTGGGTTTTAGTAATATCACCCCCTTTAAACTCTTTTTCCTCTTATAACTTTATATGGTTTATATATTTGTGTATCTGTGCATAAGTTAAATCACACTAGGTGAGTGTAAGCTCCTTAAGACCAGAGACTGTCTCACATTGGCCTTTATATCCCCAATGTCTAACATTGTGTCATACACATTGTAAGCACTTGGTAAATGTTGAAGGAACTGAATTATTTTCTGAAATCCATTGTGTTCGTTCCAGCTTTACCTGATGGTGTTGTCTGATTTTAACCTAACCTAGTGTTTGCATTTGAGTAGTATCTAGCACAGCATTACAAATATATGATCAGGCATTTCCATAACGTTTAATAATAAGGATTATGAAAATGTAAAATACGAGTAAGTAAAATACGAGACTTGAACACTTTAAGTATGTGAAATGAATTCTACAATCAGCCAGAGTCTCAATTACTACTATCATAATTGTTTCTAACCCACATTACTATGCCCTTTTGGGCTATCCTCATTTTTGCTGCTAAATGGCACTTCATAATAGCACTGAGATTCACAATTACTTTTATTTATTAATTATTTGGCATTATATGTAGCTATTAACTAGGCACAGGGCATTGAGCTTCATATCTTACATTGCAAATCTCTGAGGTAGAAAGCGTGACTTTATGTCTTGTACTGCACCATGGCCCATGCTTAGTACTCAACAAATTAAAAAATAATAACAATAAAAATCTATGTAATAAAAATGGTCACAGAGGGAAGAGAGGCAGCAGGAGAACTGAGCCCTATAATAATAATTGATGTAATCTAGACTCTGATTGAACATGTAATTTTCCATCTCCCCTTGCCCCTCAAGAGTCTGCTAAAATTATTCAGGTGGAGTCTCATCCAGGCTCAAAGGATATGTAAATTTGAGAATTTATAGATGAAGTTTGATGTAAGTAATGGGTCAGTGCACATCTGGGAGAAAGGTATCAAAGAACAACAAGAAGATTTTTTTTTAATCACGGATTTCCATTTGGACATTTTAAGACCTAATATAAGACAAAAATTGATCAGTAGACTGTATCATCCTCAAAATATTGGGAGTTAAGGCTCAAAGACCTATTCTTGACTTTGCATAGATGAGACTGCAAGAGTTAGTTATTCCTATCATTAATCATTTCATTCTATTTTACATTTATATATCTCTATTCAAAGACACTCAAATGACTTTTTCAAGGCAATTATTTTAATCTTCAAGACAGACAAAGAAGAAGTAGAATGGAGGCTGAGGAAACAATAAATGATATGTATAGGAAGATGAAAGATGGAACAACATTTCTATCTATTGTTTTCCTGTTTCTTTAGCTCGTTATTTCATACGGATTATGGATTTCTTTCTTTAGCTTTTAGGTGTGTTCAGCATTACATTCTAAGTATTACTATATTCTAAAACCTGATAATTTTATGGTACCTATCCAAGCCAACCAAACTTTAGGCCCATGAACTCATCTCATACGAAGGCAGGTACTAGAATTACATTTAAAACTTGTAAAGTATCCTCTGACTCAGTTTCTCCTATATAAAAAGCAAAATTCTACATGTCATTCCCCTACTCAGTAAACTTCATTGATTGGGTATTGCCTATAGGATGAAATAAAGGCTGTTCAAGATTTAAAGCCCTTTACAACATGACCACCACCTACCTTTCTGAAGTAAATATATATTCTTCAATTTAAATACTCTCTGTACTTTTTCACTGGCTGGCCGCCACACCTAGAATGTATTCCCTCTTCATCTTGGCTTTTTATAAAACCTGATTTCCTTAAAACTCTGCACAAGCAATACTTTCTTAAGTCATTCCTGGTCCAACCAGTTAGTAGCTAAAGTTAACTTGTTTCCATTTTCTATAAAGATTAAATGATTATTCAGATACTTATATATCATATACACACATTTATATGTGTATTTGTGTGTGAATATATGCATGTATACTCACACACAGATGCACACACTGACTCACCCATGGTAAAAATGTTAAGTTTTTTGAAGGAAGAGACTTTCTTTGTATTTTCAACTTACCTACCACCCCTTAGATTCCTTGAAGAAGAAGCAGGTTCAATTCAATCCAATGAATGTATATTAAGCATCTACTATATGGTAGGCATTGTATTAAGGGCTGGCATACAATTAATAAAAATACAGACCCTGAATTCAAAGGGTGTACAATCTAATGGGGTGGGGGGAGACAATACACAAAAGAAGGAAGTAAAGAAGGGGAAGATTAGGGAGGACCCAACTCAAGGTTATCTTGTTTTATGGGGCTGCAACCTAAATACATGTCTAACCAAATCATGCCTGCAGCAGATTCCAATTAACTCCAGAATTTTAGTATCCTCTGAGTATTCTGAGATCCAGTTATACCAGTCTCCTTGCTGTCCTTACATATGTTATGTATCCCAGATCATGCATTTTTAATATCCCCAAAGTCTGGAATTATCTCCTTCCTTACTTTTGTTTCCTGGATTCTCTGGCTCCCTTCAAGCGTCAGACAAAATCTCAACTTCTACAAAAAGCCTTTTCCGGCTGCATTGGCTTCCTTCTGAGATTACCTATGTCAAGATATAGTGAGACACCCTGTTTTCCAGAGCTAAGGCCCAGCAAGCAAGCTGTTCCCTGGGCTTGGCATAACAACAATCCTTTTTGCACACCCTTTGGATGATCTCACACTTTGGCAAAATCACATAATTATTGTACTGCTTTTACCAGCACCGGGTATTCTCTGAGCTTGGACAAGTTCTTGTCATAAGGTCCTGCTTTGAATCAAACTTGTCACATTGTTGCTGTTACCCCTCATTGTCAGGCCTACAGCTTACTCCACAATCATTGATATATGTATTGGGAGCTCCTGACACTGCCTCGGGTCCCATTCACTAGCAGTGGGGACCTGGCTCATGTGTCCTAGTTTGCAAGCTGTGTTACTCACTTTACAATCAAACTTCTGTTGATTCTTGACTCTCCTGTCTCTAGTCTTCTCTGTATGTTTCTGGCCACCCACAGATTAGAGGCCAGCTCAGTCCAGTTGATACCTTCAATTAATCATACACACACATACACACACATGCACACCCCACGATGAAAGGCAAAAACATCATCTCTGTCCTTAAGAAGCTCACAATCTAATTGGGGAAACAACATGAATCCAACTATGTAAAAGGAAGATGTATCTTTGTGTCTCCACTGCTTTGCACATAGTAGGCCCTTAATAAATACTTGTTGAATCAACAATGTTTTTAAAATCAAATTATTCATTCTCCGGGCTATTCTAGTTTTATTTTATCTCACTTTAAAATGTTAGTTCTTTGTGTTGCCCTAAATAATGGCAAATATAAAGAGGGGATTTTTAATATTATTATTCATATCTTACTGAACAGCAGGACAGAGCATTTCATAAATTTCACCCTTTAAATCTTAGATGAGAATTTGAAAATGATTGTTTCCTTAAATAAGATAGAAGTTGATAAAAAAAAACCACTTAAAGACAAAAATTTGTATCCACAATTCAAAGGGTCAGTATCTGACCTTTACTGCTCTGCTCTGGCTTTGGGTGAATCAATATTTTTCATTTTGGAATACCTGAAAGTAAAGCTCTACTCTAATACCTAGAGACTTCATGTCTGCCTCTATTATTGTGGTTGTTGGCTTGAAGAAAAAAAAAAACAACAGCAACAGCAACTTTTATATATAAATAATTACACCACATTGAAATATTTGGAGAAATATTTCTCCTTTAAAAGTGAAAGAGAATCCAGTGTTATCAAAGTGATTCAAATTTGGATACAGTATGTCTAATTTTTAAAAAGAACTCTAAATGCCTTCCATCCCACTTTTTATTTTTTAAATAAAAATTTATAGCAGACTACAATAGCAGAATATACAAAGAAGACAAAAGATGATTTTGTATTAAACTGTGAACCACTGTTACAGTTTGTCTTTAAAAGTCTACTTAAATTTAACAAGATAGTAACCAAATTCCCATTTGTATCCTCTTCTGAATTTTACCCTGTGGTTTTTTTTTTGGTTTTATTGATTGTTTTTCTTTCTTTTTTGCATCTGTCATTTCTTATTAATTCACTCCCCACCCAGAAAGAGCTTTTCCTTAGAACAAACGAGTGTAGGCTTGCATGATACATTGGTGTACCAGTCATATCTGAAAATGTATATCTCGTTCCACATCTGTAGTCCACCACTTCTACCAAGAGTTTAGGCTTTAGCCTCAACAGCCTTCTGAACTCATGGCTCTAACAGCATTTTAAAGTCTTTGTAAGTTCTTTTCTTTTATACTATTGTGATTATTGTGTAAAATGTTCTCCTGGTCCTGCTTATTTCACTGAGTATAAGTTCATCTAAGCCTCACTCAGTTTCTTTAATTTTGTTCCCAATTGTTAATGAGTCCCATATGGGAATTGATGAAAATTTTTCATATCTAGAATTATTTCTGAATAAGGAAGGGAAAGTAAATGTATATAATGTAAAATGAAATACATAAAACTTTTTTTAAAGGCAAGAAATTTGAGCAACTTTTACTTACTTTTCATTATTAACAGATCTTTAAGAAAAAAAGTTTTATCCTATAATATGGAAGATATGGAGAGATTCATCATTAGGAAACTAAGCAAATTGAATTTACAGCTCAACATTGGGAAAATGACAATTGCTACAAAGAAGCTTTTCACAAATTTAATCATAGGGGCGGAGCCAAGATGGCGGCTGGTAAGCACGGACTAGAGTGAGCCCCGTACCCCAGTCCCTCCAAAAACCTATAAAAATAGCTCTGAACCAATTCTAGAATGGCAGAACCCACAGAACAGCAGAGGGAAGCAGGGCTCCAGCCCAGGACACCCTGGATGGTCTCTGGGTGAGGTCTATTCCACACGGAGCTGGGAGCTGGGAGCTGGGAACGGAGTGGAGCAGAGCCTAGCCTGAGCGGCGTGGACAATCCAGAACAGAAGCTGGGCGGAGGGGGCCCTAGCGCCCTGAATATGTGAGCTGCGGCAGTGTATTAGGAGGGCAGAGTTTATAATCTCAAAGAGGATCATAAACATGTCTGAAACGTTCGGAACCGCCGGATATAAGAAACTCTCAAAGTAGAAGGCAGAAGAATCAAAACATTTATTTAGGCTCCACAGTAACCAACCCATGAACCAGCAACCCCATTTTGATATATTGATCAAAAGCTTCCAGGCCCAATAAGTACGCCTTGAAAGAGTAACCAGGAGGCTACAGAGAAGCATGATTGCGTAAAGCAAAATCATGTTTCCCCCTCTATGGTAATAAGATTACCCACTGGCCTGAAGTCTTTGTTCAGCTTTCTCCCGTAGGTCAGCTCTGCTACTGGCAGCTCCTGCTTCAGCTGTGGCTGTGGCTGTGGCTGTAACTGTGACTGCAACTGTAACTGTCGCTGTAACTGTCGCTGTAACTGTCGCTGTAACTGTCTCTGGCTCCAACCGGAAAAGGAAAAGAGGATCTTCAAGCTGTCCTCTCCCCTCTTATAGAGTTTTTGACATCATCAAGCACCGCCTGAACGACCAGGGCCGATTGGTTCTTGACTTGGCCCCTCCCCCTAGCATAGCCGTTAACACCTCCCCTCAGCCAGCCCCATGACTCATCACACAGGAAGTTGTCTGCTTCCTGGAATGCTCTTTGGGCTTCCTGCCCCGGAAGAGCAAGCCACAGTGTCCAGAGGCTCAATGAGGTAAGCTGAGTCATTCAAAGAAAACAAAGGCCATTCTGACTACACTCCACCCCTTGTTATAGGATACATAATCTAATTAGCCATGTATCCTAGAACATACATTGTGATCCAATTACAAAGGAAACTAAAACATATCATTCATTATAAAGCAAAGCATATCATTTGGTGACATTCCTAAATATTGGTTTACGATTCAAATGTGATCCACCCCTAGGTCCCAGCAAGATAATCTATTCAATTAATCATCCCCAAAATAATTATTAATAATTCAAATGTCCACCCCTAAATCCTTGTATCCATTACATAGGATCAATAATATCATAACAATAAAACAACACAGCAAGGATAACACAAAATAAGTAAACAGAACACTATCATCATTTCCACCCCCCTTGAACGATTGGGGCTCAAAATCTTGGGGTGAGGGGTGAAGGTCTCATTTTCCATAGCTTCTTCATGCTGAAATTGGATGTAGAGATGGCCCTGCCCCCAAAAAGTCCCATTCCAGAGGTCATTTCTTTAACGAGCTGGCAGGAATTCCAAGAATGCTACATGCTTAGGCAGTCACCGGAAAGTGCAGGGTGCTTAAGCCTGAAGGAAACAAAACTAGCAACAAGGTTAGCCAAAACAAAGGACAAAAAGAATAGACAAGTATGGACTATAATTCTTCAAATAAAATCATCTCAAGTTTGGTTGAGATTTCAGTTATGCAAAGATCCAACATCAGAGCCAAACTCAGGTGGGAAATGTTTCTTTTCAAAAGGAACATAATGAGGAAGCCAAGAGGATCCCACCCTAGATAGAGACTAAGATTGTCCTCCCAGCCTTTCCCCAGATGTACAAGTTTTCATCCGTTAATCACACAAGGTCACCTTCAGTCTGAGTGGCTTGTGGGCTTGCAGGAGCAGTTCTTATTTCCCTATTTCTCGTGTTATCAAGTCCTCTATACATTCTGTATAATTCATTGGTTGGAATTCCATCTATCATTTCAAAACCTACCCCTGCTCTCAATAAAGCAGTAAACATTTCTTTCCTTGTTACTCTCCTTTGGCGCCAAGTTTGCTGGTTATTCACCCTTCTCTCTCGAGGAGATCTATCCCTTCCCCAGTCACCTAAGTCATGTAACTGTAAAATCTTATTTATCACTGTTGTAAGACGGCTCCCTACTTCTCCAAGTAATAAATTCAAAATTAGTTGTTTATAAGCAGGGGGAGCTGTCCTAATTATTAAATTCCTATGAGGCAGTTCCATTGGATCATTGTAATATTTGTCTGAGGTTCCTATCATAATGGCAGTCTTCATCACCTCCTCCTTTAGTCTCATGATACAATCTCTAAGTGAATACCAGGGTCTGTGCTCAGTGGGCCACATAGAATCAGTAGCATATCTCTTATTGCATCCCACAGCGGCTAATGCCAACAGAGTAGTCCTGCTATCACCATCTCCTTGCTGATGATGTTCCCTAAAAGCTTGTTGAACTAGAGGATCATGGCTGATACCTATGAATCTCATGCAGTCTGTCCTATCTACTGATATTCCACTGGCCCCTTGATCACTGAGTCTTACCATCCAAGATATCAATGGTTCTCCTATTCTTTGGCTGAATCTACTCAAAATATCTGTGACCTCTTGCGGTGAGAAATCTTCCTGAATTTCCCTTGTAACTGAATCTTCACCTCGGGTTTCTGTCTTCCTCCTTTGTATGGGTCGAGCCCTTGTCTGATCATTTAACCATCTCCTATTCTCTGTGTGAGGCACATCCTGAACCCCAGTAGTGTTTTGTGCCTCAGCCCCTAACATTGTCTCATTCTCTCCCCACTCACTTCCTCTGCCACCATGGCTAGGACGAAGCAGGCAGTCAGGCTCTTTCTGGGCTGGGTTGAAATGCACTCTGGGCTTTTTTGGTCTCCTGTTGCTCTTAGCCACATTAATAGAAAAGTTCTCATTTGAGTCAGTTTGGTCTCCTGCTATCTGAGATTCCCCTTCTTCCTGTGGGGTAGGAGTGCCCCCATGTCTTTCACTTAATCTCAATCTTTCGTATACTAGCCGGTAGGCTGATAACACTATCCAGCTTTGCCTAGATAGTGATGCCCCTGACTGAATCCCAACTTCTCGTAAACACTTTTCCAAATCCCTAGGATCTCCTCTCCGTAGCCTTGGTTCCCAGTTTTCACAGGGTCCAGCTTTTTTAGCCAATTCTTTTGCTAGGGAGGAATAAAATGGATCCTCCCATCCTGGGATATTCATCTCTTCCTCTGGAATTGTTCTGCTTCTAAATAGAGATCTTATACCTAGCGATCCCATCCTGGTCGCCAAATGTATTAGGAGGGCAGAGTTTATAATCTCAAAGAGGATCATAAACATGTCTGAAAGGTTCGGAACCGCCGGATATAAGAAACTCTCAAAGTAGAAGGCAGAAGAATCAAAACATTTATTTAGGCTCCACAGTAACCAACCCATGAACCAGCAACCCCATTTTGATATATTGATCAAAAGCTTCCAGGCCCAATAAGTACGCCTTGAAAGAGTAACCAGGAGGCTACAGAGAAGCATGATTGCGTAAAGCAAAATCATGTTTCCCCCTCTATGGTAATAAGATTACCCACTGGCCTGAAGTCTTTGTTCAGCTTTCTCCCGTAGGTCAGCTCTGCTACTGGCAGCTCCTGCTTCAGCTGTGGCTGTGGCTGTGGCTGTAACTGTGACTGCAACTGTAACTGTCGCTGTAACTGTCGCTGTAACTGTCGCTGTAACTGTCTCTGGCTCCAACCGGAAAAGGAAAAGAGGATCTTCAAGCTGTCCTCTCCCCTCTTATAGAGTTTTTGACATCATCAAGCACCGCCTGAACGACCAGGGCCGATTGGTTCTTGACTTGGCCCCTCCCCCTAGCATAGCCGTTAACACCTCCCCTCAGCCAGCCCCATGACTCATCACACAGGAAGTTGTCTGCTTCCTGGAATGCTCTTTGGGCTTCCTGCCCCGGAAGAGCAAGCCACAGTGTCCAGAGGCTCAATGAGGTAAGCTGAGTCATTCAAAGAAAACAAAGGCCATTCTGACTACAGGCAGTTACCAGACCCCTCGACCCACAAACACCAAAGACTGCGGAGAAGGTTAGTGGGAAAAGCTGCCAGAGTGGAAGGAGTTCCTGGTTCGGCTTCCAGCCCCGGGGGCAGCAGAGGTGGGGCAGCTACAGCTGTTGTTACTTCCGGCTCCAGGCCCACCTGGTGGGAGGAATTAAGTGGCGGATCAGAGCAGGAGTGCAACAGCCTGCTAAAGATCTAAGCCCAGTCTGGACTGGGGGTCCTTGGGGAAGGAGGAGTGCAGCTCTGACAGAGCTGGCACCTCCCCCCCAAACGTGGAACATAGAACTCCTAAGTCTACAAGCAGTCATACCCCACTGAAAAACTCAAGGGTCAAGTTAGTTGGTTGGGAATATGGCCAGGCAGCGAAAACGCACCCAGATTCAGTCTCAGACTTTGAATTCTTTCTTTGGTGACAAAGAAGACCAAAACATACAGCCTAAAGAAGACAACAAAGTCATAGAGCCTACAACCAAAGCCTCCAAGAAAAACATGAACTGGCCCCAGGCCATAGAAGAACTCAAAAAGCATTTAGAAAAGCAAGTTAGAGAAGTAGAGGAAAAATTGGGAAGAGAAATGAGAAGGATGAGAGAAAACCATGAAAAACAAGTCAATGACTTGCTAAAGGAGACCCAAAAAATACTGAAAAATACACTGAAGAAAACAACACCTTAAAAAACAGACTAACTCAAATGGCAAAAGAGCTCCAAAAAGCCAATGAGGAGAAGAATGCCTTGAAAGCAGAATTAGCCAAATGGAAAAGGAGGTCCAAAAGACCACTGAAGAAAATACTACTTTAAAAATGAGATTGGAGCAAGTGGAAGCTAGTGACTTTATGAGAAATCAGGATATTATAAAACAGAACCAGAGGAATGAAAAAATGGAAGACAATGTGAAATATCTCCTTGGAAAAACCACTGACCTGGAAAATAGATCCAGGAGAGATAATTTAAAAATTATTGGACTACCTGAAAGCCATGATCAAAAAAAGAGCCTAGATACCATCTTTCAGGAAATTATCAAGGAGAACTGCCCTGATATTCTAGAGCCACAGGGCAAAATAGAAATTGAAAGAATCCATCGATCGCCTCCTCAAATAGATCCCAAAAAGAAATCTCCTAGGAATATTGTTGCCAAATTCCAGAGCTCCCAGATCAAGGAGAAAATACTGCAAGCAGCCAGAAAGAAACAATTTGAGTATTGTGGAAACCCAATCAGAATAACCCAAGATCTGGCAGCTTCTACATTAAGAGATCGAAGGGCTTGGAATGCGATATTCCGGAGGTCAATGGAGCTAGGATTAAAACCTAGAATCACCTACCCAGCAAAACTGAGTATCATGTTCCAAGGCAAAATATGGACTTTCAATAAAATAGAGGACTTTCAAGCTTTCTCAGTGAAAAGACCAGAACTGAATAGAAAATTTGACTTTCAAACACAAGAATCAAGAGAAGCATGAAAAGGGAATCAAGAAACGGAAATTGCAAGGGACTTACTAAAGTTGAACTGTTTTGTTTACACTCCTACATGGAAAGATGATGAGTATGATTCATGAGACCTCAGTATTAGGGTAGTTGAAGGGAATATGCATGTATGTGTATATATATATATATATATATATATATATATATATATATATATATATATATATATATATATATATATATATATATATGTATATATGTTTATATATATAAGTGAATGTGTATGTATGTATATATCTATGTGTATGTATGTGTATGTATGTGTATATATATATATATGTGTTTATATATATATATATATGTAAAAGAGAGAGAGCAGACACAGGGTGAGTTGAAGATGAAGGGAAGATATCTAAAAGAAATAAAATGAAATTAAGGGATGAGAGAGTAACATACTGAGAGAGGGAGATAGGGAGAGATAGAATGGGGTGGATGATCTCGCATAAAGGTGGCAAGAGGAAGAAGTTCTGTGGGAGGAGGGGAGAGGGCAGGTGAGGGGGGAATGAGTGAACCTTGCTCTCATTAGATTTGGCCTGAGGAGGGAATACCGTACATACTCAGTTGGGTATCTTACCCCACAGGAAAGAAGAGGTAGGAAGATAAAAAAAAAATAAAAGGCAGGAGGATGATGGAGGGGAGGGCAGATGGGGGTGGAGATAATCAAAACAAACACTTTGGAAAGGGGACAGGGTCAAGGGAGAAAATTCAATAAAGCGGGATGGGTTGGGAAGGAGCAAAATGTAGTTAGCCTTTCACAACATGAGTATTGTGGAAGGGTTATACATAATAATACATGTGTGGCCTAGGTTGAATTGCTCAACTTCTTAGGGAGGGTGGGTGGGAAGGGAAGAGGGAAGAGAATTTGGAACTCAAAGTTTTAAAATCAGATGTTCGAAAACAAAAAAAGTTTTTATATGCAACTAAAAAATAAGATACACAGGCAATGAGGTGTAGAAATTTATCTTGCCCTACAAGAAAGGAAGGGAAAAGGGGATGAGAGGCGAGGGGGGTGATAGAGGGGAGGGCTGACTGGGGAACAGGGCAACCAGAATATAAGCCATCTTGGAGTGGGGGGGAGGGTAGAAATGGGGAGAAAATTTGTAATTCAAAATGTTGTAAAAATCAATGCTGAAAACCAAATATGTTAAATAAATAAATTGCATTAAAAAAAAAAGTAACATTGTTTAACAAATTGTAAATACAATTTGGTGAGATTTTACCAATATAACATTTAGAACATTAAAAAAAAAAACAAACAAATTTAATCATAAGTTATGCCTGGACTAACTATATTTTTCTTTAAATTTTTTTTAAACATGCTGAAATCTATCGCTGTGATGTTTCCATCATTTAAGGGTTACGGTTTTAGGGCAACACCTAGAAAAGCTTTGTAATTGCCTCTGAGATAGTTCTTTGCTTCTGGTAACTACCCTCACCTCATCAACATCTTACTAAAAATCAGACATTCAGAAGTAAGATTTACTTAAGGCCTGACTCTTTCAGAAAACCAGATAACCCACTTAATCTATTCATTTACTCTTTTTGTAAAATAATTTAGGTAATAACAGTGCAAATAAACTTCACTTATCATTTTGTAACCTAAAAACACAGCACAAATGACAAATATTTTGAAAAATAAAAATCTCCTAATACCAAATTTATATGGACTGTTACTAACTTGACAAGCCAGTGTTTAGAGAAGAAGTTCTCTTTCTCTCACCTAATAGAGGTCTAGGCCACTTGCATAGCTGATCAGTCTTAGTTATATTATAATCAGAAGCTAGTTAAAATAGAAGTGTTAAATGCCTCATTAGCACCTTCCTGTTGCTCCCTCTGAGCTCTAAAAGTTCTCCAACAGTTCTTAAATTCTGGTGGCATAAAGCTCGTCTTAGGACATCATCAGACCTGAAACCTTGTGTTTCAATGGGAAGCTTGTTGAGTTGAGGTTCTTTTCACTCCCTTCTTTAACCCTTCCTTCTGAAAAGTGAAAAGACTTTTTAAAAGGATTTCTGTAATGGCATCATTTAACCCAGATAATTCCCCTTATTCAGCCATTCTCCCTTGTTTCTGAGGGTGATGCATCATAGGGTTTTTTTAAAGACACAAACCCTCCCTGCCCCCATTCCCTGTGAATAATTTGAAATAAAGCAAAACTCTAATTTGAATATTTAAACTCTTTTGTTTACCTTGTTATTTCACCGCATTAAGGGAAACTATTGGAGAACACTTTTTTCTATATTAAAAAAATTCTCAGTAATTTAAACCATCTATCTCCAATTATTTTAACTTACAACAGCCCAAATATTTGAGGAAAATATCAGGGTTATTGTTTGGCAGTGATGCTAATTATATTATTTACTTTATTCATTTCTCCACCTTGTTCTGTAGACCCCATTAGAGACTGAGCTCACATATGCAAAGTCTTAGGTAACTGAGAAAATCCTTGTTTTGGGTTCTAGATTTTTGCATTTCCCTGTGTTCCAGAAGGTTACTATCATCCTTCTGGTCAAGGGAAAAATCTCAGTGATATCCTGAGCTCCTCACTCTTACTCACCCATCATAGTTAAGGTTAATTAGCTACCAAAACTTTCCATTTCTAACTCTACAATATCTTGAATAGGTCACCTCTGCACTCACACAGCCATTAACTAATGGGCCTTTATTACATCTTGCCTGGACTATTCTAATAGCCTCTCAGTTGACCTCTTTCTTCTGATCATCCTCAGCATATTTACCAAAGTTATTTTCTGAAAGCACAAATTTGACCATCTCACTTACCTACTCAAAAAACTCCATTGTCTCCCTACTACCTCCAGTTTGGCAACTTGGTCCCAACCTACTACTTCAACATTATTTCATGTTATTCCTCTCATAAATACTGTACCCTGTCATACAGGCTTTCTTATGATTCTTTATATACCATACCTCCTTCTATTGCCTTTATGCTTTGGACTGGCTGTCTCAGATGGCTGGAATATACTCCCTGCTCACCTGTCTCTCAGAATAGTTTCATTTAGACTTCATCCCAACATCTACCTTTTAGATGAGACCTAATCTGACCTCAGCCTTTCCTACAATGCCTATCTTCACAAATCACCCATTTCGTGTGTGTGTGTGAGCTGAGGCAAACAGCGTTAAGGAACTTGTCCAGGTAGAGTCTGAGGCTGGATTTGAACTCAGGTCTTTCTGATTTCAGACCCAGTTCTCTATCCACTGAACCACCTAGCTGCCCACAATTATATATTTACATGTTGTCTTCCCCCGTTGAATGTAAGCTACTTGAGGGAAATGGCCATTTTTTTCTTTGTATTCCCAGCAACTGGTTAGTTCTTGGATCACAGCAGTTGTTTGATGAATGCTTATTGATCATATGATTGATTGATCATTATATTTTAGACCAAAAAATTCCTACTATGAACTACCTGTTAATCTTTACTTGAAGAAAAACGCAATGTGGTAAAATGCTTGCATACTTATCTAACAACAGTGTTGCTAGCAGCTGCTGTAGGGGTGCAAGACCCAATAAGACCAGGAACAAGAGCTGCCAGCACAGGTTCTTTGATCTGCTTTTCTAAGCAAAGCAACTTTAAGGAGTTTACAATCTCACTTTAATCAAACATACATACATGTATATATATATATATATATATATATATATATACACATACACACACACACACACACATATATCATTCACTTATTTTTGGGGAAAAACCAGCACCCTGAATTTCAGAGCAAATACAAACAGACAATATAAACAGTAAGTAACACAATTCAACAGACAGGCTTTGTCTGCTCAAGACATGACATGCATAGTTACTAAAAAAAGAAGCCCCAACATCTGAGTTTTCTTCAAAGCTGGGTGGATTCCAGTGGCTATGCAGTCTCCACATCAACACTCTTCCAGTGAGTGAGAGCCCCAAACAAAATGCTAACCTCTGAGTTTATATACCCTTCTTAGGGCCTGCAGGCTTCATACCTAATCACAAAAAGGTGTGGGCCTGGGGCTTTACACCTAGTAACCAAAAGGGTGTGGGCCTGGGGCTTTCTACTTAGTAAGACTTAATTAAAGGCATTTGGTTATTTTAGCATTCTAAAAGAGAAAACAGTAAAAAAAAAATCCCACCTTAATTACCAATAAAACTTACTCCATAGTTTCCAAAATGTTACAAAACATAAAAAGTCATGTGAAATGTACATAGTAAGTAAATGTTTCCTGAATTTGAAATTCTAAAGTTCAAAATAATTATATATTTTTTAAAAAGTAAGTAGCCCTGAAATAGAACATTAGATTCATTTTGTTCTTATAACCAGAAAAATAATGTTCACATACAGGTCTTATGTCATAATGTATTGAATTTTAAATGGAAATTTAGTTACAAGCCATTTCTAGACCCACTAAGATGTTGATAGGTCCAAATGACTCTACCATGAAATATTTTGAGCTAAAAATTTATTTTGTTATCTTTTCATACATGGCAGGTACACAAATTTATCAAAGGATTAATTGACGTTACTTCCTTGGGACCTGAGTTACCCTGGTCTAGGGCTAGGTCAATATAGTGTATGACTAATTAAATGTTCTACCTACCTAGTCATCTGCCATATGTTTATGTCATAATTCTTAGAAAAAGAAATTCTTAGTTTTCAGAAGTGATAGATGCATTTATTAAAATCGTTTCCTCTAAGGCTATCCTACTATCTTATTATAATATGGAGATGACCTTGAGATCTTGAAGGCTATATTTGCTGGCCATCAATGTTAGCTCTGGAATATCCTGAGAAGCTAGAGATACTTCAAGCAACATGTTGCATGTCTGTCACCAGAAAGCTAGCAAACCCAATTTCAGAGAGATTTATTACAAAGTTGACTGCAAGGTGATGAATGCTTTGGCCGTGAAAATTTTTAAAGACTACCAAGGAATTGCAGAGTTTTTGGACCTTAGATACTATCTAATTCAAGCACTTTTACTAGTTTCAAGGAACTTTTTTTCAGAGGCTAGTGAACTGATAATTTTTCTTCATATTCCTCAACCATTACATATCTGCCATACAACCCATTTAAGAAGATTCTGAAACTTTCAGAATCTTCCCCCCACTCCCATGTCACTGTCCTAGTTGGGTGACCTAAAAGATAAAGGGTTAAACTTGGAGACAGGAACACTTGAGTTAGAATCCTGCCTCAGATATGTAGTAGGAATATTCACAGGGCAAGTCACTTAACCTTGCTCAGCAACAAGCTCATCTATAAAACAGGGATAATAATAAAAACTATTTAATAGTGTTGTTATAAGGATTGATTGAGATAATATATGTAAAGCATTTGCAAAACATAAAGTGCTATATAGATTATAACTAGCAGCAACAGCATTTAATTTCTTTCATTTCTTCCTTTTTTTTCTTTTTTTCCCTTCACTTTCTACCCAATGCCAGTCTCAACTTTCATATGCATGTCATCAGTTAGATATCATTGCTGCTACAAAATGTTACCAGAATGTTACCAGAAAAGAAAAGAAAGAATGCTTCCAGTAGCTACAACACATGGGATTAATTCAGCTTTCAGAATTCAATATACAGCCTTGTCAATATGGTCTTACTACCAATTGATGTGGTAGGAAACTTGGGAACATGAGCCAAATGAAAGAGGGAAAAATGCCCAGTTTTACTATTACAATAAGCTCTGTTTGCAGTAAAATATTTTGGTCAACATCTTACTGGTTCCTCTATTTTTTTCATTTTCAAAATGTATCAGGGTTGTTGTGTTGATGCACCTCAAATCTTGCCAGATAAACAAATATCTTAAAGTCAAGCAAATAAAAAAGAAATTAACAGCTAATCTATTTTGACAATTTACACGATTGATGTAACTTTAATTTTTACTTGATTGCTTTAATAAATACTCCCTCTTATAATAATTACCATTTGCTATTTTATCATTGCCTCTTTTTCTAGTCCTAAATTTCCCTCTACATTTAGAACCACATTTCCAAACTGCATTCTTTAATGTTTTGTACAATATGAATTGAGTAGTTTGTGAGATAACAAAGTCAGTGATGTCTTCCCCTCTAAAATATTAAATATAAAATAACACACATATAAAATTTTGTTGAGTTGAGAAGCAGAATGAAGTAGTGACTAAATGGGCAGCCCTAGAGTCAGAGAACCTTGGGTTCGAATACAGCTTCTGATGTCAATTGGCTATATAAATTGGCACATCATTTAACCTTTTAGTGTCCCCAAGCAATATCCTAAGACTATGACTTACACATAATTGTTGATCTGCATCAGAGAAGGCAGATCCCCATGCCAAAGGCACCACAGTCCAAATCAGACTAAAAATACTTATGTCCATACTCTTTGTTTAGAAACATAGACTAGATTTTGTTTTCTATTTTACTCCCAAAATCCCCCTGTCCCTCCTTTATCGTCAGGGCATTCCATACTCTAAAGTAGTATTTATTGGTTATGTTTTTTTCATATGTATGGATTATGTCAAGGTTCTTTAAGCCCCAACATGTCCCATGGTCAAATTGGTATGGTACATACTGGTTTAGAGATTATAAGTCTTTGAAATCATACTGTAAATTTTTTGGCCAGTAAAAATAAGAGGCAATATATGTATAATAATAATGAATGTATGCTATAGGCTCATTATCAAATTGAACATTTTAATCTAAAGATTCCAAACCCATGTACTTTCTTGATCTACATTTATGTGTATCCCAAGTTTAATTTGTGGGCTTTTCCCAATCCTTTGCTTCAGGATAATTGACTTCACAAATTTATAGCCAATAACATAAATTACTCTAATGTGATTCCAGAATAGCAAAATATTCCTTAATAAGCTAAAAAAAATACCAAGCAAAATAAAGAAAGGGAACAGCTCAACAAGCTAATAAGAGATATAAACTCTCCTGGAACAATAACAAAATGTTGGATTTACATTTAACAATATATTCTACCGGGGGAACACATCAAAAATTTCTACTTCTCTAGCTGAGAACTTCTTACTGCTTTTTGAATTGTGTGAAACGTGGCTCTCATTAACACCAAAGCATGATAGCCTGACTAGCCTCACTGGGTGTTGTCTCCAAAACAACAGTTTTATTCTTAAGATTGGGAAGGACATTGTGAAGTGTTCCAAAGGTACAACTATAAAACTGCACATGAAAGCAAGGATTGTTTTATTGAAGCTGAAGAATGACCCAGATAAGGTACTTTCAGGGGTGAACATGGCAGATATTGTTATGTAGCTAAACCAAAATTCTTGGAATATTTTTAAGCAAATCAATATTATATTGAAGGAAATCCAGGTAAAAATTCTATAATCAGATTTTCTGAAAATATAAGGTAACTCTTCATGGAATTCATGATTATAACCAGAATTGAAAATTTTCAATCACTTAAGAATGAGTATAACTTAATAAAAATCTATCCTGCGTTCTCCAGTCTTAACAAAGGCTTGCCTATTATTTGTTGTTGAACACTTGATTTAGAGTCAGTAGCCAACTATTCATCCTTTTAAAGCAATCTAATAGACATTTACAAAATAACTCTTTCAAAATATCTTGATCTAATTACACCAACTCAGCTATTTTACAGAGCTACCTATTAGCTTGGAGTAAAAAAAAAAGCCAATAGTGCATCCTAGAAGATATTTCCAAAGCCTGTTTAAAGAAAAAGCAAACATGTCCAAGATTAACTTTTATTGCCAATATGGAGTTTGATAGCATCGAGAGCAGTTAGAATACACCTCTCTCTCTCTCTCTCTCTCTCTCTCTCTCTCTCTCTCTCTCTCTCTCTCTCTCTCTCTCTCTCTCTCCCTCTCTTCTCTCTCTCTCCCCTCCCCCCCGTCCCTCACTCCCTATCTCTCTCTCCCTCTCTCCCCTCCTCTATCTCACTTTCTTTACTTTCTTTCTCCCTAACTCTCTTTCTTTCTCTCAGATTATTATGACAGACTGGTTATATATATATGTATATGTATATTTATATATGTATATATATATGTATATTTATATATGTATATGTATATATATACACACACACACACACATATATATACACACATATATATGTGTGTGTGTGTGTGCGCGTGTGTGTGCGTGTGTGTGTGTATGTATGTATGGATAGTTAATAGACATAGATATATTAAATAGAAGACTTCAGCACTCTGAAGTTTGTCTCTGAAAACAAAACAATTCTTCAATTTAGCTCTCGCATTCTCAATTCCCTTTCAGGACTAATATTTTTTAAGTATTATTCCCAAATTCCCTTTTCAGCTTGTGTAGCTTAGTTTTCACTGTTGATTCCTCCTGCTCAGAGCTCTACTATCTTCTCATGTATAACCCCAAGGGCCTAAACCTCAAAAGAAATTTGAAGTTCAAAGGGAACATATTTTAAAATCTTATAATTCTCTATCCAAAACAAAAGAAAGGAAAAGAAAAGAAAAAACCCAACAACCACCAATCTCCTTCAAATGAGTAGGGAAAGACTAAGCTAGTTATTATCCTTATTTTTTATCTGTAATTATGATAGAATGATCTACTGATCTGTCATCTTTCAGGTTCAAGAATGTCCCAGTTTTGCATATGTCATAAGCACACTTGAAGAATGTATGTCCACATTGGTAGTAAGGAGACCTAGATCCCACCAGTTAATAGGGGATTTAGGTGAAAGGAAGAGAAAGCCTAAAAAGGAGGGTGAAACTCGCATCACATAAAACAATTCCTTTAGGGTATTCTGTAAAACCTGCAGCACTGGTTTGATGGTTTTCCTTAATTATCAAGATATCTTCATCAGAGATAATAATGAAGCAACAGGATTTATAACAACATATTTGAGAAACTAAATAATCCCAAATAAGACAGAGAACCACAAATCTGAATCATAATTTTATCTGGTCAAATGATTTTAGTTGTTGGATGTAGAAGTCAGAAAGTCCTACACAGCAGACACATGTAAATGAAAACTTAGGGAGAGTTGCTTGAATTTCCCTTCTAGAGGAGCAGAACAACAGGAGTGTCTGAATCTCAGCAAGATCATTAAATCAGTCCAGTTTATCCTGTTGCTTTTAAAAATGGCATTGATCACATGCAGCAGATAATAGCTAGGTCATCCTAAACCTCTCCACTATCAAAAGCATCAGTTGTTTAAGTGAATGTATTTCTTTTTGATGTTTCAAGAACAATACCTCTCGCCTCTGTCAATCTTTCCTTTTCCTTTTCCTGCTTCCATTTTTTTTTCCTGAATGCTTCTTTTGCTTTGCTTCAACTGTGACTTCCTGCTGGCTTTCCTGAGACACTTAAAGAAATCTTGTCCATCTTTCATACTGCACATTCTTAATTTTATGACTATACTTCCTCTGGTGTAAGGTATCTATCCATTTGTACTTCCAGATCAAGAATACTTAAGTAAATATTAAGTATTATGTTCCATCCACAAATGGATTTCAGGGGTACACAAATTTGTACTGTTAATGTACAACCTGTATAACACTACAACATTATTTCAATATTCTTGGTTTCCTGGTGTAGTCTTTTTCCTTTCATGTATTAAAAACACACACATACACACACATTCTCCTGAGAAGGAGTCCCTAGGTTTCATCAGACTGCCAAAGACATCTATAACACAAAAGGGTAAGAACTCCAGATCTAGATGGGTATATTTTGAACACTTTCTTTGTTCTCAAATACTATTAAGTTGAAAGTAACAGTTGAATTACAACCAACAATTAGCTCTCAGACTTTTCATACATTGATAGATGATTTCAGGCTGGTGTGACCAGGATAGGTAAAATTTGAAATAGATAAACATTGATTTTGCTTCCATTGATCCTACTTCTAGCATCTTTTCTCTTTTGCTATAGCCTCTCCTAGGACACAGCCGCCAAACACTCTCCAAACTCTAGCTACTTATGCTCTTCACTGATAGGCATAGCTGCTTTTTGTTCCGTTCTTTTTTTTTTATTTTTTTTTATTTTTTAATAAATTTCTTTATTTATTTTTAGTTTACCACGCACGGTTCTACATAGTTTTGAGTTCCAGTTTTTCTCCCCTCCCTCCCCACTCCCTTCCCAAGACGGCATGAAGTCTCATATAACTGTCATGTATAACTTCACATTGAATTAATTTATGCAGTAGTCAAGTCGTGGAGAAGAATTTTGACCAATGGAATGAATCATGAAAAAGAAGAAACAGAACCAAAAAAAAAAAAAAAACAAAAAAAAAACCCCAAAAACAAAAACAAAAGAGAAGCAGAAAAGGCGAGCATGTAGTGTGCCTCAGTCTGTATTCAAACTTCGCAGTTCTTTGTCTCGGTGAAGATAGCATTCTCCATCGTGAGTCCCCTGGAGTTGTCCTTGCCCCTTAGGTTGCTGAGAAAAGCACAGTTTGTCAGGGTTGGTCCTCACGGAATCCATATATCTGTGGCTGTGCACAACGTTCTCCTGCCTCTGCTCCGCTCACTCAGCATTATGTCGTGTAGGTTTTTCCAGGTTGTTATGAAGTCTGCATCATCCCCATTTCTTATGGCACAATAGTATTCCATTACCTTCATGTACCACAGTTTGTTCAGCCATTCCCCAATTGATGGGCATCCCTTTGATTTCCAATTCTTGGCTACCACAAAGAGAGCCGCTATAAATATTCTTGTACATATGAGTCCTTTTCCCGCTTGCGTGATTTCTTTGGGATACAACCCTAGAAGTGGAATTGCTGGGTCAAAGGGTATGAACATTTCTATAGCCCTTTGGGCGTAGTTCCAAACCGCCCTCCAAAATGGCTGGATCAGCTCACAACTCCACCAGCAATGCAACAATGTTCCAATTTCCCCACATCCTTTCCAGCATTTATCATTCTCCTGATTTGTTATTTTAGCCAATCTGACAGGAGAGATGTGGTATCTAAGAGTTGTTTTGATTTGCATTTCTCTAATCAGCAGCGATCCAGAGCATTTTTCCATATGCCTGTAGATAGCTTTAATTTCTTCCTCTGAAAACTGCCTGTTCATATCGTTTGACCATTTCTCAATTGGGGAATGGCTTGTATTCCTATATATTTGGCTCAGCTTCCTGTATATTTTAGAGATGAGGCCTTTATCAGAGATACTAGTTGCAAAGATTTTCTCCCAATTTTCTGCTTCCCTCCTAATTCTTGTTGCATTGGCTTTTTTTGTACAAAAACATTTCAATTTGACATAATCAAAATTATCCATTTTGCATTTTGTAATGCTCTCTATCTCTTGTTGGGTCATGAATTCTTTACTTTTCCACAAATCTGATAAGTAAACTATTCCTTGCTTTCCCAAATTACTTAGAGTATCAACTTTTACTCCTAAATCATGAACCCATTTTGACTTTATTTTGGTATATGGTGTAAGATATTGGTCTATGCCCAGTTTTTTTTCCCTACCATTTTCCAATTTTCCCAACAGTTTTTGTGAAATAGTGAATTATTAGCTCAGAAACTGGCCTCTTTGGGTTTATCAAAGAGTAGATTGCTAAACTTGTTGATTTCACCTATTTGTGTACCTATCCTATTCCACTGATCCACACCCCTGTTTCTTAACCAGTACCAGGCAGTTTTGATGACTGCTGCTGTGTAGTACAGTTTAATATCTGGTGTGCCTAAGCCACCATCTCTAGCATGTCTTTTCATTGATATCCTAGATACTCTAGACCTCTTGTTTTTCCAAATGAATTTTGTTATTATTTTGCCCAGCTCAGTAAAAAATTTTTTTTGTAGTTCGATTGGTATGGCACTGAATAGATAGATTAATTTAGGTAGAATTGTCATTTTTATTATATTAGCTCGGCCTAACCATGAGCAACTGATATTTCTCCATTTATTTAGATCTGATTTTATTCGCGTGAAAAGTGTTTCATAGTTATGTTCATATAGGCCCTGGGTTTGTCTTGGCAAATAGACTCCCAGATATTTTATAGTGCCTTCAGTAACTTTGAATGGAATTTCTCTTTCTATCTCTTGCTGTTGGGCTTTGTCAGTAATGTATAGGAATGCTGAGGATTTATGTGGGTTTATTTTATATCCTGCAACTTTGCTAAAGTTGTTTATTATTTCAAGTAGTTTTTTACTTGATTCTCTAGGATTCTCTAGATAGATCATCATATCATCTGCAAAAAGTGATAATTTAGTTTCTTCTTTTCCTATTCTAATTCCTTCAATTTCTTTTTCTTCTCTTATTGCTACAGCTAATGCTTCCAGTACCAAATTGAATAATAGGGGTGATAATGGACATCCTTGTTTCACCCCTGATCTTATTGGGAATGCATCTAGTTTATCCCCATTACAAATAATGCTTGTTGATGGTTTTAGGTAGATGCTATTTATAATTTTGAGGAAGGTTCCACTTATTCCTATGCTTTCTAGTGTTTTTAATAGGAATGGTTGTTGTACTTTGTCAAAGGCTTTTTCTGCGTCTATTGAGATGATCATATGATTTCTGCTAGTTTTGTTGTTGATATGGTCAATTATGCTAATAGTTTTCCTAATATTGAACCAGCCTTGCATTCCTGGAATAAATCCTACCTGGTCATAGTGTATTATTCTCGTGATGAGTTGCTGCAATCTTTTTGCTAATATTTTATTTAAAATTTTTGCATCAATATTCATTAGAGAAATTGGTCTATAATTTTCTTTCTCTGTTTTAACTCTACCTGGTTTGGGTATTAGTACCATATTTGTGTCATAAAAAGAATTTGGTAGGACTCCTTCTTCACCTATTTTCCCAAATAGTCTACAGAGTATTGGAATTAGTTGTTCTTTAAATGTTTGATAGAATTCACATGTAAAACCATCTGGCCCTGGAGATTTTTTCCTAGGGAGTTCGTTGATGGCCTGCTCAATTTCTTTTTCTGATATGGGGTCATTAAGAAATTTCACTTCCTTCTCTGTTAGTCTGGGCAGTTTATGTTTTTGTAGATATTCATCCATATCTCTAAGGTTGTCAAATTTATGGGCATACAGTTGGGCAAAATAATTCCTAATTATTGTTTTGATTTCCTCTTCATTAAAGGTGACCTCACCCTTTTCATTTTTGATACTGGTAATTTGATTTTCTTCTTTCTTTTTTTTAATCAAATTGGCCAAAGGTTTGTCAATTTTATTGGTTTTTTCATAAAACCAGCTCTTTGTTTTATTTATTAATTCAATAGTTTTCTTGGTTTCAATTTTATTAATCTCTCCTTTGATTTTCAGTATTTCTAATTTGGTATTTAATTGGAGGTTTTCAATTTGCTCTTTTTCTAGATTTTTCAGCTGTCTGCCCAGATCATTGATCTCCTCTTTCCCTATTTTATTCATGTAGGCATTTAGAGATATGAAACTTCCCCTAAGAACTGCTTTTGCTGCATCCCAAAAGTTTTGGTATGTTGTTTCATTATTGTCATTCTCTTGAATGAAATTATTAATTGTTTCTCTGATTTGTTCTTTGGCCCACTCACTCTTTAGAATTAAATTATTTAGTTTCCAATTAGTTTTTAGCTTATTTTTCCATGGTATTTTATTAAAAATGATTCTTATTGCATCATGATCTGAAAAGGACGGATTGACTACTTCTGCTTTTCTGCACTGGAATGTGAGGTTTTTATGCCTCCAAACTCTAGCTACTTATGCTCTTCACTGATAGGCATAGCTGCTTTTTGTTCCATTCTTAATGGGAGTTCCCCTGCTCATTTCAAATCAATTCTGCTCAAGTAACGTTGATTAAGTGAATATGATAGTGCAAAGCAAGATGCTGGGGAACAAAGATACACTCTAAAATCCTTCAAGGAGATAAGTCAACGAAGGGAAAGTTGAGTAGGGACAAAGTTTAAAACCTTGGGTTTTTCTTTTCTTTCATATTTGCCAATCTAATAGCTATGGGGTGGTACTTCAGAGTTGTTTTAATTTGTATTTCTTTAATCAATAGTAGTTTGGAGCATTTTTCATATAGCTTTGATCACTTAATCTCAAAATTGCCTGTTCGGGTTGTGGTATATGAATCTAAGGAAAATACTCTTGCGCTATAAGAAATGTTGAGCAGGTGGATTTCAGGAAAAACCTGGAAAGACCTACATGAATTGCTTCCAGTGAAGTGAGCAGAATCAGGAGAACTTTGTACACAGTACCAGCAACATTGTGTGATGATCAACTATGATAGACATCTTTTCTCAGAATACAATGATCTGAGACAATTCCAAAAGATTCATGGTGGAGAATGTTACCCACATCTAAAGAAAGATCTATGGTGTCTGAATGCAGATCGAAGGATATTATTTTCACTTTTTTTTTCTCTCTCTCTCCTGGTTTTTCCCTTTTGTTCTGATTCTTCTTTCACAACATGACTAATGTGGGAAATATGTTTAATATGGTTGTACATGTATAATCTATATCACACTGCTTTCTGTCTTGGGGAGAGGGGAGGGAAAGGAGGGTGGGAGAAAAAATTTGGAACTCAGTCTTATAAAAGTAAGTGTTGAAAACTATCTTTACATATAATTGGTAAAAAATAAAATGATATAAAGCTAAAAAAGCCTGCCTGTTCATATATCTTTGAATATTTATCAGTTGAGGAATGGCTCTTATTTTTTAATTTGAATCAATTCTCTATATATTTGAGAAACATGGTCTTTATCAGAGATCTGTTATAATTTTTTTCCCACAGTTATGATTACTGTGTATTTCCCTCCATTCTACTTCCCCGTTTATTCTACTCTCTGTCCTTTCATCCTGACCATCCTCAAGTGTTTTTGCTTCTGACTACCACTTCCATCATCCACATTCCCTTCTATCACCCTCCCTCCTCCCCTTATCCCTACTTTCTTGTAGGGTAAGACAGATTTCTACACCCAAATGAATGTGTATGTGATACTCCCTTTGAGCAAATTCTGGTGAAAGTAAAATTCAAGCACTTCCCACTCCACATTCCCCATTCTCCCATTGTAAAAACCTCTTGGTGTTTTTTTTATATGTGAGATAATTACCCCATTCTACCCCTCCCTTTCCCCTTCTCTCAGTTGATTCTTCTTTTTCATCCTTTTTTTAAATATCACCCCATCATATTCAACTCACACTCATTTCCTCTATCTATATATATACTCCTTCTACCTGTCCTAATAATAAGATAGGTTTTAGGAATTACAAGTATCTTCCTTCCATATAGGAATATAAACAGTTTAACCTTTTGAATCCCTTGTGATTTCTCTTTCCTATTTATCTTTTTATGCTTCTCTTGAGTCTTGTGTTTGAAAGTCAAATTTTCCTTTCAGCTCTGGTCTCTTCAATAGTCCTCTATTTCATTGAATTTCCATTTTTCCCCTGAAGGATTATGATTCTTGGTTTCAATCTTAGCTCCTTTCAGTTTCTAGAATATGATATTCTAAGTGCCGCCCCCCATCCTTTAATGTAGAAGCTACTAAATCCTGTGTAATCCTGACTGTGAGTCTATGATATTTCAATTATTTTTTCCTGGATCCTTGTAATATTTTCTCCTTGAACTGGGAGCTCTGGAATTTGGCTATAATTTTCTGGGAAGTTTTTATTTTGAGATCTCTTTCAGGAGGAGATCAGTGGACTCCTTTAATTTCTATTTCACACTTTGGTTCTAGGATAACAAAGCACTTTTCCCTGATAATTTCTAGAAATTCCAGGCTCTTTATTTTTAAGTCATGGCTTTCAGGTACATCAATCATTCTTAATTCAGTTGCTCATGGTTAGGCCAAGCTAATATAATAAAAATGACAATTTTACCTAAATTAATCTATCTATTCAGTGCCATACCAATCAAACTACCAAAAATTAATTTAATGAGCTGGACAAAATTATAACAAAATTCATCTGGAAAAACAAGAGGTCTAGAATATCTAGGGAATTAATGAAAAGAAATGCTAGAGAAGGTGGCCTAGCCATACCAGATATTAAACTGTGCTACAGAGCAGTAGTCATCAAAACTACCTGGTACTGGCTAAGAAACAGAGGTGTGGATCAGTGGAACAGGATAGGAATACAAGATGGAGAAGTCAACAAAGATAGCAATCTACTCTTTGACAAACCCAAAGATGCCAGCTTCTGGGCTAATAATTCACTATTTCACAAAAACTGTTGGGAAAATTGGAAAATGGTAGGACAGAAACTGGGCATAGACCAATATCTTACACCATATACCAAAATAAAGTCAAAATGGGTTCATGATTTAGGAGTAAAGGCTGATACTATAAGTAATTTGGGAGAGCAAGGAATAGTTTACTTATCAGATTTATGGAAAAGTAAAGAATTCATGACCCAACAAGAGACAGAGAGCATTACAAAATGCAAAATGGATAATTTTGATTATGTTAAATTGAAATGTTTTTGTACAAAAAAAGCCAATGCAACAAAAATTAGGAGGGAAGCAGAAAATTGGGAGAAAATCTTTACAACTAGTATCTCTGATAAAGGCCTCATTTCTAAAATATACAGGGAACTGAGCCAAATATATAGGAATACAAGCCATTCCCCAATTGAGAAGTGGTCAAACGATATGAACAGGCAGTTTTCAGAGGAAGAATTTAAAGAAATCTATAGGCATATGAAAAAATGCTCTAAATCACCACTGATGAGAGAAATGCAAATCAAAACAACTCTTAGATACCACATCTCTCCTGTCAGATTGGCTAAAATAACAAAACAGGAAAATGATAAATGCTGGAAAGGATGTGGGGAAATTGGAACATTGTTACATTGCTGGTGGAGTTGTGAACTGATCCATCCATTTTGGAGAGCAATTTGGAACTATGCCCAAAGGGCTATAAAAATGTTCATACCCTTTGACCCAGCAATACCGCTTCTAGGGTTGTATCCCAAAGAAATCACACAAGTGGGAAAAAGACCCATATGTACAAGGATATTTATAGAGGCTCTTTTTGTGGTAGCCAAGAATTGGAAATCAAAGGGATGCCCATCAATTGGGGAATAGCTGAACAAGCTGTGGTATAGGAAGGTAATGGAATACTATTGTATTGGGGGTGATACGGACTTCATAAAAACCTGGAAAAACCTACATGACATAATGCTGAGTGAGTGGAGCAGAGGCAGGAGAACACTGTACACAACCACAGATATATGGATTCCATGAGGACAAACCTTGACAGACTTCACTCTTCTCAGCAGCACAAGGTGCAGGCACAACCCCAAAGGGCTCACAATGGAGAATGCTATCTACATTCAGAGAAAGAACTATGAAGTTTGAATGCAGATTGAGGCACACTTCATGCTCGCCTTTTTCTCTTCTCTTTTGTTTTTGTTTTTGGGTTGTTCTTTTTTTTTTTTTGGTTCTGTTTCTTCTTTCTCATTATTCATTCCATTGGTCACAATTCTCCGCAACTTAACTAGTGTATAAATTAATTCAATGCGAAGTCATTCGTGGTAGTTATATGAGATTCCATGCCGTCTTGGGGAGGGAAGGGGGAGGGAGGGGAGAAAATCTGGAACTCAAAATTATGTAGAACCATCTGTTGTAAACTAAAAATAAAAATAAATATATGTAAAAAAAGTTAAAAAAAATTATCTTTCCAAAGGGGAAAAAAAAACACAAACAAAACCTTCAGACTATTATAAACTTAGAGCTAAAAAGGACCTTAGATATTATCAAGCCTTTAATTAAGGGATGAAGAAACTGAGGCCCAGAAAGATTAAATGACTTTAAATAGAAGAGCCAGATTTAAACCCATATTCTCCAGTTTTATAACCAAGTAGCCTTGAGGTACTGTTCTCTCTCTCCTGCTTTTTATTGTCAAACTCCTTGAGATGACAGACATCTAATGTTATAACAAACTTTCAATTTGGCTTCCATTCTGACTGCTTCATGGAAACTACTTTCTCAAAGATTATTATCTCCAATGAAATTTTCTCACTGCTCATTGACACTGTTAATGAATTTTTCCTTTTGGATTTTCTCCTACCTTGGCTTCTATTTATCTGACCTTTCCTTCTTTGTCTCTATCATTACTTGTTCTTCTTGATACTCCCTTAATGTAGGTAAGTTCCATTGCTCTCTCTCCAGCATGTTAGTCTTTCCCCTCTCTCCCCTGGGAATACAGTCTAATTCCATAGTTGCAATTATCACCTCTATGATCGTGACTCACAAATCTATAACACTAGCCAAGGACTCTCTCCACATGTAGATCCACATTTCTAATCATTTATTGGCCATCTCCATGTGGATGTCCCCTTGATACTCCAAATTCTTTATAGGAAAAAACAATTAATTTCCTTTCCCCAAGACCACCTTTGTTAAGACCACCACTATTTACCTAATTATACATGCTAAAAAATTTCAAGCCATTTTGACTTATCATTCCTAAAGTCCTGTAACTAGTCATTTACAATGAAGCATTTTTCTTAATTACCAAAATTGTTTACATCCTTCCTTTCTACTCAACTCTCCCAGCCAACAACTGTGGTATAGATCCTTGTTACTTTTGCCAGGAATATTGCAATTGCTTCCTAAACATTTACCACTTGCCTACCCCCACTTGTAGTCCCTCCCTCACCAATCTATCCTTTATGCTTCTCCCAGATTTTTCTCAGATTTATGCAAAAATCTTCATATATTAATTTTTTCTCTTCAAAGTATGTCAATCTTTCCCTATTGTCTACCAAATAAAATATTCATTAATTAGGATGATCAATCCCACCTCATTTTAGCCTTGATACCTTAACTGAGAACATATCTCAATCCATCAATGGCAGACAATTGACTGAGTTTGAAAAGTCCTTTGAACTAGAGTGATATTGCATAAAAAGATTGTTCAGAAAGTCCAAGGAAAAGTAACCATACCCCAGGAGTCATCTAAAATTATCAAGCCAGATAGAACTAGGATCATTTGAGAAATTGGAGCAAGCATGACATTTTGGCTAAGATCCATGAGAAGAAACTGCCTACTGTGGGGTGGGCTGGGGAAGAAGAGGCTTTGGTGTCAGTGTTGTGCTTCTCCCTCCTCCATTTGGACACAGGAGAACACTGAAAGCCTTGAAGGGTCAGGAGGATATTGGACTTTGCTTGAAATTTACATCTTCTCCTCAGTATCCTAGGGGGATCTTCTGATCATCTGGTAAGAGTATCTACACTGAGAACTAAGGACTGAGAGAATGTGGATTCACAGCTCCCCAAAGAGCCCAGCAATGTAACTACACTGTGCCTAAGCGAACAAAGCATATTACAACCTTGAGCTGTGAATGCTTTTCCACTTGAACTTTCTAAACTTGATGCCACTTTTACTTGGACACTGTATGAACTTGTAGGCGAGTTTGTTATGGAAGGGTTAATTGATTCCTAATTCTGTGGCTGATGTTATATAAACTATGCCAGACTGCCTCCCCTATGTCTGTTCCAATGAAATCACATCTGGCCCAAATAAAAATGTTTATTTCCAGTGTTCACCTATCCTGCTTTATATAAAATTGAAGGGCTCTGCTTCCTGCAAATCTCCTGATTTTGGTGACACTGGCAGGTATACAATTCTAAAGGGGAAAAAATGTTTCCAGTTTTGATGTCAGTATTCTCTTCTGTATGCAGAAACATATTTGTGTGCACACAAGCAGCTACATTTTATCTATCCAGAAAATTACTTTTAGCCCCCTTTTATACTCAGGGCTTTTCTATAGTCTCTGATTGAGCTGATATTGTGTGTCTAGGTAGTGAACAGTGATCACACAGTCCTAGGTTTCATTTTCCATTCCATACACCATTCAGTACTTTCTTGCATTCATTTGGCAGGGAGATTACATATTCTTTATGAAATAAAGCAGTAAGAAATGTATTTTCATTATTGCGTTCAAAAAGTTCTACCTTGGTGCCTTTGAACCTGTAACACAATCACTTTTGTAAACCACATCATAGCAAAGTTGCCAATCTTGAAAGAGTTTATTACATTGTAGCCCTTCTGTAACATGGAATAACAAGATCCATTCTTAGGTCCTGAAGCTATATATACAAACTCTGTACCAGGATAATCTCCCAAACATCCTCTACTTTTTTAAGCCAACCTTTAGTAGTACTCTTTGTATCAGTCAGCTGCTGCACTTGCACTCTGCACCCATGAATATTTTCAGTCCCTCTCAGCTAGCTGAGTCAACGCAAAGACCTAAGAAAAACTGCCAGTAACCACGGTTTATCTTCCTTGACCTTCTACCTTCCTTTGTCCCATTCTGCTATGCTATGATGCTCCCAACTCAGAAAAATAGGAAACTTGCTCCAAAATTACTGAACCACCCCCCCCAACCCCTGCCAAGGAAATTCCCATTTCCTCAGATTTTTTTTCCACAGGAATTTAGATTATTTGATTAAAGAAATTCACATGAATGCATGCATAATTTAACAGAGAGTAAGGTAGCTATTTGCATTTTAAAAGCAGAGTTTGTTCATCCAGATTAATCTATAATTAGTGGACTCTGTGGGAGGTATATTTCTGAACTGAGGGGCTCACCTTCTCTTTACTGATCATACACATATTAGATAGGGGTCAGCTAGTTACTTGTTATCCCACAGGAGGATGCAAACTCCTGGGAATTTAGTGTGATTTCTCTAGATACTTTACCTTGAATAGGCCTCACGGTCCTTTCTGAAAGGTAAGTGCTTTGACTGAAAACAACTTTTTCCCCCTTCAAATTAGTTTGAGATCAGTAGACTTAATATCTGATAGTTGGATGGATTTACAATCCTCATAGTATTTCTCTGTATATTATCTAAGAGTATTCTCAGAACAGCTCTACGAATGGGCAGAGATTATGACTCCCAATTTATAATGGAGCTCAGAGTGTTTTATTGATATACCTAAAACCAGACAGTGATTAAATGGCAGAGCCAGAACTACACCCATTTTGTGAAGGGGCCCAAACCAGCCAGCCTTTATTCCTTTCCTAAACCTCCTCTAGTCTTTCTGCACTTCAAAATCAGGTTTTTGCATTTTGATCCTGGAACTTCTCTTAGTACCTGGGGCCTCTCATTTTGCAACATTTAACTGTGTCTGTGGTTTCCTCATTCTAGAATATCTCTTTCCCATGGCTACCCTTTCCCCCATTGGGGATTTTGCCTGGACCTCCATTTTGTGAAGGGGCCAAAACTAGGCAGCCTTCATTGCACTCTTAGCTCTGCGCCTGACTTTCTGGACTTCATTCACCCAACTGCCTTTTAAAGTCTGTTTTGTGGGGACTCCATTTATTTTACTTGCATTTGTATCCCTGCTACTTAGTACAATTTCTGGGACATCATAAGCATTTAATAGATGCCTGTTTCCTTCCAACTTCATCTGTTAGTGTAAAGAAATTCAGTCTAGTCCACAAGCTTTCATTAAATCCCTACTATGTGATAGGAATGGTGGTAAGTGTTTGGAAGGAGAGAAAAAAGGAAACAAGTATCAAGTTCCTATTATATGCCAGGCTCTATACTGAGGACACACACACACACACATATATATACATATATATGTATGCATGTGTATATATACATACATACACACACACACACACACATTCTTGACTGAAGGCCCAGCACTCTATTCACTATGCCACCTAGCTACTATGAGAGACATAAAATCATCCCTCCCTCAAGGAATATACAATCTATTGGAGGTAGACACCATGTAAACAACTATGTGCTATGTTCTTTCTCTCTCTCTCTGTATACATACTATATATGTACATGTATAGATGTGTGTATAATGTATACACACATATATATGTATATATATATATATATATATATATATATACACACATCTGTATTTACATCTATATCTAAAACTTATCCTTTGTTAAGTGGAGATAATCTCAGAAGCAAGTCATTAGCATTAAGGGGGACTAGAAAAGGCTTTTTACAGAAGGTGAGATTTAACTGAAACACAAAGCAAGCTAGGGAAACCAAGAGGCAGGGATGAGGAAGAGAATTCCAGGCATTGTGGACAGGCAATGACAATGCCTGGAGTTGCATCAAAAAGGTCAGAGTCACTGCATTGTAGAGTACATGGAGGAGTATAAGATATAAACAAACTGGAAAGTTAGGGAGTGACCAGGGTATAAAAGGATTTGAATTCCTAATAGAAGATTTTATGTTTGATACAGGAAGTTATAGGGACCCACTAGTGTTTATTCAGCAAGAAGGTGACATGGACAAACTTGTACTTTGAGAAGTTGGCTTTGACAACTGAGTGAGGACAGAATGGAGTGGGGAGAAACTTAAGGGTTAACTAGCAGTTTAAATCAATGGTGCAGGAATGAGGTAGTAAGGGTCTGGACCAAGGTGGTGTCAGTGTCAGAGGAAAGAAGGGGGCAAATATGAAAGATGTTTCAAAAGTAGAAATAAGCCTTGGCAACTATTTGGATGTAGATGGTGAGAGAAAGTTTGGAGGCAAAGATGATATATAAATTGTAAACCTGGGATGCTGGTACCTTCAGCAGTAATAAAGAAGTTGGGAAGAGGGTAAGGTTTTAGGAAAAAGATACCAAGTTCACTTTTGGACACATGGAACTTAAGATGGCTACTGGACTTCCAGTTTGAGATATGTTTTGTATTTTACAGAAACAAGATATTTCAAGGAAAAAGGCCCTTGAAGCCAATGCCCAATAAAGAGGAAAAGAAATATGGGAGAAGATTTATAATAGGATTCACAATTCAAATAGCAGCTACTTAGGCTCATCCCTCTCCTTGACTCTTGCTATCTCATTTTCATAATCTTACTCTACTCAGTCTTTATTTTGCAGCTGGCTTAGATTTTTGTAGTTGAAGTAACATCTGCTCTCTTGTATACTTTCTCTCTGGAACTAACACAGCTGACTGAGTAAAGGCCTCTGAGGAAGTCTAAGGTAATGACTTTAGGCATGTTTCGGATTTTATACAACTGCCTTTCACACACTCCCAGTTGCAGCTGAACTAGACTTAACTATTATCAAGTCACCGATTTCATCTTGTTCTCTTCCACCTTGGTGTAATTTGATCTGATCATAACCAATGCCCTGAACTACATTCCCTCCAATTCTCCACCTGTTAAAATTATTTTCTCTCTTAAAGGGCCAGATGAGATGTTGCTACTTCCATGAAACCTTACCTGATTCTCTGTACTAGGTATAACCTTTCACTTCTGAAATTTTTCATGTACATTTTTTAGATCTCTTACCTCTGTGCTTATCTTATTTTAGATGTTATTTCACTCTGCACTATCAGAGATTGTGTCATTCTTCACTTTTGTATCCAATGTGTTGAACTGAATTAAATTGGGTTAGGCAGTGGCAGATTTATTAGACAGCTGAGACGGGTATAATTGTTTAGCCAAGAGTCAAAGGATGATGGCATCATAGATTATGAACTGGAAAGTACCTTAAAAGTATCTTGTCCACACTCCCCCTTTGACATATAAGGAAACTGAAGTAGTGAGAAGTTAAGGGACTTCCTGAGGTAGTAAGTGTCAAGACTAGGGTTCAAACCTATGTCCTTTGACTGAGTCTAACGCCCTTTCCACTGAACCATGATGCTTTCCATGGGTTCTATTGACTAGCAGTCATAACTCTCGTCCTCGATTAAGCAACCATAAGAAATTGCAGTTTGGGGATAGGCTATCCTCTGGGCTTGTTCTTTGGTATGGTTGGGTTTGGGATCCTGTACTGGCTCCCCATTAGTCACTGCACAGCAGAGACAGAGACTAAAAGAAGCAACAATCAAGAAAAGGGAGCTAAGGTTTGGCAAACCTTGACTAGCTTCTCTTCTCCCATCATCACATTTCTACAGCTCCAGAAGTTATCTTGTCTATCCCCCTCATTTTATTAAATGAGGAAAAGTGAGGCATAGGCTGGCCAAATTAATGATAAAGCTGGTACCAGAATCCAAGTTTATCAAGTAAGGGAATGCTTTGGTTAGAGCTGGGTCTTCACTTTGTCAGCTATATGGGAGATACATTGGGATGAGAATAGACTACAGGCAGGCAGATCAATTGCAGGGTTATTGCAGTAGTCCAGGTGATCATCAATGAGGCCTGGACTAGGGTAATAGCTTTCTGGGCAGGATGGAGGTAAAGATGTGAGAAATGTTGAAATAGAAGCAAAAGGATGGATATATGGAAGTGGGATGAGGGAAAGTCATGAGTAGAAGATGGCACTAAAATTGTGACAATCTGGATATACAGAAGGACAATGAAATTAACAGTAAGATACAACTTTTGAAGATGCCCATTTTCCAAATGAGTAGAAACAACATCAAGTTAGGTTAGGAAACTTAATGTTATAATAGCTCAATACTCAATAATAATCCTGCCTGACACATTCACTGTGTAACCCTCAGCAAGTTATCTAACCTCTTTGCACCTCAGTTTGCTCATCTATGAAATGAGTGGATTGGACTTTGAGGTACTTTCCAGTTCTAAATCTATGAACTTAGGAGGGTACTTATTGAAAACTATTGCTATGTAACCCTGAAATAAATCCTATAATACTTTCGAATTCAGGTATCTTGACTAGCTACTTTTATCTTTTAATTAGAATCTGAACACTGATCTGCTTTTCTATCAGAGAAATATAATCAGTATATATTAAATTTTATCACTTATGCTCTTGCTATTTTTAATATATATATATATATGTATATATATATATATATATATATATATATATATATATATATATATATATATATATCCTTCCATCCCAACTACATTTTATGCCTTTGTAGACAGAAACCATGATAATTCAACAAACATTGACTGCCTACTATGTAAAAGGCACAGTTCTAACTACTGGAGATTTTTTTTTTAAATAGTAAACAAAAGGCATAGTCCTTATCCTGAAAGAATATATCATCTAAAAGGTGTGTATGTATGTGTGTATGTAAAGGCAATCAGTAAATGAGAAGATCTTTCCCGCCCATTTGAATAAGCTTCAGGGGGGCTCTCAGGGTCCTAGAGGGAGTGGCTAAGACCTGAACCAATGGTAGGCACCTGAGTTCTGGTCGCTCAGATGGTGTTCTAGTCAATGGGATGACATCTGGTGACTATATAAAAGGAGAAAACACAGATTGGAGATTGAGACGTAGTGGAGGGCTGAGAAGGAGAAGTGGCAGCAGTGGAAGTGGTAGCAGTGGCGGCAGCAATGGAAGTGGTGGTGGCAGCAGCAGAAGCAGCAGCAGCGGCAGCAGGCGCTATTAAAAGCAGGACTGACCCTCTTTCAGACTGGAGAGTGCTGAACAAGGGCTTGAGGCCAGTGGGTAAGCTTCTTACTGGAGGGCCCTATCATTGGGGGGAAGCACCAGTATGGCTTGGCTTGATGCCATAAATTTTTCTGTAACCTCCTAGTCACTAATGTGTGACGTACATATCGGTTTTGGAAGGTTCTTGCCAGGATATCGAATTGGGGAAACTGGTCTGTGGGTCTGCTATTTTGGAGCTTGAATAAATGCTTTAACTCCTCTGCCTTATACTTAGAGAATTCCTTATGACCTGAGATTCTGGACGATTCAGGTATATTCATGATTTTCTTTGAAATCACGAATTCTGCCTTATTGTTATATCTGGCAACAAAGATGGGATGAAACATTCAACCACCATCTCAGTACCCCAAAATGCCATACTTTCCTTTTAAAATGCAGATCCTGCCAACTTACGCCATTTGAAGTGACAATCTTGCTAAGCAGCTTCTGTGGGAGTGTAAGATCCACCAACAACCAGCACCCAAAAAGCTGCCTACACAGTTTCTTTGATCTGCTTTACTAAGGAAAGTAACTTTAAGGGGTTAACAATCTCAGTTTAATAAAACATACAAATATCATTCACAGTTCAGGGGGAAAAGATCAGCCTCCTGAACTGAAGGCAAATACAAACAGAAATTACAAACATCAACAGACAGACCTTGTCTGATTCAAATCACAATGCATAGTTACCAGTACCAACATCTGGGTTGCACAGCTGGGGAGCAGTTTGCAGCTTGCCCAGAGTCTCAGCACTCCTTATATGAGTGTGCCCCAAAAATCAAATGCCAAACTCTCCTCAATTATATTCAGTTTGGAGCCCTGAGGGCTCTGACCTCACCCAGGCTGGATCTGGGAAAGTTCTCCATCCCCAGGATCACATCATATACAAATCAATGACTCCCACTCATCTCAGTGCTGAGATACTCCAAGACAAAAAGATTCCACTTTATCTGCCCCATTCAAAGGCCAGAATCATTAAAGTCACTTGAGAGAAGAAAAGCAATAAGTCTCACCTTAATTACTATTACAGTGTGTGTGTGTGTGTGTGTGTGTGTGCGCGCGTGCGCGCGCATGCGTGTAAGATGCAATGTATAAATAAATATGATAACAATCAAGTAAGGTAGAGGCCAGGGCTTTTAAAAATATTTAAGAAGGATGAGAGCACTTTCAGCTGGGGAATCAGATAAGGCTCCATGAAGTTAGTAGAAACAGAATCTCAGTCTTGGAAGGGATTTCAAAGATTATTGAATCTATATTTGAACAGGGATCTCTTCTACAATATGATAGATCATTCAGCAAATGCTTATAACCCTACTGCCTACTATATACTTCCTCCTCATCTCCACCTTCTAGAATCCCTATATTCCTTCAAAGCTCATCTCAAACACCATCTTCTACTTTAAATGAATCCTGTGTGGATCTGACCCCCACCCCCATAGCTGCTATTGGTTCTTGTTCCTCCAAAGTTGTATTCATTTTTTTACATATTTATAGGCATAGACGTGGCCTTTCCAAAGAGAATGCAAGCTTCTTGGAGGCAAGACAGATTTCATTTTTGTCTTTGTATTCTTAATATCCAGAAAAATGTTTGGCCCATAGCCAGCACTCAAATGCTTGCTAATTGATCTCCAAGCAACCCATTGCTTTTATGAAAAACTTAAAATGGCAAGAAGTTTTCTCTATACTCAAAGTAATGAAACAAATTTTTGATTTCAGCAGTTTGAATATCCTTCCCAATGACACAGATTTCAATTCATACGTGCTTGCCCACTCTATTCAATTCCTGTTCCTGTCTCTACAAACTCATCATAAAAAGTCTACCTGGTCTAACATTCTCCCACTCTCCTCTGTGTCATAAGGATACTGGTGAAGCACACAAGCTATCCATCTGTTTGACAAACAGCTGGCCCCTCTTTGATACACACACACACACACACACACACACACACACACACACTTTAAAATATTACTTCCCAAGGCTCTTTTTCAAGTTCCTTATTTATGGGGATTTTCCCCCCACAACAAGCTAAAATCTGTTTTCCTTATCTCCTTCTTTCCTCCTCCCCCACTCCCAATTCAGCCTTGGGATGAAAATGATTTCACTGTCTTTGTTTTTCTTCAGAATATCTCTTAAGCTCCTTTATATATCCTGAATGTTCATTCAATGGTTATTATTCTTATTGCTGCTGCTATTGGGTGTTTTCACAGGTTTTCCCAAGGCCAAATTAATTTGATTGTAAGCTCATTGACATCAAGAGTTACATCACTTTTCACCTTTACATCTCCATATGTTATTAGGGAAAGCTTCGTAAATATTTATTAGGATAAATTGGAATGAGGGGGAAAATCAATTGGCACAGAAAAGAATACACTCATGCCTTATGTTCTTGGGTCACTGCAATGATACTTAGAATAATCAGGAAAGTTCCTTTCCCAATGCAAACCTCTTCTGCTTCTGGCTTTACCCAGTACTCTAATATAAACATACTTAAAAATACTCTAGGCAGAAAAAGTATCACTATAGTTTCCCAAAATCTGTTTTAATTAGATAGCTAAGTTCAATGTAGGTGAGATAGTATTTCTTTTAATCACTAATAATAATCTTTTCAGCTTCAAGCTTGCATACAAATTGTTCTTTTAATCCTGCTTCTCTGCTCTGTGTTTTTTTTCCCTTCAGCTAGTACATGAAATCCTGTAGTCCTATGTAGATATAATGCATTTTTTTGATGACCACTGTGGCTGGGAAATTATAGGTAAGCCATTGATATAATCTATGCTATCATCATGCATCTGTCTCAGCAATACTCAATAAAATATGAATCATAGTGACATTATGCAATCTTTTGATTGAAATGTTTTGCAAAGTTATCTGGGTTCATATTCACAGTCATCTATTTCTAAACATTACTATATTAGTGATTGAATGCGGTGACAAATAGCATAGAGGAATGCATATTCCTGCTCTCACAGTAAGGTAAAATTACTTTGGGTAAAATTTAGAGGGTTGTTATTTTGATTTTATACCATTTGATACTTTCTTTAGATTTAGCACAAATTATTCAGTGGTTTGATAGGATTGTAAATGGAAGGATGGACTGATCGTTTATCACTAATATTTGTATACTCCTTAATATTTTTTACTAAGCTATGTAGGGGAAAAATCCTAGCATTTTTCCTATTTTAAAGCTTATGTAGTTCTTCAGAGATAATAGATTGAAAGAAGTTTATTTTTCATGTTTACTTCCCCTCCTCACCATGTTCCCTCCCCCTTGCCATTGACAGTGTAATAGAATATTGTAACAAATGGTAGTACTCTGACCTGAGTACTCTGACCACTTTCATCTATAATCAGAGTTCTTTTGATGGTTTATACTTCATCATTTTAACCAAAACTCTCTATATTATTTAAAAAAAACACCAAAACAAGTTAGCTTTAAAACTGTCTTCAAATCTCCTGATTTCAATACTAAAACATTATTTCATGACATAAATTATTCTCCCTATTAATTTCAACTGACATGTAGGCAAAACCAAAACCAAAATAGATCTTAAAATTATAATAAAATAACTCTAAAGGCTCATCTCTAAAAGACTAAATTGAAAGCAATTTAAAATCAATTTAGCATCACCCACTGTTTCCATAATGGAAGATTTGCATTAGTGCTGATATAAATAAAAAAAATGAACTTGGGCAATTTTCAAACATAGTTTAAATTTATTTGATATTCTTATAATGCATTTTTCTTTTCTTTTTCAGATGTTGTAAAGGCTATAAACCTATTATATCTTCTTTATTTCCCTATGTATGCCTCATGTACACAAATTTCCAATAATAAAATGGATATTTCATAGTGCATCTAAACAAAAATAACTAGCTTAACTCTTAGGTCTACCTTGTCCTTGCCTCACTCCATCATGGGAATGGGTGAACAAGTGCTGGCAATGCATGGTACTTACAAGACCCTGAGAGAAGAAAAAATGTAGTAATGAGAAAGATTGTTATATGAATCATGATACAAGATCATAAAAAGAATGTCAAAGAGTCCATTGAAGAAAATAAGCCCATAGAACCAACAGGAATGGTGAAGCAGAAGTTGACATAATTGTCCAAAGGTGAGATGGTTACTAAGGAGTAGCGCATGTAGCTGCTTCTGGCAGGAGAAGGATTGTGGCTCTAGCCAAAGAGAGTCTGGTTCAAAATCTCATGGTACCTTTTATGGTGATGTTCTGCTAGCCATAGTCCCTCCTTGTTAATTTGTGTCAATACTGTGGTGGATCCAGAAAATACATATTCAAATGTGCTTAAAAATCATATTCATGCAGTTATACATTTTCAAGGTCTATCCCCAGCTATAGAGGGAACTCCCTCTGGACTTGTGTTTTCAGTTTTCAGAAAACAGTACATGAACTAATACATAAATAACTGCCTTATAAAGAAGTGATATCCAGAGGAAATATGTTGGAGATGTATGATTTCTCTGGTACTGTGATCTTGCTTGGTCACTGCCAGTTCTGGCCCCTACACATTGCAAATCACATGAATGCACTTGAAGTATGGCCATGGAATGCTTGAGATACATCCTGAAGTACAATTTAGGTCTACATGGGCCTAGAGTTTTTTATGCTATGAAGTCAATGGTAAAGGTTGAACCTGGTCTGATTTTTGACCTCTTTTTTCCCATGGAGAGGGATTTGGGGTTCAATTGATGCATCTTGCTAGCCTAACAGGATATCATGATAAAAAGAACTAAACCGAATTACACAGAAACAAATTTGTTTGAATAGAGAGATTTAATGAATAACAACAAACTCCTGGGACTTTAAAATTTAAATCATTGATATGTTTTGTTCTTGTATTATATTTATTTTCAAATGTATCCCCTCTCCCAACACTATCGAGGGATCTATTCATTTAACAAAGAAAAAATAAAGCAGCTCAGCAACACCAGCTAACTTGTCAACTGATTATTATGGTACATATTCTATAACCAACATCCCCCCGCTTCTTTAAAGAAAAGCGGAAGGATCATTTTCTCAAATTTCTCAACCTGGTTGTTAAATGGCACAAATTCAATTATTTTCCTTGGTTATTGTTGTCATTTCCATTTGATTTTTTATAGTTATATATATTATTTTCCTGGCTCAGCCTGTTGAACTTTGTACCAGGCCATATACATTTTTGCATGCTTGTCTTTATTAATATTCTTTCATGCTTTGCGATTTGTTTACTTATTTCCTAGTTACTGTGTATCTATTTTGTTTCCAGTGTTTTGATATGGATATTCTGGTGCATATAGGATTTAGGCATAATCTGTGTTCGATCTTCTTTGATTATATTCCCCATTATTGGGATTTCTAGGTTAAAGGGTTTGAACATTTATATTACTTTCTCAGCATAATTACAAATTGTTTTCCAGAATGCTTTGCCCAGTTCTGTGTGGGTGCATGCGTGCGTGCATGTGTGTCTGTCCTAGAGAGCAGGGACTCTCTTTTGCCTATTTTTGGTATCCTAGCATAGTGCCTGTATAATAGTAAGTGCTTAATCAATGTTTGTTGGTTGATTGAGTAGCTATTGTGGTATATAAGACATTTGTTTTCCAGTTTTTCTAGAAGTTCTTATTAAATAGGAAATTCCTCTCCATGTAATTTTTTTCTGATTCATTGAATATTGGATTATTGACTTTCATTTTTTCTGATTATTGATTTTCTAGACTATTTAATCAATGCAAAATAGTTTGAATGGTTGCTAGTTTATGATTCACTTTGAAATTTGGAAGTCATATCCCTTTTTTATTTTTCCTAAATTTCTGTTAAGATTCTAAACCTTTTTATTCTATAGATGATTTCCAAAATCATACTCTCTGCTAAGCAGCATTGGCATAGTAGTTCAACTGGTTTGGCTCTAAATATGAAAGTTAATTTAATATTGACTCACCCCATGATCAAGCAATATCTTTCTAATTATTTAAATAATTCTGTATTTGGGTAAATAGAAACTCATGGAGATTTAGGGAAACATTTTATTATACAAATGCTGTTCTAAAAGTTACTTTTAGCAAATTGATTATGGTTTTGAATAGCCCCCACAAACAAATACAAAATACTTTAAAAATGCAATAAAATTTGGTTATAAATCATACCTATTCTATGTCATGTTTAAAAATCTTTTATGTATGGTTGCCTATCTTTTTAAGAAAAAAAAGTAGCTTTTATATCATTTCTACATCCTTCCCCTCTTTTCCAATTATTTCCTTTTCTGAAATGTCTGTAATTTAATCTTCCATTCAAATGACTCAAGAAAAAAAACACACATATTCTGTATTTCAAGCTTTAAGCCAGATTTGACAGTCATTACAGATGTTAATTTTGAATAAGCAATGTCAAAAGCCAATTAAGAACAAAAAGTTGCATCCTCAGTTCAGTTACAGGGTCTGTTGTTTCTATATTATTTAAGATTTATTTATTTGTCTAATGGGGGAGGAATGAATTGTATCTCCCACTCTAAATAGCTAATATACAGCTAGGTGATAATAGGAAATTAACAATTGCAACACTATAAAGAATATCTAGGAGACAGACTATAGCCTGGTTTTAGATATCTGGAAGCCATATAGGTTGGAGAATTAAGGAAAGAGACCTGAAGATTATAGGGCCATCCTTGAGTCATTTCAGAATAAAGATGATGAGTGTCAGGGAATTGAGGAACTGGAGTCTTGGATGCAAAATATGAATACAAAGGATTCTAGTCGTGGTATCTTTGCTTTGGGAACAATGAAGGGAACACTAGATTATGCCACCATTTCTTTCAAGGCATTTAGAGATGCCAAGGAGTAGGAGGCTAATGATGTAGATTTTTTTTGAAGAAAAAGCTATTTATTTGGTACTTAGTGCAAAAGAGAGTATGTTATTTGGCTTATACATAGCATTTGGCTGATGTGGTGGTATGGTGGTGACTGATGGAGCACCTTGCTGTTAATTGTTAGGCCAAAATTAGTGCAAGCAGCAGAGAATTGATCCATACTTTGTGGCATCTCAGCTTCAGAGACTGCATTAAGAACACAATGATCTGCAAACAGAAAATCATACACCACCATTCCCTCTACTTTGGTCTTAGCTTGTAGCCTTTTCAAGTTGAAGAATTTACTATTGCTTAAAGCAAATGGAGAAGTTTTGGATGCTGTGGATAAGTTCACTACCTTGGTAGTGCACTTTCCAGGGATGTACACATTAATAATGAGGTTGACGCATGCATTGCCAGAGCTAGCTCAGTGTTTGGGAGGATCCAAAGGAAGTATTGGAGAGAAGAGGTACTAGACTGACTACCAAACTGAAGGTCTACAGAGCCATTGTGCTGACCTCATTGTATGCCTGTGAAACCTGGACAGTAAACCAGTGTCATGACAGGAAACTGAATTGCTTCCATTTGAATTGTCTTAGGAAGATTCTGAAGATCACTTGGCAGGATAAGATACCAGACACCGAAGTCCTTTCTCAAACTAAACTACCAAGCATTCAAATTCTACTTCAGAGAAGGCAACTCCAATGGGCTAGCCATGGTGTTCAAATGCAAAATGCATACTTGGCAAAAAGACTATTTTATGGAGAACTGACACAGAGTAAGCATTCACATAGTCTAATGGCAAGCAAAGTGGGACTTCTTGTTGTCTTTTGTTTTGGAGGGCTTCTCTTCACTAAGACAATCAAGTTCCTTTGACTAAGTCTTGCCTTTGTTTGCAGGAAGTCGCACACCCATTTGCTAGTTGGGTCATGAGAGGTATGAAGCCCCCCAGAGGTGTGAAACCATTGAAGGTGTGAAGTGTTCTGACCCTGAAGAAATGTATATATATTCTGAGGTTAGCATTTTGTTTGGGGCTCACTCATTGGAAAAGAGTATTGGTGTGGAGAATCTGGGTAGCCATAAAAGAACCCTCTGGCTTTGAAAACCCAGATGCTGGTGCTTCTCTCTCTGGTAACTATGTATGTATAGCTTTTGTTCGACAGCTAGAAGCCTGTCTGTTGATCTGTGTTATTTGCTCTGTTTATATTATCTCTGTTTGTAATTTCTATTTGTATTTGCTCTGAGCTTCAGGGTGCTGGCTTTTTCCCATATGTGTGTGTGTGTGTGTGTGTGTGTGTGTGTGTGTGTTTGATTAAAGTGAGATTGTTAACCCCTTAAAATTGCTTTTCTTAGAAAAGCAGATCAAAGACCTGTGCTAGCAGTCCTCCTGTATGCTGGTGTTGTTGTTGGTCTTACATCTCCATAGCAACTGCTAGCAATGTTGTTGTTACATATGATAGTCAGAAGAAGTGATACAAGAACACTCTCAAGGTCTTTCCCAAGAACTTTGTAATTGATTGTATGACATGGGAGACACTGGCACAGGACCTCTCAGCATGGCATCAGAGAAGGTGCTGTGCTCTATGAGCAAAGTAGAATTGAAACAGCTCAAAGCAAATGCAGGATGTGCAAATTTAGAGAATCCACTCCAAATGTTCACATGGACCATTTATACCCAACTTGTGGTAGAGCATTCTGAGCTCATATTGGTCTGATCAGGCATAGTCAGACACATTGAAATTTGACTCTATCATAGTGATGTCATTTTGGTCCTCTTTGAGAATGAAGGACAACAACCAACCAGTGTTTCATTAAATTTGGAGATGGACTATGAGTAATAGAGAGGTGAGAAGGCCCAAGGCAGCTACTGGTCCTGCAATATTCGTCTTGGGTCTCTTCCTCTTGTTTTAGCATTGTTTTGGATAAATGGAGTGTATATGTTGGTATAATGATACATGTATTGGTCTTTATAGTACCTAATGTTGTTTTAGTCACCTCCCCTTTCTACACACTACACATGTTTACCAGAATAGAAAACAAGCAGCAGCACATTTTAGGAAGGGAAGCAGAGCCCTTCTAACATTGCCCATTTGAACTATATCAACTGAGCTTGTTCCCAGTTTCCATCTCTAGAGCAGGCTGTCATCAGCAGGTGTGGCCCTCAGAGTTTTTTTGTTTTGTTTTGTTTTGTTTTTTTACTACGGCAATCTATGAATGATTTTAGCTCATGTCTTATTTGTCTGAAAGCTGGGAATCTATTTCTCCCCTTAGGAGCTCTAGTTGGGAAGCCTATCTGATCTAGAGTTTGTCACCTATGGTGTTTTCTGATTTGCAGAGGTTGCCACAGTTTATGCCTACAGACTAGAATACTAAAGAGGTCATTTTACATCTTCAAGTAAAGAACTTTTGAGGGGCCCCCACAAACATCACATAGTGATGTCAATAACATACCCTAAAAGGTGCCTATTGGTCACCTCCACTAAATTCTACACAAAAGAGGCAGTGAAGGTATCTAACTCTTTTTCTGCCTAATGGCAAGCATCCTCTTCCTAAATTTTGATATCCCAATGACAATATTACTGGATAGATCTTTACTGGAGACAGAATTATCTTTTCCACTGCGTTAAGTTCATACAAGTTCAAGATACTTTGGTGATTTTATTCTTCTGAGAGTAAATCAGAAGTGAAAAGCAATTTTCTAACCAGACTTGCTTTAAATCTGGTATGCTTTAAATCTGATTTTATGTATGCAGATGGAATTGGAATGAAACAAAAAGCTGTCTGATTCCATTTACTTGAGATTCATCAACTTTCAGGAACAAGTTTCTCTCTCTCTCTCTCTCTCTCTCTCTCTCTCTCTCTCTCTCTGTTTCTGTCTCTCTCCATATACATACATACATACATATACATATCTATATATACTTACATATGTATATGTGTATATATGTGTGTGAGTGTATGTATAGGTAGATGATAGATATAGATTATGAAAAAAGATTTAAGCACTCTGATTTTATACACACACACATTACACATACATATTATACGGATATATGTGTATGTGTGTATGTGATTATTGTTATCAGACATTAGATTTCAATGGTATAGAGAACTCTTCAACAAGAAAAAGTAATCTTAGAGAATTTTCTGAGAGGACCAAGGACATGAAGAGATTAAATTACTTGTGCAGGGTCACAAGGTCAAAAATAGGATTTGAACTCAGGTCTTCTTGTCTGTCAGACTGACTTCTATCTATCTACTGTACCTTGCCTCTCATCTATATTACTGTGCAGTGAAAATATGTTGAGAATGTTATCCTTGAGGAACTGTTTTAGCAGGGTGACACAGTGTTGGATTTGAATTAGGAATATCTGAATTTAAATCCTATATCAGACGCTTTCTAGCTGTATGATCCTGGGAAAGTCACAAAAGTTTCTTCTTCTCAGTTTTCTCATCTGTAAAAACCAGCAAAATAGCATCCACTTCACAGGGTTCCTATGAGAATCAAATGAGATAACATATGTAAAATGCTTTGGAAATTTTAAACCAATACAGCAAGGTCCTGATTATCGTGAGTAATGATTCTTCTGAAGTGGGTGAATGGGTTTGAATTCATACTATTAAGGACATAATTGTGTAAAATGCTGTGCTATTAAAGGTGGGATTGTGAAAAGTATGGGGCTTAGTACTAGCCCAATGGAAATATGCAGTATGAATTCAAGTAGTGTGACCACTTCAGAACATTAATCACTCATAAATAAATGCTTAATATGATTAAAAGATTCCTTATGACCATACTACCTAAAGCAGGAAAAAGTTTGAACACATTTTAGAAATATTAAAAACAAAACAAAACAAGAGCTTGAATAAGGAAGGTTGCTTGATCGTGGTTCTACTTTCCACTTCACTTGGCCCAAATGTGTATGAGGTGAATTAATTCATCTGCAGGTTCCAAGAATACAGATCTCAGGATGTATGCAACTTATTCCTGTAAACAAGTTCATATGGCTTCTGTTTGTGCATGATCAACTTGAATTCTATGTCACAATTACCAGAGGCATTAAAAAGTAAGTGGAAAATAAACTTTGCCTTAAATTCTACATAAAAACACCAGGTCAGAAAAGCCAGCACAGATGTAGCAGTGTGGTTGCATATTTTGAGTAGTCTCTTTATTGACTCCTATTCAATGAAACATCTGTTTCATTTTCTGAACCAGTAAAAAAGTCTTCAAGGCCTAATAGACTACACACTGAGTTTTATGGATTGGATTAGTTGAGTTTTTCCTCTACTCCTTTCTCATTTGAGGAACATCTTTCCCATTAATCATGGTTTAACTAGACAGATTGGGAGGCTGTTGTTGAAAACCTTATTCATATGTTCCTTAGGTCTTTAGTTTATAAAACATTTATAAATGTTTTTTTCCAATAAAACAGCTTATATAAAACAATAGAGAGGCATTGGTTGTTGTTGTGTTTGTCCTTCATTTTCGAAAAGGACCTTGACATCAGGGAAACAACGACATGAGTTGCAGTTGACTTTGATTTGAGTGACAGAGGGCTGTGCAAGGTCACCAGCCTCACTTTCTCCTCCAGAGCCATCTGGATCCAGTGATCTGATATTCATCAGGATGACTGGAGATGATCCAGGATGCAATGGAAGTCCCTGGCTCTTTCTGGCTCAGGCCTTTTCATGTACTCACTTAGAGTGAGGTAATGCCCATCCAGTGAATAGTCCTCTTTAAGAAATGTATTTAATCAGAAAAGGAAGGATGGAAGGAAGGAAGGAAGGAAGGAAGGATGGAAGGAAGGAAAAAAGGAAGGAAGGAAAGAAGGAAGGAAGGGAAGAAGGAGGGATGGAGGAAGGGAGGGAGGGAAGAAAGAGAAAGAGAAAGAAAGAAAGAAAGAAAGAAAGAAAGAAAGAAATAAAGAAAGAAAGAAAGAGAAAGACAGGCAGACAGAAAGAAAGAAATCCAGCCAGTAAACCCCAAGTTAAGTGGGCAGCTTCTGGCCATCAAAATTGGTTAGTGAGTTTGCCCTAAACCCAGGAAGTCCCAGATTCAAAGTGGGCCTCTGATTCACTGGGTGACCCTAGGCAAGTCACTTAATGTATGAGTTTTCCAGTGTATTTAGTCAAGTATACTGAGTCCAAAGTCCTTACCTGAATACTTACTGTTCTTGGGCCTCATTTATTCTCCTGGTCATTCTATTATTTTTTAAACTAATATCAAATAGTTTTGATAATTGCTACTGGATTATACAATTTGAGAATTGTTAATGCTATGCCTCCTTAATTCTGAGTTTTTTCATTATTTCTTTTGAGATTCTTAACCTTTTGATCCTCTAGATTAATTTTATTTTTTCTAGGTCTATGAAGTAACTCCTTGGCATTTTAACTGGCATGGCACTAAATCTGTATGTGATTTAAGTAGTCTCATCATTTTAATTTAGTTGGTGGGCTGGCCCAACCATGAACATCTTTAGAATGATTCAAGTCTCCATATATTTTTGTAAAGAAGGTTTTGTGTTAACGTAAATCCTGAGTGTCTTAGATATAGTTAGATTTCTGTAATTTTGCCTATGTTATAGCAATGCTCTGTCTAAGTGATTAATGGATTGATTTATGTGACAGTGGACAGCAAGATTTCTGTGATGTGATGTGGCTTGGTAAGATATTTTTGTGCAGTGTGTTGGGAATGAAAACCTAGCTGTCACTGAGAAAATGTAAGATGCTTTCTTTTGGGGAAAATAAGGGGGTTTAGCTGATTTTACTTATTTGTCTAAACAATGATTAATGATACTTATCATATACTTGCACGATTTATGATTAAAAATTGGGTTATCATAAACCTGCAGATGGAAGTCCTCAGTAGGTTAACTTACAAGGGAAGAGTTTCTTTGGCCAGTACTCATAGTATAGTGGCACTGCTCTTGAAATTTGCAGCATTCTATTCACACTTTGTGTTTCCTGGTATTGAAAAGAATGTCCCCTAATTCTTTGATACATCACTTTGTTGCACATATCAGAGGTGTGCAGGGAAGTTAAGGGCCACTTCCTATACTTAGTCAGCAATTCTTGGCAGATTTGAGTAGAGGTAATTTTGTCTGAAATTTGCTCAAGGGCTATGGGGATGAAGATGGCTCTGCATTTCTTTCTATATAGGGAGATACGTTTCCCACTTCTTAGAGGAAAAACTATTACAGAATAAAATGATGTTTTGTACTTAGCTAGACCAGCAAGCTGTGGTGCAGAGACAGTGGCTGTCCAAGTTTGTGTTGATAGCGGAAGCTAAATGGTATGATTTGTGAAAGCTGAAAGGATAGCCTCTTCAATTAACTTACTTGAGCAACAAAATCCCTCTCAGTAGATATCAAATGTGATGAGACCATACACACAGGATCTCTGACGATTTGTATATTAATAATATATGGGGAGTTAATTTCGCTTAAATGCATTCACCAGTTACAACTGTCTGAGAGCAGCAATCTGTGGGAATGGGATTCATGGTGAGAGGCTCCATGATGGGTGAAAGGGATAGCAGATTGTAAGCCTAGTGAGATTTAACTCACTGTGTAAAAGGACAAATCACTTCAACTCTAGGTTGTTATTTCTTCTTCTGTAAAATGAGAGAGGTTCCTTCTCTCTCTGAGGTTCCTTCCAGTGGAAATATTATGAGTCTACGATTTTTGAAAGGAGAGAGGAATAAACCCAAAGCAGGGAACATTATCAGGGAGGGTAGAGCTAACTTGCTTGCAATATAAATTTATGGCTACCAGGGGCAGCAGGAAGGCACTAAGTACTCGGGGCTCAGCAAGACAGAAATAGGAAGCTGAAAAGAGTTGAAAGGTGAGTGTGAAAAGCATCAAATCATATTTTTTCAATAATAAACAATATCTCCCTGGTGCCCATACCCCTCCATGCAGGTATGATAATCCAACATGGTCTAATGTCCTTGATTCCAACCCTAGGTCTAGGAGATTTCTTGGGTGAGGGAGGGAGAGAGAGACTGAGAGAATTAGTCCCTTCCATGCTGACAGCAGCAATTCTTCCTAGCCATCATACAACTAGCTTCTCCCCGGGGAAATGAGGATATGCATTTATTGGGCAGCCTAGGGACAAGTAGCTGACTGCGGGATTTGTCCTGCCAATGAGGGGGAACCACTTCAGAGAAAGCAGTTAATGTTTGAGATTCTGTTAGGGGGTCATGCCTTTCTGGGAAAATTTCTGCAGCCCCAAATCTGAGGAGTTTTTTTGTTTATCACATTTTGACCCTTTGCATGGCATAAATTCCCTGATGAAAAGAGGTAGGGGGTGAGAGAATGAATGAAGCAGTGAGATCATAGATTTCAAGCTAAAAGAGACCTCAGGAGCCACTTAAACTAAATCCCTTATTTTATTTTAATGTTTTGTTTATTTTAATCAGGCAAAATTCACTTTTTTACCCCCTCTCCACTCTAAGAATACAGGAAAAATAAAACACATTAGAAACATGTACAGTATAGTCAAAACAAATTTCTACACAGGTCATGTGCAAAAAAAAAGTCTCATTCTGCATTTTGAGTGCTTTCTTTCCCCCCTCTATACCAGGAGATGGGTAGCATGCTTCATCATTACTGCTCTGGAATCCTGATTATGCATTATGCTGACAAGAGTTCAGCCCAACAATATTCCATCATATTTATATACCCTAACTTGTTCATCCATTCCTCAATTTATGGACAACACCTCAAATTCTCATTCTTTGTCACTTCAAAAAGAGCTTTAAACATTTTCGTAAATTCTTAGAGTTTGTTTTGCTTAGGACTAATCTCTCCCTTAATGTACTCTCCCTCTCGTTCTTCCTTCCCTCTCCCCCCACCTCCCACCCTCCCTTCTATTTCTCTAATTAGTGAATTGTGTTTCTTCACTTGTGTGTGTGTGTGTGTGTGTGTGTGTGTGTGTGTGTATTATTCCTTCTTTTGACCAGTTCAGATAAAAGCAAGGTCCTGATGCCAGCTACTCTCCTCCACTCTCTCTTCCTTCTTTGTATACGTGTCAAATTCTGTACCCTAATTACTGATTATAATTTTTCCTGACCTTCCTTCCCATTCTTTCCCCACCCTCAACGTATTTCTCTTCCCTTTTCTTTCTGTTTTTTTTTTTTTCTTAAGGTCATCAAAAAATAACAGTACCACTCCTAGGATTGTGTAATTAGACTTTCTATGAACTCTGATGATAATAGGGTTCAGATGGGGACACATATATTATGTAAGCAATTTATCTTTATTTAGTTCTTTATCATTGTTTATTTATGTTTACCTTTTTATGTTTCTCCTCTCTCATATGTTTGAACTTAGAGTTTCTCTGCAGCTCTGGTCTTTTCATCCGGAATGCTTAGAAATTCCCCTGTAGCTTTATGCTCAGTTTTGCTTGGTAGTTATTCTTGGCTGAGCCCATATCCTTTGTTTTCTGGAATATCTTATTCCAACATCTCTACTTTTTAATGGTGGTGGTTAAATCATGTGTGATCAACCACCCCTGGGCACTTGAATTTCTTTCTTCTTGATTGTAGTATTACTTCTTTGAACTGGCAGTTCTGGATTTTGACTATGATGTTCCTCACAGTTTTCCTTTGAGCATTTCAAGACGGGACTGGTGAATTCTTTCTTTTTCTACTTTGTCCTCTGGTTCTCTGGGCAGTTCTTCTTTTAAAATTTCTTGAAATATGGTGACTAGGGTCACTTTTTGGTTAGAATGTTCAGATATCCTAATAATTTTTTTTCCTTCTTGATCTGTTTTCCAGATTGGTTGGCTTGCTATGAGATACCTTATATTTCTTCTATTTTTTAGCCTTTTCACTTTGTTTTAATGTTTCTTGTTGTCTCAAGTTATTAGTTTCTATTAGATCCATTTAAATTTGTAAGGAGTTTGCTGCTTGAGCAAGGTTTTGTGTCTCTGGTGCCACATTGATAATTCCCTTTTCATTTCTCTCTTCCATAACTCTCAATTCTTTTCCTTTTTCCCCTCAATCATTCTCATTTCATTTATAAAAATATTTTTCTTCTTTTTTTCCTTTCTTCTGGGAATTCTAGTTGTTTGTACCCAAGTTGTGTTTTTCTGCAAGGCATTACTTGAAGATGTTTTGGAGTAATTCTCTTCTGTGTTCATGTCTTGAGCTTTACTTTCACCATAACAGCTCATTATCCTGGAGTTCTTTTTTGTTTACTCATTTTTCCAGCTTGCTCTCTGCCTTTTGACTTGATATTAAGGCTAGCCTTTGCCACACTTCTAGAGGAAAGGTCTGGGCTGGTCCCTGTTTCAACAATCCAGCTAGCAGCTGCTGTGAGGGTGTAAAACCAACAACAACCAGCTCACAGAACACTGCAAGCCCAGGTCCTTTTGATCTGCTTTATCAAGGTAAGCAATGTTAAAGGGTTAACAATCTTACTTTAATCCAGCATACAAATATCTTTTACTTAGTTCAGGGGAAATGACCAGCACCCTGAATTATAGACCAAATACAATTCATAGTTATCAACATCTGAGTCTTCAGCTGGGGAGCTCATTACAACGGCTGGCCCAGAGTCATGTGCCATTCCTGCTGTGGCTCAGAGCTCTGAGAAAGAATGCCAACCTCTGCACTTATATATCCTGTTGAGGGCCCTGAGGGCCCCAACCTCACCCAGGCTGGGTGTGGAAAAGGTGCCCACCTTTCACATCAGATACAATTCAATGACTCCCAATTATCTCAATGCCGAGAAATACAAAAACATACCACTTTACCTGCCCCATTCAAACAAAGGTCAGAATCATTAAAGGTCAACAGCAAAAAGTCCCACCTTAATTACTATTATAGTCCCATTGCTCCATGGGGGTATTGAGGGTTGTGTTACTCCAGGATCTTGGGACAGCTCAGGCTGGAGACCTGCAAACTTTCAGTGTTCCTAAACAGTTGTGATTCATGGTAAAAGCTGATGGCTGCTCCTCTGATCTAAGCTCTACAAGTTTCTGAACTGGATTTCGGTCTGTATGAGAAGAGACTAATCCTGGTCTCTGCCCCATCAGCCAGTTGGAAAGTTTTTTTGGTTCAGAATGGTGGATTCATAGGCTCCTCTTTGGTCTGGGGTTCTTGCCTGGCTATTCTTTTGCAGGTTGGGCTAGATGGAGGAATTGAGAGCCTAAGCTTGAAGTCTGAACCATGTTGCTGCTGCTACTGGTGATGCTTTTGAAGTTCTTCCTTTCTTTGTATACTGTCCAGGATCTCCTGTCCCAGGAATTTTACCCTTTGTAAAATTCGCTTTCTTAGTCCACACTGGATCTATGACTAAGAACTGGATATTGGGCAATAAAACTGCCACTTGGCACATATTCCCATTGAGATACCCTAGTTTGGGTCTGACTGGAATCCCAATATAGTCTGGAACTTTCTCTTCTGGTGCACAGACTCTCTCTGGCTCAGTGTGCTACTATCTCAACCATCCCTTACCCTATGCCAGTGTCCATAGACCTCCACTGCACTAGCAAATAATTCATTCTGACTTTTTCCAAATTCCCCATAAGAATTCAGTCTGGTACATTTTCTAGATCTGTTTGCAGGAATTTGTGGAGGTGTACTCACCACAATGCTTCATGTTGCTTTGTCTTCTTGACTCTACCTCTTTTTTTTCCCTAGTTTTCCAGTTTTCTTATACTTTAGACCAGCCATACTGGACTATTTGCTGTCTCTTTAACAGAGTTCTTCATCTGTTAACTCACTGCCTTTGCATTGGCTGTCTCATTTACCTGATATGCTCTCCCTCCTGACCTCTGCCTTCCAATATCCTCATTTTAATTTATGAGGAAGCTGAGATTTGGGGAAGTTAAGCTGAATTACCCAAGCTCTCACAGGTAGCAAAAATCAAAGCTAGAAATTGAGCCCAAATTGTCTGACCACAGAGGTAATGTTCTTTCCACTGAAGTATACTGCCTTCCTGTCATGGTTTATCTTCCTTATCCAGGTACAAAAATCCTTAGTTATTCTTAGTTCCTTGTTCTCTGGACAGGAGCCAAAGGAGGCATGAGGCATCCATAAGTAAAGATCAGAAGGCAGCATTTTCAGGATCTAAAGAACAAAACAGGAAAAAAGAGTTTAAGTAAAGGTCAGGCAAGGGTCCAGGAAACTGACTGGGTTTCCTGACAGTTTTGAGGTCACATAAGAGGTGTATGTCCATCTTGATTTGCTCAACGAGGAGACCTTACTGGCTTCCCTTTGAGCCCCCATGATTGAGTTTAACACTACCCTTCTTAATATTCTGACCAAGCTTCAACTGTGCCTGCCTCCTAGTCACTACTAATATTTCCAGTGGGGAAAATAGTTATGTTTATACAGAGGTAGAGGGAGAAGAGAATATAGAACACAAAAACAAAAGGTACTCTTTTGAAGTTATGAAAGTAGACTGACCATCCACTTTTGTGTTCAACCAAACCTTTATTAAATGTTTACCACTGTATTTGTCAGGCATGAGGGATTTGAAGACATAAAAGACATAGTCTCTTGCCTTCAATAAACTTACACTCCTTCTAGGAAAATGATATGCATTTATATAAATTTTTATAAATATGTTTAAATTAAATAAAATTTGTGGGCATGGGGAAGCTATTTTAGGGGAATGAGGGATCAAGAAAAGCTTTAGGAAAGGGCCAAAGGTAAAAACTGAGCCCACTTATATTAAAGTGGTTTATTTGACTCCAGCTATAGTTTGCAGACAAGGTTTATATACATGAAAACCCAGCCCCATGTAATAGTCAACCTGAATTTCCATTTTAATTTTGTGATGAGGTAGAAACAAGCTGCAGGTGTACAAATTTAACAGCTCAGCATGGAGCAATATTTAGAATAACTAGCTCATTTAAAGAAATAAGCTTGTTGTACAAATTTAGCATTTATTTACATGTTGAAATTATAACAGTAGAAAACTGCATAAGCTCTCAAAATAGGAAATGTGCTATATGTGTGGGAGAATCTTAAATATTACTGTTCCAAGCTAAACCCCTTCTTGGTTGAAGTAAGGGAGTTGGAATTCTCTTTGAATCCTATTGCCACTTCCAGATAATTTCTCTGCCTCTATCACTTAGTAACTTTTCCCATTGATGTTCACACTGTTCATATCTGTCACCCATTCAAACCCTGGTATCTATTGTTTGTAGACTCCCAGGTGACTTGCCTTCTTTTCTCAATGAGTTTGATACATGTCTCACAATTTTTCTATTCTCCCCACTATCTACCCTTATTCTTTGAAGGAGACTTTAACACACATATTGACTTTCCCTCAAACACCGTAACTCCTCTTTTCCTTAACCTACTTACTTCTCATAAGCAATTCCTCCATCTTAGCTGTACATACAAAGATGGTTATACTTTTTAACTTGCCATCATTCATAAATGTACCACTTTCATGTTCAAGAATTCTGAAATACCCTTATCCAACCATAAGCTACTGGCTTTTCACATCTCCCTGTACCTTCCTTTACACCACTCTACTCTTTAGTCTCATTATAATCTTCAGTCCTTTGACCCCTCAATTCTTTGTCAGGCAATTTCCCCAGCACTAGCTACTCTTTTCTCAATAAAACCATGTGGAGGTGAAATATATCAGATTTCCCAACTGTTTCAGTGGGGGAGGTGAGGAAAAAGAAATGTCAAATATAGATTGATACATTTAGAGTTGTAAGGGACTTTAAGGATCATGTAGTTTCAACCCCTGATCTGAAAGTTGAGGAAAATGAGGCACAAAAAGGTTAAATGAATTACTCACATGGTAGTGGCCCTCAGTCACTGGTCTTCTGATTTGAAATGTATTTTTCCCCTGTTCCCTACCACTCAGTTCTCAGACTTTTGGCAAGTCACTAAATCTCTCTGAAACTCAGTTTCCTCAGCCTCCGTATAAAGAGGTTAGTTGAATGACTTCTAATTTAATTTATAGCAATAAGAATGGTATTAGCATATAAGCTTTCTGTAAGAAATGTTGACAACCAAGCTGATCTCAATAAAATGTTAGTTGATGAAAACAAGTTTCGTGATTTGTTTTTTTCCTTAATCTGACCATTCATTCTTTCATTGATACCTTATTGGGTCATGGAGATGACCTGGGTTTCTTGAAGGCTATACCAGAGATGAGTAAGCTCTATTAGGTACTAAATATAGGTCATGTTAGGTTATGCATTTATTACTCAAGAACAAGCTTTGCTAAATTCAGGGAGGATCAACAGAGATTTGTTCACCAGTTGATGAAATTTTTGGCCACAACAACTCATGAAATTACCTATTAAAGAACAGAGGAGTCATGACCTTCACCAGTACATGATGAAGCCATATCAAGAAAATCAGGGAGGTTTTTTTCTTCTTACCATTTACTAATGGGACATTAATATGGGTAAATTGATTTTAAATTTTTTTCTTCTCTTTCTTCACAACTCTGACCCTATGCTTTTTGCCCTCAATCTACTGCTGATTGTAGCAAGTTCCCTGAGGGAAAGTGTTAAGGGGCTCGACCAGGTGTCTTCTGTATGACCCTCCCCACCCCCAGCAAGAAGTCTGCCCCTTCCTGTTAGTGCTTCATAGCCAGTCACCTCAGGTGTGAAGAAGAGCCAAATTTCCTCTGACCACATGCCTTGTGAACTAATTCAACTCAATACTGTTCTCCTTTCTCATATCAGTTCAGAAGTTACACCCTACCAAGCTCAGCCTTTGATCGCTCTCACCATTTGCTGCTTTTGCTTCTACACATGTGCTGCTGAACAAACATGGAAAAAGTCACATAACTCTTCTCAGTCCATTACAAATTAAATTACACAACCTCAACTAGGCCCTTAATCTTCAATTTCCTTGAACTCTCTGTAGCCTTTGATGATGTTGATCACCACCTCTTTCTTGCTATTCTCTTTTCTCTAGGTTTTGTCACCCCGCTCCCTCCTGGTCCTCTTCCTACTTATCTGAGCCTTCTCAGTCTTCTTTGTTAGATAACACAGGTCATGGTACTGTACTGCTTTTATTTTCTTCTATTCTTTGTTAATAGATGACTTACTGGGTAGGTAAGGATGCAGGGATATATTTAGATATGAAGACAACATAAAAGAAACCTATATATCTACATCTATATTTAAGTGTGATATTCCAGATATAGAGATTTGGCCACCACTTGCTACTGGTAGCAACTAACTGTATCCTATTTCCTAAAAAGAAGCTGGCCTTGGGCAATGCTATGTATACCTTGGCAGTTAAGCATTATATTAGGAAGTTCTCAAGTACTAAGCTCTCTTTGGTTCTCAGAAATTGAGTGACCTTTTGTAACAGTGCCACGCTCCCCTTACAGATACACACACACACACACACACACACACACACACACACACACACACATACAACTCCCACACTGCTTCTTTCTGTGTAGCCATGCTCATATTAGTGGTCTAAGACAAGGCTTTTTTCAGTGTTATGGACCCCTTTGGCAGTCTAATAAAGCCTATGGACCTCATCTCAGAATAATATTTTAATATCAATAAATCAACACATGAGATTACAAAGGAAACAAATTATATTGAAATACAGTCATGGAAACCTTACTAAAGGGGGAATTTAGTAACCTAAACTTAAGAATTTCTTAACAAAGAAGAATGGTTCATAAGAATTTACCTAATCAAAATTAGTTCTGGATGCCCAAATAACAGAAATTCCACTTTCTAATCATGTGATTTTGCTATAATGAGGCTCCACAATGAGGAGAACAATCTGGAATTATGCCCAAAGAGTTATTAAACTACATATACCCTTTGACCCAGCACTACCATTACTAGGTCTATTTCCAAAGATGATGAAGGAAAAAATGTTTATAGCAACTCTCTTTAGGGTGGCAAAGAACTGGAAGTTGCGAACATACCAATCAATTGGGGAATGGCCGAATGGGTTGTGGTATATGATTGTGATGGAATACTACTGTGCTATAAAAAATGAGGAACACAATGATCTTGGTAAAACATGGAAACACTTGCATGAAATAAGGAAGAGTGAAATGAGGAGAACCAAGGGAACATTATATACAATAACAGTAATATTGTTTTAAGAAGGACTTTGAGCAAATAAGTTCACTATTACAAATACCCACATTAGCTACAAAGGACATATGAAGAAAGGTACTTTCTACATCCAGAGAAAGAACTTATAAATAAAAAGTATGCACAGAATAAATTTACATATACATACATATATGCACATGCATACACACACATATATATATATATATATATATATACACATAAATAGGTGTGTATATGTCTATATAGATATAATGCACATATCCATATGTGTATGTGTATATATACACATATGTCTATATGTGTGTATTTGTGTCTAATGATGGCCATCTCTATGGCAGGGCAGGGTGGAGAGAAGAAAAAAAGAAATTAACATGATAATTGTTATGTATATAAAAGGAAGAGCAATTTATATATAGTAGATTGGTAGTTTGATGTGCAATCAACTTTTTTCATTATATTATCTTAAATTACAAAAGAATGAATTTTATGGTTATTATTTCATAAATTGATAAAAAAGAATAAGCAATTCACAATAGACTATCTACTTTATGACTATATCTAGTCTTCCCAGAAGTTCTAGATAAAGCAAAGTTCAGTGTGTTTAGCAACTAGGTCACTCCTCCTTTAAATGGACAAATGAGTATCAGATAAAGTGATCTCATATTCACAGCCTACTTACATAGGACTTATTACAAAATAAATAATGGAACTTTGGATCAAGATCTGGGTTTTTTCTCATGGCACAGAGAATGAATTTGAGAGAACCTGAATACAGACTGAAATCGCTATAGCCAGTGGTTTTTTTTTTGTCTGGTGTATTGTCTTTCACAGGTATTGTCAATTGCTTCTTACTGTGGCTGGCCCGTTATTTAGGTAGTACCTCAAGAATGAAATGTGAACTACTCTATTTGACATTCAAGACCCATCACAAACTGTCTCCTTTCTAATTTTCCCAAGGGGTGAATCTACAATATGTTACTGATGGGAACCATTTGCCAAATGTCCAGTGTCAGAGAGTAAATATGCCCTCTGGATGCCAGCATCTGGGAGAAATTTCCAATTAGCCTGCCGTAATTATATTTCTTGTCGAGGATAATTTTTTCCTTGGATCTATTATATCGATGAGCTTTCTCTGTGATCCGACTTCCTTTCTAGAGCTCTATGATATTTTCTCTATTCTCACTATCCCATCTTCATGGGATTCACTTTTCCATCATTTCTGCTTTTCCTCAAGACCATTTGAGATTTACTCTATGGTTTTCTAGGAATTCCATCTTCATAGTTTCTTCTATGTGTGGGGTGGGGAAGAAAAAAAGAAAACATATTCCCTTTAGTCTGATTTAGCCTCTATCTTTTAGGAGGCTTCTCTATAAGGTTTTGTTCTATAAACCAAGGGAAAATTTCTCTGTAGAATTTTTCCTACTCTTTTCATGTAGGATATTCAGTGCCTTTAACTTCATTTGCAGACTAATAGGTATTTTCCTGTAGTGTTCTAGTGGCTCTATTCTTATGGAACTGGTTTCCATGATTGACTTCCTCTTTAGAAGAAAGAGGTAAGTCTGATTGACTTAGAAAGCTAGAGGTGCACCACATTTAACAAGCATATTCCCCTCCCTTGGCACCTTAGTTCAAAGCTCCAATATTCCACCACAATAATGACTCTGTTATGACTCTCACCCTCCTCATTACTAATTTAGAGTAGATTTGAGCAACAGTTACTATACCTGGCTTTCTTACTTTTTTATTCAGCAATCACATTTAACATTTTTATTTCTATTTTTACCATATACAGGCTTTTATTCAATCTTGTAAGCTCTTAGAAGGCAGGGTTCATTTCTTACTTAGCTTCCTTTTCCCAAACTGTTCTTTGGAATACACCCCTAACAAATTTTTGCTGGATTTTTAAAACTGAAATCAGGTCAATCATTGTCTCTACACCAAGTATAGGCACCAGCCTTCTCTAATAGAGTTTCATTTGGCTGTGCCTTTTTTTGTAATCGAGCATCATCTCATAATGACATGACAAATTAGAATTTTAAAATGCCAAGCATTACCATGGGAAGCATGTCAAATATCCTTCCATTTCATATCAATAATTTTTAATAGAATGGTTATCCCTTTTGAAAATCTCTATTTATTTCTAAAGCATTTATGACCTAACTCCATGTGGACTCTGATAAGAGTCTCTGCTTTATGTCAAAATATTACAAAAGAGGAATAAGAAGGTTTTCTGATTTACAGAACTTTTGTTTTACTAGGACTATTCTAGTTAACTCTCCCATTCACATGCAAGTGGCCACAGTTAATTCTTTCCTAAACTTACTTTCCATTTCTCTCCACCTTTTATTCATTGTATAAAACTCATCCTACCCTGGTAAGTTAATGATTCGCTAATTTAATAAACAGCTCTTTTGTATACTTTAATACTTTTCTATCCTATACAAATACAAAAAAAATGAAATTTAAAATATGGAAAGAAATAAATATCTGTAGGGGCATAATGGTTCTGTAAAGTCCAAATGGACCTTATGGATCTGTATGTAGCTGCTAGCTCAACCGTAGATTGTGTCATCACTTTAAAAAATCATTTCAGTCTTGATCTCAGGATTTGTTGATTTTTTAAATAATATTTTATTTTTCCAATTACATATAAAGATACATTTTAACATTCATTATAAAATTTTTTGAGTTCCACGTTTTCTCTTTCCCTCTGTGAACTCTCTGCTTCCTAAAATAGTAAGAAATTTGATACAGTTTATGTATTTGCAATCATGTAAAACATATTTCCATCTTAGTCACATTATTAAAGAAGAAACAGATTTTAAAAACACTAAGAAATAAAGTGAAAATAGCGTGTTTCAATCTGGGTTTAGCCTCCATCAGTTCTTCCTCTGGAGGGACATAGCGTTTTTCATGAGAAGTCCTTCAGAATTGTCTTGGGTCATTGTATTGCTGAGAGTAGCTGTTAGGCATAATTGGTCATGGTACAATGTTGCTGTAATTGCGTATAACGTTCTCCTGGTTCTGCCCACTTCACTTTGCATCAGATCATAAGTCCAGGCTTTTCTGAATCTGCATGCTCATCATTTCCTTTTCCCCCACTTAATAGTATTTTATTTTCTCAATTACATGTAAAGATAGTTTGCAACATTCACTTTTATAAGATTTGGAATTCCAAATTTTTTCTCCCTTCCTCTTCTGCCCCTCCCCAAGACAGCAAGCAATCTGATATAGATTATACACGTACAATAATATTAATTATATTTGCACATTAGTCATGTTGTGAAAGAAGAATCAGAACAAAAGGGAAAAAACACAAGAAAGAAGAAACAACAACAAAGAAAAATAAGTGAAAATAGAAGACTTCGATCTCCATAAGACTCAGTAGTTCTTTCTCTGAATAACGATATCATTGTTCATCATAAGTCTTTTGGAACTATACTGGATCTTTATGCTTTTGAGAAGAGCTAAATCTATCATAGGTGATCATTGTCAATATTGCTGCTACTGTGTGCAATGTTCTCCTGGTTCTGCTTACTTACTTGTTTATATCAATTCATATAAGACTTTCCAGGCTTTTCTGAAATCTGCCTGCCCATAATTTCTTATAGCACAATAATATTCCATTACATTCATATATTGTGCCTGTTCAGCCATTCTCCATTTGATGGGTATCCCCTCGATTTCTAATTCTTTACCACCAGAAAAAGTGCTGCTACAAATATTTTTGTATATGTGAGTCCTTTTCCCTTTTTTATGATCTCTTTGGGATACAGACCTAGTAGTGGCATTGCTGGATCAATGGGTATGCACAGTTTGATTGCCCTTTGGACATAGTTCCAAATTGCTCTCCAGAATGGTTGGAGCAATTCAGAACTTCCCAACTGTGCATTAATGTCTCAGTTTTCCCATACCCCCTCCAACATTTATCATTTTCCTTTTCTGTCATGTTAGCCTATCTCATAGGTATGAAGTGGTACTTCAGAGTTATTTTAATTTGCATTTCTCTAATCAATATTGTTTTAGAGCATTTTTGATATGACTATAGCTTTGATTTCTTCTTTTGAAAACTGCCTGTTCATATTCTTTGATCATTCATGAATTGGAGAACAACTTGAATTTTTATTATTTGACTCAGTTTCTATGTATTTGAGAAATGAGGACTTTATCAGAGACAATTGCTGTAACAATTGTTTCCCAGATTTCTGCTTTCCTTCTAATCTTGGGCATTGGTATTTTTTGTGCATTTTTTTAACTCAATATAATCAAAATTATCCATTTGGCATCTAATAATGCCCTCTATCTCCTGTTCGGTCGTAAATTCATCTCTTCTCCATAGATTTTACAGGTAAACTATTCCTTGCCCTCCTAATTTGCTTATGGAATCACCCTTTGTGTTTAAATCATATGGCCATTTTGACCTTATCTTAGTACACAATGTATGATGTTGTTCTGTACCTAGTTTCTGCCATATTGTTTTCCAGCTTTCCCAGTATTTTTTGTCAGATAATGAATTCTGATTACAGAAGCTGGAGTCTTTAGGTTTATCAAACACTGGGTTACTATGGTCATTTGTTTCTGTGTCTTCTGTGCCTAATCTATTCTACTGTTCCACCACTTTATTTCTTAGCCTGTACCAGATATTTTCACTTTATAATGTAGTTTGAGATCTGGTACAGCTAGGCCACCTTCCTTTGCATTTTTTCTTTAATTCCCTTAGTATTCTTGACCTTTTGGTCTTCCAGAATTTTATTATCTATTTTTGGGGAAACCTAGACATGAACCCAATGTAAATAATATTTAGAATTTTTCCCAGCAGAACTGTCAGTTTATGGAAAAAAAAGATATTTGGATCCTTGGTTCCTCTTGAAGGTAATTTTTATACTGCATGTAAATGTCCCCCTGGATTGTATTTAGTCCATATGAATCCAGAATTTTGGAGGGGATTGGCTCACAGTCTGTACATGTGTGGTAGGGTGTGGTCTATTAAGGTAGCATTTACAGCCAGGTAGGCAGGCAACACACATTTATTAAGTGCTTACTCCATGTCAGACTCTATTTATGGGGATACTTAAACAAACAAAAAGAGAGCCTATGCTCTCAAAAATCATACATTCTAAATTAGGAAGAGAAAGCATATAAGGAAATTGGATGATGTATGTAGGGATGTGAGGTAGAAGGGGAAAGAGATACCTAAGCAAGAGAGTAGAGTCAAAAGCACAGCTAAGAAGGGAATGGAGCATGACTAGCCTGTATCCATTGTTCCCTAAGTAGAGACCCTAAAAAGAACTCCTGGGACAAAAGGACTGGAATGGTGGAGGGATATCACAAGGTGAGATGACCCATTTACTGAGGGAAATTCCAGAGCATGAGGGTAGATCAAAGGTAAGAGAGCAACTGAGTGATGGTAGCATTGCAAAGTCTATAGAGGTAGTTATGTGGCTTGCAGGGCGGGCAAAATTTCAAACTACTTAGGTGTCTTTTTGTCTTATAAAACTGAGTAAGATGACAAATTTTCTTAATTAGTTGCTCAAAACTGTCTCTGGGATTATTCACAGAAAGAATCATTATAATGACAAACTGACACATCATTTTTAGACAGTCACATGTGAACCCCTGCATGAACTACTTGACTATTAATATTTTCTGGCAGGTGAGGATAGGATTCTGAAAAAAATCCATATTTAGAAGAGTAAAAATCTTTCCTTTTTTTCTCCAGGTTTTCAGTCTCTGTTGCTTCCCTTGGTTTGGCCTGATTACATAATTCATGCATCCTTTCTTTCATTTTTCTTTTCTTCATTTTAATCTAGACTGAGTTTGGCAGAAATCAAATCAGTAGAGGGGAAATCTAATTCTACTTGATATAATGTTTGACTGCTGTCATTAATAATTTCCATTGTGCCTTCTACAAGTTTAAAACATTAAGCTAATTATTCTAATTACATGAGACATTCTAATTGTTAGTTGGTGTCTTTTCTTTGTGCAATTATACAAAGTGGAGACACAAAATAATAACAATAATTAAAACAGGTAATGTCATTGTTTGATGAATAGAAATGTATCTTTAAAATTAGAAGCATGAGTAAAATGGAGCTTCACATTTACAAATAATATTTATTTTTAATATAAAAATATTATAACAGGATGAAAGCAGTTATAGATCCATCACTTGTCATACTAAAAATTGTACTACCTTTCTTCCATATAAGGAGGTGAAGCTACTGACCGACAATAAGGGACATGCTTTGAATTATTTTGGTGATGGATTTGCATCTACACACTTGAGTTCAGTTGCTATTATGAACAGATAACACACATCTAGGAGATGTATGGCTGGAGTTAGAGGTGCCATTTGTGGTCATGCAACTGGGCAAAGCTCCTGGGCCTTTTTGGGTCCCACACTTTTAAGTTTTACCTGAGGACTATACTTTAATTAACTAACTTGCATTACTATCCACAGGTTAAAAAACATCTTAAAGTTATAGTATTTCTTGTTCTATTTGCTATTCCTTATACATCAACAGTTCTTGCTTAGATGAATGTCCTTGCATAAACTATCCTTCATGCTTGAAATACTCTTCCCCCACTGGCATCCAAATCTTAGAATCTTTAGCTCCCTTCAGGGACTTGGGCACTTAGGTGCCATATCTTCCCTGAAAGCTTTCTCTTTAAAATTTAGTGTTTTAGGTAGCTTTTTAAAAATATAGCTCTTTGAAACACCATAATCCCTCTACCACCAAAAACCTCCAAAAATACTGTTACAAGTAGCAATAGTTCTAAGCCTAAGTCTCATAGATTATGGTTAGGAGAAGCTGCTTAGGAAGGAAGCTATGAATAGCTCTCATGATCCATTCAGTTGTGAGGGTGGTTGAAAACTCAAAGTGATTCAATGAGTCATGGGAGAAGTTCTCTCTCCCAGAAAGCACCGGAGAAAATCTTCAGTATCTATGTGAGATATTTCATAATTACCTAGTTTTTAGTGACCTGCTGTAAGGGCAAGCAAAGTGGGGCTTTTCAGGTTTTTCCTTTGGAAGCGCGTCTTAGCACTAAGGCAGCCAAGTGCCTTTGATTGAGCCTTGCTTTTGCTTGTAGGAAGGCCCACAACCCTGGAGATGTGTGAAGTCCTCAGGCCCTAAAAAGCATATATATATATATATATATATATATATATATATATATATATATATATATATATATACACACACACACACATATACTCTCAGTTTAGCATTTTGCTGGGGGCTGACTCATTGGAAGAATGTTGGTGTGGACACTCTGGGTAGCCATTAAGGAGCTTGGGGGGGGGGGGGGTGCCACTCCTGGCTTTGGAAAACCGAGATGCTGGTGCTTCTCTCTCTGGTAACTATGGTCAGACAGATAGAAGCTTGTCTGTTAATTTATGTTATTTTACTCTGTTTATAATTTCTGCTTCTAGTTTCTATTTGTGTTTTCTCTAATGTTCAGGGTGCTGACTTTTTCCCCTGAATTAAGTGAATCATATATATATGTTTGACTAAAATGAGATTATAAACCCCTTAAAGTTGCTTTCCTTAGAAAAGCAAAGCAAAGAACCTGTGCTAGCAGCCCTCCTGTGTGCTGGTGTTGTTGGCCTTACACAGCCACAGTAGTGGCAAGTAGCATTGCTGTTATGCCTGCACATCTCAAAAATTTTCTTTCTTTGTATTTACCACATGCATGATACTCAACATTTACTTCTCTTTGTGCAATGTAAAGTACTAGATTTGGAGTGAGATTTCACTTGAAACCCCATTATTGTCCCTTACTACCTGTGTGACATTGAGAAATTCATTTACCCTTTGTAAGCCTCAGTTTCCTCAATTTTAGCATGATGGGGTTGTGCTCAAAGATTTTTATGGTTCCTTCCAGCTATAAATATATTACTATTCTTGTCCTAGGGGACAATTACTATTCTCCTACCTAATAATTACTATCCTATTATGGTTCCTTCCAGCTATAAATATAATACTATCCTCACTATTTCAGATTTAATCCAAGTATATCTTTCATAAACCTAGAGGTATTGCCAAATGATTGAGATATTTGTTATCATATTGGTTAAACTATATCCTCCCCATTGTTAGCCATTTAGTGGCATTTAACCAAATAACATCAATAAACTTTTAAAAACAGATATTTATTTTGAAGATATAATAAGAATAGATATACAAACAGTCCTATGTAACAAGTCAGAAGTATGCTATTGCCTGTACAACCTCAGTCCCTGGAGAGAGTGGGCTAAGACTTAACTGTTTCTACATAACAAGTTTTCACATCCAAATATGATCTTGCTACTGGATGAATTCTTATATTAGATACCATTATGTTGGATCCCAAATGTTATTCCTTAGAACACAAATGCTGAGCTGGTAACAAAACTCAATATGGAATTGATTCCCTCATTCATGGACTCTTTATTTCCATACTTCTGGGATCCAAGACTCTAGAATGGTTCACTCTGTAGAACTTTTGTCATTCAGAAGATCACAGGCTCCAACTTCACCTAAAGAAAGAATAAATGCTAAAGAACCAAAGCTCATTCCTAGCACCACATGTCAAAGTCAGAAGGGAGAAAGCAAGAAGACTTTCCTAGTATAACAATGTTTTTCAGTAGATGCCAGCAATGGAGGAGTCAAACCAAGAGAAGAGGTCCCACAAAGAGAGAGGTCAATTCCAGCTTAAGATGTTTGAAGGCCCTTTTGATTCAATTTCTAAAATTGTAGAAAATCAAAGAAGCTGGGTTTAACATATTGTTGTTAGGCTAGAACCAGTTATAGAATGTCTTAAATGCTCCAAATCAGAAGAGGTATTTCTATGTCATATCATCAAGATTTTCCTAAAAGAAAGCTTTCTGGCCTCTTCCACATGGAGAACTATGTCAGCTGAATACAATGATATACCATGTGCCAGCTCATACTCATGGGTTTATTGTTCAATCCTCCATTACATAAATCTCTGATCTATAGTCCTCTATCTTGGATTCAGCTTCTACCTCTGTCACTTCCTAGCTCTATACCTATGGCCAAGTCATTAATACCACTCTGTCTAAGTTTCTTCATTTTAAAAATGAGGAAGTTGCATTTGGTTGCCATGAAGATAACTTTCATCTCTAAATCCACTATCCCATGTTGTTTTCTCCATTGAGGAGAGGGACTGATTCTGTCCGTGTCACTTCAGTGACAATATTACCTCAATGTTTATTGAACTAAATGGAATAAATCTCTCTAAATGTCTGAGGGTCCAATGTGGGGAAAAGTAGATAAACAGGTTTGTTTTTTTTTTTTTTTTTTTTTTTTTTGGTTTTTGGGAGGGCAATTGGGGTTAAGTGACTTGCCCAAGGTCACACAGCTAGTACATGTGTCAAGTGTCTGAGGCTAGATTTGAACTCATGTCCTCCTGACTCCAGGGCTGGTGCTTTACTCACTGCACCACCTAGCTGTCCCAACAGGTTTTTTTTTTAAATCACTTGACCAGATTAGATGGTTTGTCTGTATGATGGTAACTTTGGTATATGTTTTGCACTCTAGAGATACAACTCTTTGCCCCCACAAGAAAAGTGTGTATCAAAGTAGCACCTTTTATCTAAGGAACTCTAGTGCATCTATAGTGGATGTCTGAGTAATGGAATAGAAACTATCAGTGGTTTCTAGATTGAGGGCCGTGACAACTCTCTCTCCTCTGATCCTGAGAGAAGAGGAGAGTGGAAATCTCATGAGAATTGAGAAGTATGCAAATATATTATAGGGTGATCAAGAGCCCAATACAATGCTGGTATTGCAATGAACAAGGAAGGATAACTCCAACCTGTAACCCAACCTTCCTTTTCAGTATTCTTCAACATTGATGACACAGCCTTTATATCAAGTGGCTTCAATCTTCATGGAGATTGAGAGCAAGTGAGCTCCTCTAAAACATGATGGAGTGAAAAAGAGGACAAGACGCTGACACCGTGAGTGGGTATTCTGAAACATCAACACAGTTTCTGTTACTGCTGCTTCTGCCTTGATCAGCAAGAGAAGCTGGGTGAAAAAAAAACAAACTATAAATGAGCAGAGAGGGTTCATCCAGCTGCATGACATAAAAGATTGTAGGTATCCTTTTTTATCAAGAATGAAAATGGTAACAAAAATCTCATCTCTCTCCCTCAAGAGGATATATCCAGTGGTGGGATTCAGCCAGTTCGCACTAGTTTGATAGAACCAGTACCTAATTTTAGGTTGATTTCAGCCAACTGGTTGTTAGTGGGTGTGGTGCCTCATCTGGGTTCCATGGAGAACCAGTTGTTAATTCACTTGAATCCAATCACTGCCATATCTATTCTGCAATTTCTCTCTTTTTCTTTAAATTATATTTCATGCTTTTGTCCACCTACTCTATAAAAGCTAGTAATGAGAAAATATTGTGTTAAACATGAGGCAGTATTGATATACTTGCATAACTTTTACACAGAGGCTAAAGAGAAAGGGGATTGGTCAGTTATGAAGCAAGATAGATATTCACTTTCTAATTTACTGGGATCATGGGGAAGAGGCTACAGACAAACCAGGAATTTTTCTGACATATTTATAGAGTTCCTCAAAAGTAGGGGAACATTTAAATTAGTATAGACTGAAAATGAAACCTAGGCATAGCCTAAGTCAACAGTGTTCTGGTTTGAGGATAGGTAGAGTGGAAACTGTAGTTTCTCCCACCCATGCCCTACCAGAGACAGTAGCCTCTTTAACTGCCCTCCTCATTGCCCTCTGAAGAAGGTTAATGAACCCCCACCTTCTACTTAAAGGGCAGGCAAGTTATAACTCAGAACTGTAGGCTCTAAGGATAGTGGTCTCTTTAAAAAAATTTATCTTTCCATCCATCCATTCATTCCTTAGAAATTTTGAATTCCAAATTCTCTCCTGATATCCAGCCTCTTCCTCACCCATTGAAAAGGCAAGCACAGGGGGCAGAGCCAAGATGGCAGCTGGAAAGCAGGGACCTGCATGAGCTCCCCACCACGTCCATCCAAAAACCTATAAAAAATGGCTCTGAACAAATTCTAGAACTGCAGAACCCACAAAATAGCAGAGAGAAGCAAGGATCCAGCCCAGGACAGCCTGGATGGTTGCTGGATGATGTCTATCATGCACAGAGCTGGAGGCAAAGCAGAGCCCAGCGTGGGCGGCAGCAGGACCAACCAGACCAAGAGTCAGGTGGAATAGGCCCTATTACCCTAAATCAGTAAGCTGCAGAAGTTACCAGAATTCTCAACCCACAAACAACAAAGAACAGAGAAGGTTAGTGGGAAAAGCTGCAGGGGACAGAGTGAAAAGCGTTACCATTGAGCAACGACCCCGGGGGTGGCAGGGGTGGTGCAGCTACAGAACTACAGCTGCAGTTGCTTCTGGCCCCAGACCCAACTGGTAGGAGGAATTAAGTAGAGGATCAGAGCAGGAGTACAGAGCCTGCTTGAGATCTGAGTTTGGCCTGGGTTGGCAGTTCTTGGAGGAAGAGAAGCACTGGCGTAGTAGAGCTCGCTGTGTAGAAATAGCTCTGAAAACAACAGTGCAACCTCTCAAGCTTGGAACAAGGTACTCTTTGCTCTGCAAGCAGTCATATACTGACGAAAAACTCAAGGGTCAGGTACGTTGTCTGGGAACATGGCCAGGCAGTGAAAACCCACTCAGGTTCATTCTCAGACTTTGGAATCTTTCTTTGGTGGCAGAGAAGACCAAACCATACAGCCAGAAGTCAACAAAGTCAAAGAGCCTACATCAAAAGCCTCCAAGAAAAACATGAACTGGTCTCAGGCCATGGAAGAGCTCAAAAAGAACTTGGAAAAGCAAGTTAGAGAAGTGAGGGAAAATTGGGATGCGAAATGAGAATGATGTGAGAAAACCATGAAAACAAGTCAATGACTTGCTAAAGGAGACCCAAAAAAAAAAATACTGAAAAAAATACTGAAGAAAACAACACCTTAAAAAACAGACTAACTCAAATGGCAAAAGAGGTCCAAAAAGCCAATGAGGAGAAGAATGCCTTGAAAGGCAGAATTAGCCAAATGGAAAAGGAGGTCCAAAAGACCACTGAAGAAAATACTACCTTAAACATTATATTGGAGCAAGTGGAAGCTAGTGACTTTATGAGAAATCAAGATAGTATAAAAAAGAACCAAAGAAATGAAAAAGTGGAAGACAATGTGAAATATCTCATGGGAAAAACCACTGACCTGGAAAATAGATCCAGGAGAGAGAATTTAAAAATTATTGGACTACCTGAAAGCCATGATCCAAAAAAGAGCCTAGATACCATCTTTCAAGAAATTATCAAGGAGAACTGCCCTGATATTCTAGAGCCACAGGGCAAAATAGAAATTGAAAGAATCCACTAATAGCCTCCTCAAAAAGATCCCAAAAAGAAAACTCCTAGGAATATTGTTGCCAAATTCCAGAGCTCCCAGGTCAAGGAGAAAATACTGTAAGCAGCCAGAAAGAAACAATTTGAATATTGTGGAAAAATAATCAGGATAACACAGGATCTGGCAGCTTCCATATTAAGGGATCAAAGGACTTGGAATACAATATTCCGGAGGTCAATGGAGCTAGGATTAAAACCAAGAATCACCTACCCAGCAAAACTGAGTATCATGCTCCAAGGCAAAATATGGATTTTCAATAAAATAGAGGACTTTCAAGCTTTCTCAGTGAAAAGACCAGAGCTGAATAGAAAATTTGAGTTTCAAACACAAGAATCAAGAGAAGCATGAAAAGGTAAATAAGAAAGAGGAATCATAAGGGACTTACTGAAGTTGAACTGTTTTGTTTACATCCCTACATGGAAAGATGATGTATACGATTCATGAGACCACAATATCAGAGTAGTTGAAAGGAATATGCATGTATATATGTGTATGTATATATACATATGTGTGTATGTATGTATATATGTAGGTGTATATATATATATATATAGACAGAGGGCACAGGGTAAGTTGAATATGAAGGGATGATATCTAAAAATATAAAATCAAATTAAAGGATAAGAGAGGAATAAATTGAGAGAGGGAGAAAGGGAGAGAGAGAAAGGGGTAAAGTATCTCGCATAAACGTGGCAAGAAAAAGTGGTTCTCTAGGAAAGGAAGAGGGGGCAGGTGAGAAGGAATGAGTAAATCTTGCTCTCATCAGATTTGACATAAGGAGGGAATACCATACACACTCAACTGGGTATCTTACCCCACAGGAAATGAGGAAGAAGAAGATAAAAAGGGGGGACAATAGAAGGGAAGGCAGATGGGGGAGGAGGTAATCAAAAACAAACACTTTCAAAAAGGTACAGGGTCAAGGGAGAACATTCAATAAAGGGGGATTGGTTAGGAAGGAGCAAAACATAGTCTTTCACAACATGAGGATTGTGGAAGGGTTTTACATAGTGATAAGCATGTGGCCTATGTGGAATTGCTTGCCTTCTTAGGGAGGGTGGGTGGGGAGGGAAGAGGGGACAGAATTTAGAAATCAAAGTTTTAAAAACAGATGTTCAAAAACAAACAAAAAAAAGTTTTTGCATGCAACCAGGAAATAAGATACACAGGCAATGGGGCATAGAAATTTATCTTGCCCTACAAGAGAAGAAGGGAAAGGGGGGTGGGAGGGGAGTGGGGTGATAGAAGGGAGGGCTGACTGGGGAACAGGGCAACCAGAATATATGCCATCTTGGAGTGGGTGGGAGGGTAGAAATGGGGAGAAAATTCATAATTCAAACTCTTGTGAAAATCAACACTGAAAACTAAATATTTTAAATAAATCAAATTTTAAAAATTGTTAAAATATTACAAAAAAAAAGAAAAGGCAAGCATTGTGTCTCATATTTGATCATTGTTATGGTATTGCTGTTACTGTGTATAGATTCTCCTGATTCTGCTCTGTTCACTTTTCATTAGTTCATTTATGTCCTCCCAGTTTTTTTTTTTTTCTGAAATCGTCCTGCTCATCATTTCTTATAGCACAACAGTATTCCATCACAAGTGTATACCACAACTTGTTCAGTCATTCCCCAATCAATGGGCATTCCTTCAATTTCTAATTCTTTGCCTCCATAAAAAGAGCTGTTATATTTTTCGTGCAAATAGGTCCTTTTCCTTTGATTTCTTTGGGATACAGAAATAGAAGAGGTATTGCTGGGTCAAAGAATATACAAAGTTTTATAGACTTTTGGTCATAGTTGATGTTGGTCTCTTTAGAGAACAGTCATATACCACCCATCAGTTATTCCTCTTGTGTCTCTCCACACCTATAGGTGAAACTGTGCCTTTGTTACATTCAGTCCACTGAAGCAATGTTAACCTCTTTTAGCCTTAAGCCTCGAATCTTTAGTTTCACAGGTCTGCAATGTTGGATAGGCACTGAGCATAAAACTTCAGTGAAAAATTTAAATTAAATTTGAGATTTATGAATCTATTCAGGTCAACTCTCTGTAGGTTTTGAGGACTTCTCCATTCTTGAGCCATAAAGGACAGTAAGGGCAACATAGGCAAGTCTCCAAGGGGTTTCCCTTTTCTCAAATTGCAGCTAATTCAATAGAACAAAGTGGCTTTTCCACACTCCATACAGCATAGGATACTGCTTTCTCCATTCAGCTCTCAGGATCAAAGCTCTCATCCATTTAGATAAGCTCTCTGCATCACCTTCAGAGCCTGACCATCTCTAGTTGGCTGTTCTCAGCATCAAGCCTAAATCTTAGCTGTAATGGAGTCTGTTCTTTTCAGTAAAATATGGTCTAGCATCACAGGTCTTGTGGCTTCTGTCTTCTGTATTCTACAGTTTGTCTTGTCACCTTGTCTTGTTGACTTCTCTCAATCTTCTCAGCTGGCTTCTCAACTGGCTTCTCATGCCTCAAATAAAGACCTTCTCATGTGTAATGATGCGCATTTATTTTAGTGGAGAAACTCCAAATCATATTTCTATCAGATATGACACTAATACTCAATGTATATATATATACATATAACCTATCTTATTACTGATTCATATTGATCACCCATTTTTACCTTCCTCCCTTTTTGGAAACCCTGGACTTGAGCAAAGAAATAACATTATTACCAGGATGACTGCATAGGATTTTAATAAGTCAATAAGTGAGAAAAGGCTGCCAAACATCCCTATTTACAGGTCGGGCTCCTCTAGGAATGAACCCAGTATAGTATTGTGCAAACCTATGCATTCCCAATGTCAGTGGCTCAGTACTAAACATACTTGCATGTAAATCCTCAATCTACAGAGATTGTGTATAACATAGGAACCTGTGTGCTCTGTGAAGCATTTCAGGATCACATCTTCTCACTTGAACATTTAATAACTTTTCAGACTTTTGTTTCCAGGGTGTTAAGTGACATAGAAACCTTTCACCTTCACCTTCCATTTAGATGTCATAACTTAGCAAGGTTCAAAATGGAGATCAAGAAGAAGGGAATAAAAGGTAAAAGAACATGTTGATTATATGATGATTTACTTGAAATAGGTCTCAGAAAAGATTTATGGTCATCTTGCTCTGGAAAGAAAGGACAAGGTTCAATCCTGTCTATATCCTGTAAGGAAGTGTTCACCTACATTTAATTAGAAGCCGTATTATTGACAATGAGAATATTGTGTAGGGCATCGGGGCCACCTCTGGCTTCATTTGAAGGGTTCCATGGGATCTTTAACTTTCACTTACTTTTACAGAAAAGGAAAAAAAAAGGGATGTATGGTTAATGAAATGTCAAAATACGTCTCTAAGGGATCAGAGAAATCCTTCAATGTGCTATGGAGTGGTATAAGCACCAAACTTGAATTGGAATCTATGAATTAAGTTTCTTGGTTTTAGAGAGTGGTAAGTGTTATTCTTCATTTACTGAATCATGAAATGCAAGACTTTATATCTATCACCAAGAGATTCTTTTTATTAAAATCTTCTTTATTTTGAAAAAAGTTATTATTTACATTTAATTTTTTAAAATGTTGGGTTTCAAGTTCTTTTCTCCTTCCTGCTCCCCACCATTCATGGGGAAGACAAGCAATAAAATATCAATTATACACATGAAATCATGCAAAACATATTTCTATATTAGCTGTATTGCAAAAAATTTAAGAAAAATGTAGAAAAATATACTTCAATTCACACTCAGAGTTCATCAGTTCTATCTCTGGAGGTGGATAGTGTTTTTCTAACATGAGTCCTTTGGAGTTGCAAGATTAGAGATTCTCAACTTGAGGTCCATGGTTTTTTTAATTGAAAACTGTATTTGAATACCACTGAATTCTTTTGTAATCTTACATGTTATTTATTAAAAAACATTATTCTCATAAGGGATTCACAGGCTTCACCAGACTGACACAAAAGTGTATGACATACAAAAGCATAAAAACTCATCTAAAACAATCTTTGTTTTACATATTAGCAAACATAGGTTCAGAGAAGTAAAGAGACTTTACTAGAGTCACACATGTCATTTATAGGTCTGTAGTTGGCTTCAGCCCCAAGTTTCTTGATTCTCAGTTTTGTGCTCTTTCAACCATATCAAAACCACTTGTTTCTAATAGTTTTTAAGAAACAAACAAGTAAACCTAAGCACCCATGTTCCTATAAGGAGAAGTTCCACCTAACAAAAGCAGATGAAAAGATTCATTTATTATACAGATATTTTATTTATTTTACTACTCTGAAAGCAGACCATACTCCCTTCACATTGTTATATTCTTGATGGAACTAATTACAGTGAATATGTTTATATATATTTTTCCTTGTAACACTTTATTACTTCAGTTACCCAAAATTTAATTCCATACAATCTACTTCTAATGTCATACTGAATCTATTTCTTAATTGTTTTATAGAGCATCTAAAGAGATTAAAGTGACCAATGTATATTAATGTATATGCATATAAATATACACATTAATGTACGTACATAATGAAATAATTTATTTTTGTTCTTACTGTTGAGTCATTTCAATCATGTCTGATTCTCTGTGACTCTACTTGGGGTTTACTTGGCAAAGATACAGGGGTGCTTTGCCATTTCCTTCTCCAGCTCATTTTACAGATAAGGACACTGAGTCAAACAGGGCTAAGTGACTTGTCCAGAGTCACACAGCTAGTAAGTGTCTGAGGCCAGATTTAAACTGAGGTCCTGCTGACTCCAGGGCCAGTTCTTTATCCACTGTGCCACCTAGTTGCTCCAACTAATGTATAAAAATTGAAAAATATTCTTTGACTTCCGGGGATGGAAACAAGATGGCAGCTGGAAAGCAGGGACTTGCATGAGATCCCCACCACATCCTTCCAAAAACCTATAAAAATGGCTCTGAACAAATTCTAGAACCGCAGAACCCACAAAATAGCAGAGGGAAGCAGGGATCCAGCCCAGGACAGCCTGGATGGTCGCTGGATGAGGTCTATCGCCCACGGAGTGGAGGAGAGAAGAGCTCAGCGTGGGAGGCAGCAGGACCAACCAGACCAGGAGCCGGGCAGGACAGGCCCTAGCACCCTGAATCAGTGAGCTGTGGCAGTCACCACACTTCTCAACCCACAAACATCAAAGACAACAGAGAAGATTTGTGGGAAAAGCTGCGGGGGACAGAGTTTATGGTTCGGCCACCACCCCAGGGGGAACAGGGGAGGTGCAGCTACAGAACTACAGCTGCAGTTACTTCCGGCCCCAGGCCCGCGTGGTGGGAGTAATTAAGTGGAGGATCAGAGCAGGAGTGCAGAACCTGCTGAAGATTTGTGTCAGGTCTGGGTGGTGGTTCTTGAGGAAGGACGAGTGATGGTGTGGCAGATCTGGCTGTATAGAAATAGCTCTGAAATGAATGGCACATCCCCTCAAGCTTGGAACAAAGTACTCTTTGCTCTACAAGCAGTCATACCCCGACAAAAAACTCAAGGGTCAAGTAAGTTGGCTGGGACCATGGCCAGGCAGCGAAAATGCACCTAGATTCAGTCTCAGACTTTGGAATCCTTCTTTGGTGACAAAGAAGACCAAAACATACAGCCTGAAGAAGTCAACAAAGTCAAAGAGCCTACACCAAAAGCCTCCAAGAAAAACATGAACTGGTCTCTGGCCATGGAAGAGCTCAAAAAGGACTTGGAAAAGCAAGGTAGAGAAGTAGAGGAAAAAATGGGATGAGAAATGGGAGTAATGCAAGAAAACCATGAAAAACAAAGTCAATGACTTGCTAAAGGAGACCCAAAAAAATACTGAAAAAAAATCTTGAAGAAAACAACACCTTAAAAAATAGACTAACTCAAATGGCAAAAGAGGTCCAAAAAGTCAGTGAGGAGAAGAATGCCTTGAAAGGCAGAATTAGCCAAATGGAAAAGGAGGTCCAAAAGACCACTGAAGAAAATACTACCTTAAACATTAGATTGGAGCAAGTGGAAGGTAGTGACTTTAGGAGAAATCAAGATATTGTAAAACAGAACCAAAGGAGTGAAAAAATGGAAGACAATGTGAAATATCTCATTGGAAAAACCACCAACCTGGAAAATAGATCCAGGAGAGAGAATTTAAAAATTATTGGACTACCTGAAAGCCATGATCAAAAAAAGAGCCTAGATATCATCTTTCAAGAAATTATCAAGGAGAATTGTGCTGATATTCTAGAGCCACAGGGTAACATAGAAATTGAAAGAATCCACAGATTGCCTCCTCAAATAGATCCCAAAAACAAAACTCCTAGGAATATTGTCACCAAATTCCAGAGCTCCCAGATCAAGGAGAAAATACTTCAAGCAGCCAGAAAGAAACAATTTGAATATTGTGGGAAAACAATGAGGATAACACAGGATCTGGCAGCTTCCATATTAAGAGACTGAAAGGCTTGGAATATGATATTCCAGAGGTCAATGGAGCTAGGAGTATAACCAAGAATCACCTACCCAGCAAAACTGAGTATCATGCTCCAAGGCAAAATATGGATTTTCAACAAAATAGAGGACTTTCAATAAAATAGAGGACTTTCAAGCTTTCTCAGTGAAAAGACCAGAGCTGAATAGAAAATTTGACTTTCAAACACAAGAATCAAGAGAAGCATGAAAAGGTAAACAAGAAAGAGAAATCATAAGGGACTTACTAAAGTTGAACTGTTTTGTTTACATTCCTACATAGAAAGATGACATGTATGACTTATGAGACCTCAAAATCATAGTAGTTGAAAGGAATATGCACATATATATATATGTACACACACATATGTGTATATATACATATATACATGTATACATATATATATATATATACATATGTGTGTGTCTATGTATGTATATATGTAGGTACATATATATACACACAAAGGGCACAGGGTGAGTTGAATATGAAGGGATGATATCTAAAAAAATAAAATCAATTTAAGGGTTAAGAGAGGAATATATTGAGAGAGGGAGAAAGGGAGAGATAGAATGCAGTAAATTATCTCACATAAAAGTGGCAAGAAAAAGTGGTTCTGTAGGAAGGGGAGAGGGGGCAGGTGAGGGGAAATGAGTAAATCTTGCTCTCATCAGATTTGACCTGAGGAAGGAATACCATACACTCTCAATTGGGTATCTTACACCACAAGAAAAAAGGAGGAAGAAGATAAAAAAGGCGGGATGATAGAAGAGAGGGCAGATGGGGGCAGGAGGTAACCAAAAACAAACATTTTGAAAAAAGGACAGGGTCAAGGGAGAAAATTCAATAAAGGGGGATTGGTTAGGAAGGAGCAAAACATAGTTAATGTTTCACAACATGAGTATTGTGGAAGGGTTTTACATAATGATATGCATGTGGCCTGTGTCGATTTGCTTGCCTTCTTAGGGAGGATGGGTGGGGAGGGAAGAGGGGAGAGAATTTGGAACTCAAAGTATTAAAAAACAGACGTTCAAAAACAACAACAGCAAATTTTTTTTTATGCTACTAGGTAATAAGATACACAGGCAATGGGGCATAGAAATTCATATTGCCCTACAAAAGAAGAAGGGAAAGGGGGATGGGAGGGGAGTGGGGTGACAGATGGGAGGGCTGACTGGGGAATGGGGCAACCAGAATATATGCCATCTTGGAGTGGGGGAAGGGTAGAAATGGAGAAAAAAATTTGTAATTCAAACTTTTGCAAAAATCAATGCTGAAAACTAAATATATTAAATTTTAAAAAAAGAAAAAAAATATTCTTCAAATCAGGAATGAAAAATTATAAAATGAGGAGCTAATTGTTCACATCAGGGTTAAGATGTAGAAATCAAACTCATTACAATTTCTAAAATTTTTTTATTTTCTTATACTTAAGAAAATTAACAGTTAGAATATGACATCTAAAAGAAACCCCCCCCCCCAAGTCTGAACCACGTACAACAGCATCATTGCTTTCTCACTCATAGACAGTTTACTTTGGTGATTATTGCCTTTCTAATCTATGAAGATGTCAGGAAATAGGAAATTGGCAAAATTTGGTGAATTGAAAATTTTATAACAGCATTGATGACCAATGTAGTATTGAAAGTTTCTCCCCAGATTTCTCCAGAAATATTATTCAACATTTAAAAAGGACTCTCCTTTCAAGTAGCTAATGATTTATTCTTGATATTTGTGTCCTTAGCACTTAAGTGCACATAAGTGTTAATGAATGCTCTTGGATAGATTGATCATGAAACATCTCCTCCACTAAAGCCTTAAATCCAATACAATGGAGGTGGCCCTAAATTCTCAAAGGCTACACCAACAAAACATGAGCTCTGACAATTTCTACTGCCTGAATAAGCTTCTAATGTGAGTCAGCGATGGACATTTTACCCAAAGGAAGTCATGAAATCTACCACCAAGTTGTGCAAGAGATGAGCTCTAAATCAATGGAGCAAGCATCCACATTGATGAAATCATAAAAAGTTTTGATATATCAAGGAAATAACTGACTTAGGAATGAATAGGTTTACAATGAATAGGTTTGTCATGTTTTTAGCCTTAGTGAATGTTAAAATTTTAGTGAATGGTGCTGATTGTAATTTCAAACCACTATTATCTTGGCTGGAGATCTAATTAAACTAGATCATAACTAGAGCATTTTTGGGAGTAGAGATGGTATTAAAGATAATGTCCCCATCATAGTTCTGCATCTAGTACAATGGATCACTCAGAGCCTGACAATTTATTTAAATAATCCATTTAATTTAATGCATATACACATATTCCCAGGTAAAAGTGGTTGTGAAGACTGTTAAAAGCAGTCCAGAAGAATACAAAAACAAGTAAAACTCAATGGAAAGAAGATAAAAAGGGGTAGCCAGGGCACAGTGAGTGGAGCACCAGCCCTGGAGTCAGGAGGTCCTGAGTTCAAATCCAGCCTCAGAGACTTGACACGCTTACTAGCTGTGTGACCTTGGGCCAGTCCCAATTGCCCTGCCTTTCCCCTGCAAAAAAAAAAAAAATTAAAAAATCAATGCACAAGGGCATTCTTTGGGGTCTCAAGTGTCATAGACCTGATCAAATCTAAGTCCTCCTCCACTAAAGGATCCACAGCTAGATTCCAGATCAATCCACTGGATGGAAAAGTTAACTCAAACTGCCCTCAAATCTGTTCCAAAACTTCCTCATTCACAGTTGTCCTAGCTAGCATTTAAGAGTATGGAAGGTTAGCTGAAGCCTTCTCAGTTCCACCAGTATCTTGACCTGCAACATGTAATGAAGACAGGAATATCAATGGTACTAGATAAAAGGTACGACCAAGTAATTGACCACAAATTTTTGTTAGTGCCAATGGATCAGTGCTTAAGAATCTGAGTGAGCAGAGAATATTTAGTGTGTGTGTGTGTGTGTGTGTGTGTGTGTGTGTGTGTGTGTGTGTCTGTACATGTAAATTAACATTATTACTACCCAAAGTACAACTGAGAAAATAATTTGCAATTCTCTTTTTGAGGACTCTTTATGTCTTTTGACCACTTCTATATTGAGAATTTCTCCTTGTTTCTATATTTTTTGTGTCGATTATTTAGCATGGATATCATTGGTTTGTCAGTGCTCTTGATGTAAATTTTGTCTAGTCTATGCTTTTTTTCTATTTTGTCTCTATTGGTTTTATTGATACAAAATTAATATTATGGAATCAATATTATCCATTTCACTCCCTGCTTTATTATAACTTTTTCCACTAAAATTGAAAGTCATCACTATGGACAAAGTCAATGCAAGTAAGATAAGGAAATTGTCAAAGATGACATAAGATGGAAATAGTATTGGTGGTGCTGTGAAAAGACAAGCCATTAATGCACTGCTGGTACAATCTTCTAATCATTCTGGAAAGCAGTTTGGAGTTATAAAAGGAAAGTAACTAAACTCTCCATATGCTCTGATGAAGAGATTATTCTGTTATGCCTATAGCCCATTAAAGTCAACGATGAAAAGAAAGATATCTTATAGACAAATATACACACTTTCATTACTGTTTCCTTACTATGCTGGCCTTTATCCTTAGTTTTCTGCTAACACTAACTTGGACTATAAACTTTGATTTCCTGGCTCTGGCAGGTAAGCGTTTGATTTACTTTGCTGATACAGAGTTCTCCATGCCACTTTTCTGCCAATTCCTCACATGTTGCATACATGTTCTTTTTCCCATCCCTGTTTTACAGCACAATTTTAAATGTTACCTTCTCTCTATAGAATGTAAGAAGATAGGTATTGTCCTATGTCTAAATATCTTGTATTTATATCCCCAGTGATTAGTTCATTTCTCGGAGTAAAGTGTTCAATAAATGCATCTACCCAGTTATCCATTTTAAAAAAAAAAAAATTTTTAGTAGCAGAAAAATGAAAACAAAGTACTATTGATGTCCATTAGTTGGATAATGGCTAAATAAGTGATAGTACAAACATGTAATGGAATATCACTGTGATGGAACAAATGATGATGCACTTGTTTATCTATAAAATGGGGCCACTGATTCCTGAAGTGCCTACTTCTCAGGACTGTTATTGTGATATTCAAATAAGATGTAAGTATAGCACTTTGGCTTATTGGCTAACAGTATTATCTTTATGACAGTTTATCTTCATCATTATCATCATCATAGTCATCATCATCATTCACTGGAATGCTAAACTCATTGACTCATGTACCCCTCTTTCTAATAAAGTTTAAGATCTATCTATGCCTTCTCATTTCTGCAATTGTTTTCCAGTCTGTTGATTCTCTAGGGAGGGCATTTTTAGCATTCTTCTAGTTTGTGTATGGCCACCAGGGAAATGATTGAGTGTATATCTGGCATTCCGCACTATTGCTTATTTTTCTTCCATGTGTCATTGTAAATGTCATTTGTGTCACTCATAAATAAGTCAGCACTGTATTCCTAATTAATCCTCTTGGTGTCCTTTTAGTTACCTCCAATAATGAGTCTTTTGATCTCAACATGGGGAAAGGCTCAATACACAAGATTTTACTATAATATAATTTTCATTTTAAAGTTCCCTGATATCATATCATTTCGAAGTTCCCTCTCTTTTGACCCTACCTCCATCCAGCCCAACAGTCAAGGCTGAACTTCATATAATCCTTAGGATACGTCTCCCTTCAATGAGATGGCTGTACTTCACTACCAATACTGAACATGAAATTGACTCTCTTTATGCATAACACTGTGAATAAAATTTAAATTTTCAGCATTTTTGAGGGATCAGGAATATTGGAAATAAGCCAATAAGTGCAAGAGAAATAAAAGTAGAGGGAATGACCATAAAGCATGTACCTATAAAATTAAGTGGTAAAATAAGTGAAATACATTACCAAATTATAGAATTAAAGAATTAATCAGAGAATATTCATTTGCCTCTGCACACATGGCTTAGTGTTCTATTTCTGTGAATGAATTATTTTAAGAATTACTCATGTTTTATCACAAATTATATTTTATTTCTTTTTATGATATTTTAAAACCTTCCATATTTATAGATATTTTCTTATGCTGGAGAAGAGATATTTTTCTTTTTATGAATGAATCTCTGATTTAACTATGAATATTTTCAAATGTTTTATAATCTAGGATACTGAGTTCAACTCCCTAGAAGCATATGAATATGTAGAATTTAGCTGAAGGAAATATAATCCTATGATTTTTCTACTAGTCAGAATTAGCCTTGAATATAGAGAATACATTCTCCCTCAGAAAATATTTCAAACTCAACTACAGAATAAATTAACTACTGATTTTTTTTTTCCTTTCTAGTCTACCTTTGCTGATGTTTCATCTCTAGAAACATTAGAATTGCATGTAAGCTCACTTTCCAGAGCCAGTAGATCAAAGTTTATAGTGCACCTTACTGGTGTCTGGGATGTGAGGATGATGGCCAGAGAGTAAGCACCATGTCTATGAAACCACAAAAGAGTGTATATATTTGTTTATGTGTGTGCGTATTTGTCTATTTATATGTAATATGTATCTGGATCACAGCATATGCAAGTTTAATTATTTTCTTTTTATAATTCCAAATTGTTTCCCAGAATCATTAGGCATTTTCACCAGCAGCACATTAGCATGTTTGTCTTTGCATGGCACCACCAATATTACTTCCATCTTTTGTCATCTTCGGCTATATTCTTATCCTATTTGTATTAAGTTTCAAAGGATTAATTCAGTTATTGAAAACAGGGCAATGACTATAACTTCATAACATTTTCAGAGCTATCTTTTATCAACACCACTTGTTAGCTACTCAACTATATTTAACAATGTCAGTCCAGACAAGCCATCATTTGGGAGAGTTCTCCAGCAGATCATGAGGTCATGTCCCAGTCTCTTTTTTTAAATAAAGAAACAAGCCTAACTGGGAAGTAGGTTAAGCAGGTTAACATCCTTCCAGAGAGGCATCAGGGGGTGTTTAAATAGCAATTAGCATTTATGGGGCAGCTGTCAATATCTGGCAAGCCCAATTTTCTAAATGACCTTTTCCCATTTGCCTAAGGAATTTTGCCAAATGTTTTAATTTGTAGAAACCTCATTTGGGCCCATTTCCAGACTTGTATTCATGAATGAATTATTCCATCATGAGCTTTCATATATACTAGGCTTTGCATGAGAAAAAAGATGCCTACACAAAACCTAATATGGATAAGTCACCTACAGTTTCCTTGGGGTTCAATCAATTAAAATACATGATTTTTCCAATATCATTTGCATAAAGATGAGATGAATGAAAAGTCCAAGAGACAAGAGTTTCTTGGTAATTAATAATCAATTTATTAATTAGGATAGCAAAGAACCAATAAATTGATGGTCAATGGTTTCTCTCAGTAACCAAAGACTCTGCCTGGAGGTCTCTGAATTTTAAATACTTTTGGAAAAGGGAATGTCCCTGAGTGTGAAAATCAACTCTGATTGCCTAACAATTAATGTGAGAATGATTATCATAAATGAGAAGTGGACTTTTTCTAATGAGGGCTAGGATGCGTGACTTTGTTCAACACTCCCAGATCATTCTGCCACCAACAATCTATACAAAGAGAATCTATTCTCCATCCAGTCCTAACCAAGTTGAACAATGACAGGGAACCCTCTAAGACGCTTGGGATAGGATGAATTTTGGAGGGGGAAATTCAGAAATGTCCTTGAGAAATTGAGCTTTGAGCAAACAAAAAGATCTTTAGGTCCCATAAATTAAATTAGTTCTTAATATAATAACAAAACAATATTTTTTCTTGAAGAATTACTATCTCCCCTGTCTAACATATCAAGGAAAAAAATAAAAATATTATTTTCTCCTTCCTATTGTGTGTCAGAAATAACCTCATTAATATTATAAATCAATATGTTGAATATGTTTGTAATATAGAGACAAAGGTTAAACAAGAAATTATCCAAAAAATAAAAATGGTGCACAGCTAATCTGATCCAATTCTTGTTTTTTCAAGTATGAAATGTCAGATGACTAGAAGATATAAAAATGCCAATCGAAATGGTGAGGCTAAAGTATCTTTAACATATTTACCATATAGTTCATATCCCACAAGAATCCAAATTTGCTATTTTCAGTTTTTAAAAAGTAAACATATTTCTTTAATTTTCATTTCAGTAATCAATCTACTACTTAATATATTCTTTGAAAATTTACTTCCTTCTGATATATTGCTATCAAAATAGGTTAGACCTATGTAGTAGCAGAGGGTGAAGTAGAATAGAGTGAATCTTCATACATAGTGGAGGACCGTGAGAGGGGAGTTTGAAAGTATCTGTCTTGTCATTTTATTTAGCAGTGTACAGACCCTCTGTGAATCAAACCAACCTGCATTTTCAATCCCAATCCAATTTGTCTGTGCTTACACAGATAGTTATAATGTTGGAATGCTCAACTACGAATTCTTTAAGTATTCATTGTGAGAATAAACCTTTATGATGGATTGTTTGAAAGACTATGTATTGTCATTCATAAATGTTCTTACTGAGGAAGAAGGCAAAGGAACAAATATGAAGTAATAAATAAATGTAATTTACCAATGTTTCCAGAAGGTTTAAATGCATTATGTGAATTGTAAAAAGGGTGAGATTAGACCCATTTCCCATTTTGAATGCAAACCCCTGTATGGAAATACACAGATATTGGAATCAAGCGTCTTAGAGTGTTTTAGGATAGAGAAAAGAGAACAGATGCAGAATTGCAGCCTGCAATAATGCTTTCCTAATGTAGGTCACAAAACTGACAGAGTAGGGATTGAGGATCAACCAAGGGACATAAACTGATGGCCTTATTTTGCCAAATGCAAAAACATCTACATAAAATGTTTGCCTTTGTTTAATAACTGCATTTCTTAAAAGACAGAAAAAAGAACAATGATTTATTTATTCTAGCCAATAAGAAAAAAAAAAACCTGATGGTTATGATAGCAATACTGAGAGGGAAAAAATGGCCATGTCACACTTATATGTCTTTATGATGATTAAGAAAGAGGATACAGGCCTCCTCCATTATGGAGGTGTGCCCAAATCTTGCAAGGTTTGTAAAATAAATTTACTTTGTTTCTGCTAAAGATGTCTCTCCTATTGTTTGAAAATCCCATCCCACACAGTTGTAGGTCTCACCGAGATTTGCACTCTCCATGTAGGCAGGCACTGGACTCATCTCAGCGCTTAGGCAGTGCACACACCGGAAACTTCTCCGACTAGCTGAGCGCCTGAGGGCAGGCCTGGTCTCACTGGAGATTCACAAACTCGGAGGAGAGGAACTTGGAGAAGAAAAGTAAAAGGGGAAATTTGAGGGCACCATGTGCTGAGTGGAAATCGGCCGGCAGTGAAATTTTCAGTCACGACAGTCATACGCTGTGTGACCCAGGGTAAGTCCTCAGTGTCCCCTGTCTGTGTGACCCAGGAGTATCAACTGACAAATTTAAGGACTCTGAGAAGACACTGGGGGACTGAGCTAAGATCGTGAGGTCTTAGAAAAAACCAAGCCACCTGGCCTCGGAGTGCCAGGGGATTGGAATTTGTGGGGTTTCTAACTTGGAGACGAGGGTGATCTGTCTCCTGTAAATTGGTTGCAAATGTCAGCACTTGGACAGCCCAGGTGTGCTGTGCCAAAGTAGAAAGGAATGGCCATAGAAAGAGCTCTTAAAATATTTGATTCAGGTGGGGAAAATGGGTTTCCCCTGGTGCTTTAAAGGCACTACCCAGGAGGGAAAGAGATTTGGAAAAATTTTCTCTCTGGGAGGGGTAGGTTGATTTGCATTTCAACTCCTTTCACTGCTTCACGGAATGGAGGCTTGTAATTGTAAGAGGAGATGTGGAGATTCTGGAAGGTCAAGGCCTGGAGCTGTCGGCATGACTTTCCCCCACTCTCTCAGATGTTGGAAGATAATGAACTTCCTGTGAGCTCTTTGTTCTCTGCTCCAGGAAGGTCTCTCCTCCCCCCCACCCCATTTCTTCTCCTAGACTTTCAGATACCACCCAGGCAGTTGAGTTCCAATAGGGAAAACCTGAATGGACCAGATCAACCTTGGTCCTCTGTCTAGTTTTCAGGCCTAGACTGTAATCCCACCTCCCAGCCAATGGAGAGAAGGGATAGAGGTGGGTGGGAATCTTTTCATTAAGAGTATAAATTAAGGCAGGTTCCCTTTTACCTCTCCTCCTCCATTATGGAAGTGTGCTCAAATCTTGCAAGGTTTGTAAAATAAATTTACTTTGTTTCTCCTAAAAAAAAAAAAAAAGAGGATACAATTAAATATATACCTTAAACTTGAAGAAAGCATATTTCAAAAAGGTTAGAGAAAAGGTAATTAAGACCCAATGACAAGGAATTTACAGGGATAATAGAACTAATGAAGTGTGTGAGATTATTTATATCAATCTAATTGCTATCTCTATCTATACTCATACCTATAGCTACATATATCTATATAGACATACATGTAGATATATACCTATGCCTATGTATTTAGCTCTCTCCCTCTCCCTTCCTTTCTCTCTCTCTCTCTCTCTCTCTGTCTCTCTCTCTCGCTCTCTCTATATATATATATATACATATATATATGTATATATATATGTATACATATATATATACATATACACACACACACACCTATATGTATATATAAGCACACACATATATATGTGTGTGGATATGTGTATACACACATATGTATGTATAAAATTCCACCTACAAAATTGTAAATCATCCCTGTGAGAAAGAAAGGAAAGGAAAAGGTATTTCTTAAAAAATGTGATTTCAAAGAGAACTAAAGGGGTTAAAGATGAAAGAAGCAGCATATAACCAGTTGTGTGTTGGAATCAGCCCTGACTTAAAGAAATCAGTAAGAACTACAAATCAATGTTTGATTTATTGGTTTATTGATTTTCTAGATTTAAGAAAATGTTAATAATACAGATTGATTTAAATATGTATGTGTATACATTTATTTTAAAAATTCTGGAGAGCTATATGTACCAGCATACTCTTGTATTTCTCTATAAAAAACTATTTGAGCACAGCAGGAGTGTAGTAGAAGGCTAAGGGAATAAAGTCATCACCAGATTGGAGGCCTGATGACTGTCAGCAAATAATTATAGTAATAACTGGCATTTATGTAGCACTTTACTTTTTGAAAAGTACTTTACATCCATTATCTCCTTTGAGTTTCACAATACTCCCTCTATATAAGTAATTGTGGTATATTGCTAAGGTAACAGGAAATGGAGCTGGAAGATATGAGGTTAAGTTATGACTTACTATATCTTTGACATTTTAAAATCATATCTCTTTGTCAATTCCCTCATTTGTAAAAGTAGGAAGTTAGACTAGATGATCTCTGCTGTCTTATCCAGTTCTAAATATATGATAGTATTAGAATGCATACAAAAATATAGTATAATCCTTTAAGAATAATGTAAGAAAAACTCAAAATAATCTGAGATTCTTGGAAAGAAAAAAGGATAACAAAAATAAATTTCTCATCTACAATGCATGTGAGAAAAACAGAGATGTCTGCTCCAGATAGTCATTACAACAGCTCTCCACCTCCCTACTATCAACAAAGTACAAAACAGATGGTTATCCCAGTCTGTAGAAGCAAATGCCATCTTAAAACTATTCTGTCTCACCAATACTCCATCAATTACATTTTGAGTCTGTTTACAAGAAAAAAAACTCATCTATTAACCAAATTTTCTCTACTCGGAATTCTTCCTCTCCTTATGTCCCTTTCAAAAAATCTGTCTACACATTTTTTACTTCTCTATCCTATGTTTATCAGAAGATCTGTCTCTTCTCTTTAACTCTGCCCCTTACTCCCATGTCCTCCTGTATCTTCAGGGACCTTACTCCATCCACTTTGTTTCTTTTTTTTTTTAATTTAGTTTATTTAATATATTTAGTTTTCAGCATTGATTTTCACAAGAGTTTGAATTACAAATTTTCTCCCCATTTCTACCCTCCCGCCCACTCCAACATGGCAGGTATTCTGGTTGCCCGGTTCCCCAGTCAGGCCTCCCATCTGTCACCCCACTCCCCTCCCATCCCCATTTCCCTTCTTCTCTTGTAGGGCGAGATAAATTTCTATGCCCCATTGCCTGTGGATCTTATTTCCCAGTCACATGCAAAAACCTTTATTTTTTGTTGTTTTTGAATGTCTGTTTTTAAAACTTTGAGTTCCAAATTCTCTCCCCTCTTCCCTCCCTGCCCACCCTCCCTAAGAAGGCAAGCAATTCAACATATGCCACATGCATATCATTATGTAAAACCCTTCCACAATACTCATGTTGTGAAAGATTAACTATGTTTTGCTCCTTCCTAACCTATCCGACTTTACTGAATTTTCTCCCTTCACCCTGTTCCTTTTTGAAAGTGTTTGCTTTTGATTACCTCCTCCCCTGTCTGCCCTCGCTTCTATCGTTCCGCCTTTTTTATCTTTTTCCTCCTTCTTTTCTGTGGGGTAAGATACCCAACTGAGTGTGCATGGTATTCCCTCCTCAGGTCAAATCCGATGACAGCAAGATTTACTCATTCCTCCTCACCTGCCCCCTCTTCCCTTCCTAGAGAATAGCTTTTTCTTGCCATGTTTATGCGAGATACTTTACCCCATTCTATCTCTCCCTTTCTCCCTCTCTCAATATATTCCTCTTAACCCTTAATTTGATTTTACTTTTTTAGATATCATCCCTTCATATTCAACTCACCCTGTGCCCTCTGTCTATACATATATATGTATATTCATATATATACACACACACACATGTTTTATATATATATATATATTCCCCTTCTTGAAGTCCCGATGATACTTTCCACACTATATATATATATATATGTATATATATATATATATATACACACACACACACACACACATATGTATATATGTATATATATTGCTTTATATATGTGTGTATATATGTATGCACTTATACACCTGTATACATATATGTATATATACCTACATATATACATGCATAGACACACACATATGTACATATATGCATACACACATATATATACATATATATGTATATACATATATATATGTATATATATATATATACATATGCATATTCCTTTCAGCTACTCTGATATTGAGGTCTCATGAATCATGTACATCATCTTTCCATGTAGGAATGTAAACAAAACAGTTCAACTTTAGTAAGTCCCTTATGATTTCTCTTTCTTGTTTACCTTTTCATGCTTCTCTTGATTCATGTGTTTGAAAGTCAAATTTTCTATTCGGCTCTGGTCTTTTCACTGGGAAAGCTTGAAAATCCTCTATTTTACTGAAAATCCATATTTTGCCTTGGAGCAGTTTTGCTGGGTAGATGATTCTTGGTTTTACTCCTAGCTCCACTGACCTCCAGAATATTGTATACCAAGCCCTTTGATCCCCTAATGTGGAAGCTGCTAGATCCTGTGTTAGCCTGATTGTTTTTCCACAATACTCAAATTGTTTCTTTCTGGCTGCTTGCAGTATTTTCTCCTTGATCTGGGAGCTCTGGAATTTGGCAGCAATATTCCTAGGAGTTTCCTTTTTGGGATCTTTTTGAGGAGGCAATTGGTGGATTCTTTTAATTTCTATTTTATCCTCTGTCTCTAGAATATCAAGGGAGTTCTCCTTGACAATTTCTTGAAAGATGATATCTAGGCTCTTTTTTTGATCATGGCTTTCAGGTAGTCCAATAATTTTTAAATTATCTCTCCTGGAACTATTTTCCAGGTCAGTGGTTTTTCCACTTTTTCATTCCTTTGGTTCTGTTTTATAATATCTGGATTTCTCATAAAGTCACTAGCTTCCACTTGCTCCAATCTCATTTTTAAGGCAGTATTTTCTTCAGTGGTCTTTTGGATTTCCTTTTCCATTTGGCTAATTCTGCCTTTCAAGGCATTTTTCTCCTCATTGGCTTTTTGGAGCTCTTTTGTCATTTGAATTAGTCTATTTTTTAAAGTGTTGTTTTCTTCAATATTTTTTTCAGTATTTTTTGGGTCTCCTTTAGCAAGTCATTGACTTATTTTTCATGGTTTTCTTGCATCATTCTCATTTCCCATCCCAATTTTTCCTCTACTTCTCTAACTTGCTTTTCCAAGTCCTTTTTGAGCTCTTCCATGGCCAGAGACCAGTTCATGTTTTTTCTTGGAGGCTTTTGATGTAGGCTCTTTGACTTTGTTGACTTCTTCGGGCTCTATGTTTTGGTCTTCTTTGTCACCAAAGAAAGATTCCAAAGTCTGAGACTGAATCCGAGTGCATTTTCACTGCTTGGTCATGTTCCCAGCCAACTTACTGGACCCTTCAGTTTTTTTTTTGTTTTGTCTGGGTATGATTGCTTGTAGAGCAAAGAGTACTTTGTTCCAGCTTAAGGGGATGCATTGTTGATTTCAGAGCTATTTCTATACAGCCAGCTCTGCCACACCAGCACTCCTCCTTCCTCAAGAACCACCAACACGAACCTGACACAAATCTTCAGCAGGTTCTGCACTCCTTCTCTGATTAGCCATTTAATCTCTCCCATCAGGTAGGCCTTGGGCTGAAAATAACTGCAGCTGTAGTTTTGTAGCTGCACCTCCCCTGCTGCCCCTGGGTTGGTAGCCCAACCGCCAGCACTGTCCCTGTAGCTTTTCCCACTAACCTTCTCTGTTGTCTTTGGTGTTTGTGGGTTGAGAAGTGTGGTGACTGCCACAGCTCACTGATTCAGGGTGCTAGGGCCCATTTCGCCTGGCTCCCTATCTGGTTGGTCCTGCCACTGCCCACCCTGAGCTCTGCTCCCCTCTGCTCCGTGCATGATAGACCTCATCCAGTGACCATCCAGGCTGTCTTGGGCTGGATCCCTGCTTCCCTCTGCTACTATGTGGGTTCTGCAGTTCTAGAATTTGTTCAGAGCCATTTTTTATAGGTTTTTGGAGGGACCTGGAGGGGAGCTCAGGCAAGTCCTGCTTTCCAGCTGCCCATCCACTTTCTTTCTATTATTTCTTTAGTTGTTCTTTTTCTTTTTTCTCTTCATTGGCTCTTCACTTTCTACCTACACATATGTGCAGGTAATTCGAATCCTAAGAAAACTAACCAGAAACAAACCTGCCCTTGGCTGTGCTACAGTATCAAAAAAGGATTCTACCTCTCTCTTCCTTTTACTATGAAACTTATTTTTAGTTTTTTTTTATTGGTGCTTTTGGGGCTTCTTTTTTTTTTGCACAAGCCCCTCAATAAATAGACCACTACCTGCTAAACCATGTAACCAACTATAGAACCTCCTTATTTAATTAAAAAAAGTTAGGTAAAATAAACCAATACTATGTCTGTATGCAACAACTCATACCTATAGCCTACCACCTTTCTATTGAGGGAAGATAAGAATATTTCTTCATTAATGCTCTGGAATCAAGATTAGACATTATACACTATCTGAGTCCTGATGTCATTGTGTGGTTCAAGCTTTCCAAAGTACCAGTCTATGTCAATGTTTCTATGCTCTCTTACTTCTAGATTTTGAAGATGCTAGTGTTAATCAGATGCCAGGATGCAACAAAGAAAAAATATGTGGACAATGAGGCTGTCACAGTGGATGCAACATTTATTGTCTGCAGCTGCCATCTATCTAGGTTTATATGTTATTTCTAAAATGCCTGTTCAAAGTTTCTCATGAGGAGGCCATGACAATACGTCAAATCCCCAGGATTGATGCCCTTTTCTCTTGTCTTCTTCTTCCCTGTCCAAATCTAGTCCATCATTTGCCTAAGTATCATACCAAGGAAACCTGTATTGACATCAATTTAACTGAAAAAGCAAAGATTTAGGTGAGCAAACAGTTTCTGTTGATTACATATAAAGGTAATTTCATCCTAACATTCATCTCTAAGGAAATAATAATTGCTCTGGAGTCTGAAGGGGTCAGACCAAACTTAAATGATATTCTCATTTGTGAACTGCAGTGAATATAAAGAAAAATACTTAGGTTAGTGAGGGTAATTTAAACTACCTCATGTGAAGAACAGGTAAAGGCAATGTTTAACTAGAAGAACAGAAAATGTACATGTTCATCTTCCTGTGGGTTCATCTTCCTCTGCATAGCTTCCTGAATGGTAGTTTTTTTTTTGTTTTAAACAAAGGTCAATTTGCTTCAAATTCATTTCTTCTAAACTAAATATACTTTGATCTTTCCACTGTGCTATTTTGCCAAGGATAGTCTAAAATTCCCACATTCCCTAATTATTTAGGGCAAAGTCTTAAAGGACTCTCTGAAAAGGGCAATGTCATTGTCATTATCGCCCATTAACACTTTCACTTGAATTAACGTAGTGAAGATTCTCAACCCAGACAACCAAGGAGACTTGAAAAAATGAGACATAAGGTAAGTCAAATTTAATGGAGAGAATGTCAGAAAGGCTTCAGAAGGTAGGTTTCTGGGTAAACGTAGAAAGCTAGGGGAAAGTTTTATGCATCTGAGAATATGAAATCAAAAGGAGAATGTGAAGATGGAGAGTAGGAGCATGTCCACGGTGGAATAAGGCAATATTAGTCCACAGAATCTCTTCAGTGTCTTTTATATTCATTTTAATCTAGCCATATTTTAGAAATGTAGTTTCAGGGCTCTATAAGAACATCTGTCTTCAGAATGCAGCAGAGAACTACTTCTATGGAGAGTTTCATAGGGACTTCAAGACGGGGATAATATAACTTGTAGTAACAAAGAGTTATGAATTTATGCTTTGACCACATATGTTCTCCAAATTTTAATCCAATCATCTCAGGAATACTGCAAGGGACGTGTATGCTTCTGATTTGAAGGGATGTTTCTATAATTACTGTCTTTATTATATATGTTTAGTAAATGTCCTCTCTAAAAATTATTTAAGAATGACTAATAATAAACAATGTGTGCACTGGGTAGAGGTTTATGGGCAATAGTAATATAAAGTCTCATTGACTTTCATTATTACCACCTAGAACCCTAAATAGTGTAGCCACTATCTGAGGACCTGAACAATCAATGTCAGTGTAAATTGGGAGCCTGAACCAATAGTACACTCATCTGAGCAATTCTTTTATAGAAGTCTATAATAAGAACATAATAATGATTATCATAATGTGATAAATAGAAAGAATAGCCCTCAAATAGCTGGAACCACACAACATGGCATGTCATACAAATTGAATTGTTGCTTCTATCTGTAAAATAATTTAAACTCCATGATTTTCTACCAGTTTCTATATAATGTTCTATTTGTTGTAGTCATTCCATTCCAAACTAAGCTATTTTTTTCCTTCATAAAATCTTCATCCCACTTCCAGGTCACATAAGCAACAAGCTGGAGGACTCAACATCTTTTTCTGATCCCAAAGACTTCTCAAACCTCTCCAAAATGGAATTTATGCACCAAAGTTAAACAAACTTCAGGAATCTCTATGACATAGGACACTCAGAAGCCAAAAGAAGATAAAATATCAAAACCAAACCCATGAACTGATGCTTTCCAATCCTGAATTCACTTAGAAACCCTACTCCACATCTCATGATACCAGCAGTAAGTCTCTACTAGAAATCCCAAGGACATTACACAGACTTACAACAGAACATTCCTCTTTGCCCTGGTCCTCCCTCCTTTCCAGTGCCATGGAGAATCCAGCTCTAGACTGTGTAGATTTGCATTGGCTGTGACAGATATCCAACCATCTACAGCCCTTCATCAGCAAAAGCCTTTTGGTTGCCACAGCCCTGTAGTATTAGTGCTATAAAACTCTGAACTGCCAGTGCTGGAGCAGACAACTCTGTAGTGCTAGCAGAACCAGACCTAAGCCAATACCCCTTTAACACCAGCAGAACCAATGCTAGGGTAGGCAATCCTAGATTATCGGTAGACCTTGGAAATGGGACAGACATCCCCACAGCACCAACACTGCAAAGCTCTGAGCTGAGGATATGGGGAAAAGAACTAAGGAATAGAGAGTGTATGGCAGTACCCAAGGACAAGGTATAATATGTACAGGGGTTCTGTAGAACTTCATAAAGCCTAAGGGAAAAAAATTGGGTCCAGTTATGATTACCGAAAAGTTAGTTAGGGCAAAGACCTAGGATGATGCACTGTGAATTGCCCATCATCAGAGGATGCTGAGCTGATTTGAGATCCAGACCCTAAGGAAATCACAATCAGAGTGGAACAAGTCAGAAAGGGGGTGATAGGAAAGATAAGAAAGGGGTGAAGACTGAAATTACCACAGATTTCATGAAAGAGAAGACTTAAAAACCTTGGAAATAAACAGAAAAATCAACAGGTAACAAATAACAACAGAAGGAAATATAATCTCCAGGTCTAGTAAATTACTTCAGCCATCTATGAGTAAATACTTGAAAACAAAGGAAAATGACACAACATTTGATGAGACAGAAGACTTTTTAGAGTTTCAGGAGAACATGGAACCATAACTTGCTATTAGTGAGTGGTTCAAAAGAGAAATAAGAAGTATGAGAGCAGAATTTATGAATTGCACAGCAAAATAAGGAGAAAATAGAAAAAAAACACACACACTAGAATCTTCAATGGAAAGTCTCACCAAAAGAACAAAGGAGAGAACAATACGTTGGTAAAGCAAATACATAGAAGTGAGGGACAACATCGAAAAAGAAAGCTAAAAAACCAAAAACATTGAAAAAATATGTCCACTAGGCAAGCAATATATACTAATCTTGAAAACAGTATGGGTAAAGATTATTCAAGGATCACAGGTCTTCCAGAAGAACATGACAGGACAAAAGAACCTTAACACCACAACAAAGGAAACAATAGAAGAGAATTGTCCATAACTTCTGAATATAGAAAATGAAATTTTGAAATAATTCACAAATTGCCTCCCCAAAAAAGGTGCTTCAAGCTCTAAGACACATAGTAGTTAAATTTAACAATTTAATTCAGAAACAAGTTCTGTAAGCCATAAGGAGAAAGACATTAAAATACGAAGGAAAGGACAATCAAATAATGCAAGACTAAGAAATGGGAAGATCTATATGAAAGAATTGGGCAGGTAGATGGCTCAGTAGATGGAGCACTGGTCATGGAGTTAGGAAGACCCAAGTTCAAATCTGGCCTAAGACACTTTCTAGCTGTGTGACCTGTGGCACATCACTTAATCTACCTGCCTTAAACTATTGGAGAAAGAAATGGCAGATCACTCCAGTATCTTTGCCAAGAAAACCTAATGGACAGTGTGGCACAGCGTCATAAAGAGTGAGACATGACTAAATAACAACAGCAACTAGATTTAACATACTGATGGATAGCATGTTAATAGTGCAGACTATATTTAAAGGATGATATGCATTTTTTCCAGAGAAAATTGTCAGACATTAAACCTGTGCACCCTTGAATTCTAGCTAAACTATTGGATTTAGAGTCCAAAAACCCTGAGATCAAATTCTGCTTCAGATACTTAATTTCTTTTTGATTGTGAGCAAGTCATTCAACTTATTTTACCCTCAGTTTCCTCATCTATAAATTGGAAGCGATGATAATATGTATTTCATAGGATCATTATAAAGATCAAATGAAAATATCTGTGTATAGACTTAAAGGTCTATATCAGTGTCAGCTACTTATCTAGCTTCTAAGAAGGCATGCTAAGTTTTGGTCTATACAGTCACATAAGAGGATCTGGGAAATGTAAATTTATTTTGTTGATCATGAAACATAAAAATATGATGGAAAATAGGAAGACAAAAACAGATCAAGGCAAAGAGGCCAAGAATCTTTTTGTAGACTTGGAGAATAATACTGTTCTTGATTGGCCTTGTGAGACAATAATTTCACAATATTAATATTCTGTACAGCATTCACTCTCTAGATGCTTACCCACTGTAACCTGAAATCATTAGTAATTGGGATGAAAAAAGTATTTATACCACTTAATCCTATATTTAGTACCTTTAAGCTTTGGGATTTGATTCATTTTGGAGATACTTATAAAACTTCTCTTAATGTTGAGAATCATATGTGTATATAATAGCTGGAATTATGCAACTTCTGACAGCTGCACTTAAGCAGAATGTGTGTATGTATGTGTGTGTGTGTGTGTGTGTGTATGTGTGTGTGTGTGTATCCCTTCCACATCAAAGAAAATACATCAGAAACTAACAAAATGAATGGTCAGTTCTTCAAAGACTTAAAACGATTTTTAGCTTTGCTTTGGGCAAGTGTTAAAAATCTCATTTATTTATCAAAGTGGTAACCACAACTTTTAAAGATAAGGGAATAGAAGTTCCCTTGCAATAACAAAAAAGCACAGTTTCCAATATTGGTGAGATTTTATACACTGTTTATGAATTCAAATTTTTAAAAAATCAACACTACAACCTCCTAGCAATATAGCTTCTCACTTTGTTTAAATACATGTATTGAATAGCTACATACTCTGTCTCAGAAACTCTGGTAGAACAAAAGGAAAATACTTTTGTGGGATCAAAGAACATTAGAAAAAATTATCATGGGTGGATCCCAGATAGCAACAGAAACATTTCTTGATACTGCTGTGCACAGAGCGATTTGACAAAGAAATTGATGTTCTTTTTTGACAGTGTTCCTCTAGATTCACACTTCTGTAATCTTTTTTCATGTAAGGGGTAAATCTTCATATCAGGGACTATATGCAAAAACACGAAAGTTGAAACCATTAAGTCTTTGCCACATAGTAGAGAGTGTTTAACATTCTGTGGTCAATTTAAAACTGCAATATCAATGATAAGAATTAGTCATTAATTTTCATAGGAAGTCAAATCTTCCAAATTGGAATCCAGAACATAATGGTTCCACTTACAAATCTAAGAAGACAAACTGGAATCTAGAACTTAATGGTTTGAGTTACCAATCTGAGAAGATGAACTTGGAAAGCTGTTAAGAATCAAAGAGGCAGTTATAATATAGTGAGTGAATAGAGGTCTGCTCTCAAGCCAGGACAGTCTGTGTTCAAGTCTTGCCTCTGGCACATTCGGGCTGAGTGACCCTGAGCAAGTCATTTAATTCAATGCCTGAGGGCCTATGGCTTAGGCAGTTTTCTAGCATTGAAATTCTTTGAGAAGATGCTGACCTGAAGATGAGTTCCCTCATCTGGGAGTTTCCTATTCCAATATTTGTATCTAGCATTTATATATCACTTTACATTTGTAAAGTGCTTTACACTGTCATAAGTAAATATTGGAGATCCTGTTTACTCAGGCTTCTTTCTTAAAAACAGGATTACATAAAAAATCAGATTTCTGTGGGGAAAGTAAAGATATTTATCCTTACAACAATGCCAGAAGTGGACAGTGTTCTTATATCCATTTTACAGATATGGATATCTAGGCATTCAGTGATTAAGTGACTTGTCCAGAGTCATACAAATTGTAAGTGTCTGAGACAGCATTTGAACGTCCTGACTCCAAATCCAGTACTCTAACCACTGAGTCACCTAGTTGCCAAATCATAGGTCTATTCTTCTTGTTTTATTTCAAACATAAAAACTCAGATACCAAAACATATATATATATATACATATATGTCTGTGTTTGTGTTTGTATACATATATATATATACATATATATATATATATACATATATATATATATATATTCATCTCCAAGTAGGGAGAAAAGGGAAGAAAGAGAATATATTCATTACAGAGACTAAAGACAAGGATAAAGAAGTATTATTACTTTCAACTTTCATTTTCACCACATCCACCTCAAAGCATCATCACCCATTATAAGCCCATGTTCTGCAACAGTAATGATGCAGCTTCAAATAGAATAGTATGCCAACGTCAGATATGAAAAAGTAGCAGGAAATTACTGTGTCAGAATATAGCATCTTTTAGAGAAAAGCTTAATAGGGAATCTCCATGTGCATAAAAACAAGCTGCTTAGGCCTAGGTGATGACAGCTCAGTTTAGACATTTCTACTAGTATTTCTCTCTCTGTGTATATATACACAGATATATATGCATATATATGCATATATATATACATGCACATACACACACACATATATATATATAGACATACACACATGCATTTCCCTGCCCCACAAATTCACTCTCACACACTTGCCATTGTTTTTAATGTATAGGAGCTCACTGCTATCCAATATGAATTGGCAATGAGCCAATTTCCTTGCTGTGAAGCATAATCTTATGTTAATGCAGGATATAATTTTGTTTGTGTGTGTCCAGATAAATGTGTGAAGATTGTATTCACTCTGGTCCCTTGGGAAACAATAGAAAATGGTAGAAAAGAAGGAATTTGAAGATGAGCTGATTCCTCAACTTTTTCCTAATCTTTGCTGAGTGCCTCTCGTGTAGAGCTCCCATTTTACTTTGTTGCAGATTAAGCCAGAAAAGTACTGTAGAGTACTTCAGATACCTCTACCTCCTATGTCCCCCCACCAAAAAATATGAGAAATGAAAATCAGTAAAGGTAAGATTTGGCAAGGGTTTCTGAACATCTTCTAGCTCTAAGCAATTTATTTGGTTATCCACATATGAATGGATACATCTAGCTTTCCAGTATGCTCCTTTCTTCTCAGCCGCCCTTAATCCTAGCCATTCTCGAATCCTCATGTAAACTTACCCCATATATTGACACTATTGGTTTCTTTGTTCAGTCTCTCTCTACTTGCTACCACTTTGACATAGGTCCTTGTCACTTTATTCCTGAATCATTGCCTTTCTTTGTATCCTCAGTTCTTCAAAAAGTGACTGGCACATAGTAGGTACTTAATAAATATGAATTGACTGATTATAGCAATAACCTGCAAGTGAGTCTCTCTGGTTCAAGTCCCTCCCCACTCCAGTCCATAGTCCACTGTGCTATTAAGGAATCTTCATAAAAAAGGCCTGAACAGGTCAACACGGGCATTCTTTTTCTGTTTCTCTCCTCTGTCTCTCTCTCTTTCTCTCTGTTTCAGTCTTTCTGTCTCTATCTCTGTCTCTGTCTCTGTGTCTGTCTTTCTCTTTCTCTGTCTCTGTCTTTGTCTTTCTCACAGACATAGACAGATAGACACACGCACACACACATACAGACACACAGATACAGACACACACACACACACCACACACACACTACCAGTGAGGCCCTATTACCTCTAGGAGCAAGTGTAAAATCCTATTTGACACTTAGAGCACTTCACATCATAGACCCTTTTCTACATATCCAATCTTCTTACATTTTACTTCCCTCCTAAAAAACTGGCCTAATTGCTATTCTTCACACACAACACTCTATCTTCTACCTTTGTGCTTTTTTCACTTACTGTTTTCCTACGCGTGGAATGAATTTCCTCCTCACCCCTGCCTTCTGGCTTCCCTAGATTTTTTCAACATTTAGCTAAATCTCTCCTTCAACAGGATGCCTTCCCTATCCTATTCCTGTCCCCTCACATGCAGTGACTGTTCCTTGAGACTGCCTTTGTACTGTATTTATCTTGAATGTAGTTATTTCCATGTTTCATCCTCCCATTAGAATTTGAGCTACTTGAGGGTAAGAACCATGTTTTTGCCTTTCTTTGTATTCACAGACTTTAACACAGACAGGGTCACGTAGTAAACACTTAATAAAAGCTTGTTGACAGGCTGATTTTCTTCTAGCACAAGGACATTAAAAGCCCCTGCCGGCAATAAATACTATAGATCTGGTTTACTAAATATTCTTTCTTAAAAATAAGAATCCATAAAAATCAAGGCTTGGTGAGAGGAAACTGAAGAAACCAAGCTTTGGGGATTTCTGTTTTCTTATTCTTACTTTTTCTTTATTTTAGGCTTTGAACAGGTGGGCTAGTAACCATTTATAACATCAGTTTATATAAACAAACAATATTTTATTAGAATCCTATAAGGGAAAATTCAGGATCCCATTTTGGACCTAAGGAAAGTCCTGGTGTCTAAAAGAGGGTCCTGATAACTTATGTAGAATACTGGCCAAAAGTAGAGCAAAATGCCAGATAATTTTCTTTTACCCGCACAGTACAATAAGATGCTAAAACTTGTCCAAGGGGAAGTTGATTAAGGAAAGTCTTCACAAATAGTTTGATACTCATACTTTATTTCTCTCCCTAGATAGTGTGGGCATATTGATTAATATTTTGGCAAAAAAAAAACCACCAAAACCTCCTTATCAGTTCTCAATGATGGAAGCCATCCAAATATCATTGGTTTTCTGAGACTCAAGTTAAACTCTGGTCCTAATATATGAAAGAACCATTTTTGTTTTGTCCATTTTCCCTCTGAATTTTCTCTTCAAAGGACAGACAAGTTAATCTGTGTTCTGGGTGGTGGGGAAGTACTTGAGTCTTTGCATTCTTCCCTTCCTATAAGTTGTTAATGGTAGTGTTGGAACAAAAGCACATCAGAGTTTCATGTGCTTGAGTACAGAATTTTTTTTATCATAAATCAATATCAAGAGACTGAAATTGGGCCTTCTCAGCTGAGAAGATAACAGAAGCCAGGGACATAATAGAGATCCCACAGAAGCACAGGGCAAAGACAGATATTTGTTTGTCCCCCATGACCCAAAAAGGTAGTTCATGACCATGGTTCCTGAATCCCAAATTCCAGTGTAGCGAAAGAGGAACCTCAGTTTCCTAGATGATGTGATCTCAGAATTTAATCATCAAGTCAGAGAAGAGAAACTTCTTACGCAGGGCAAATTTGGGGATTTGTCTCACAAGTAACTCCTTGTATATATAACATTACATTTTGGGGGAGAGGACTATGTAGGATATTGTATAAAGACTAAGGCTTCAGTATAATGCCAATGCATTGCCCCAATGGCAACTACAACTACAATTCCTTTTGAGAGTGGCTGTCAGTGTTTTATCATTTATTTAAGACATCTTGTAAATCCTTTGAGTGCTTGAGGTGCTTTTTGGAGTTGGTAATTGGCTCCTGTGAGTCTTTTGTGTCTTCTGCATTTCCTGTGGGTTGAAATAAAGGCTATCCTTTACAAAACAATGTGTTAACTTGAAGGCTTATATAAGACTTGGGGTACACTCTTGCAGATAGCTGTAGAAATCTACAAATTAAGAATTTCCTGAGTAAATTTAGGGGAGAAAGAGAGGGGGATAGGGAAGGAGGGAGGGAGAGAGAGAATATGAATATGATTATCTTGGGAATCTTGGGATATGTGATGAGATGACCAGAGTACCAGGTTATATGTACTTTGGAATTTTTCCCCACTCTTCCCTTTAGACCCAGAAAAATATTATCATCCAAGTTTGGCTACATAAGGTTCTTCTTAACAACTGAAAAGTGATTTGGCATGGACACACTCTGTTAGTCTGAAATCATGTTAGCTACATAGGGAAGGCATTGCCATTTGAAAAATGTAGATCCACTAAGCTTATTTTAGTCATTTCCTAGAACATGATATTGGAATGTCACAAGGGCTTCCTATTTAAAATTTCTTGCTTCCCCAAATCTATTTACTAGCACCCAAGGAAAATTCCCTGCTGCCTAGAAATTCATACTGCCCTAGTTTTATACTATAGTTTGCAAACAACTTATCAAGATAGAAGATACATTCTGCCTTGATTTGAAAGAATACAAATGATTAAAAGTGGAAGTTTTTTTGTTTTTTTTTAAGTAAGCTATTTCTCCTTTTAGCTACAGAAAAATTATTTTGAGGCATCGTACTGGTTAACTATAATCATGTATGTTTTCTTCAAATAGCCTAAAATTGAAATTTTCCCTATAGAATTTTCATCTTTGTGAAGAGCTTTAAAGTAACTTTTTATGTCGTCTTCCTGGTTGGGTATTATTCTGCTTTTTTACAAAGTAAAGGGAAGCTATGGTCCAATAAGCCAAATGGAAATAGGAAGATGAAAAACTGCTCCTACAATGTAACCAATTCTACCTTGAACAAACAATAGCACTCAGCATTCACAATTCTTCCCCTCTCATCTCTTGTGAGAGATTTATTGTGATTTACATCATCAGTAGATCTAATGATAAGTGAGGTAGGCAAGGAAGGGCCTCATCTTAAGATATTCTGTTCATACCCACAGAGGAAATAACACCATCAAACATACCATCTGTAAGTTTGAAACAATAATTCTATTTATACATATCAGGGTCAAGTTTGGTTCTTTTGTATAATCTTTAATTTGGGATCCAATGAAAGGACAGAAGGCAATGCAGATATTTATACAATGCCAAGTAAAACATATCTAGAAATACTTTCTGAACTAAAAAATAAATACAAGGTAGTCATAATAAATCTGCTTTTGATGATTTCTATATTGTGGAATCCACTTTGTTGTTCTTGTATATTTAGTAGAATATGATTTTAACCTCATGTAATCCACTTTAATCTCATATTTCCATAGTTTTGTTTATCTAAAGCAAAATGTATGTATCTGTGTGTGCGCATGCAGGCATGCATTCATGGTCATGTGTCTGTGGGTGTGTGTATGCGGGGCATGTATGTGGATGTTTTGGTGTCTTTGCTTTCAAAATTATTTAAATGTCTCTGAGAGGCATGGGCTCTCCTCTGGCTTCTGTTGTAAGAAGAGAGGCAATATGGCTTTGCAGATAAAATATGGAATCCGATACCTAGAAGATTTGTTTATAAGTTTAAATTCTCTTACTGATACTTAGTACATGAATGTCTCTGGACACACAGGTCTCTGGTTGCTGGCTTCAGTTGAGAAAAGCATGAGCTCTTCCTTCTATAGTTTACCTGAAATGAAGTAACTCCTTGGTAAAGGGATCCAAAAGGGCTAGGTTTTCTAGGAATAGACTCAGGACATGATTATGTGCACAAAGCAGAAAGGATGCACTATTAAAAGAGGCAGAGGCAAGATGGTGGAGAGAAGCCAGGAAGTTGCCTGAGTTCTCCCCAGTTTCCCTCAGAAGCAACATTAAATCGAGCCTCTAACTGGATTGTGGAGTAATATAACCCACACAAACATGGAATGAAACAATTTTTCCAGCTTGATATTACTTACAAGGACTTCAGGAAAGGTCTGTCTGACTTGGATAAAAGAGGAGCACAGCCCAGCACAGACTTTGTCTGGGCAAGCCAGCAGGACACTCTTAGCTACAGCAAAGATCAGCAGCTCAGGCTCCTTGATCCTGGATCAGCAGGCTTGTGGCACAGCAGTCCAGTTATGAGGCCTCCAGCCCCAGAGCAGCAAGCAAACTACCAGCCCCAGAACTCTGACACAACAGGCACCCAGGCCACCCCAGCATAGTGGGCAAGCTACCAGCATTTCAGGTCCCCATGCAGAAAGCTCATGACAGGGCCCATTGCCCCTAGAAGAAGAAGCTTGACACAGTGCTTTTTGTGCAACAGGAGCAGAGCTCAACTTTTAAAAATAAGCAAAAAACCAGAAAGAACCCTGACCATAGAAAGCTACTATGGTGATGGGGAAGATCAAAACACAAACTCAGAAGAAGACAACAGTGTCAAAATATTTTTGTATAAAGCCTCAAAGGGCAATGTGAATTGGTTTCATGCCCAAAACGTCCTCTTGGAAGAGGTCAAAAAAAGAATGTAAAAATAAAGTAAGAGTGGTTAAAGAAAAACTAGGGCAAGAAATAAGAGTTATGAGGAAAATTATGAAACAAAAAATCAACAGCTTGGGAAAGGAAGAACAAATTACTGAAGAAAATAACTTATCAAATAACATAATTGGCCAAATAGAGAAAAGAGGTACAAAGTTCACTGAAGAACATTATTCCATAAAAATTGGAATTGACCAAGTAGAAGCTAATCTGTATGAGCATCAATAATCAGTCAAGCAAAATCAAAAGAATGAATAAATAGAAGAAAGCATAAAATAATTTATTGGAAATAAAACAACTGATCTAGAAAATAGATCCAGGAGGGACAATATAAGACATATTGGACTACCTGAAAGCCATGATCAAAAAAGAGCCTGGACAGTATCTTTCAAGAAATTATTAAGGAAAACTGCTCTATCCTAGAACCAGAAGCTAAATTAGTCATTGAAAGAATCTACCAGTCACCTCCTAAAAAGATCCTAAGATGACCACTCCAAGGGATATTGTAGCCAAATACCAGAATTATCAGGACAAGGAGAAAATACTGCAAGCAGCCAGAAAGAAACAATTTAAATATCAAGGAGGCACAGTCAGGATTACATAGGACTTAGCTTCTACATTAAAAGTTCAGAAGACTTGGAATATGATATTGCAGAAGGCAAAGGAACTTGGATTACAACACAGAATCAGCTACCCAGAAAAATTGAGTATAATCATTCAGGGGAAAAGGTAGATATTTGATGAAATAGGGGACTTTCAAACTTTCCTGATGAAAAGAGCAGAGCTAATAGAAAATTTGCTCTTCAAATACAAGACCCAAGAGAAACATAAAAAAATTCCTTTAGAAAGGAAAAAAAAACACTTGTTATTCAAGAAGGATAAACTGTTTACATTCCTACACAGGAAGATAATGTTTGTAACTCTTAAGAACTGTATGTCTATTAGAGCAGTTAGAAGAAGTATACATAGACAGAGGGTGTGGGTTTAAATTGACTTTGATGTGATAATATAAAAAATAAGGGATTCAAAAAAGGATTCTACTGGGAGAAGAAGAAAGGAGGAGGCAGAATATGAAGAGGCAAAAAAGATCTTTTACAGTAGAGGAAAACAAGGGAGGAGGTGAGCATTGTTTGAACCTTACTATCATTGGATTTGGCTCAAAGAGGTAATAACCTTCACAATGGGTATAGAAATTTATGTTTCCCTTGAGGGAAGAAGGAGATGAAAGGTGAAAGGAAAAGGGGGGGGGGCTAATAGAAGGGAGAGTAGAAATAGGAGAGGAAAGGGGAAAGAGGAGGGGTCTGATAGAAAAGAAGGCACAATGAAGGAGGTGGTGATCAGTGGGGAGGGGCAGAGTGAATGTATAGAGAAAAATATAAATAGGGAGCAATAGGATGGAGGGAAATACATAGTAACCATAACTGTGAATGTGAATGGGATGAACTCTCCCATAAAATGAAATCAAAATAGCATACTGGATCAAAAACAAGAATCCCAAAATATGTTGTTGACAAGAAACTCATCTGAAGCAGAGACATACACACAGAGTAATGATAAAAGCCCAGAGCAGAATCTATTCTAATTCAGCTATTTTTTTAAAAGAGGGTTGGCAATCCTAATCTCAGACAAAGCAAAAGCAAAAATAGATCTAAGTAAAAGAGATAAGGAATGAAACTACATCTTGCTAAAAGGTTCCATAGATAATGAAGTAATATCAATACAAAACATATATGCGCCAAGTGTTATAGCATCTAAATTCTTAAAGGAGAATTTAAGCAAGGTATAGGAAGAAATAAACAGTGAAACTATATGAGTGGGGTCCTCAACCTTCCCTCCTCAGAAATAAGTAAATATAACCATGAAATAAACACAAAAAAAGGAGGTGAATAGAATTTTAGAAAAGTTAGATATGATAGACCTCAGGGGAAAAAAATTGAACGGGCATAGAAAGGAATATACCTTTTTCTCAGTGGTTCATGGCTGCTACACACACAAACAAATCATAGAAACAATCAATAATTTCATCAAAACTTATGGGATGCAGCCAAAGCAGTTCTTATGGGAAATTTTACATCTCTAAATCTTTACGTAAATAAAACAGAGAAAGAGGAGATCAATGAATTAGGTATGTAACCTAAAAAGTTGGAAATAGAACAAATTCAAAATTGCTAATTAAATGCCAAATTGTAATTTTTCTGAAAAATCAAAGGAAAATTAATAAATTTATAAGTAAGAAAATTATTGAACTAATTTAGAAAACTAAGGGCCAGTTTTATGAAAAAAATAGATGAACCTTTGGTTTATTTGATTAAAAAAGGGAAGAAAACTAAATGACCAGTATCAAAAATGAAAACGGTAAATTCACCACCAGTGAAGAGGAAAACAAAGCAATAATTAGGAACCATTTTGCCCCACTGTATGCCAATAAATCTGGCAATCTAAGTAAAATGGATGAATATTTACAAAATGTGAATTGCCTACACTAAGAGATTAGGAAATAAAATAAATAACCCCATTTTAGAAAAAAAAATAGATTGAACAAGTCATCAATGAACTCCCTAAGAAAAAAATCTCTAGGGCCAGATAAATTTACAAGTGAATTCTACCAAATATTTAAAGAATATAACTCAAACACCATGTAAACTATTTGGAAAAATAGGTGAAGGAGTTCTACCAAATTTCTTTTATGATGTGAATATGGTGCTGATACCCAAAAGAGGCAGAGCCAAAACAGAGAATGAAAATTATATACCAATTTCCTAAATGAATATCAATGCAAAATTTTGAGTAAAATATCAGCAAAGAGATTACAGTAATTTATGACAAGGATAATATACTATGACCAGGTGATATTTATGCCAGGAAGGCTGGAGTGGTTCAATACTAGGAAAACTATCAGCATAATTGACCATATCAATAACAAAATTAACAGAAATAATGTTATTATTTCAATATATGCAGAAAAAGTTTTGACAAAGTACAGCACTCGTTCCTATTAAAAACACTAGAGAGCATAGAAATAAATGGAGTGTTCCCTAAAATGATCAGTATTATCTAAAACCATCATCAAGCACATCTCTAATGGAGATAAACTAGAAGTCTTCCCAATAAGACACTAGGTGAAGCAGGGATGCCCATTGTCACCTGCATTATTCAATATTATACTAGAAATGTTAACTTTAGCAATAAGAGAAAAAAAGGAATTGAAGGGAATTAGAATAGGCAAATAGGCAATGAGGAGACAAAACTATCACTCTTTGTAGATATGATGGTATACTTACAGAATCCTAGAGAATCTGGTAAAAAAAAAAAAAAAACTTCTTGAAACAATTAAAAACTTTGGCAGGATATAAAATAAACCAGTATAAATCATCAGCATTTCTATATGTTACCAATGAAGCCCAGCAGCAAGAAATAGAAAGAGAAATTCCATATAAAATAATTGTACACAAAATAAAATATTTGAGAGTCTACTTGCCAAGACAAACCCAAGAACTATATGATCATAATTATAAAACACTATTCACACAAACGAAGTCAGCTCTACATAACTGGAAAAACATCAATTGTTCATGAGTAGGCTAAGCCAATAATGAAAATGACAATTCTGCCTAAATTAATTTATTTATTCAGTGCCATAACAATCAAACTGCCAAAAATAATTTTATTGAACTAGAAAAAACAGTAAAAAATCATCTGGATGAACAAAAGGTCAAGAATATCAGGGGAATTAAAGGAAAAAAGTACAAAATAAGGTGGCCTAGCCCTACTAGATCTAGAACAATATTTTACAGCAGTAATCAGCACAACTACTCAGTACTGTCTAAGACATATATTGGTGGATAAGTGGAACAGATTATGTAAATAAGACATAGTAATCAATGACTACAGTAATCTATCATTTTTTAAACTGAAAGACTGCATTTTCTGGGATAAGAACTCACTATTTGAAAAAAAAAAACTGCTGCTGAAATTCAAAAATTATATGGCAGAAACTTGCCATAGACCAGCATCTTACACTTTAAACCAAAATAAGGTTAAAATGGGTACATGAGTTAGACATAAAAGGTGATAACATAAGCAAATTAGGAGAGCAAAAAAATAGATTCCTTATCAGATCTATGGAGAATGAGGAATTTAGGCCCGAACAAGAGATAGAATATTTTGAAAATGCCAAATGGATAATTTTGATCACATTAAATTAAAAAGTTTTTTTTTTTTCACAAAGCCAATGCAACTAAGTTTAGAAGGAAAGCAGAAGATCTGGGAAACAATTTTTTTCAGGCAGTGTCTCTGATAAATGCCTCAGTTCTAAAATATATGCAGAACTTAGTCAAATTTATAAGAATACAACTCATCCCCCAATTGATAAATGGTTGAACGATACAGAAAAGCATTTTTCAGATAAAGAAATTAAAGCTATCTACAGTCATATGAAAAAAAATTAAATCACTGTTGATCAGAGAACTGTAAATGAAAATAACTCTGAGGTACTACCCTACACCAATCAAATTGGCTACTATGACAGAAAAGGAAAATGATAAATGTTGAAGACATGAGAAAATTGGAACAGTAATGCATTGTTGGTTTATTTGTGAACTGATCCAACCATTCTGGAGAGCAATTTGGAACTATGCCAAAGGACTATAAAACTGTACATACCCTTTGGCCCAGCAATATCCCAAAGAGATCATTAAAAAGGGGGAAAGACCCACATGTACAAAAATATTTATAGCAGGTCTTTTTGTGGTGGCAAAGAATTGGAAATTGAGAGAATACCTATCAATTGGGGAATGACTGAACAAGTTTGTAGTTTATGAATGTAATTGAATACTCTTTTGCTATAAGAAATAATAATCAAGTGGAGTTCAAAAAAATAACCTGGAAAGACTTACATGAATTGGTACTGAGTGAAGTGGGAAGAACCAGGAGAACATTGTGCACAGTAACATCAGCATTGCATGATCATCAACTATTATAGATTTAACTCTTCTCAGCAATACAGTCATCCAAGACAATTCCAAAAGCCTTATGATGGATAATACTATCCATATCTAGAGGAAGAACTATGGAGTCTGAATGCAAATAAATTATATTTTTTCCACTTTTTTTTTCCTCCTGGTTTTCCACTTCTGTTCTGATTCTTCTTTCACAACACGACTAATGTGGAAATATGTTTAACATGTTTGTATAATCTATATCAGATTATTTGATGTCTTGGGAAGGGGGAAAGGTAAAAGAGTGAAGGAGAAAAAAAATTCGTATTCAAAATCTTGCAAAATGAATGTTGAGAACTGTCTTTAAATGTAATTGGAAAAAATATAATTAAGTGCAAAAAAGAGAGAAAAGAAAGTTGCAATAAGGATGAATGGAACACCACAAAAAAGAAAAAAGTCCATTAAAAGTGAAGCATCTTTAAAAAAAAGTCACTGAGTCTCACTTCCCTTATAATATCTACAGTTGCTTCTTCACAGGAGTGGTATGAGACTAAAATAATGAAATATATAATATGCATAGGAAACTTAAAGGTATTATATAAAGATTACTTTCTACAATAATATCAGCTATTATATTATTATAAGTAATATATAAATCATTATATATTATATGTTATAACTATTATGAGCAGCTAGGTGGCACAGTGGATAAAGTGCCTGGCCTGTAGTAAGGAAGACCTGAGTTCAGATCTAATCTCAGGCACTTATTAGTTGTGTGACCCTAAGTAAGTCACTTAACCCTGTTTGCCTCAGTTTCGTCATATGTAAAATGAGCTGAAGAAAGAAATGGCAAACTACCCTGGTATCTTGGCCAAGAAAACCTCAAATGGAGTCGTGAAAAATCAGACATGTATGAAATGACTCAACAACAACAACAAAAAATAGCTGTTATATTATTAATAATTAATGCCAACAGTAGTTCTTAGTCATATGGTCATTGCATTAAAGAAATAATCACTTTTTATAAAAGTTTCCTAATCTTTTCTCTGATTTGCTGGCATTTTGCTTTGATAATTTAGAAAAAAATTCCATATTCCAGTGGAACTAGACCATTCTAATCTCAAAAGGCTAGCCAGGAAGAGCTGTGGACCATTGATTCATTTCAAATAATTTTATGATAATTAATGATTACTGCAGCAAAACTGATTGCATATCAATCCAGTTAAATAGTTGACTAATATATTAATTGACTTACATTAGTTCATTGGTAGTATGTAAATGTAGCCTTGACTCATAGATTAATAGGATTTAACTTCAGAAGTGACCTTAGAGACCCTTTCATTGAAAATCCTCAAGAGACAGAAGAGAAAACTGAGGCATAAAGGGCTTAAATGGCTTAGCCTATGTCATTTAGACAGTAAAGGGTTTAGCATATAAGAAGCTGTGTAAAGTCTAGTGAAAATTTGCTATGGTGCAGACTCCCAACACACAATCTTTTTTTAAAAAACAAGAAAAACATGAACTGGTCCCAGGCCATGGAAGAGCTCAAAGAGGATTTGGAAAAGCAAGTTAGAGAAGTAGAGGAAAAATTGGGAAGAGAAATGAGAAGGATGCGAGAAAACCATGAAAATCAAGTCAATGACTTGCTAAAGGAGACCCAAAAAATACTGAAAATTACACTGAAGAAAACAACACCTTAAAAAATAGATCAACTCAAATGGCAAAAGAGTTCCAAAAAGCCAATGAGGAGAAGAATGCCTTGAAAGGCAGAATTAGCCAAATGGAAAAGGAGATCCAAAAGACCACTGAAGAAAATACTACTTTAAAAATTACATTGGAGCAAGTGGAAGCTAGTGACGTTATGAGAAATCAGGATATTATAAAACAGAACCAAAGGAATGAAAAAATGGAAGACAATGTGAAATATCTCCTTGGAAAAACCTCTGACCTGGAAAATAGATCCAGGAGAGAGAATTTAAAAATTATTGGACTACCTGAAAGCCATGATCAAAAAAAGAGCCTAGATACCATCTTTCAAGAAATTATCAAGGAGAACTGCCCTGATATTCTAGAGCCACAGGGCAAAATAGAAATTGAAAGAATCCATTGATCGCCTCCTCAAATAGATCCCAAAAAGAAATCTCCTAGGAATATTGTTGCCAAATTCCAGAGCTCCCTGATCAAGGAGAAAATATTGCAAGCAGCCAGAAAGAAACAATTTGAGTATTGTGGAAACCCAATCAGAATAACCCAAGATCTGGCAGCTTCTACATTAAGAGATCGAAGGGCTTGGAATGCGATATTCCGGAGGCCAATGGAGCTAGGATTAAAACCTAGAATCACCTACCCAGCAAAACTGAGTATCATGTTCCAAGGCAAAATATGGATTTTCAACAAAATAGAGGACTTTCAAGCTTTCTCAGTGAAAAGACCAGAACTGAATAGAAAATTTGACTTTCAAACACAAGAATCAAGAGAAGCATGAAACGGTAATCAAGAAACAGGAATTGCAAGGGACTTACTAAAGTCTAACTGTTTTGTTTACATTCCTACATGGAAAGATGACATGTACGATTCATGAGACCTCAGTATTAGGGTAGCTGAAGGGAATATGCATATATATATATATATATATATATATATATATATATATATATATGTGTGTGTGTGTGTGTGTGTTTATGTATATATATATATATATATATAAGTGAATGTGTATGTATGTATATATCTATGTGAACATGTATGTATGTATATATATGTGTGTGTATATATATACATATATGTAAAAGAGAGAGCAGACACAGGATGAGTTGAAGATGAAGGGAAGATATCTAAAAGAAATAAAATGAAATTAAGGGATGAGAGAGCAACATACTGAGAGAGGGAGATAGGAGAGATAGAATGGGGTGGATTATCTCGCATAAAGGTGGCAAGAGGAAGCAGCTCTGTGGGAGGAGGGGAGAGGGCAGGTGAGGGGGGAATGAGTGAACCCTGCCCTCATCAGATTTGGCCTGAGGAGGGAATACCATACATACTCTGTGGAGTGCTTTACCTACAGCACTCGCACTACTGTCCCCCCACTGCTAGCCCGTCCTCTCACTCACCAAGTCGCAGCATGATGAGTCTTCGGGGCGCCACCGGCCTCCGCGAGCATCGCGGAGGAAGAACCAGACAGAACACCTGAGGTAGTCAGGGAGCTCTTTATTCCCTTGCGACTACATTCCGGAAGGCCGCACTTCCCCGAGGCGAGTGCTCTTATATCCTTACCCCTTCCTAGGCGAGCTCTATCGTCCAATCACAGGCTGAGTCCTACTTTATATCCTAATATGGCAATTTCAGCAAGCTAGCTCTAAGTGTTCCCGCCCCCAACATCTCCCGTTCCCGCCCCCAACCTCTCCCGTTCCCGCCCCCAACAATACTCAGTTGGGTATCTTACCCCACAGGAAAGAAGAGGGAGGAAGATAAAAAAAAAAATAAAAGGGGAGGATGATGGAGGGAAGGGCAGATGGGGGTGAAGGTAATCAAAAACAAACACTTTGGAAAGGGGACAGGGTCAAGGGAGAAAATTCAATAAAGCAGGATGGGTTGGGAAGGAGCAAAATGTAGTTAGCCTTTCACAACATGAGTATTGTGGAAGGGTTATACATGATGATACACATGTGGCCTAGGTTGAATTGCTCGACTTCTTAGGGAGGGTGGGTGGGAAGGGAAGAGGGGAGAGAATTTGGGACTCAAAGTTTTAAAAACAGATGTTCAAAAACAAAAAAAAAAAGTTTTTGCATGCAACTAAAAAATAAGATACACAGGCAATGGGGCGTAGAAATTTATCTTGCCCTACAAGAAAGGAAGGGAAAAGGGGATGAGAGGGGAGGCGGGTGATAGAGGGGAGGGCTGACTGGGGAACAGGGCAACCAGAATATATGCCATCTTGGAGTGGGGGGGAGGGTAGAAATGGGGAGAAAATTTGTAATTCAAACTGTTGTGAAAATCAATGCTGAAAACTAAATATGTCAAATAAATAAATTTAAATTAAAAAAAGGGGCAAAATGAAGTATTTGGCCTAGTTAATGTCTGTTTTTCTCCAGCTGTGCAAATTCTCTGTGGGGGCTATGGTCTACTTCTTTTTCTACTGCTACCACCTGCTGCTTCTAACCAGGATTTTCTCTACCTACCACACTGGAATAGAATATATTATTCTTATATCCTGTCCCTGAAGCAGCACAGAGGACCTTAGAGGACCTCCTATAAGAGGTTGCCCTAGGCCACCCATAGGGAGAAAAGAACAGTGGTAAAAGGACTTCATTCTATATAACCTCACACTTCAGTCTTTTTCTCATTTACCCTATAGAAAAATAGAGAAGTCAAACAGAAAAAAAAGAAGCATTTACTAGCATTTTCTCTGTGCCAGGTACTGAACTAAGTGCTTACAAATGTCTCATTTGATCCTTACAACAATCCTAGAGAGTAGGTATTATTATTATATTCATATGACAGTTGAGAAAACTGAGGGAAATAGAGGTTAAGTGACTTGTTCAGGATCATACAGCTAGTAAGCAACTGGGGCTGAATTTGAACTCAGGTCTTCCTGACTCCAGTCCAAGCTTTTTATCCACTGTGCGCCCTACCTAGCTGCTAATAAACATAACTACCAAAAAGTGGAAATGGACTCCTTGGGAGTTAGTAGACCCCTTCACTTGAGGTCTTCAAGAAGAGCCTGAATGTACCCTTGTCATAAATGTTTTAGCACTGATTCCTATTTGGGTACAGGTTAGACCAGCTAAGTTTTGTAATCCTTTTGAAGTCAGAGATTCTAGAATTCTGAATAGTTGTATTAGAATTTGAAACAAAGTCTGCTGATTCTAGGTCCAGTGCTCTTTTTACCATAGCACACCATTCTAAATCTTCTATTACTCCTATTTAAGAACATCTGAGATCAAGGTTGAATTGTTTTAAGTGTTCCTACCACAAGTTTCACATAAAAGCCATCAGTTACAGGGAGGGAGTAGGAGGTGGGGGGAGGGGAGAGAACAAACTTCAAATATAAAATTCTCATGAAAACAAATTTCCCCAAAGTTAGAAAGAATTAGTGCAAGTTCCAAGGAGGAAGATATTTACTTCATGTAAGGGAAGAATTCTATCAATTTGAGCTGCTCTGAAATGGAATGTATTGCCTAAAAAGACAGTGAGATTCTATTAATATTTCTCAGACTGTTCTATGATTTATATGGTCTTTCCTAATCTAGTTCACATGATTAATTTTCAAGAAGGGGTAGTGATGAATTCTTGGAGATATCATAGGGTAGATTTCCATTTGGGTTCAGATTAACAGAGATAAAATTTTATAAGTCCCTGCTTAGCTGCAAAAAAAAAAAAACCACCTTATTTTATGCCCCTTCATCTCAACTATGCATCACCTACCTGGTTTATACCATAGCAACAGGGGGCCACTGTAGAAATGTTATGTGACCAATGAACATTCTAAACAAATTGACCCAATTTTCAATAGAAGAGAAGGCATAAATCCAAACCTAAATGGATTCAGTAGTTGATGGTCTGGCCCAGGAAAATGAGTTTAAAAGGCATTACCAAACCTATAATGAAGAAGATTCAGGTTCTTTGAACAAATATTTAGATGCCTAAGACATTTAGATTCTTTGAATTGGGGAAGATGCAAATCTAAATAAACTGTCCTAGTGGAGCATAAAGCCTAGTAAGAAAAAATAAAACATATACACAGTAAATCAGGGATTGTTAAATACAGAACTATCCCTGTGATTTCACTAGTCTAAGGAACTCCCTAGTGAGAAGACTCTCTTCATACAGATCAGCACCTTCTCTACCATTTGGAGTTTTTGAGAGTTGCATTGATAAGTTAAATGACTTGTCCAAAGTCATATAGCCAGTATATATTAGGGGTGAGATTTGAACCCAGATTTTCTTAGTTCTAAGCCTTGCTTTCTATCTGCTATGACATAGTGCTTCTAATATAAATATGGAAAAAAGAACATGGATACCACCAATAACACAGGCTCCTTGAGGACAAAGGCTGTTTCATTTTGCTTTTCAATCCCTAATATCTTCTGAATCAATGTGGTAATGCATGTAGTAATCGCTTAAAATACTTGTGGAATTAAATTTAAGTAACACTATATTTACTGTTGCTATTAGACAATTCACTCATCAGAGTAACTATTTTTTTTGGGTGGGAAGGAGAAATACTGGAAGGTTGGTTACCAAACTATAAAATAATAACTCCATGCGAGCTTGTGCAAATAGTTTGGTATTGTTCTTCAATTACAGAGCTTCTCTGTGAGTAATACTTCTTGCCCTGTGGTTTAAAAATGAACAGGATTGATTTAAATCAACCTAATGGACAACTCTCCACTTCTACTACCAATAAAGAAGGGAACCTTTATCAATGGCCTTCAGAAGCCAAGGAATAAATCTGGTTTTAAGTGACATGGGCTTTCCTAAAATGTTCCACTGTAGTGGAGATTTTTGAAGGGAGGTTATGTAGCTATTTGTAAGGTATACCATAATGGGTTAAGAAAGAATTGAATTAGATGGCCACTGAGGTCCTTTCCAACTTTAAATTATGTCACAATGGGAAGAGGTACAAGTATCCAGGCATCCTTTGGAATTTTGAATGAACCAATCTTTCCTTGAATCAATTAATTCGATACAGAGAGATATTTAAGCAATGTATGAATCCACAGTCACACTTTGAGAAAAGGTCAAAACTCTTATTATACTTTGGGGATCCATGTAGCAAAAGGTCAGCCAAATGAGAAAAGTACTGACTCAGAAATTACAGAACTTTCCATAAAAGTAATATAAAAACAAATCAATTAGATTCAACAAATATTTACTGAGATTATTCTATGTACTAATTTCTAGTTTATTAAGGTAAAAGAGGGACCAAATCATTGTCTTTGTTTACCATGGAGGACATGGTGATTGGCACCACATGCCAATTTAGACTAATGATAAAATTTAGTAGTAATGATGATGATAGTGATTAATAATAATTATCTTATTATTATTATACTTAGTATATATATATATATATATATATATATATATATATGTATATATATAGTGCTTTAAGGTTTGTGAAAATGTTTTTTATATATTAAACTCATATGATCTGCTGATATGTAATTAACCAACCCTGTGGTCATACCTACTGCATTATCTACTACTTAAAATTGTGCTATGCATACACTTTGTCTAAGGACCCACTTAATCTTGCTTTTCTAAATCATTAATAGGTCAAAGAATAAGAGATAAAGGTGGTATATACAATCTTTGGACTTATATTTAAAATGCCTGCCTATGTCAAAACAATAGTAACATGACAACTTCATTCCATTGTAGCTAAAAGAAAACTGACCTGACAAATATGTAGGTTTGCCTTGTCAAGCACAGCAATGTGTCATCATATTGTATGATGACAGATTATTTGCAAACTAAAGGCTGGAATCCAAACTTGTTATTCAGAATACCTCATCCAAAATTTAGTCCTTTGCCTACATGTGGCAGCATATGGACAATAATCATCATATGCTTAAAAACAAATGTACATTTGTAATACTATGATTGAAAAACACAAAATTTTGAGCTGGCAGTGAGATGTCACAGATGTGAATAGTCTGAGTCCTTACCATGTAACATCAATAATAGAATGGTCCGCTCAGCAGGATGGCAGACAGAATGATAGCATTCAAGATTGACCATCCCATGCTCTAAGAAAGGGAATTGATATTTCTGTCCTTATTAACAACAAACAATGGTATGTTCAATTGAATTTATGAATCACATGACACAATAGGATGAGGCCATAAGAAAATTGCTACTGTAGATTTTGATATCTTATATGAGGGGAGGGGAAGTCATTGATCTTAGAAGTTAAAAGACACAAAATACAAACCCAGCATTTCTGAGGTTAAACTTTGCCAAAATGGCCATGAAATCTTCCTGGATGCTTTCAGAGTTGGGTAGCTTGTAGTAAGGCTATCTTCATATGACTGTGCCACAAGCCCAGTGGAAAGTACTAAACTCAGAGCATGAAGAATCTCATAAACTTGAAAAAGATCCATTAGTGACTGCTCATTTACTTTGGCTAAGTGTTGGGGCTCTGCTAAGAAGGCCTTCCCAATACCATCTCTTTGTCATAATAGCTGCAATTCATTTTGTAAAATTTTTACTATCTCCTCTTTTCTTCTATTTTATTTAATACATTCTTAAATATTATACCGAAATATTTATATTTATTTATAGATTTTTATATATGTATTTTCATTATTTGGTTAGTATTGACCATTGTTTATTCTTACAATATTCCAAAATGAATATTGTAGTCTACTCTTAGCTTAATTATACACATACACATACATACATACATGCATGCATATATACACAGAGATATAACCAGGATCAAAATATTAAATGAAATGTAGTAGCTTTTTTTTCCTCCTTCCTTGGAATTCTTCTAGGTCTTCATATTAATTTTATAACATTCATCAGTTAACACATTGTCTTGTGCTTGTATATACATGATGCCTTATCTACTCTCTTAGATTATACACTCTTTGAGAGCAAAGTCTGTGTCTTATATCTCTTTATGTTATCCATAGCTCTTGGCTTGACATGTTTCATATAATAAGGCACTAAATGTGGGATCCCTAAACTTTTTGTGTGCCATGGACCTTCTTGGAAATCTGGTGAATGTAGTGGACGCCTTCCCAGATTAAGTATTGTTAAATGCATAAAATAAAAACACATAGAACAACAAAGAAAATTCCTTATATTGAAATAACTTGTCAAAACATTAAAAATGAACCACAGGTGAGAAACCACTGTGACTAAATAGTACTTATTTAGTGAAATTAATAGAGTAAATGAAAAAATCCTTCAGTATTACACAAAAAGAAATCAGGAAACCTGGAGAGTTTATATTTATTAACTCAAGTAGTAAATGGGAAATGATCCTAATAATCAAGTCAGGTCAATACAATATCCATTTATTTAGCATCAATTGAGAGCAGTCACTATACTAAGTACTGGAGATTAAAAGAAAGGCAAAAATTGTGCTGTTCTCAAAGAGCTCTTACAGAAATGGGGGAAACAAAATATAATTATCTATGTAAAAACAAGATATATATGGAGTAAGTTGGACATTAACTCAGAGTTGCTATCAACTTTAAGGAATATTGAAGAAAAGGGTTATTGAAAAAAAAGGAATTTTAGATAAGATTTGAAGGACGCCAGGAGGTGAAAGTTTGGAGCCAGGGGGTTCCAGACATGGGGGGGACACCCAATGAAAATACACTGAGTCAGGAGATGGAATATCTTGTGGGAAGAACATGAGGAAGTCAAAAGTTACTGGATTAATGAGTACAAAAAGGGAGGAGTAGGTATAAGAAGACAGAAAAGATAGGGTACAGGTTATAAAGGGCTTTTAAATCCAAAGAGAGAATTTTACATTTTATCTTGGAGGTGATGACCAAAGAAGTAAAGTTGTGCTTTAAAAATAACACTTTCTTAGCTGAGTGGAGGATGAAATAGAGTGGGGAAAGAACTGAGGCAAGTTCAATTGAAATAGTCCAGGAATGAGGTGATGAGGACCTACACTAAGGTGAAGACAGTGTCAGAAGAGAGAAGGAGGAGTAGAGGATAAATGTTTCAAGCATGGAATAGATAGGCCTTAGCAACTGAGTGGATAAGGAAGAGTGAGAGTGTGAGATATTGAGAATAACACCTAAATTGTAAGGCTGGGTGACTGGGAGGAAGATGGTGCCATTAATATTAAGAGGGGACTTAGGAGGAGAGAAGAGTTTGGGAGAAAGATAATGAGTTCAGTTTCGTACATGTTGAATTTAGGATGTCTATAGGATATTCAATTTGAATGTGTAATGGACAGTTTCTTCTTAGTTATTGACAATTTAACATCCTGTTTTCATTTTCTGACACCATAAATTAAAGAAAAATAATGCTTAACTCTAAAGCATAGGCAGTTATGCAAATTAAAATGATTCCACAGGTCTATAAGCCGTAAAGCATAAGAAAACTGTTCATTTTATAAATGTGTATTACATTTGCTTATGTAAACCCTATTATATGAAAGGGATGGAAGTCAGTTGTCAATAATTAAAATAGCATTCTATTTTTCCTTACATATCTCATGGGTCAAGAAGAGTCATCTTTTAGTTTGATAAATTATTGATACACTATATGCATGTTTTAAACTTGGAGAACTTTGGCCAAGGAAAAATATCTAGGAATTGTTCAGTGCCTGTAGCAAGGTTGGAATTTACAAATATCATTTTGACCATCCTATATAATTTTACAAATCCCATGCTGAAATTCTGTTCCTTGTTTAACTAAATGTCCAAATATCTAAATTGTACTACTTTTTTTTTTCTACCAAAAGAAAGATCAACAAATTTGGATTAGTGCAAAATCTATTATCTAAAACATGTGTATTGCATTATGACCTCTACATTAAAATAGTCTATAAACCTAACTTCAAATGAACCAATGTTTCAGTTTGGTTCAAGTGCTTGATGCTCAATGTTTCTTTGATTGCACATACTGAATGAATTTATACCTGCAAGTCTCTTTTTCACTTGTTCATTGCTACTTTTACCATATGGTTCCTCCCTGAGGACCCATATTCAAATGTTTGAAGTTTCTTAGCTAAAGTTTTGAGCATGAATTTTAAAAATCATCAAGATTCAGCAATTTTGAAACCCCTCAAATATGCATTCGCTGCACTTATGTTCATCATTCTCTTCCCATCTTGGTATCTATAATAATTTCCTATTACATCATAGGTACAAATATACAACATGAGAATCACTTCATAATATTTGCCAATAGCTGTTTAATGACCACTCTTAGTAATAGAGTAGTCTCCTTGTGTGAAAGCATCTGGATATAGTAGGTGGGTTCTAATCAATTGTGTCATACTCCATTTATCTTGGTTGTATAGAAATATAAACACAACCCAAATTTTCACATTTCATTGATACTTCTGAAAACCAAAAATAAAAGGATTGCAAAGGTAAAAGATATTACATTCAACATTTTGACACATATTTATCAAGTGCTTACTTTGTTCAATATGCTGTGCTAGGCACCGGAGATGTTAAGGTGTGATAAGAGCCAGTGCAGATCTAGTGCCTCCCTGTAGCCCATAGAAAAAAAGACTTGGACAGAATAACTTGATTTTATCTATTTTTCTACTCATGTCTTATTATTCCCTTTCACACATTTTATTTTGAATCAAGCTGGATCATGTGTCCGTTACTGCCTTCATTAGAGTACAAAATCTTCCCATACCTGAATGCCTCCCCCATCCCTCATCTCTATATATTGAAATCTTTCTCTTTCCCCAAATTCCAGCATAAGTGCTACCTTATTGACTTTTTGGATTCTTCCAACTGAGGCATCATGGAGTACTAGACAGAGCTCATAACTTGAATTCAGTTAGTCAGACAGTCAGTCATTAAACATTCCTTACTTGCCTACTAGGTGAAAAACACTGTAGTAAGTGCCTAGAATACAAAGAAAGGCAGAAGATAGTCACTACCCTAAAGGAGTTAATAGAATAAAGAGTGGGTCAACCTGAATAAACAAGGCATACAAAGTAAATTGGAGATAATTAAAATTGTTTATTTTATTTTATTTTTATTATGAAGTGATCCTAGTGTTCTATATTCAAGTGCATGAAGCACTTGAACCAAACTGAAACATTGGTTCATTTGAGGTTAGGTTCATAGACTATTTTAACGTAGATGTCTTTATCATTGTTTTATTTTTCTCGCACTTTACATTTTGTTTTTTCCAATTATTTTAAAAGTAGTTTTCAACATTCATTTTTATAAGACTTTGAGTTCCAAATTTTTTTCTCCCTCCTTTCTCTCTCCCCTCCCCAAGATGGCATGCAATCTGATATAGGCTATACATGTACTATTATATTACATATATTTCCACATTAGTTATATTGTGAAAAAAGAATTAGAACAAGAAAAAAAATGTGAGAAAGAAAAAAAAACAACAAAAAAGAGAAAATAGTAGGCTTCAATCTGCATTCAGACTCCATACTTCTTTCCCTGGATGTGGATAGCATTTTCCATCTTGAATCCTTTGAATTGACTTAGATTATTGTATTGCTGAGAAGAGTATGTCAAAGTTGGTCATTGTAAAATATTGCCCTTACTGTGTAAAATGTTCTCCTGTCTCTGCTTACTTCACTCAGCATCAGTTCATAGAAGTCTTTCCAGGTTTTTTTTTTCTGAAATCTGTCTCCTCATCATTTCTTATAGCAAAATAATATTACATTATATTCATACACTACAACTTGTCCAGCCATTTCCCAAGTTATGGGAATCCCCTAAATTTCCAATTTTTTGCCACCACAAAAAGATATGTTATAAATATTTTTGTACATATCGGTCCTTGTCCCTTTTTTAGGATCTCTTTGGGATACTGACCTACTAGGTGGTATTGCTGGATTAAAAAGTATGCACAGTTTTAAAGCCCTTTGGGCATAGTCCCAAATTGCTCTCCAGAATGTTTGGATCAGTTCACAACTCCACCAAAAATGTGTTAGTGCTCCAATTTCCCCACATCTCCAACAGTCATCATTTTCCTTTTCTGTCATATTAGCCAATGGATTATGTGCGAGGTGTTACCTCAGAATTGCTTTACTTTACATTTCTCTAATCAATAGTGATTTAGATTTTTTTTAATATGACTATAGATAGCTTTAATTTCTTTACCTGAAAACTGGGAAAGACATTTTCTTTAAGATGTAACAGGAAAGGCTTCTTGTAGAAGGTGGGATTTTTTTTTTCTGGAACCTTAAATAGGTCAAGAATGGATGGAAATCAGGATGACAGACTGAAGTCAGATCTCAGATACTTTATTACCTGTGTGATCTTAGGTAACTCACTTGGCTGTTCTATGACTCAGTTTCTTCATCTGTAAAATGGAGGGTTGACTTCTTAGGTAGATTCCAACTCTAAATATATGATCCTTCCCCATACTTTCTTTTAGCACTTGAGCGATGTATTTCCTTTCTCTTTGAGAGTACAATCTTGTGGGGCAGCTAGTTGGTGCAGTGAACAGAGCACTGGCCCTGGAGTCAGGAGGACCTGAGTACAAATGTGGTCTCAGACACTTGACACACTTACTAGGTGTGTGGCCTTGGGCAAGTCATTTAACCCCAATTGTCCTGCCTTCCCCCTCCAAAAAAAGAAAACAAACTTGTAGCAAGCTTATTTATGTACCTCGTACGGGTGCTCTTTATTAGAATATAAGCTTGATGGCATGCATTGATTGTATCATTATTTTATCTTTGTGTTCCCAGAACCAATTGTGATGCCTTATGCCTAAAAATGGCTTGATAATTGTTGAATAGAACAGAATATAACCTTCCATTCAGGAGCTCAAAATCAAGGAAGGAGGAGAAGCCCATCATGCAAATTACAATACATTAAGTCCACAGGAAGGGATCAAGCATGGTGACACACGTTTCAAGAAGAAATACAATATTTATAAAGAGGAATACAAAGATATTTTCATGAAGGATTGGAGTTCAGTTGGGCCTTGAAGGAGGTGGAATATTTCAACATGAAGACATGTAAGGGCAAAGAACTATGGAGTGAGAAATGCAGTATTCAGGGAGTATACTAGAGAGTCTAGTATTTTGACTTGAATGCAACATGTGAGGATAGAACAAGGCTGCACCTACTTTCAGGCTGGAAAGACAAAATAAATCCAAGTAGTTTTTGGTCTTAAGGTCCAGACTGCTGTGTTTTCATTTTATTTGTTTACTGATAGGAGCTACTGAAGAATTTTGAATGCTGTGTGTTATGAAGATTACCTTAGCAAGTGATACAAAAAGGAATGAAAAGACTAGAGACAGAAAGACCAAGGTAGGAAACCTTTCTATAGTCTAGGGAAAAAGTAATGAAAGTTTATGCTAAAGTAGTAGAAGTTTTAGGAGTGAGAAAAAGAAAGGAAAATATTGCCAGTAAGACTTGGTTACTGATTGGATGTATGTGATGTGGTAAAAGATAGGAAAAGTGAGAATATAAAATGCTTCAATTTTTAAGCTTTGGTAACAGAAACATTGATGGTGCCATCAAAAGAAAACAAAAAGAAAGGCATAATAGAAAGAGATTTAGGTTTTCGAATAAGTTCTATTTCAGGCATTTTGAGTTTGAGGTGATAGCAGAATATTCAAATAGACATCTAACTTGCATCTGGGGATGTAGTAATGGAACTCAGAGGAAAGCCTCAGAAACATGTGTTTTAAAGTCACCTGAAAAGAAATCTTCATTGAATCTACTGAAGTGGATGAGATCAGGAAGAGAGATAATTTAGAGAAAGAAGCAAAGCCAAGGACAAAAGCTGTGGGATAAAAAAGATTAGAGAGTAGCATGAAAGTAAAACATAGGGAAGGGGAAGAGCTGCACAAAGGTCAAAGAGATTTAGGACTGGAAAAAAAGCCTTTGGAGAGCATACTAGGAGGTGGTTTTTAGTGATTTGTTGATGTTGTAGTTTGTGTGGATCAATAAGGATGGAAGTCAGATGGTAAGATGTTGAGTAATTATAATATGGGAAGAAGTGGAGGCAGGGAGGATAGATAAGTATTTTTTTTTTCAAATTTAGCTGTAAAGAAGGCAGAAGATTTAGGAAAATAGCATTAATGTGGCACAATCAAAGGCTGTTCATTGTTTTTTTTTAATTTTTTCTTTCATTTTGTTTATATATGTTTTGGTAGGATGTCAATTATTTAACTTTCATTATATACAATCTGGTATTCCTTATCAACCTATAATGGGAAATATTATTGGTCATTTATGCCTGATTTGAGGTCTCTTTTTTCTGGAAAAGACATGATTCTTTTTTTTTCCTTTGTTTTTTTTAAGATAGTTAAATAAATTTGTGATTTTACCGAGGTGAGGATTTTCTCCACTGTTATGGATTACAACTCCTTTATGCCTTCTCAGCCATCTTCACTGTTAAACATTTGATTATTTAATAAAGCTATGATAGAGGATCCACCCAAAGTATTTGAATCTGTCCCCTGATTTTTTTTTTAAAAAAAGCTTTTTTTTTGAAGGGTGGTGGTGGTGGTATTAATATGCCACTTGGTGTTTCCAGTTGATGTCTTCTCATTCTCACCATATGGCATGACCACTCTTTATCAGGGCAAGTCATTTAAGGAGGAAAGCCTCAAAAACATATATTTAATCTCTCAGTGTTGAAACTAACGCCCTAAGTATCTATTACATAGATAAATATTGGAAGAGGGAGTTTCTTCACAGGGAGTTCCCTCATACTAGTGAAATCATGGTCTTCTAGATGAACTAAATATATGTTGATTTTATTTGTGCAGGGATCTATTGGTGAGCTAAATCCTCCTACCAAGACAGATAGAGAAGATTATCTCATACTATAGTTTATACACTTGGTTACCTGAAGCAGTGAGAAGTTAATTGACTTGCCTAAGGTCACAGTGCCAACATGTGTCAAAGGGGAAATTAAACCTACTGGTTCCTGATTCTGAGGCTGATCTTCTATGCCACCATACTACCATGCTTTTGGTCAAATATATCCTAGATACTGTGTACATGCATATTATGTTTGCATGTATATGTGTATATGACTGCACATGCTACTTTTTCACTTGTTAGTCATCTTTGGTGCTGATTGCTTGCACCCATCATGTAGTTTTCCATTATCCTTAGATTTACTTTCACTTTTTACCTTTCTATGATTGTAGCACTTTATGTTTTAAAGTCATACAACATTATTAGAAGGAAAAAGATAATTGGTTTTAATGGAATGGGCTTTTGAAGCAATGAGGAACTTCGGATCTTTGGAGGCACCCTAGCATTTTCCAAATTCAATCATCTCATCTCCTGTTATTGCTAAATTGCTTAAAAACTCTAAGATCCTTGTTTACTTTAAGTGTATTGGTACATATGTGAACATACATATTGTACATTGGAGGCAGCTAGGGAGTGTAGTAGGTAGAGTGCTGAGTTTGGTGTTAGGAAACCCTCAGACACTTACGCTCTGTGTGTCTCTGAACAAGTCATTTTACCTCAGCCTTGATTTCCTCATCTGGAAAATAAAGATAATAATAGTATCACTTCATAGGGTCCTTATGAGGACTAAATGAGATGACATATGTAAAACGTTTTATAATCCTCAAAGCATTTTAAAAGTCCAATGATGAGGATGAGGATGATGATGATAATTCTATCAATTAATTCAAATGTTGCCTATGAAACTTCACATCATACTCTAAGAAGTATGTACTTTCCATAGCTTTCTTTTTATAGTGTGAAAGGCTGTGTGTCTCTCTTTCACCTCATCAAGGATTCCATTTAGAAAATTTTACAGTTTTTCAGGGCTTGGTGCATTTACCAAATGTCATCTGTGAGTAGAAAAATAGAGAGTATCTTGTCATCCATTGGGAAGACTTCTTTGTTTCATCTTTGTTCAGGATTTCTTACATGATTCTGGCAAATACCTTAGGTGACCACTTGTTTCTCTGATTTATGTTTTTCTTTAAAGCAATATGCATAATCTCATTGTGCAAAATTATATTCATAGTTACATTTGTTATGGAATTGTAGATATTTTAACATGTGTGGAAGGTCATTGTATTCAACTCAGCTAGCTCAAAAAAAAATAGTAGACACAGCAGTTCCTTAGAACCTCTAACATTTTATCCATAATTCACATGTGGCTTCATAGATCCAATTCACTGTAGAAGATTGCCCACTTATTCCTCATGTTTCATCAGGGATGCTACCTGTGCCCCATGCCTATGGCCATAAGCAAAGGTTCAAAAGTTATTGTCAAGGACACAGTTGTTGCTCACCTTGTCATAGAGACATTTGCCTATACCTTTGGTGCATTTTGTTTTTAAATCCTTGAGTAGATTTCAGTTTAATACATTGAGCAAAAATTCTAGGGACACATACAGCACAGGGAAAATCTCTCAGGTCCCTATAATAACAATGATCATTTATGTAATGCTTTTATTTTTTCAGAGCACATTACATATATTCACTTATTGAATCCTCACCACAACCTTCTGAGCAAGTACTAAAGATATCATCCTCATTTGGTAGATGAGAAACAAAGACTCAGAGGAGTTAAGTGACTTACCTATGGTCTTTGTGACTTTAGGGCCTGCCCTCTAATACCAAGCTGCATTATGTATGTGCACTTTTTAGTTCTTGAAATATTAAAGAAAAAAGGATATAATATATTTATACAGAAAAGCATGACAAATTAGTAGCAATTTAGAAGGAAGACAAAAGTTCACTCCTGCCTCTGACACATAGTCTATGTGATTTTAAGTAAGTCACTTAACTCTGAACTCTCCAGGATACTTTTTTAACCACTTTAGGATGCAGCACAGATGCTGGCCTGCATTGCAAAAGGGGTTTCCTTGCCAGAAATTCTCTCTCAGTACAATATTTGATGGGTAGAGATAGATAGATAGATAGATAGATAGATAGATAGATAGATAGATAGATATAGATAGATGATGGATAGATGGATGGATGGATTAGGTGATAGATGATAGCTAGACAATAGAAGAATGATAGATGATAGAAAGATGAATAGATAGGTACAGAGATAAATAATGATGTCCATTTATATTATTGAATTTAGTACAGGTTTTACTAATCTTAAATTAATATAACATAAAATTTTAAACATTGATTAAAATGACCCATATCTGAACTTGCAGTGAACCAACAAGAAATAGCATACAATTAAAAGGAAAAAGGAGAAAAGTGATTAGAAGTAGGTAAACAAATTTCTGTGCATTTGTACAATCTGGACTTCAGCTTTCAAATGCTAAATGACAATCCTCTTTTTAAAATTCACTTCATTGAAGTCATTGAAGCAGAAAAGTACACGTGGTTGGCATCACAGGTGTATAATTACAGGAATATTTAGGATTGTCTGAATTTGCCACTCACTATAGATCTATTGTCTCAAAATTGGAAGGAGGACCCATTGAAATCAGTGATGAATAAAAATGATTGAATCCAAAGAGAGTGGAGGGAATTTATGATGTGGAGAAAGAATATTTTCAAATATGTTTTGATGGTCATATAGACTTATTTGTTCTTCATTACACTGTTAAAGAATACAGTAACTCACATTTAATTTACCATGGTAAATTTTCTCCATTACATTCTTAATTTATTTAAAGACAGACCAATGACTCAAATAAAATCACCAAAACAACCGTTTTCACAGGCGACAGACTTCACATGCTTTGACTTTGTTTTTTCATTTATATTATAACATGCTTGCAACAGTACATAGAAAGTATCTCATTACCACCTAAAGTGAAACAGAGCCTTGTGGGAACATTTTAAAACCCACTGCTGTTCATAGTCTAGACAATATTTTCTTTAAGGCCTTTGAAATTTGGCCAATTGTTAAATCATTTTTATAGGATGTGCACATTCAACATACACTACAATATCCTGACAGTTACACATAGAAATTAAAGTCAATTAGTAATCCTCAAAATCACGTACTGATCCTTCATATGAAATAAACCTATATTTGTTATAACAGGAAAGAATAATTCTTTCTGAGTGGATTTATGCAATAAAACTCTATCAGGAATGAAACATATCTAGAGTCATAGGATCATAATGTTTTATAGCTGGGAAGATGTTAGAGAATATCAAACTCAATCCCTTCATTATCATAGAATCATAGATTGAGTGCTGGAAGGCCATCCATTTAATAGAGGGAGATACTAACACACAGAAAGACAAAATGACCTTGCCCAAAGTCATATAGCTAGACGCAGATGTGTGAACAGAACCCAGTGTTCCTGAATTTTATTCTAGTGTTTTTCCCCATTATTCCATAATTCAATGGAGAGATCACAGGGCTTCGAATACAGAGAACTGGCTTCACTATTTGCTATCTATGTAACCTTGACCTTAATCCCTCTAAGCCTGTTTCCTCATCTATAAGATGATATTGAAACATTAGTACACTTTTATCACCAAATATGTTGTGAGGAAAGAAGTTTATCAAAATATAGGTGCTATGTAAATTGGATATTCCCATGAGGAATTATGAAGTGGGTTTTGATTTGCTCTCCCCCAGCATATGAATGCTAATACAAGGCCAAAACTTTCCTACTTGTGTGTATCTGCATTTTAGTAAGACATCTCCAAACGCAAATGATAAGAGATTCAGTTGTAGTCATTGAATGGATATAGGAATATAGATGCATTCTGGGATCATTGTTCAATACAAAAGTTAATTACAATAGCATTATGCCCCTTATTCTCAAAATATCACTTGGGAAAATGTAAGCATTTTCATTTAACTAAGAGCATTGACTTTCCTTATTTTCCAATCTACATTTTCTACCAACTAATCCACTTTCTGCCAGTACTTGATATTGAAGCCCCCCAAACACCACAGGGGAGGACTGAAATCAGCAAGAATCTAAAAACTCTCCAACTAGACCTTTTCAATTTGTTGTTCTTAATGAAGGGTTGCTGAAAGGCTCAAACCTTTGGCTTTTCTTGGAGCTATCAAAAGTGGTGTTCTTTTCTGACCAACACCTTATAGAGAAACATTTTCTTTTTATATGATTTTTCCCCCTAAGTAACAAATATCTATCTTTGGTCAAGAGGGACTGGTAAGAAAAAATAAAATATGCACACTCTGTTTCTTCAAAATGTATTATACACTTGAGACACAGAAATCTCAATGTAGAGCAGGTAGTAGTCAATGCCAGTGGGGGGTGCATTTGCATTTTGTGGGTTGGATAATCTCATAAAACGGATTCAGGCTCCTGGTAATCATCCTTGAGGAATCAAGAGCAGCGATTTGTTATTGGAGTGCACCACAGGTAGCAAATTTCATCCATGAAATATATTTGAAGAAATAGAATAGCATTTAATGTTTTCCACAGAAGTCAAAATTTTAGTGGATAGAATCATAGAGCTTTATTTGTGTTGTATGGCATTGACAAATGAATGCATTCTTTATCAATTAAAATATGGTGATCAAGTATATCTCACTGATTTGGTAGGTCAATGCTAAAAACTAAAACAAAAAAACCCTACAAAAATGCCAGGAAGTTTATATTCCATTTATATTATGCCTTCAAGTGAACATGGTGCAACTATTTCACTTCTAATCCATATGTAAAAAAAAAAAATGGGACAGCTCAGTTGATAGTGAGCCAGTCTCATTGTAAGGCATACAAGAAGCTCTTCCTCTGGTATTTATATACTGTGTCACCTTGGGTAAGTCACTTAACCTCTCTCAGTGCTTTTTGCAAATTTATAAAACTGTATCTGGTAGGATAGTTGCTTATATGCTTTGGTAGAAGGAGTTTCCTTACTGGGAGCTGCTTACACAAAAGATACTGCAGATGTGGACTGAAAATTAGCATTCAAAAAAGAAAAACTGGGGCAGGCAGGTTACTCAGTGGATAGAGGAAGCTAAGTAGGAGGACCTGAGTTCAAATCCACCGCAGACACTTGACACTTGACACTAGCTGTAATGAACCTGGGCAAGTCACATAACCACAACTGCCTCACAAAAAACAAACAAACCTTAACATCTGTCTGGATATCAGTGAGAGGTTGTTCAGAACTGTATGAGAAAAGAGAAGGAACTAGAGAGCTAGATATATAGAAGAAAAATTTCTGTAAATTTTGAAGCTAATAAAAGAAATTACTCTTTTCCTTATACTTTCCTCATTCGTATGTGTTGTAGTAGAATGTGATGCTCATGAGAGAATTAAAATAATGCAATACTCATTTTAAGCTTTGTTTTACAGTTCTAAAGTATTTGTTGGTGTATTGGATACACACATACATACATGTATTATATATATAAACTTCTTTAGCTCATAAAGTTAATGTGTTTAACATGAAATTTTAAATAATAGTTTGTTCAGAAAATAATTACAAAATTAATAATTAAGTTCATTCTATTTTTCTTTTTTTTTGTTACAAATGTAGATATGAGATGTGGCAATTTAAAGACCCTATCAACATTGAATTTGCATTTCTGTAAAAAAAAAATCAGGTAGACTTTGAGAAAAAGGAAAAGTCATCATTTCTTCCCTCCATATCTAGTCTGTATACTGTCTTTTATAGTCTTACATCTCATTCCCTTATTCCTTCTTTCCTTTCTTCACTTAATACAAATTTATTACTACATCCTATTGAAACAATATGCAGATATCTATCCTCTGTGATTGATATAATGAAACTCTTTTTCCTTTGAATTGGCAGTTATTGACAATTGTTTACTGTTCACTTTTTTTAAAATTTCCACACTTTACAATTGATAAATTCTACAGTCTGCCAGTTCCCTCATATTTTAATGAGTCTGTGAATAAAAGGTTAATATGCTATCAGAAAGTGTATCACTCCTTTACACTATACATTTATCTGTCCCCCTCTAGGTACTGTAATACAGTTCTTTGTAGGTTCTTTCTGGCAAACTTTTCATTACCCATGTATATTCTGATACAATATTTTTCCAAATAATGTGTTTTGCGTGAGTTTTGCCTACTTAAATATTTCTAGTGACTTTGAATTATTGATAACAATGCTCTTGAGGAATATATTCCTCTGACAAGAACTTTGGTTTTGTGACCTTAAGACTTTACTTAAAATTAGAAATAATCAGAGCAATTTATGTTCAGGTACATGTCTTATGTAGCTACTTACGGATATTGATTGAACCATGTTTGTGAGGAGTTGATTCCAGTCAACATGTATTTATTTAGCACCTATTCTATACCAGGGATTGTGCTCAATGCTGGGGATAAAAATAAAAGGAAATAAAGCAACAAACATTTAAGGACTTACCTTCTGCCAAGCACTGAGCTAACATTTAGGAATGCAAATCATGCAAAAAGGCTATCCTAAATCCAAGGAGATTACATTTGAATGAGGGAAGATAACATACAGAAAAGGGGAGCTGGGAAACTGGGGTGAGCTGAAGAGTACTCTCAGGGCATAGTGTCCAAGCCTGAAAAGCCAGATGCAGAGTGAGGAGGGAAAGCGAAATTGGCCAGCTTGGTCTGCTCCACAAAATGAAGGCTTCATTACTTTTGATGTAAGAAAAACTGGGTGACAAGAAACTAAGTTATCCTTATATTAAGTTAGTTTTGCCTTCCCTATCTGATGAGGGATTACTTCCCACCCAAAGTGATAAGGGAAAAAGACTTTATTCTGAATTCTCAAAAGAATATCCTTTATGCCTACAGAGAGATGTGTAGATAGATTGATGATAGATGGAGGGATAGAAAGATAAATATAGTTCTAGCACTCTAGGAGGTAGGAAAGTGAGGGAGTGAGCACTCAAATGTAAAAGTTGAAATTTCCCTTGGAGATATGGATTTGGGCTTTTCAAATCCTAGATTTTATCTTTCTAAAAATATCTTTGTAATGTGGGCTGCTCCAGGTCCCAGTGGCCTTGATGAGGGCACAGTCTCTGGGAACCCCCTTGAATCTAGAATACAGTCTCTGAGAGTCCCCTTGAACTGTCCTTGAATCTTCCAACTAGATCTGGCCTTCCCCAGAGACTATAGCCTCACATTATCATTAGGCCTAAACCCCTAAACCTTGCCCTCTATTGTTAACTATAGATATGCATGCCTTCAGTTACTTCCCAAAGACTATAGCCTCACATTATCATTAGGCCCAAATCTCTACCTAAACCTTGCCCTCTATTGTTACTTTAGATATGCATGCCTTCAGTTACTTCCCAACCTTGATATTTCTTCAGGAACTTCCTGCCCTTGATCTCATTCTCTTGGTTCCTGGACTCTGACCACACCTTATCCTCCTTGGACTTCCCCTCAAGACCCTCCCTAAACCCCTCCTCTAGTCACCCCAGACCACCCCTCAATCCCTCCTACAATCTTTGTCTATATAATCTCCATCTTGCCTCCATGAAGGTGCTCAGGTTCAATCTAGCTCAGTAGATTGAATCTGGCTCGCTTGTAGAAACAGGTGTCACAAAGGGTGGGATTTCTTAAGACAGCCCATTATGGTGATTTCCTAATAAACTTTGTCTTTTCCCTTGGCTGAGAAGGCTTGAGTTGAATTCTTTCGGCAGGACCTGGCATGTAGGTATTTTGGGGTCTAGAGCACCCCTAGAAACCTATGGTTCCCCTACAATCATTCATTTTTGCTATAACCTCTTCAGCCTTACGTTAAACCCTGCAACATGAGCCACTCCACTTTAGATCTACCACATCAGCATTCGTCTTGGGACCTGCTCCTGACTCTCTTCTTTCTGTACCAAGCTCCAGCAATCTCCTTGCCTTTGATGATATCATTGGACTATAGGGAACTGGCCAGGTGGAGACATATTTCAGTGTAAGGACAGTTCCGATGCTAAGGGAAACTCCTGGGTGAAATAGAAGCATAAGCATGGTTCTAAAGTTTGAGAAATCAGGAGCAGAGCTGTTAAGAAAATGAAATAAAAAGGAAGCTATTCTAGTAGGGGAGGACAATAATGCCGTGAAGCTGATAAAGAGGGAGTAGGTGAGCCACTGGGAAATGGTAGAGAAAGAAGTTCAGAGAGTGAGGAGCAAGACCCAAGAGAAATGAACGAGTGAACATGATTGGTCTTGGAATCCTTCCTTAAAGTGAAGATTTGGAGAGGAAACAACCATTCAGAGGAAGGTGCTGCAGGGGCAGAGAGGTCTTTCAGGACAGGAAGACTGCTGGGGCTTGGTGCTTAAGAAGAAAGTCAGGAGCAAATAGCGAGAAGAATACTGACATAGATCTAAAGTGAAGTGTCTCATGTTGTGGGGTTTAAGGTAGGGCCACTGGGACCTGGAGCAGCCCACTTACAAAGATATTTTTAGACAGATAAGATCTAGGATTTGGAAAGCCCAAATCCATATCTACAAGGGATATTTCAACTTTTACATTCCTTCACTTTCCCACCTCTTAGAGTGCTAGAACTATATTTTTATCTATCTATCCATCTATCTATCATTAATTGATCTACACATCTCTCTGTAGGCATAAACAATATTCTTTGAGAACAGAAAATAGTCTTTTTCCCTTATCACTTTGGGTGAGAAGTAATCCCTCATCAGATAGGGAAGGTAAAGCTAGCTTAATATAAGGCTAGCTTAGTTCCTTGTCATCCAATCTTTCTTGCATCAAAAGTAAACACAGCAAATGTATTATTTAAGCAAGAAATCAGAGACAAGAAGTTGTACAGATTGTGGTAGTAATAGAATGATGATGATGATGATGATGATGGTGATGAGATGGAGGAGGCCAATGACAATTGCGTTTATATAGCAACTTAACCTTTGCAAAATGTGTTATGTATGTGATCTCAACTGATCCTTATGACAAACATGTAAGTTTGTTTCTATTGTCATTCTCCATTCCACAGATGAGGAATCTGGGGCTGAGAGACATTGACTGATTTACCCACTGTCATCCAGAGAGTAAGTCATTTGACATAGGTGGAAGATAACCAGCAAAGAGAGAAGGATCTCATCCAAAAAACTTACTTTTAGTACTCTATGGTTCCAGGTTCTAGAATGAACAGACATTTTGGGAGGGTAGTTTTCCCCACATATTTTCAGCTACTGAAAAAATATAGACATTCATACATACATTCGTGTGCATAAACATATGTGTGTATGTATACTATATATACTTAATTTGCTTATTCATATATGAAGAGCTATAGCATGTGCAAATATTATAATTGTTTCCCCTCAGACTGGAGTGTAAACCACTTTCTAATCATTCACACCTTCTCTTAAGGTTAGATAAGGTGATTTTGTTCCTAAATATAAGATTAGTAGGAACTCAATTAGGGCTCCATAGGTTATGACAATAAGGCACTACAGTTTAAATATGGTTTGTTATTCTGAATTCAGATAGATTCAAATTCCTATCTTTCAATAAAGTAGCAGAATTTAAACTCCTTTGTGTATCTTAAGGTCACAAAGAAGGAAAAGTAGGCCTCAGATTTCCTTTCACCATTCAATACTTCAGATTTCCTAAAAGTTTTATTCAATGAGTTTTTGTATTTTATTTTGCTTAAAATAACAGTTTTCTATTCTCTTTTAAAGTAAGCAAGGCAATTAGCTATTGTCTCAAACCGCTGAAGGAATGAACTTGGAGTCAGGAAGACTTGAATTCAAATCTTCCCTTAGGCATTTAGTAGCTATGACCCTGGGCAAGTTCCAACCTTTTACCCTCAGTTTCTTCATTTTTAAAATGAAGGAAACAGTAACACCTAACAGTTGTAAAGATAAGCTGAAATAACATGGGTAAACACTTCACAATCTTAAAAAACCACCCATATCCTATTAGTTATCATTTTTATGATTCTAGTGTGCATTCCATTCCTTTTCTTTTAATGCCTTGTAAAGAAAACCATACTGACTTAGAAATCTGTAGATCAAAATTCAATAATTAAACCCACAGTCAAAGAAGATCCTGAATCCGCTATTCATTTTTGAAAACAACCAAAAACAAAACAACCAAATCTAGCAGAATCCCCCGGAGGCAAATGTGCATTGCTTTTCCATTTTACTGTACAACTCATCTCTAGTTTTAAAAGTATTGTAAATACTTTTACATAAAATTGTTCTAATGTATAGATTTATTTCTTGAAATATGTTTAGCTAGGGGGAAACAGTTTTGAGGAAGGAATATCTTGCCAACTAGCACAGCTAGTAAATGGCACTGATTATATCCTAACCTCCCAATAACAATTCACCGGTTGTTCTGTCCAGGAGGATCATAGATAAAGCCTTACACAATTCAGGTGGGGCTCTAGCCTTAAGACAAGATTTAACTACCCTCCTCTCCAATACATTCTGGCTGGTCTTACAGTGTATGGATCTGTGGTGGGTTGGCATAGATGTGAGGCTCCAAGTATATTTTGGAGGAATTCCAATGCCTTTCTTGCTGACCTGGCTAGAAAGTTAATTAATATTTATTGGATCAGGTCCATAAATTCCTTATCTTATTCACCAAAAAAGAGTCAAGGGAGACCCATGCTGGACCTTTAACTGATTTAATAGACCTTGAAGAACCAATTTTTTCTGAGAGAGCTATTAAGTCAGTGGAAGTCTACTATCAAGATGTGATAGACCTCGGCCCCAAGGGACTATTCCCATCACAATCCATCATTCCAGAAATTCATCAGAATATTTTTTAAAATTCCTTGTAGCCTCCCAAGGTCCTTGGTGGTGATAATCTACTGACTCTCCATCTCCCTGTAAAGAAAATCTCCACCAAGGAGGGTAGTGATGAGATTTTCTTTCCAGAGGCTCAATTCCAATCTTTATCTTCATTCCTTGAGTGGGGTCCCAGCTCTCATCTTCACTCTTATTCCCATTCACTTTTCTATAGTTGCAATCTCAGTGAGTTTTAACATATTTTCCAGTATTATTTCTGGGTTAGAGTTGATACTTCCTGCTTAAAACCAGATCTCTCTCTCCCTATCAACATGCCCCTCTAACATGCTGTTACTAATTTTTAGTTGAGTTTTCCTTCTGTTTTCAGGGCACAGTGCTTAAAAATTAAGAATGTGTTCATATTTAGTATCTAGATACTAAAAGCATCGACTTTAATTTTTATCATGTTGCTAATACAGCTTTTGAAGGACTGTTACCAATAGTCAGAGAATGCTAGCCCTAGAAATATCTGTATTGTCCCCATTATTGTCCTTAAACAACTCTTGAGCTACTACTCCCCACCAGCTCAGTGTCGTAGCCCTCCATAGACAGCAACCTTCCTTCCTCCTTCCTCTCCCCTCTCCCCCCAAAAAGAAGTCTGCTTGCTTCCTGCCAGAAATAAGGCAGCTACAGGATGCCAGTCTCCTTTATCTTGCCATCCAAACACTTAGAATTCCCTTCATCTATGTTATTTTTCCTACTTCAACCACAAGGCCAACCATGAAGTCATTCTGATTTAATCCTCCAGTTATGACAAATATTCTGGGCCAGTACTGATTCAGTATGTCTCAGTGACTCAGGATTTGAAAGGAGAGAGAGAGAGAGAGAGAGAGAGAGAGAGAGAGTGAAAGGGGACAGTGAAGAGTAAGGGGAGGGGAGGAGGAGAGAGGAAAAGATAGGAGAGGAGAGAAGACAGGAGAGAAAAGAGGAAGGGAGAGGAGAGGAGAGGAGGGAGAGGAGAAGGGAGGAAAAGGGAGGAGAGGAGAATAGATTTCTCTTTTGTCATTGACTTCTTTGGGAATATATTCCTAATAATAGTAGCATTGATTATTGACAGTTTAGTAATATTTGGGGATGTTTCTAAATTGTATTCCAGAATGATTGAACCAGTTCATGGTTTCATCAACAGCAACTGTTTCTGGCCTCACACAAACATGTCTATTTCTACATTCTTTTTTGTCATTTTGCCAATCTTACAGGTGTGAGTAGAACCTCAAAATTGGTTTTGATTTGGATTGCTCTCAGTAGTATTGTGAAACATTTTTTTCCCACATGACTTTTAATTAACATACATTTCTTCATTTAAGAACTGCCTATTTATATTCTTTGACCACTTTTCTAATGGCAAATAGTTCTTATTTTTATATATTTCATCAATTTTCTATATATCCTGTATATTTAGCCTTTATCAGAGAAAATTGTGAAGATATTTTTTCAAAACTTATTTACCTCCTGATTGCCTTTATTTTTTGCTTCTGGAGAATTTTTCAATTTTAAGTCATCAAAATTATTCATGTTATCATCTATAATCATTATCTTCATTGTTTAGGTCAGAATTCTCTTTTCTATAGCTGTAAACATCTTCTTTTCCTCTATGTAAAATTATGATAAAATGTATGACCTTTTATATTAATGACATGTAACCATTTGGAGTTTATTATGGCCTAAAATGTTGATCCAAACCTTTTTTCAGATAGGCTCCCTTCTAGTTTTCCTAGTGATGTTTATTAAATAGGGAATCCTTACCACAGTTTTCTGTGTCCTGTTTTTTTTTACTGAATTTAGTACAATTATGTTTGATTGCTTCTAGCTCTTGTTTAAATCACTTATTCCACTGATCGAGTTCTCTACCTTTTTTAGCCAGCAACAAATTGTTTTAATGACTATTGTTTATAGAAAATGTTGTCATCCTCTACTGATTGATCTTTCCATCCCACTTTTTCCTTTTTCACTTGAGATTCTTAATCATTATCAAGTCATAGCAAGCATTTTAAGCACCTTGGGCCAGGCACTTTCTCCAGATGAATTTTACTATTATTATTTTTTTAAAACCTGTAAAACAACCCTTTGTTATTTGATTGTAATGGCATCATAATTTGTGAATTAATATACGTAGCATACTATTTTGTTATTTTGATACTATCTAACCATTTGTAATGAATATCCCTCTAATGCTTTTTCTAAATTAACATTGATATAGCTCTTGTGGTTTACAAAGCACTTTTGGGATATAATCTAATTATTTGTTTACAAAAATCTTACAGGTGGGTGCTATTATTTTCTCAATTTTAAGAATGAGGAAGCTTGGGAGGAGAAAAATTAACTGAATTATCTAGAGTCACAAGCCTTTCAAGTACCTAAGGTCAAATTTGAATGCCTGTGTTCCACACTCCTCCTAAACACCTACATATATGCATGTTGCTTCTCTTATTAGAAAACTATCTCCTTGAAGTCATGGATGTTTCACTTATTATTTCTATGAAAAATAGTTTTATTGCTGTTTGCCCCTAGGTGCACCTTGGACTCTGAAATACTTTATATATTCTTTAGTTAATTGAAATAGGTTATTTCCCAACTCTTCTGGAAAGGTTTTATTAGCAATTTATGGATTGTTGATTTTAGTGAATCTTTATACCCTGTTTACTTGCATTACTATTTCGATTAACTTTTTAATTGAATCTATTGGGTTTTCAAAGTAAACCATCATATTAACTACAGAGAGTCATATTTTTTTTTCTTTTTGATTATAAAATATTTTCTGACTTTCTTTTTCTTGACTAAGTGTTATAGCTAACTCTTCAACAAGGTTGTAGCATAGTGATGATAATGCCTGTCTTTTAGTCATGAAAGATCCATTAATACCTAAACAATTTTGGCATGCTTTAAAAAATTAATGAGTATTGAATTTCCTCTGCCATTTTATCAAACATCAATTGGTATAACAATGTGAATTTTTATCCTTTTCTTATTAATGTCACCTTTATAGTTTTTTGATATTTAGCATTTTTGGATTCTAGGTATAAATTCAGTCTAATCATCTTTCAGAAAATTTCAAATATGCAAATGGAATCTCTGTGGTATGATTTTATGAAATTGTTTTTTTCTGCTTCAATAGTTGACAGACATTTATTTGATGTATATTTTTTCTGAATTATCTTTCTCTGTTTTAGGCTTCTGGAATTTTTTTATTAAAAAAATTCTTATTCTATTTCCATAAAATTTATAGGATATTAGAATCAACTTTTTGTTAAATATCTGGCACAATTCATTTAAAAACATATCTTGAATAGTTTTTTTTTTTTTCTCCAGTTGATAATTCTTCTGGTTTGTTTAACTTCTTTTCTATTTTTTTTTTGGTAAATAGCTTTTTCTTTTTATAATTACATATATAGTTTCCAACATTCATTTTTTATAGTATTTTGAATTTCAAATTTTTTTTCCCTCCCACCCTCCCAATATTCCTCACCAGGACAGCAAAGAATCCAATATAGCTTATACATGTGCAATCATATAAACATATTTCCACTTTAGTCAAATTTTGAAAGGAGAAGGACCTGAAAGGAAAAATTGCCAAAAATAAGTCAAAATAGTGTGCTTTGATTTGCATTCAGACTCCATATTTCTTTCTCTGAATGTGGATAGCATTTTCCATCATGAATCTTTTGGAATTGTTGTGGATCATTGTATTGCTGAGAAGAGCTAAATCAATCATAGTTGATCAATGCACAATGTTACTCTTACTGTGTACAATGCTCTCCTGGCTCTGCTTGCTTCACTCACGATCAGTTCATGTAAGTCCAGGTTTTTCTGAAATCCACCTGCTCATTATTTCTTATAGCACAATACTATTCCATTACATTCATAAACCACAATTTGTTCAGCCACTCACCAATTGATGTGCATTACTTCAGTTTCCAATTCTTTGGCACCAAAGAAAGAGCTGTTATAAATATTTTTATATATGTGTAGCCTTTCCCTTTTTGATGATCTCTTTGGGATACAGAACTAGACATGGTTTTGCTGGGTCAAAGGGTATGCATAGTTTGGTTTCCCCTTGTGCATACTTCCAAATTGCTCTCCAGAATGGTTGGATCAGTTCACAATTCCACTGACAATATGTTAGTACCCTAATTTTCCCATATTTTCTCCAACATTTATCATTTTCCTTTTCCATCATATTATCAATCTGATAGGCATGAGATGGTTCCTTGGAATTGTTTTAATTTGCATTTCTCTAATCAATAATGATTTATAATATTTTTCATATGACTATAGATAACTTTAATTTCTTCCTCTGAAAACTGCCTGTTCACATCCTTTGACCATTTACAAATTTGGGAATGACCCGAATTCTTATAAACTTGAACCAGTTTTCATTATATTTTAGAAATGATGTTTTTACTAGAAACATTTGCTGCAAAAATTGTTTTCCATTTTTCTTCTTTCCTTTTAATCTTAGTTTCACTTGCTTTGTTTCTGCAAACAAAAATTTTGACAATGTAATTCTAATTATCCATTTTGTATTTCATGATGTTCTCTATGTCTTGTTGGTCATAAATTCTTCTCTTTTCCACAGAACTCACAGGTAGACTATCCTTTGCTCTCCTAATCTGCTTTTGATATCACCTATTATGTCTAAATCATCTACCATTTTGTCCTTATCTTGGTATAGGGTATGAGATGTTGGTCTATGCTCAATTTTTGCCATACTATTTTCCAGTTTTCCCAGCAGTTTTTGTCAAATAGTGAATTCTTGTCCCAAAAGCTGGAGTCTTTGGGTTTATTAAAGAGTACATCACTATGGTTATTTACTACTGTGTCTTGTGTACCTAATCTACTCCAATGATCCCCCACTCTATTGTGGTGCTGATTGATGCTTTAAAATATTGTTATAGGTCTAGTATGGCTAGATCACCTTCCTTTGCATTTTTTCATTAATTCCCTTGACATTTTTGACCTTTTATTATTCTAGATGAATTTTGTTACTATTTTTTTCTAGCTCTATAAAAATAAATTTTGGTTGTTTCAATTGGCATGGCACTGAATAAATAAATTAATTTAGAAAGAATTGTCATTTTCATTATATAAGCTTGGCATACCATGAGGAATTGATATTTTTCCAATTATTTAGATGTGACTTTGTTTGTGTGAAAAGTGTTTTATAATTATGTTTACATAGTTCCTGAGTTTATCTCTGGGAGTAGATTCCCAAATATTTTATACTGTTTACAATTATTTTAAATAGAATTTCTCTTTCTATCTCTTGCTGCTGGACTTTGTTGGTAATATATAGAAATGCTGATGACTTGTGTGGGTTCATTTTATATCTTGCAATTTTGCTAAAATTGTTAATTCCTTGAGGTAGTTTTTTAGCTGATTCTCTACAGTTCTATAAGTGTACCATCATATCATCTACAAAGAGTGATAGCTTTGTTTCCTCATTACTTGTTCCAATTCCTTCAATTTCTTTTTCTTCTCTTATTGCTACTGGTAACATTTCTAGTACAATATTGAATAATAATGTGGATAATTGGCATCCTTGTTTCACCTCTGATATTACTGCTAACTGCTTACTACTTTTAGCTTACCTACTTTTTATGTCTCTTCATGTGATATAATTTATCCTATTCTGCCTCGTCCTTTCTTTTTCTCCTGGTATAATCATTTTTTTTCTTCCCTTACTTTTATATATCATCACATCTAAATTAACTTATACCCACACCTTCTGTCTATGCATACTCCTTCTAACTATTCTAATAAAGATACAGTTCTCAAGAGTTATGAGTAACATCTTCTTGTGTAGGGATATAAATAGTTTAATCATATTGAGTAACAGGTAACAGTTTTTTTCTTATTTATCTTTTTTTTGTTTGTTTCTCTTCAGTCATGTATTTAAAGATCAATTTTCTATTCACTTCTCGTGTTTTCATCAAGGAAGTTTGAAAGTCCCCTATTTCATTGAATATTCAACTTTTCCCCTGAAATATTATGCACAATTTTGATGCATAGTTGATTCTTGGTTGTAACCCAGACACTTTTACCTTCCAGAATATGATATTCCAAGCCTTCCGAACCTTTAATGTAGAAGCTGCAAAGTCCTGTGCAATCCTTACTACGGCTCCTTCATATTTGAATTGTTTCCTTCTGGCTGCCCACAATATTTCTCCTTGACCTGATCATCCTGGAATGTAGCTACAATATTCCTTGGATTTCATTGGATTTCATTTTGTGATCTCTTTCAGGAGGTGATAGGAGGATTCTTTCAATCATTTTACCCTCTGGTTCTAGGATACCAGGGCTGTTTTCCTTGATAATTTCTTGAAAGATGGTGTCCAGACCTTTTTTTTTTATTTTGATCATGGCTTTCTGGTAGTCCGATATCTCTTATATTATCTCTCCTGATTCTAGTTTTCCAGGTTTGTTGTTTCCCCAATGAAGTATTTTTTATTTTACTCTATTTTTTCATTCTTTTGATTTTGTTTGACTGATTCTTGATGTCTCATAGTCATTAGCTTCCACTTGACCAATTCTATTTTTTTTTTTAGGAATTATTTTCTTCAGTTAGCTTTTGTACCTCCACTTTCCATTTGGCCAATTCTACTTTTAAAGGAGTTATTTCCTTTAGTGGATTTTTTCCCCATTTGGCTAATTCTATTTTTAAGGAGTTGTTTTATTAGTCAATTTTTGTTCTTCCTTTTCCAAGCTGTTGAATTTTTTTCATAATTCTTTTGCATAACTCTCATTTCCCAAATTTCCTTCTACTTGATTTTTAAATCATTTTTGAGATCTTTGAAGAGATTTTGGGCTTGGGACCAATTCATATTCCCCTTTGAGGCTTTGCATACAGGCATTTTGACATTGTTATCCTCTTCTGAGTTTGTGTTTTGATCTTCCCTATCACCATAACAACATTCCATTGTCAGGACTCTTTTTGTGCTCATTTTTAAAAGTTTAGCTCTGCTTCTGTGGTACAAAGGGCATTGTCCCTAGCTTCTTCTACTTGGGGGGCCAGGAACCTAGTCACTGGCTTTCTGTGCTGGAGCCTGAGGTGTTGGCAGCTTGCCACTAAGGTGGCTCAACCTTATTGTACCTCTTCTCCCCTTTGTTCTCAGGGTGATAATTTGCCTACTGTTCTGGAGCTGGGGGCCTCATACCTGATCTGTTGTTCCACTAGCCTGCTGAGCCACAAGCCAGAACCATGAGGCTTCAGTTGCTGATCTGTGCTGTGGTAAGGTGTTTCCACTGGCTTACTTGGATACTGCCTGCACTGGACTGTGCTCCCCTTTTATTAAAGTATGACAGATATTTTCTAAAATCCTTCTAAGTTATCTTGGGCTGGAAAATTGTTTCACTCAATCTTTTTGTGGATTCTTTTTCTCCAGAATCCTTTTATGCTTGATTTAATGTTGTTTCTGAGGGAAACTGGGGAGAGCTCAGGCAACTTCTTGGTTTCTTTCCACCATCTTGGCTCTCCCCCATCTTTTTATTAATTTCAGAGAGTTATTGTGGCCAGAATGGCCTTTGTTTTCTTTGAGTGACTCAGTTTACCTCATTGAGCCTCGCTGGGCACTGGGGCTTCTCTTCCAGGGCAGGAAGCCCAGAAACCATGCCTGGGAACAGAGAAATTCCTGTGTGATGAGTCATGGGGCTGATTGAGGGGAGGTGTTAGCTCCAGAGCCATACCCTATTGGGTGTTAACCTAGTCTACGCTAGGGGGAGGGGCCAACTCAAGAACCAATTGGCCCTGGTCATTCAGGTGGTGCTTGATGATGTCAAAAACTCTATAAGAGTGGAGAGGACAGCTTGAAGAGCCCTCTTTCCTTTTCCAGTTGGCATGGAAGCAGTGGTGAGCGTGACTCTGGGCCAACCCTTGCTCTCGGGCTGAGCCCAGATGTTGGTAACTATGAATTGTACTGGGTCTGTCTGTTGATATTTGTAATTTGTTTGTATTTTGTTTTGAAGTTCGGGGTGCTGGTTCATTTCCCCCAAACTAAATGAATGTTCTGAACCTCAGGGTGCTGACTTTTTCCCTGAAGTAAGTGGGTGAATCTGTATTTGGTATGTCTCTTGATGCTTGTCTCTTTGCTCCCCTGAACTAACTGAATGCTAACTGAATGCTGGCATTTTCCCCTGAACTAAATGAATGTTGTCTGTATGCTAAATGAATGCTGGATTAAAGTAAGCTGGTCAACCCCTTCACCGTGCTTTCCTTGTTTAAGCAGATAAAAAGAACCTGTGCTCGACCAGCAGCCTCCTGGGTGCTGGCTGTGGGGGGATCTTACGCCCCCACAGGAGTTGCTACCTGGGTTGTTAAAAAAGTTATTTAGAGATTTTTTTAAAAAAATTCTGTTCCATAATTAGAATAGACATTTTATTACAAATTTTATAACTATCCATTTCATTATTTTACTGTAATTTTATTAGTATGTAATTGTGGTAATTAGTCTCTACCAATTTGCTTCACTTCTTTATCTATTGTGACTTCTCATTTATTTCATTTCAAATATTGTTAATATGTCTTATATCCCTTAAAATCAAATCAGCTCATGGTTTGTATTTTTTTCCATTTTATTTTTTTAATTTTATTTTTTAATTTTTTTCTTAAGACTATTTTTAGTTTACAACACTCAGTTCCTCATGATCCTGAGTTCCAGATTTTTCACCCGCCCCCTTGACTGCATGGAATCCGATATATCTTCTACATATAACTTCACATTGAACTTATTTACACAATCATCAAGTTATAAAGAAGAATTATTACCAATGCAATTAATCATAGAAAGAAGAAACAAAAACAAAAACAAAAGAGAGGGAAAAAAAGGAGAGCAAAAAGTTTGCCTCAATCTGCATTTATTCTCCATAGTTCTTTCTCCGGATGTAGATATCTCTCTCCCTCGTGAGTCCTTTGGAGTTGTCTTTGAACCTTGTATTGCTGAGAAGAGCTAAGCCTATCAAGGTTAGTCATCACAGAATCCATATATCTGTGGTTGTGTATAATGTTCTCCTAGTTCTGCTCTGCTCACTCAGCATTATATCGTGTAGGTTTTTCCAGGCCATTATGAAGTCCGTATCTTCCCCATTTCTTATAGCACAATAGTATTCCATTACATTCATATACCACAACTTGTTCAGCCATTCTCCAATTGATGGGCATCCCCTTGATTTCCAATTCTTTTCTACTACAAAAAGAGCCGCTATAAATATTTTTGTACATATGTGTCCTTTTCCCACTTGTGTGATCTCTTTGAGGTTCAACCCCAGAAGTGGTATTTCTGGGATGGTTTGTCTTTTTTATTCACCATTTTATTTATTTTAAAATTAACATCCTAATTTTATTTATTTATTCAGTGATTTTGCTTTTGGTTTATCCCTTTAAATTTTTTTTTCAAATTTTATTTTTTTTTGTAACTATTATGAGATATTTGATATTTTGCTTTTTCATAGTTATTTATCCTATACTTCTTGGCAAATAGAGAGAAAAGAAATGAAAACAATGTTAGATTTTGTATCGTTGGGCTTAAAGACCACTGTAGACAATGACTACAGCCATGAAATTAAAGCCTGCTTGATCCTTGGAAGGAAAACTATGGCAAATCTGGCCAGCATACTACAAAACACAGATATCACTTTGCTGATAGAAGTGTGTATAGTCAAAGCTATGTTTTTGTTTCCAGTAGAAATGTAAGGCTACAAGAGTTGGACTATAAGGAAAGCTCAAAATCACAAAACTGATGGTTTCAAATTGTGGTCCTAGAGAACATTTTAAGAGTCCCTTGGACAGCAAGGAGATCAGATTAGTCAATACTTAAAGAAAGTAATTCAGGGCTATTCACTGGAAGGTTAGACACTAAGATTGAAGGAGAAGAAGAAGAAGAAGAAGAAGAAGAAGAAGAAGGAGCAGGAGGAGGAGGAGGAGAAGAATAGGAAGAAGAAGAAGAAGAAGAAGAAGAAGAAGAAGAAGAAGAAGAAGAAGAAGAAGAAGAAGAAGAAGAAGAAGAAGAAGAAGAAGAAGAAGACGACTTACAACCAGTAATGACACATCAGTGATGGTATGTTATAGGGAGAAAAGGGATCTCTAATAAAATAGATTTCCAAGCATTCCTCCTGAGAAAACTAGAATCAAATTGAACCTTTGAGATGCAAACACAAGACATGCTAAACATAGAAAAGTGTCCATCTCTGAACAAGATGAAAAAGGATACATGATAAATTAAGTATTTACATATTAAGGAGTTCACTCAAGTATTGCATGGCATGGAAAAGAAAGGGAAAAAACAAACTTGCATCCTGAAGGAAAATGTGTACGGCTTTGTTTGATTTAAAAGAGTAAAGAAATAGGAGAGAAAATGGAATACATTAGGGAAGAAACAAGGAAGAAGGGAGAACTTACAATTTCTGATAATTGATGTGCATCAGAAATGAATATGCAAAAATGGAGAAAAGGGTAGAAGACTAGGAAACTTCTGAACTTCACTCTTATCTGACTAGAAGAAGGAATATCTCTGGAAATCATTTAGAAATCACGGCATCTCTCTTGCCCTCCTTAATTTATGAAAAAAAAAGAAAAGGATGATGACATAAACACATGAACACAAACACGTGCACAAAGAACATATTATAGAAAAATATTAACTGCTTTCTCTTTATTTTTTTTTAATTTCTGTTATAGGAAAGGTTTTCTGGAAAGAAAGAAAGGGAAGAATATAAGGGGAATTTAGGTGATATCAAAACAAATGACCAATTGAATCTATTTTCATAATGAAATGAATTAAGATAAAAAAGGAAACAAGCCAAGATAAGAAGAGGAAAGAAAAAGACTTGGGAGGGAAGGTAAAATTGGGGAGGGAATATCCCCAGGTAAAATAAAATTAACTATGAAGGATATATAGTAAAAGGGAGAATATAATTTTTTTAAAAAAAATTAAACCCAACAATTTAAATCTGCATTTATGAGGAATAAGAATGCAAAGGAATAAAACCAAAGAATTCTAATTATAGATAGCAAATATTAATCTGAATTCCTCTCATTTGCCACTTTCCTTTTCCATATAAAAGGAGGGGTATATAGGAGGTATAAAGGAAGGAAATACTATAAGATATATAGTAGGAAAAAACAAATAACATTAATACCATGATTATAAATGTGATAAAACCATTCATAAAACTTAGAGGGGTTGCAGAATGCAAACAAAAGTAGAATACAAACACACACACATATGTATGTGTTCATGTATTACAAGAAACATTGTTGAATATAAAGATTTACATAAAATTAAGATGAACTGAAATAGAAATTATTATTCTTCAGTTGAATCAACAAAAGAAAGGATATCAACCAATATCTAAGAGAAGCTAACACTAAAAATAATTGCAGTAAAACACTAGTAAATAGTAGGTGGTAATAAACTCTTAGTGGTTGATTAAATTGCAATAAGAAAAGCTACATTATGCTATATTTTAATTAAGTGCATAAGGAAATTAAATAATCAAATGTATATGTAGCAATATATTTAAATATAAAGTTTATGTGTGTACTCATATATAAACACATATATGCATATAAATCTTGTGTATGCATGTATGTGCATGTGTATATATGTATGCATACACACATTCATACATGCATGTTCAATGGCATAAAATCTAAATGCCAAAAGAAAATAAAAATGAACTATAGGGATATAAAACAAAACAATAATTACTGTAACCTTTGATGAGCCTTGTTTAAGGCCCTGAAAGATTCAACCAAAACATAAATAAGAAGATAATGTTCTGAATAGAATTTAAGAAAATTTATTTATGATTGGTATTTAGTGATTACATGGAAATGGAAGGATTTATACATATTTCTCACTATGACTATTTTTAAAAAGTTGACAGGTTCTAGAGCATAAAAAGCACAAAAGACTAATGAATAAAATTAGAAATATTAAACATATCTTTTATTGACCACATGATAATAAAAATGATAAGCCACAAGGATAGTTTGAGAAAAAGTATTCAATTTTAAGCCAACACTAAATACTAATATCCTAAATAATAGATAGATAAGAAAAGAATATAATAGCAATAAACAATTATATTAATGAAAGTGATGAAAATGAAACAACACACAAGAAGATGTGGTATGCAACCAATGCAGTGTTTAGTGGAAAATGAATACCCTTAAACATGTTCATAAACCAAAGTAAAATATAACAGATTTGTTATTGTTCAGTGATTCAGTCATGCCTGACTCCTCATGACTCCATGGACAAAAGCACACCATGTCCTTCTATCCTCCAGTATCTCTGGATGTCTGTTCAAGTCCAGGCTCATTGTTTCCATGATACTATCTATCCATCTAATCCTCTGCCATCCCCTTTTCCTTTTGCCTTCAATCTTTCCCAACATCGGAGCCTTTTATAACATTACACCATCTATCCTACCAGAGGCTGTTTGTGTTCTTCCTCCTCCCCTACCTTCATGCACCTTATTGAATATATGTCTTATCTAAATATATTTTATCCATTCTGAATTTTTTTAAATAAAATTCTGCATTTTTGGAATCCACAGACAAAATATGAACCAATACAGAGACAGCCTGAGATGATAATGTTTCAAAACTCTCTTCTTTTTATGCAATGTTATCTAGAATGCAACGAGTATAAAAGAGCTGCATGCCCTATGGAGAAGTTTTCTATAGAAGAACATTACTGATTTTAAGCTCCTTTTATGTGTATTTAAAGTCATACTGATTTAGATTTCACATGTTGCCACAGGTACCGGTTAAGCTGGAAGCTGTATTGGGGAGCTGATGATGGCACATAACATACTTAAGATTTATAGGGAAAATATTAAATGGTAGCTGATAACAGATTTTGTCAGCCAAAAATGTCATCATCCCTTCTCATTTTTTTTTCATAAATTAAGGTAGCTATCTCTAAAGTGAGAGGGCAAGAGCGATGCCATGATTTCTAAATGATTTCCAGAGATATTACACTTGGCTTTATGTAAACCATGCTATCTGAAGCAGTGGTGGGACACTTGAGACATTCCAAAATTAAATTTTAGAGGTAGCAGAAGCAATATCATGTAGACACAATAGTGTAGATGAAATTCTGGTTCATAGCTGTGCTCCTTATAATGCATACTACCCTAGGCAAGTCATGAAAATGTTTCCAAATCTCAACTTTCTGATCTAGAAAATGGAAATAATAGAAGCATTGTTCCTAGTCTCACAATGTTGTCATAAAGTTAAATGAAAATTCACATTTGTATAGTGGGTTTTGTTTGACAGAGTCAAATTTAGATGTATAGACAATGAAGTGGTACAGTGGAGAGTGATGGATTAGGAGTCATTAAAACCTGAGTTCAAGTGCTGCCTCGGGTACATTTGTTAGCTATGTGACCCTGGGTAAGTCACAAATACTCTTGGGAATAGTATCTTTAAAATGAAGTTTTAGATAATATGAAGCCAAGATGACAGAATAAAGGCAGGGACTTACCTGAGCTCTTACAAATTACTCTCTAAACAACTTTAAAACAACTCCTTAAAATGAATTCTGAAGAGGCAGAATCAACAAAAGGTCACAATGAGACAATTGTCTAGCTTAAGGAAACTTAGAAGTTGGGCAAGAAAAGTCCATCTCACTATGGTGTGAGTGGAGCACAGTCCAGGGAAGGTTATGCCAGAGCAGGCTGGGGCTAGCAAGCCAGCACCAGACCTGGGGAGTGAATATACAGGGGCAAAGCAGCTTCCAGAGCTCTCAGCCCACAGATGGTAAGGGGGTCAGACAACTGGTCAGAAGGCAATTAGAAGAGACCCTTTGCTGGTTCTGAATGTAGTACTTTGTTGCCTTGCCCATATGATTTCTTGGTTACAATTACAAGGTTAGAGGAGCACTATAAGCAGCAGGAGCCCTGGTCACAGTTCCAGGGTGCAAAAGAGTGCATGTGACTACTCATAGACCAGAGTACAAGCAAGGACAGCAGTGAACACACCTCTCTTTAGACCTCAGCACCTTGGAAGAACTGAAAACTTATAGACCCACACAAATGTAACTCTAAGAGCAGTATCAAGAAAAGCCTGAAGTTTGGTATGGTGCCCCATCTACCTAAGTTACATGATAACTTTAACATGAAGTTAGAAGTCAAGAAATAGACTGGAAAATAAACAACAGGAAGAAAGACTCTGACAATAGAAAGTTACTATGGTTACAGGGAAGATCAAAACCTAAACTCAAAAGATGACAACAAAATCAAAGCAGCTGCATGCAAAACCTCGTAAGAATGTGAATAAGTCTCAGGACCAAAAAGAATTCCTGGAAGAACCCAAAAAATATTTAAAAAAACAAATTAGAGAGATAGAGGAAATTTTGGAAAAGAAATGAGAGTGATGTAAGAAAATTATGAAAAAAAGTTAACAACTTAGTAAAAGAGGTACAAACTTTAGTAAAGAAAATAACACCTCAAAAAAATAGAATAGGCCAAATGGTAGAAGAAGTAAAAAAAATCTACTGAAGAGAAGAAATCCTTAAAAAGCATAATTGGTCAAATGGGAAAGGAGGTACAAAAGCTCAGTGAAGAAAAACATGAAAATTGGAATTTGGCGAGCGGACCTTATCCCATAGTCCTTTTAATAGGTAACTATTCTTCTGTGCTCAAGTCAAGTCCTTTTGATGGCGCTATGCCTCACTCCTTATTCTTTTGATTCTTCCAGAAATGGTAACCTTACCCCACAATAGGAAGCTTTTGGCTGAGTCACTGCTAACTGATGTTAATCTCTAATTACTTTCTGCCTTTCTGTTGCTATGCAAGACACATGATCCTTTTGTCTGCTTATGATTTATGGCTTCCCATATGGTATTTTACCTCAATATATCGATGAACATCCTAGTAAATGGAACTTGACGAAAATTAAATAAGTTGTCTCATGAAGTTATGAATGAGGTCCCTTCTCTGAAGGTGTTCTAGTAGAAACTAGTTGGACACTTATAAGAGATGTTGTAGAAGGGATTCATGCTTCAGATAAGTTTAGAACTAAATGTCTCTAAGGCACTTTCCAGCTCTGGCTTCTTTGAATCTTTCCCCCCATATACACAGTAAAAAGTAAATCTACTAATTGCATAGATGTTAGATAGATATATAGATAGAAAGATATAGATAGAAAGATTATTAATGCTTGCTATATTTCAGACACTGTGCTAAACACTGGAGATAAAATAAAGTAGTCTTTACTTTCAAGGACCTTATATTCTAATTGTAGAAAATGGGACAACACTGGAGAGGATGCGCAACAATCAGTAGATTGACTTATGCTGGGAATGAAGTGAGTGTGCCTGGAGATCTTCAAGCTCTAGTTATCCTAGCCAGAGAATTATCACTTAGGAGAGCAATTTCCAGAGCAGAGTCATCCTTAGGTAGAGACAGCTGGTCACGAGTTGGAGACATCCCAAAGAGAGAATTGGAAAAAATTCCTTAACAGATCCCCTTGTGGAACAACAATGAGTTACGTAAGTGAAGGAAACAATATTTCCAACTCTCTGCCAATCACATGTCACGCATATGATCCATGAACTATAACTGTGAAGAAATCTGCTGTTTAGCTTATAAGCATTATGCTGTATGGCTTAACTATATTCATCATGTATTGGTTGTAATTCAAAATAATTTGGCCCTGTTTTAAAACATCTAGTTGATGAATCATGGTGATTCATTCATTCAGAGGCATTTGAAAGTACCATAGGCAGCATGACAGAATGGGGAGAGCTCTTAACTTAGATCAAGAGATCTGGGCTCAAGTTTTGGCTCTTGTTAATGACCAGGATAGGGAGAAGAAGGGAGGAATTGAGAAGATAAAGGAAGAATGAGGTAGATTATTTGATCTCTGAGATGCCTTCCAATGCTAAGATTCTGTCTTCCTAGGTAAAGATCACCTTATCAATATCTAGTTACCTGACATATTATCCTACTGTATACCACCAATGGATGCAAAGAAACATTTTGGCAAGTGTTCATAGGATAATTGGATCATCAAATTTGTAGAGGACACTAAACTGGGAGGGATAGCTAACACACTGTATACCAGTCAGAATGCAAAAGAATTTGGATGAACTGGAGCATTGGGCTGAATCTGATAAGATGAAATTCAACAGGGATAATATAAAGTCTTGCAACTGGTTAGAAAAAAATAAACAAACAATAAAACATCACAAGTATAAGACTATAGTAGACTATAGCAGCCAAGAAAGCTGATGTGAACTTGTGCTAAATTAATAGGACTATAACCCCCAGGAATAGGAAAGTGGTAGCCCCATTGTACTCTATTCTCATCTGATCTCAACCAGATCATTTTTTGTTCAATTCTGGAAGCCACAGTTAAAGACGTGCATAGATAAACTGGATAGTGTCTAGTGGAAGGTCAATAGGACAATGAATGAGTTGATTCTGTGACATACAAAGAACAGTTGAAGGAACAGGTCACATAGTCATTGATGAAGAAAGAACTGGGGAGAAATATGCTATATGTCTTCAAGTACCTTCAGGGCTGTTAATATAAAGAAAGAATAGTTTTGTTCTGTTTTATTCCAGAGGCTAGAACCAGGAAGCTGCAAAGAGGGAAACTGAGACAATGTCTGGATTTTTTTTAGCAATTACAACTTTCCAAAACTAAAATAGTCTTCCTGGAGAGATAGAAGCTTCCCTTTAGTCAAAGGCCTCCAAGCTGAGACTAGACAACCATTTGTTAGGTGAGTTATAGGGGAGATTACTTTTATGTACAGGTTGGAATGGCCACTGAGGTCCCTCTTCACTCTCAAAAGCTATGATTCTGTTATGGAATTATAGATCTAGAATAAAGGGACCTCTGAGGCCAATTGATTCAATTCCCTTGTTTTATAGATAAGAAAACTGAACTAGGAAGCTTAAGGGTCACAGAGGTAGTAATCATTTAGGATAAGATTTGAACTCAGGTTCTCTGATCCTAGTGCCCATGATCTTTCCATTGTATAAACTCACAAATTACTGCAGGGCAGAAGTCATGTGAATGCCACAAAATAGGATCACTGAGTCATAAATTTTGAGTTGGAAAGCATCTCAGAATTCATCTAGTATAATTCCTTCATTTTACATGTGTAGAAACTGAGGCACAGGGGTGCAAAGTTCCTTGCTCAAGGTTACAAGTTAGAAAATAATGAAATTTAAACCTAGGTCAGATGACTCAATAGACAATACTCTTTCCATTGTACCATGCTGATAAAATGTCTCTGTGGATGTCATATCAGTTTAATATTTATTAATTTGTCTTAAAATGAGAATTTGATGTAATATCTTACTTCATTGAATGTCCGTCTCCTTGCCTGAAAAATTATGTTTAATTTTGCTGGGTAGTTGATCCTTGGTAGTAGTCCCAGCTCCTTTCCCCTTTGGAATATCATATTCCAATTTCTCCTGTCATTTAATGTAGAAGCTGAGAGATCCTGTGTGATCCTGACTGTAGTTCCAAGGTATTCGAATTGTTTCTTTTTGGCTGCTTGTAGTATTTTCTCCTTGACTTTGTAATTCTGAAATTTGGCTATAATATTTCCTGGTGTTTTCAGTTTGGGATCTCTTTCAAGGGGTGATCGGTGGATTCTTTCAATGACTATTTTACCCTCTGGTTCTAGGACCTCTGGGCAGTTATCTTTGATAATTTATTCGAAAGTACTGTCAAGGCTCTTAATGGGCTTTTAATTAATCAAGTACCATGTATTTAGTACCTACTATGTGTCAGACACCGTGCCAGGCATGGGGACACAAAAACAAAAACTGAAGCAATTGTTAGTTGTAAGGAGCTTATATTCTAATATGGAAGATAACAAATATATACTTAATGGGGTTCACTCATACCGCATTATTTTTATTTTGCTCACAGTTTTTTCTTAGTCTGAGAGTAGGACATGAAGGCAAAATACTTATTTCTACATAGATAGATGTATGTATGTATGTATATATATATGTGTGTGTATACACACATACATATAGCTACACACATATATATGTGTGTATAGATACACATATATGTATGTGCATGTATACATACATGAATGCATACATACCCATGCCCTTAAAAGCTTAGCAAAAAGTGATTTGCAAAAAAGAGGTAGAACAAGCTTATTCCAGCCTCTTGCTTGATCTTCATTAGGCTTATTGTCGTGACTGTTCTTGCTCATATTTTATAATAATTTTAAAAACTTTGTATTTAAATTTTAACTAGATATTGTTTTTTATTAGAAAATATGTCTTCATTTTTGAGGGGAGAGGCATTCTCCACTGGTAGACTGAGGACTTTTCAATAGTCCCCCAAACACCAGATTACATGAATCCCCTTAATGTAATGATCTGGAGCATAATCAAAGGTTATTTTCACACATTCTGCTGTTTCTCAGAGGACAACTGTGTTTCACAGGATTTACCTAAGAGAATTGGGCCTTTGTCCTTTATGTATTCAATGACACTTTCAGTCACATTTTGTTTTTGAATTGACTGTTTATTGTTATACTGTGAGCCTTTGTTTCAGGCTGAAGTGAAATACCAATACCTTTAAAAAATATTTTCGATGCTGATATTGACTGGAGAGAATGGGCACACATGGATCCAAGTCAAGAAACTACATTTGGATGTAATTTGTTTTTTTTTTGTTTTTGTTTTGTTTTCTTTTGTTTTGTGGGAGATCAGCCACACAAGATAAGTCCTGTTATTGAGGTTGAATATCACTAAAGTCTCCAGAAAATCTCTACATGATATTTTAGCAAACAGGTTTACTAAATATCTTGTATTAAAGCTGCTAAGAAGCTGTTTGGTGGGAGTGCCACTCTCCCCCCCACCCCGTTCACTAATGAGCATTTAATATTTCCAAACCCAAGCCATAAGTGGAAGCAGAAGAAAAATGTAAGGTTTCCACTGCAACAAACTAGGTCATATTCAATGAAGAGTCTGAGCAGATTTCCTTCTTGGTAAAATGAAGGGGTTGGACTAAATAATTTTTAAAGTGTGTTCTAACTATAAAGTCCTGTCTAGAAGGATGGGAAGAATCAATACATATGACCAAAAGAAGAGACAGATGGATTTATGGAGAATGTGGCAACATTATTACTTCAAGAGGTTGAAAGGGGGCAAAATCATAGCATTTAGAGCTTGAAGGGAAATATTAAAATTTTCATCCTCGTTTTCCACACGTGCCCCACTTTTCCAGATGAGGAAATTTGTGGGTGTTTTTTAACATCCTGTGCACAGTAAAATAAATTAATCCTCCTTCACTTAAAATCTTATCTTCCAAAACACCCTGTTCATTCTTCTCTTCAAAAGAACAACATGAGAACCAAAATACATAATAGTATAGAATGAAACAAATTTAAAGTCTTATAAAGAATGATTGAAATATTGTCTGCATCACTTTAATGGCCTTCAAGCTTAGGAATGTGCATCATTTAGCCTGTGGTCTGGTGTATGTACCAAATTACTACACATTCAGAGCAGATACTCCTCTGTCAGAGGAGGAACTTCAAGCTAATTTTTTTTTTCTGACTGGTAACAGCTCAATTTCCACTGTTCCACAACTACCTCTCTATGGGTTAGGTTATATGATAAAGGATAGGATAAGGACTGGCTCTGTGATTTTACTGATATATGGAAATCCCAGTTGAGGAAAACCTTTCTAACAATGCAGGCCCATACTTAACTCTGAAATTTATAGTCTTACAGAGCTGTCTAGAGTACTAAGAGGTTAACTTATTTGCCCATGGTGACACATCCCAAATGCATCAGAGGCAGTGATTGAATAAGGTCTTTCCATCTTCAAGGCCAGCTTCCACAGTAGATGAAATATGACACAGAATTTTTAAATGATAAAAATGTTTTATTCTCTTTTATAGATGAAGAAACTAAGGTGCAGAGAGATTAAGTGATTTGTCTATACCATATAGTTGATATTTTTCAAAGCTTGATCTGAAGCTAGGTCTCCTGCAGAAAAATTTAGCATCCTTTCCATATTGTCACTGTTCTTGCGTGGATGTAAGGATGAGGGAATGTTGCCATAGCAAAATTAATATGATTTACAAATTCAAACTTTTTGCTCAAAAGATGATAATTTGATCTTATTCTAAAACGTCTTAGAAATATATTAATGTGAAATAAGACTACTCAAGCATATTTGTAATATTTCAAAAATATAGAAATGACAAAAATTATAATTTTCAAACATAATTTAGAGAATATAACCACAAATCTAATCAATGCTTCACATGACAAAATGATAATATCATTTTAAAGATCCAAGGCTGGTAATGGTTTTAAGGGTACATTCCCAGTACACATGTAAATTAGGAACTGAAAAGAAATGTACTATTCATTTGGAAGATGCTGAAAGGTTAATATGGTATGTTACTCTGTCTCTTAAAAAAAACAAATTTCTTCATTTAAAGGAAAAATCCTCTTCATATACCCGTATTCAGAATCAATCAGAATGAATTTTTTATTTACTTATGCAAACATTGAAATGATATGCAACCCTATAAAACAGGAAATATGGGCAGCTAGGTGGCAAAGTGAATAGAGCACCAGCCCTGGAGTCAGGAAGACCTGAGTTTAAATCCTACCTCAGACACTTGACACTTACTAGCTGTGTGACCTTGGGCAAGTCACTTAACCCCAATTGCCTTGCATTCCCCCCCCTCCAGAACAAAAGAGAAGAGTTTGTCACCCCCTTTCAAATAAGGGAGGAGTATACTCAATATCTAAATTTACTATTAAAAAATTAAGTAAACCAAAGCTATTTATTCTGTATATTAGTCTTGAAAATTGGTGTTTTTATTGGGATGTGTATAAAAACACAATAATAAACTAGAACATTGTTTTACATCCTGAAATTAAACAGGATAGCCAAAAAATGAAGGCAGTGTATTTAACAGTCTTCTGCATACCATAAATTCTTAGTAACTAATGTAGCAACTAATCTTAGTAATCACTTACTAATATATGATAAATACAGGGAATTCACAAAAACCTGGAAAAATATATATGAATTGATGAAGCAGAAAATAAGAGCAAATAGAATAGTATACAAAGGGGTGTAATAATATAAAGGAAAATCTCAAGAAAAAGGAAGAAACAGTTGAGTAACTGAGAAACACTTAATGATTCTCAAAAACAGATAATGACATACTTCCCTCCACTTGACAGAGAGTCAGGGCAATACAAGTTCAAGACATTGTATAGATTGTTAGATTAGATCATTATATTGTTCTTATTGTCATGAAAAGAGAATGAACATCTTGGTAAAAGACATATAAAAATACTGAAGAAAGTAACACCTCCAAAAAAACACACACACAAAATGGGTCTAATAATAAAAGAGGAACAAAAATTCATAGTAGAAAAAAAAACTCCTTAAAAACAGAATTGGCATAAGAAAAAGTGATGATAAAATGGAAAGCAGATTAATGGAGGCATTGGTTAGAAGTAAGATAGGCTTTTGAGGAGGGATAGGAGAGAGAGAGAGAGAGAGAGAGAGAGAGAGAGAGAGAGAGAGAAGAAACAAGAAGAAAGGAGAAAAATTAAATGGAAGGAAGTACACAGTAGTTGTAACTATGGGTGTGAATGAGATGTGTTCATCCATCAAATGGAAGAATGGAAATGGATAGCATAATGGATTAGAAATAAGAATCCAACAATATATTCTTTGCAAGAGAAACACTTGAAACAAAAAGAGACATGCAGAGCTAAAATAAAGGACTGGAACAGAATATGATATTCATTAGCTGAAGTAAAAAAGGCAGGGCTAGAAAGCATAATCTCAGAGAAAACAATAGCAAAAATAGACCTAACTAAATGGCATAATCAGGGAAACTATTTTTTTTTTTCTAAAAGGAACCACAGACAACAAAGTAATATTTAAAAATATATGTTTCTCTGATAGAGGTTTCATTTCTCAAATATATACTGAGTAAAGAACTGAGTCAAATTTATCAAATATGAGAGCCATTCCCCAACTGATAAATGGTAAAAGGATATAAACAGACAGTTTTCAGAAGAAGAAATAAAAGCTATGTGTAGTCATATTAAAAATGCTCTAAATCACTATGGATAAGATAAAGGCAAATTAAAACAACTCTGAGATACCACCTCATACCTATCAGAAATAACAAATTCTAGAGATAAGGGGAAAACGGGTATACTAAGGAACTTCTAGTAGAGTAGTGCTCTGGCTCAATCACTTTGGAGAATAATTTGGAATGATTCCCAATGGGCTATAAGACTGTGCATAGCCTTTAACTCAGCAATACCACTATTAGGTTTATATCCCAAAAAGATCAAAGAAAAAGAAAAAAGATTTATATGTGCAAAAATATTTATAGCTGCTCTTTTTGTGGTGGCAAAGACTTGGAAATTGAGGGGATACTCATCATTTGGGAAATGACTGAACAAGTTGTGTCATATGATTATGATGATGGGAAATAATAAGGGGGTGGATTTGGGGGGGGGAAACATGGCAACAGCTATATGAACTGATGCAAAGTGAATTGAGAAGAACCAGGAGATCATTGTGCACAGAAAAAGTAATGTTGTAATGATGACCAAATGTGAAAAATTTGACTACTCTGATCAATATAAAGATCCAAGACAATTTCAAGATGCTCATGATCATTTCTCTTGAGAGAAGGAACTGATGAACTCTGAATGCAAATTGAAGCATAACTTTCTCAGTTTCTCTATTTTTCTTGTTTTTTTTTTAAATATGACTAATATGGAAGTTTGTTTTATATGATTTCACATATATTATGCTGCCCTTCTCTGTGGGACAGGGGAGGGTGTGAGAGGGAAGGAGAGAATTTGGAACTCAAGATGAAATAATTATTAAAATAAAATTTTAAAATATGAAATGAAAAAAATTAAAGATCATGTTTAAGAGGGAGTGTTTGGAACAGGACACTGTACTTGGTGGCACAGATTTCAGAGTAGCATAGTTTAAAGAACACTATAGAAATCTAATTTCATCTCTGAAAACTGTTATCTTGTCATTTTCCCCTTTATATCTCTTCTATATGTCCCCTTCTCTATAGCCACAAAGCCATCACCATAGTGCAGCATCTAATCACCTCTCTCCTGGACTATTATAATAGCCTGAGAAATAGTCAGTGCTTCATGCCTCTTTCCACTCCAGTCCATCCACAATTCAGGTACCAGTCATTTTCCTAAAGTGCATGTCTGACTACATTCCCTCCACTCAATGTGTTTTAGTCCATTCCTATTACCTTCAATATCAAATATCAACTCTTCTGTTTAACATTTAGCCTAGCTCCTTCATATCTGTAAAGTTCTTTTAATATACTTCACTCCCCTTTATACATTTCACTATTGATCCACACTAGCCTTCTTGCTGTTCTTCACACATGTGACTATAGTTCCCATTTCTTTGCCTTTGCATTGGAGGCTACTACCTCTTGCAAAGGAATTGTAATTAATTCAGGAAAATCTAACCTGAGAGTTGAAAAGGGGCTACAAGCCTTAGGCATGCTTAATTCAAAGGACAAATTCTAAAATAGAATGGAGACTAAATAAGACTTAGCATCAAATAGGTTTGTGTATGAGGGCCAGAATTTACTTGAGTGAAGTCCAAGGATGAGGAAAACAAACAAACAACAATCAAATAGGTTTGTGTATAAGGGTCAGAATTTACTTGAGTGAAGTCCAAGGATGAGGAAAACAAACAAACAATCACAGCTATGTTTCTATGTTGAAGGATTATCACAGTTTTTTTTTATTATAACTATAGAAATGCACTAGAGTTTCAATGTTTCATTCTTCTGGGTGTCCATGGCATTCATTCATTAGACAGACATTAAATAATACCTACTATGTGTAGGGTACTGTGCCAAGTACTGGGAAAAGATAAAAAGATTTGATAATAGTAACTCACATTTATATAATACTCTTGGAAGCAGCTAAGTAGCACAGTGAATAAATCCAGTCTCAGAAAACTATTAGATTCATGACTCTGGGCAAGTTGCTTAAGTTTGTCTGCCTCAGTTTCCTCAACTGTAAAATGGGGATAATAATAGTACTTACCTCTCAGAATTATTGGGAGGATCAGATGATATAATATTTGTAAAAAGCTTAATTCAATTCCTGGCACACTGAAAACACTTAATAAATACTTGTTTCCTTCCTTTTTTTCTTTCCTTCTTTGCTTCTTTCCTTCCTTCCTTCCTTTCTTCCTTCCTTCCTTCCTTCCTTCCTTCCTTCCTTTCTTCATTCTTTTGCATTCTAGTGTCACATATTTAAGCTGTAAAAGATCTTAGACTTGATAATGAAAAATTAGGCCCCAATTAATTAAGTTACTTGCCCAAGAAGTAACAGCAGCAAGATTTGATCCCAGGTCCTCTGACCCTACGGCCCAGTGATCTTTCTCATGATCCACACACTTATTGAATGGGTTTAAAAATACATTCCTCATAATAGTCTTGTATAGTAGATAATCCAAGTATTACTAGTCCAATCTGACAGACAAGGGAATTTATCAGAGAGCTAAAATGTATTGCCCAAGGTCAGGCAGGTGACAAAGCTAGGATTAAAAACAAGTCTACCAACACCTATTCCATGACACTTCCAAATACTCCATTAAAATTCTCTATAATAAAGCAACATCTATATGCTTTCATGCATCTCTCTTTCAACCTAGGAAGGAGATAAATCACAAGTAGTTGTCAATCTACTAAACAATATTTCAAGCTAAGCACAACTGAGAAGTACAAAACCACACGCTTACTAAATTTTTGGGAGGAAGTGTTGAGGGAGAGAGTATTGCCAAGGGAAGAGATCATGAAAGGCTTCATTCAGGCTACCTTATAAATTGTTTGCTATTTTGCATAGAAAATCTGCTTAAGTATAATGCAAAATAAACCTATTTTATTCTTAGTTACTTCCCATAGCTATTAGAAACTTCAATGTATGTGCCGTTCTAAATTATCATGAATTCCAGTAGACTTCAGAATATTTCTGTAGACATGCAGCAAGGGATATTTATGGAAGGCAGATTACCTATTCCTAACGAGAGCATTCTTAAGAGAGCAGAAGTATTGCTGGCAAACTAATTGGACAATTTAAAATTAGTTTGTAAATTTCCCCTTGCCAAAACTATGTTCTTAAACTAAGCTTTGAAATCTCATTGATATTACAAATACCTTTTATTTTCTTTTCCACTAGAGAAAAAGATTAGTATCAGGAATATAGTGATCACAAAGAATTTCTTTCCTGAATTATTTTCACATCTTTGGAAATAAATCCAAACAAGTCACCTTAACATGATTTTCCATTAGGTCACAATCAGAAACCGTTACTCAGGGCACCAGTTCTGAGAAGCTGTCATTCAATTTTATCCAACTTAGATGAATATCTTATGGAAAATGTATTTTCTTTCAAATTTCACTTCAGCTAGAGGTATCTCAGAGCACTTTGGTTCAAAGGTAACATGGGACATTCAAGTGTTCAGATTAATACATAGGGGCCAATAGCAATGCATTATTTCCTATAGCTATCCTTACCAATTGGCCCAAAACTAATTGTCCTATTATCTTAACTTCCCCCTTCTTCCACCAAAAAAATGCCTAGTTCCATTGCTGCATCCCTTTTTTGGAGAAAACCTTGTTCTCTTCCCTATCGAATTGATGTACAATATTTACTCCTATTGCTGACTCCAGCAGTTTGTTCCATCTCATTAATTCAAGGAGTATGATGCATCAAAGAACATCAGGAACATCATTAATCCAAGGACCATTTCTGCCTATGCCTAAGTGAAGCTATTAAAGATATTTCAAGATCTGACTAAAATAGTTATTACAAAGCCTAACTACTATGTCTCAATTTATTTTGCTGGCTAATTGTAACAGCTTTGTCTTGGGTCATGGGTTGATACCAGACTTGGCATATTTTTCCTAACTTATTTTTAGTCCAAGGTGAAAAGAATCTCTGAGCCACCATCACAGTCTAATGTTCATATTCCCATCAAGTTTTGAGTCCTTCTATATATCATAGTGTATTTATTCCAACATATGCATCACCTGGCATAACAAGAAAAACTCATATGATGAATTCCTTGCCTCATTTTCTCTATATTAGAGAATCTTGTTGCCCTTTTAGATGTATTTCTATTTTGGTTAAATTTCCTTAGAAAGACTACCTGTGCAACTCACATGTGTTTGTCAATGATGCTTAACTCATTGTGACCTGTTTAACTGCATGTCATCCTTTTTATTTCAGTAAAAAAGGCATTGATTATTCTATTAAAATAGAAAAAGTTTAATTCCATGGAACGTTTCCTACAAAGAATAACATTAATCATTTAATTAAAAAATAAAGTATGAGAAGTAATGACTACTAAAGCCTTAATGTTTATGGCTTCATAAATAATCTTTAAAATGCCTACTTTTTCTAGCATAATACTTGCTTTTATTTTCAGGCAACCATGCTGCTTTTATATCACTTTAAGCCTTTTGCATTCTATAGTATGAATCATAAAGTTTCTTTTCCAACCTTTGTCTCTCATTTCATTTATGTGGTAAGGATCAAAGGTAGATGGAAACCTTGTCCTCTAATACATGCAAAAGCTCACACACACACACATACACACACACAAACTTTTTTATTCAACTCTATTTCAATTGAGTGGAGAGTCTCATTGAATTATGATTGTACAAATATAGGATGTACTACACACATATATATAACATAAAGATTGAAATGAAAGAGTCAAATGATTAAAGAGTCAAACAACTCAGGACATTAACGAATAAAGGAAGGCTTTGAGAAGAGATTGGGAGGTATTGGAAAGGAGGATATAATTTGGAAAATGAAGCTGTTGGAATTTGTTTTGAACCTATTGAATCTGAGTAGTCAGTCAAAGGAGATTATTTTCTACTTGGGCCTTGTACTGGTGAGCCCTGAAGTCCCTTCTAACCTGTGAATTCTATGGTGCTAAGAGACTTCTGAGGGAATGGCTAGGATTTTAATATGGAGAGAAGCCTTATCTTGTAGGATGATAAGGGAAAAGGCTAGGTGCCATTGGTTAACCTAAAAGTGGTCTCTCTTACTTCACTTTCACAGCTTCTATCAAAAGTTTTTAGGGTTCTTTACTAAGTTGAACGAAAGGCTAGTGAAGTTGCAATTGGTACCTAATGAATTTCTCATAGAAGAAATATCTCCTTTTTGAGTTCGTGTAGTTAATCACTGCTTCCAAAATAAATATATCACAACCCAGAAATTATAGAGGTAAAAACCTAGTATTTATTATGTGTAAGAACCGGTTCAGACAGGTTAAAAAAAATTCTGAACAGAAATCAAAATCCTAGCAAAGTTTTAAATAAACAGAATTTTATCAGAGAAACAATTCTTTTGCATACTGCAATTTTGTATATCCTCTTAGGCCATAAAAGTTTAAAAAAAACAGGTTCATAATCCCATGCTTCTTTCAACATCATAAAAGTTGAATGAACTTAGTTGAACAGAATAGAAATTTTACACATCACCTAAGGAAACAAATTTAGTTAAACAGACTCTATAGGTGAACTAAGTAAGGTTATAGATCAAATTACATTCAGAAGGTACACAATAGACTGACTAAGTGGGAAGGCATTTACATGTCATCAAGATAGCCAAGGAGATGACAGTTGGGATCCTTATTCAAATAACTGTATCACTTTATCAATGTCAAACTCCCCTTTGGTTTCAATTTGTGAAATGTTAGTCTTCTTCTAACACTTTATTCCATGAGAAAAGTTTTAGTCAGATCAGATTAATATTAACAGAAGATATGCTTTCAGTTAACCAAAAGTTTCAGGAGGAATGGTTCTGAGCCCCAAATTTAAAAAAAAATTATAAAAAGAAATAAAATTCCCATAACAGATTTTCATCATGCCATTGTGTAATCTTCAGTAGAACCTCTTCCCCTCCCCATCCTTGTGATTCTGGAGCAATACTTTGTTAAAAGATAAGTATGACAGTTTATCTACTCAAGCCTAGAAGAAAAAAGTTGTGGCAATTTAGAAAAAAAAAAGAAAGAAAAACATCAAGAAGCTTTCCATTTGCTAGCCTAGTACTTATAGTGTCTTATGAAGTTGTACTATTTGAGGCTTGTCTGGTAATAGAAAGGCATCCATAAAAGACATTATATCAGTGTTTCATAATCCGCATTCTCTAATCTAAATCACCTATCCTGAAGCTTAAACCCATTTCTTCTGGTTTTGTTCTCAATGCAGATTAAAAAAACCCTGGCCTAAACATAATTGTGTTACATGTATAATAAAGACATTTCTTAAATAATCTCTAAGCTATGCCTCTCCAAAATGCATAAACTTTTAAAAAAATTTTATGACTTATTTTCCTATTTCATAACATTCAATCTTATTTCTGCTGCTTGGTTTCACCCTCCTTAAGGTTAGTCAACTAACATTAAAAATACTACAACATTATTTTATGATAACATTTAAAAGAAAAAAAGAGGGAAGTCAGTGAAACTGCAAATGTAACAAATGTAGAGGTATGTTAGAAGCAGTCCTGAGAGTAGTCTGGAGATCAATGAGGAGACATGGCTGGCCTAGGTGCTTTCTTTCAACGTGGCTTCTGAGAGGAACCATCTAAGGCTAAACAGAAGGAGAGGCTGAATGGGTAGATAGTACTTCCAATGTGTGAATTCCAGATCAAGAGTCAAGCTATAAGGCAAAGCATTGGGACTTGGGACATGATAGAGGAAGTCCTGATTGAAGCTTAGAAGGGAATGAGAATTCCATCAGATTATAAAGACTAGAACTCAAAATAATACCTTATGTCAGTGTGTAGCTATTCTCTGGGGAAATATACTTAAGTCATATGTTATACACACATAGATAAAGAGGTAGAGATAGGGAGATATAGAATTTCAGCTATCAGAGGAGATTCTTTTCTAGGAGAGCCTTGTACAGACACATACCCCCACAAACATTAACATATGTATATGCATGTGTCTATATACATGCATATGCACACACATGTGCTCATATATCTACATGAGGATATGATATAGACATAGATAGAGATATGGATGAAAGGAACAATGTCTCATAATATATTCAGTGTTAACATCCAGGGCTACAGAGTAGATATATTCTTATTTTCATGGTCTACATGGTGCTTGCCAAGCTTTTTATTTTATTTTATTCTGAATTTAACAAGTAAAAAATCACTTCCATATCAAGATAGAATAGAAAAAAGACGATTGCCCATGAAACTGCAAATCTATTATGTCAACTTATTTTTCCTTTTAAATACATAATAAAGTTATCACGTAACTTTTTTCATACCCTTGAGATGACTACCATTAGAACAAATATGTATGCATATGTATGTAAAACAATAATATACATCTGTTTATCAATTCTTCCTCTAGATACAGATAATATCTTCCTTCATAGGTCCTTTATAGTTAATCTGGGTATTTATAATAATCAAAATGACTTAATGGCTTGGTCATTAAGATATTCTATTCATTCCCAGTTATACTTTAGTGCTCCTTTGGATTCTTGAGATGATTAACATGTCTATTCTCCCCTTCATTCTTGCATATTATAACCCATTCTTGTCTTCTTATCTTACATGATTTTTCAATTTCCCTCCATATTTTTTCCATTGAGGATCTACTCAGGTCATGGAAAATTTTTATGTAAGTGATAATGTGTGAAATTTAAGTGAGGAAATTATTTCTTTGGATATTAAAGAGAATTTGTATATGAATGTGCGCATTTTATTTGTTCGTTAATGGGGGGAGTTATTTTTGCTTGTTTTGCTATTCGTGGTCCCATATCAAAATATCTGGTTGCAGTAAACAATTTAAGTCATTGGCAAGTCATACTTTGAGCAAAATTAATAGTTACCTAGTTGACTAGTCAACAGAGGGATACAGAATTTGATTTGGCAAGTATGGATAAGGAGGGGTTTAAAAGAATTTGAAAGGGAGATAGGATTATTATGGGAGACAAAATCTTACCTAATGGTAAAGTTTGTTTAAGGATTGCCAAACTTTATAATAGAGATAGATTAGAGAGAGGGAGAGACAGAGAGATATACAGAGACAGAGGCAGAGGCAGAGAAACAGACAGACACAGAGCCAGAGACACAGAGAAATATAGACATAAAGATAAAGGAGGCATGGATATTTTATGTTTAAAAACAGTTCTATATCTACATATATGTACATATGTGTGTATGTGTATGTATTTGTCTAAGTATAACCCTCATTTTATCTGCAGAGTACTAGATAAAGACATAGTATAGAATTTCCACAAGAAGGGCAGGACACAGAAAGGTTTGACAAAGAACTGCAGATGGAAGAGGAGAAATAGTAAGAAGGCCAGGGGTAGAGTGCATGTAGATCAAGGATACTTTATTTGCACAACTCCTGCTTCTCACTAGAACTTCGAAAATTTGTTGTACTCAGGCCTGTGCTGGTACTTTTAAAAACTGAAGTAGCACCTTTTATATTCAGAGGCTTCTCCATTTCATGTGGGAAACACTGTTTAACAGATCCTGAGGATTCCCCTATGACCCTGCAAAGAGGTAATTCTGGCTTCAAAATTTCAGCATTCATGCACCAAGCAACTCATTAACACCTTGCTTTTCCCTAGTTTACAGGATTATGCTGATGAACCAAAAAGGAGAGCCTTTAGAGACAAGTGGATTCACACTTTCTCTCTACTATAAAGGATTGATGAGTGATTTTGAGAAATGGAGTATCTCTGACTTATGGTAATTTCTTATTTTTTCATTATATTTTAAATATATGTAATTTTGTCTGACTGGTATATTTTTGTAGGGTATCATATGTTTAATCTCAGCCAAGGTAAAAAGTCCCAGGGAAAAATAGGAGTTTTAGACAAATTATTTTGAAGAGATGAGCTCCTGAAACAGATTCTATGAACCTGAAGGTTCCAGCTGACAGTGTTTGTAATCCTCTCAACAATATCTCAAGAACCCCAAAGTTCGAGGCTTGCTTCTCTGAAACAGAAGTGTTGTATGTCATTTCAATTGGCAGATGTCAAAAGCTAAAAACATTTGCAATAAGAAATTATAAATAAAAATAAGAAGGGTCATCATTTTTAGAAAATAAATGCATGCTCATCTATTTGAGGTGTATAAATGATGTCATTTTGAAAAATGACATTAGCATTTTCAGACATTAACATTTGGTTGTGGTCTCTGTAATATATTTTGATGATACTCAGAGAGAGAAAGTCATCATTAAAACACACATCAAGTCAAATGGATGTTAGGTCTTGAAAGGTGACTTAATTTGATTCTGATATGATATTGTTGAAATGATCCCATCATACTCCTGAATGACGTTTATTATAAGTGGTAGATATATTTTGTGTTTAGTCCAGTAAGGAATTTCAGATATGACAGTCATCACCTCTGGACTCATTGTAAAAAAAAAAAACAGAATTGATGGAGATGATAAGCAAAATCAGACTTGGGCCCCTCACCCCTTATTTGCTTTCTCATCAGTAAGAAAACAAATTGCAAATTCAATCAATTCATTCTCCTTGAAGAACATCTATGAATTTGGTAAAGACTTAAAATTTACAGGAAATTAGCATCCCAAAACAATCCCAGCTTAATAATTTTGATTTCTATTGCTGTAGCTAAATTATACACATACACACACATATGTGTGTGAGTGTGTGTGTGTGTGTGTGTGTGTGTGTGTGTGTGTGTATTTCTTGTTTCCAGAATATGGCATTCTAACTTTTGAGATGCAGCAAGTGACTTCAGATTCAAGTTCATATGATTTTAGTTTAGGTTTAAACATTTTTTAATGTTTATCCCAGTAATGAGGGACATGATTTTTCGATCCATCAATCAAAGGTGTTAATCATAAGCAAGAGTTCTAAATGTTATGCAAGGAAAAGAGAATTACTAACATCCTGTAGGAGCTGTACGATTCATTCCATTACTGTTCTTGGGGCTCATGGAATATAGAAAGGGCTACATACAACCTTAAGCATTTGTCAATGATCATGCCAACAACAGGGCATAGATATGATATTATTTTGATCCATAAGAAATAAAAGTTGAGATACATAAAGGGTATTAAGATTAGAAAGTTAGGGTAGATCTCTGCTTCTTTCAGTGATTAACAAAGGAAATCACAAAGAATGATATTTGTTAAGATGTTAAGATGAGGGCAGCTAGGTGACACATTGAATAGTGTACCAGCCCTGGAGTCAGGAGGACCTGAGTTCAAATTCAGTGTCAGACACTTGACACTTACTGGCTTTGTGACCTTGGGCAAGTCATTTAGCCCCAATTGCCCTTCCTTCCTCCCTCCCCCCCAAAAAGCTCTTAAGATGGATACTTAATGACTTAGTATCTAGAGAGGAGAGCTGAAAAAAGTATACAGTCTCCAAAGAGCCAAAATATATCATAATCATATATAGCCAAAATTTCTTATACCAAGAGCTGGTTGAGTTCTCCAGTGAGGTTAGCACCAAAGGTTTCAGACTTTAGAAGAAAGAACTAAATTTTAAATGCCCATTTAGATAGTTGGAATAATCCTCAGAATAAACAATTTATTCTACAGAGATTTATTACTCACCTATAAAATACAAGACTTTGTGTTAAGTGACAGGGCAATAAAGGCAAAATGAAATTGCCCCAGTTCTGGAAGAGCTTATGCTCATACCCACTTGAAAATATGTATCATTTCACCACTTAAAAATCTTCAATGACTTCATAGGGTCTATTGCACAAAGTCCAAATATACTAACTGAGTAAGGATCCAATAAAGCCCTAACCTACCTGCTCAGCTTCATCTTACAGTCCTCTGTTTTATGTCTTTGAGGTTTCATCCTTGTCCATTTGCAATATGTGGCCAAGAAACATATTCTGATGGAATAACACAAGTGACTACATCCAAATTTGTAGGGACAAAAAAAGCTCTTTTCATCCCTTGAACTTTTTGTGGGTGTATGTGTGTAGGAAGGGACTGATGAGGCATTGTGAGGTCAAATTTTGAATCATCATAAATCTCTTTGAGGAGGCTGTGTACTATTTTGGATAAGATACAATTAGGAAAGAATCCTTCATAGATAGGATCATTTGGTCACTCTCAAAGATAAATCTACTGCCATTTTATTCTGTATAATTAATACAGGAGATCTTCCATGACAGCAGATTAGCATTAGCAAAGATATACATCCCTGGTTTATTCTTCACTTGATAATTATGTAATTTTGGACAAAGTTATCACTGTTGTAATACCTATCACACAATATTATATGTTATTAGCATAGGCATAGGTCATACTTTATTGTAGTTAAGCTTTTAAGATTGTGATTTGCATCCTGAATCAACAAACCCCAGGAAAATCTTGTATTCATTTTAATTTTCAGTCAATTATGTAAGTGGGAAATGTGAATTGATGTAGAAAATTATCTAAGAAGCTCACATATTAAAATCTAAATTATTTTATCTAAGCTTCTCTTGATATACTTCTATTTCTGTATCTATATCTATGATACATACACACATGTATATGATGATGCTCCCTACCCCTAGTAAAGTAATAGAATTTCAGAGAGTACTGCATCATATGCCCACTTTATCATTCTTACAAAATCTTTAACAGAATTATATACATATATATGTATATATACATACATACATACATACATATATGTGTATATGTGTGTATGTGTGTATACATACATACACATATACACACATGCACAGACACATGCAAACATATATATGTATATATATATATATACATGTACACACTTATACACATATAGATATAATGCCCTTGAATATATAATAGTATGTATCTACCTATATCATTGTGTATATATAAAATGATATATGAGATATATATCACATGTATGGTGTGTGTGTGTGTGTGTGTGTGTGTGTGTGTGTGTGTGTGTAAAATTGTGTTAAAGATTTTGGAGGCATGAGAAAGTAGGCATATGATATAGTACTTTCCAATTTTGTATTACCTGACTGGGGGCAGGGAGAGTCATCATATCATTTTGTAGGCTTCCCTTCTCTGAGATATCTTAAAATTGATCCCTCAATTCTTTCAAAATTGTGGTTTCTCTTTATTGGAATCCCTCTCTGTATGTTCTTTATTTACTTTAGTCAATAATCCTGATTTTCTCTTCTTAAGAGCCATTTCTGATTCCTTCTATAAAGCAGTAGAACCTAAGTAAGAATATGTACTTTGTAGTTTCTCCATCACCAATTATGAGAATAGATCATTTTAGAATTCTGAACAATTATCTTGGGCCCCACACTAAATTTTCCATAAACTTGTTTTCCCCTTTGTTGTTTTTCATTATTTTATGAAGTCATGCTAATGATGGTGTGATCCTTTACCATCTTTCAGTGCAATGATTTTTAATGAGTTTATGTTCTAAACTGATGTTCCTCTTGAATGCCCCCATCTTTGGCAAAGAGGTTAAGTCTCCTGTGTGAGGAAATTTCTAGGTTTGGGGTCATTTTTTTTTCTTCTTCACTGTGGTGACTCTTTGACACCACTTTAGCCTTTATTGAACATTGTTATTGACAAGAAAAAGGTGGTTTTGAAAAGTTTCAAATAGTAGTCACTTCCTATCTTTTAAGATATAATCAACTTAATTTTTGTAATTTATTTTTGTTTTAACTCTCCTGTGCACTTATGGTACACAGGTCTTTTTATATTATGCTGTTATCTATATTAATTATCTCTCCTATTAGAGTATAAACTATTTGAGATCATGAATATTCTATCATTTTGTTTCCACCAGAGATTAGTATAGTGTTTTATATAGAAATTATTTAATAAATATGTATTTAATTGAATTCTTAAAGCAAATTAAAAGAAGTGGATATGGAAAGGAATTCTCAATATTTATCTAGATGCTTTGAAAGATATTATACTAATTGTTTTTGAGGCAATTGGGGTTAAGTGAATTGCCCAGGGTCACACAGCTAGTAAGTGGCTAAGAGTGAATTTGAACTCAGGTCCTCCTGATTCCAGGGCCCATCTTTCCTATCCACAGTGCCACCCAGCTGCCCCTTTATACTAACTTTTAAATATAAAACTCAGGCCTTGTTTATGCATCTATTCAGCAAAATGAATTAGCATCCACAACACCATCATTACAGAATAAATCATAAAAACAATTATTCACCTGGGTTGGAAGTATATGCCTGTAATTTTTCCTGTTGGAGATGCAAAGCCTAGTAGATCACTTAAGCTCGGTAGTTCTGAGTTGTAGGAAGACTAAATAGATAAAAAGACAACCGAATAGATATATGATAGAAATATATGACACATCTATATAATAACAAAGATCTAAAAGTGTACATACATACCCACATAGCTATCTGCATGTATGCATGTTTATTTGCATACATTGGGATATGTATAGCCATATTCATATAGGTATATACATATATACCTACCCACATACAGATATGCATGTATATATATATATATTTACATGTGTGTGTACACACACATATACATACATACATGCACACGCAAACACACATTTATACATATATTCATATATGTATACATATATACATATATACACATATATATCATATATATGTACATAGGCACAAACATTTATGCAGAGGAATGATGCCAGTGGTAAATGCTTTAGTGTTATCAGAAATTATAAAAAGATAAGGCTGGGCAGGGAGCAAACAACTGTTAGAGGAGCTGATGGGAAAGATGGGGAGAAAGAGACAGAGACAGAGAGTCAGAGACATAGACAAATATCTGTTTCAGAGGGTATTATGCTAATATAACAGAAATGTTATAACTAACATTTTGTTAAATTCTCTTCCTTCTAGTGTGTATAATGTTTACTTCAATGCTGAGGTTAAGCACTTGACTCACTGGTCATGGAGATACTCTCTATTTCCTATGTGATCTACCTTGTTACATATTTTAAACAAAACATAGGAACACTTTTCTGCAAATAGTACATATCCAATAGATTCATTTAGCACTTATTTTAAATTCACATGTAGCATTAGTCTCTTTGTTTTCTTTTATTTAATATGTGACAATCATTAATAACATTGAATGCCAGAGACAAAAATGTCATTGGGCACTTAAATACAGTACAATTCAATAAATAGATGTTAACTTGTATTGAATTGATAAAGTAGAAAGTAATTTGTAGTTCAGTGGAACATACTACTGTGAATGGCTGGTGCAACTCAGAGCTTTATAGTCTTAATACATGCAGCTTATTCTTAACTCACTTAATATGAGTCTATAATTTCATTGTTAAACTATAAATAAATAATGAGGGAGCCCATGACTTCCAATTATAGAAATCTTTCATGCCTCTTCTAATTTTTTTCTTGTTGAAATATTGGTAATAGCATTACCATTTAAGGAATCAAACTGTAAGGTACTTTACTAGTTGCAAAGACAGTGTTATAGCAAGTAATTCATATTATTAATGTAATTGTCTTATATTACAAGTCAGTATTTCTAAATAATATTTTTTACAGAACTGCAAATTTATTTATTGCTATTCAACATTTGATTACGAAGTACAGTTTCATTCTACTCTAGTAAAAAATTCTTTTGTCCACAAAATAGTCATTTTGTTTTATTAACTAGAAAATAAAGTTATATTATACATCTATACCAATTATTTTTGTCATACCATTTAAGAATAGTACCTTATATTTTTATAATACTTCACAGGGTTTCAAAGCACTTCCCATGCATTATATCTATTGAATTGGAAAGAAAGAATGTTTTCACAAAATGAATACTATACTTGGAGTCAAAAGAATTCTGTTTCATTACCAACCTGGTCCTATATAGTCTTATTCCTCATAGTATTTTTCTCAGTCAATGACCTTTCATAATAACATAATTACATAATAATTACATAATTATGTAATACATAATAACATTATTTCCAAATTCCATAACCTAACTACAAAATAATGCTCTAAATTTATTCTAAAAAATAGGCAAATCAGAGATTAGTCCAGTTCTTTGTCTTCACTGACTCTTCCTTACCACCTCCTCTTGTCCATTACTCTGTGAACTCTTACCCTTGTATATTTTCTAACTGATTACAATGGCTTATCTCACTGACCCCTTCTCTAATCCAATGGCATAGTGTCACACAAAGAACATCTAGATATGCTCTGTTCAATTTGATTTCTACAAGCAAGTTGCCTTCAGTGATGATGTTTTGCTAAAATATTGCTCTTCCCCTCTTTTAATATGTTTTATTGTTACAATTTCCTACATTACATCATTGTCAATTCCCAGCAATTATGCCCCCAACCCCTCATACAGAACTTTTATTTTTTTAGTTTTAATGCACTTTATTGATGCGTTTTATTTCTGCATCATTTATATTTCCCAATATTTTTCTCCTCCGCCCCATCTCCATTATAAAGAATAGTCTCTTGTAACCAAAAACAAGAAAGAGAAAAAAATATTTGCCCAGAACTTGCCAACATATCAATTTATAGTATATCAATGTGATATAATCCAATTATTTTATAAGGAATGAGTAAGTGGTTGGTTTCAAAGAAACCTAGGCAGACATGTATGAATTGGTGCAGAGTGAATTGAGCAGAACCATGAAACCAGCTTTAACAATGACAATATTAAAATGACAAATAGCTTTGCTGGAATAAGGAACTGTAATCAGTGTAATGAAGGTTATATATCTACATCTATCAATAGGAATATGTAGAAATGTATAGAATCAAATTTATAGAAATTTGTCTTGTTTGACAATATCTATCTGTAACAAGAATTTTTTTTTCTTTGTCAGTTAAGGGTGTATGAAGGCAAAGGCAGAGTTTTGCTGAATGAAAACATGATTTTTTTTAAAAGGAATTGTGATGCAAGAAAAAGAACGTTGAACTCAGAATTGGAAGACTTGAGTAAAAAATCTCTCTCTGACATTTTTAAGCTGTGTTACCTTAAGCAATTCATTTAATATCTCTAAGCCTCAGTTTCTTCATCTAATGAATAAAGAGGTTTGAACTAAATGATCTTGAGGTCCTTTCTATTTCTATGTTGTGATACGGTGACCTTACAGGTTTGGAGATTATACCATATTTGAAAATCATATGCAAATTACTACCATTTTAGAGAGTGAATATTCTGGCTGATAAAAAGGGGAGAAAATATGCATTGCATATAGAAGAAATAGATGAATTTGTGAAAGGTACGTGGTAATACTCCTTTCACAGGTCAACATCTTAGTAGCTATAATAATGAGAAAAACAACAAAATAACTTTTGGGTTTTTCTTTTAAACTGTTAAATATTCATGTGCAATGAAACTATTTTCATACAGGATATTATCAATTTGGTTTCCAACAGACTCAGAAAATGGATTTTTACATAAACAAAATATCAACTTGTAAATAATCTAAAGTGATATGCTTACTATAGGTAAGTAATATGATGGCTGAAAGAAGTGAAACTGGTGCATAATTGTGAAGAAACAGCTTTCAGAGACAAAAATTTAAGATGACCAGGTTGAGCCCAATTAAATATCTGAGGATGCAGATTCTTCAGGTTATTTGATTACAAAACTCAAATAACTGAACACTATGTGCAAATTAAATCTTGATTTTTTTAAAAGATAATTGAAGTGAGTTACCAGACTTCTCAACCCACAAACACCAAAGACAACAGCGAAGGTTAGTGGGAAAAACTGCAGGGGACAGAGTTCGTGGTTCGGCCACTACCCCAGGGGCAGTGGGGGTGGTGCAGCTACAGAACTACAGCTACAGTTACTTCCAGCCTCAGGCCTACCTGGTGGGAGGAAATAAGTGGAGAATCAGATGAGGAGTGCAGAGCTTGCTTAAGATTTGAGTCAGGTCTGGGTTGACAATTCTTGGGGAAGGAGGAGTGCTGGTGTGGCAGAGCTGGCTGTATATAAATAGCTCTGAAATCAACAGCGCATCCCCTCAAGCTTGGGACAAAGTACTCTTTGATCTACAAGCAGTCATACCCCGCTGAAAAACTCAAGGGTCAAGTAGGTTGGCTGGTAAGATGGCCAGGCAGCGAAAACGCACTCAGATTCAGTCTCAGACTTTGGAATCTTTCTTTGGTGACAAAGAAGACCAAAACATACAGCCAGAAGAAGTCAACAAAGTCAAAAAGCCTACATCAAAAGCCTCCAAGAAAAATATGAACTGGTCTCAGGCCATGGAAGAGCTCAAAAAGGACTTGGAAAAGCAAGTTAGAGAAGTAGAGGAAAAATTGGGATAAGAAATGAGATTGATGCAAGAAATCCATGAAAAACAAGTCAATGACTGGCTAAAGGAGACCCAAAACAATACTGAAAAAAATATTGAAGAAAACAACACCTTAAAAAAAAGACTAAGTCAAATGGCAAAAGAGCTCCAAAAAGCCAATGAGGAGAAGAATGCCTTGAAAGGCAGAATTAGCCAAATGGAAAAGGAGGTCCAAAAGACCACTGAAGAAAATACTACCTTAAAAATTAGATTGGAGCAAGTGGAAACTAGTGACTTTATGAGAAATCAAGATTTTATAAAACAGAACCAAGCCATGTCTATCAAAGTTAGTCATCACACTATGTGGCTGTAACTGTATACAATGTTCTCCTGTTTCTGCCTCCCTCACTCAGCATCAGTTCATATGAGTCATTCCAGGTTTTTCTAAAGTCTACCTGCTCATCATTACTTATAGCAAAATAGTATTCCATTATATTCATATACAACAATTTGTTCAGCCATTCCTCAAATGATGGGCATCCCCTCAATTTCCAATTCTTTGCTACCACAAAAGAGCTGCTATAAATATTTTTGTACATATGGGTCCTTTTCCAATTTTTATGACTTCTTTGGGAAATAGCCCTAGAAGTGGTATTTCTGGGCTAAAGGGTATTCACAATTTTATAGCCCAAATTGCCTGATAGAATGATTGGATTAGTTCACAACTCCACCAACAATGCATTAGTGTTCCAATTTTCCTACATCTTTTCCAGCATTTATAGTTTTTTTTTTTTCTGTTTTTTAATGTTAGCCAATTTGGTAGGTATGAGGTGGTACCTGAGAATTGTTTTGATTTACATTTCTCTAATCAATAATGATTTAGAGCATTTTTATGACTATAGGTATCTTTAATTTCTTTGCCTGAAAACTGTCTGTTCATATCCTTTGGCAATATATCAATTGTGGAATAACTTGTATTCTTATAAATTTGACTCTGTTCCCTAAATGTTTTAGAAATGAGGCCTTTATCAGAGACACTGGTGAAGAAAATTCCTCCCCAGTTTTCTGCCTTCCTCCTAATCTTGTTTGCATTGGCTTTGTTTGTACAAAACTTTTCAATAATAATAAAGATTATCCATTTTGCATTTCATAATGTTCTCTATCTCCTGTTTGGACATAAATTCTTTCATTCCCCATAAATCTGACAGGTAAACTATTCCTTGCTCTCCCAGTTTGCTTATAGTATCAGTCTTTATATCTAAATCATATACCCATTTGGACTTTATTTTGATATATGTTGTAAGATATGTGTCTATACCCAGTTTCTGCCATACTGTTTTCCAGTTTTCCCAGCAGGTTTTTATCAAATAGTAAGTCCTTATCCCAGAAGCTGGATTCTTTGTGTTTATCAAAGAGTAGATTACTACAGTCATCAATTACTGTTTCTTCTGTACCTAACCTATTCCACTGATCCACCACTCTATTTCTTAGCCACTACTAAGTAGTTTTGATGATTGCTGCTTGATAATGTAATTTAAAATCTGGTATAGTTAGGCCACCTTCCCTAGCATTTCTTTTCATTAATTCCCTTGATATTCTGGACCTTTTGTTCTTCCAGATGAGTTTTGTTATTATTTTTCTAGCTCTATAAACTAATTTTTGGTATTCTGATTGGCATGGCACAAATAAGTAAATTAACGTAGGTACAATTGTCATTCTTATTATATTAGCTCAGTCTAACCATGAGCAACTGATGTTTTTTCCAATTATTTAGATTGACTTTAATTTTGTAAAAAGTGTTTTGTAATTGTGTTCATGTAATTCCTGGATTTGTTTTGGCAGGTAGACTCCCAAATATTTTATTATGTCTACAATAACTTTAAATGGAATTTCTCTTTATACCTCTTGCTGTTGGGCTTTGTTAGTAATATATAAAAATGCCAAGGATTTATGTGGGTTTATTTTATATCCTGCAACTTCGTTAAAGTTATTTATTATTTCAAGTAGTTTTTTACTTGATTCTCTAGGATTCTCTAAGTATACCATCATATCTGCTGCAAAGAGTGATAGCATTGTTTCCTCTTTGCCTATTCTAATTCCTTCAATTTCTTTTTCTTCTCTTATTGATAAAGTTAACAATTCTAGTACCACTTTGAATAAAAGTAGTGATACTGGACATCCATGTTTCTTATTGAATCCCAATCCCATTGGAAACATTTCTAACTTATCCCCATTACATATAATGTTGCTGATGGCTTTAGGTAGATGCTACTTATCATTTTAAAGAAGACTCCATTTATTCCTATTCTCTATAGTGTTTTTAATAAGAATGGGTGTTGGATTTTGTCAACAGCTTTTCCGCATCTATTGAGATAATCACATTGTCTCTGTTAGCTTTGTTGTTGATATGATCAGCTATGTTGAAAGCTTTCCTAATATTGAGCCAGCCCTGCATTCCTGGATTAAAACCTACCTGATCATAGTGGACTTTTCTTGTGGTAAGTTGTTGTAATCATTTTGCTAATATTTTATTTAAAATTTTTAATCTTTATTCATTAGCAAAATTGGTCTATAATTTTGTTTCTCTATTTTGACTCTTCCCAGTTAGGTATTGTACCATATTTGCATCATGAAAAGAACTTGGGAGGACTCCTTCTTCTACATAGTATTGGAATTAATTTTTATTTAAATGTTTGATAGAATTCCCTTGTAAATCCATCTGGCTCTGGAGATTTTTTCCTAGGGAGTCATTGATAGCTTGTTCAATTTCTTTTTCTGAAATGGTATTATTTAAGTATTTTACTTCCTCTTCTGTTAATCTGGGCAATTTATATTTTTGTAATTCATCCATTTCACTAAGATTGTCAAATTTGTGGGCATACAGTTGGGCAAAATAGTTCCTAATTATAGTTTTAATTTCCTCTTCATTAGTGGTGAATTCACCCTTTTCAGTTTTGATACTGGTAATTTGGTTTCCTTCATTCTTTTTTTTAATCAAATTAACCAAATGTTTATCTATTTTATTGATTTTTTCATAAAACTACCTCTCAATTTTATTTATTAGTTCAAGAGTTTTCTTAATTTCAATTTTATTGATCTCTCCTTTGGTTTTCAATATTTCTAATTTGGTATTTAATTGGAGATTTTTAATTTGTTCTTTTTCTAGCTTTTTTAGTTGCATGCCCAATTCATTTATCTCCTCCTTCTTTTATTTTATTCAGCTAAGAATTTAGAGATACAAAACTTCCCCTAAGAACCACTTTTGCTGCATTGAATAAGTTTTGGTATGTTGTCTCATTAATGTCATTCTCTTCTATGAAGTTATACATTGTTTCTGTGATTTCTTGTTTGACCCACTCATTATTTAGGATTAGATTATTTAGTTTCCGATTGATTTTTAGTCTATCTTTCCATGGCTCTTTATTATATATAATTCTTATTACATAATGATCTGAAAAGAATACATTTAATATTTCTGCTATTCTGCATTGGATTGTGAGGTTTTTATGCCCTGTTGTATGGTCAGTTTTTGTGTATGTTCCATGGACTCCTGAGAAAAATATATCTTTATCCCCGTTCTCTTTCCATTCAATTTTCTTGAGAGGTCTACCATATCTAACTTTTTTAAAAATTCTATTCACCTGCTTAACGCCTTTCTTGTTTATTTTGTGGTTAGATTTATCTAGTTCAGAGAGAAGGAGGTTGAGGTACCCCATTAGTATTGTTTTGCTTTCTATTTCTTCCTGTAAGTCCCTTAATTTCTCCTCTAAGTATTTGGATGCTATACCACTTGGTGCATGTTTAGTAATGATATTGCTTCATTGTCTATGGTGCCTTTTAGAAGGACATAGTTGCCTTCCTTTTCTCTTTTAATTAGATCTATTTTTTGCTTTTACTTTGTCTGACATCAGGATTGCTGCCCTTGCTTTTTTTAAACTTTGGCTGAAGAGTAATATATTCAACTCCCGCTTTTTACCTTTACCCTGGGTGTATCCCCATTTCAAATATGTTTCTTGTAAACAACATATTGTAGGATTATGGCTTTTAATCCATTCTGCTATCTGCTCCTGTTTTATGGGAGAGTTCATCTCATTCACATTCACAGTTATGATTTCTCTCTGTGCGTTCTTCTCCATCCTATTTCCCCCTGTTTATGCTTTTATTTCTCCCTTTCCCCTTCCACTCCTCAACAAAGTTTTGTGTTGACTGCTGCCTTCCTCAGTTTACCCTCTCTCTTGATTCCCCTTCCTTATCTTATCATTTTCCACTGGCTATTTCTTCCCTCCCTTCTGACCACCCCCCTCCCTTTTTTCCCCCTTTCCCCCTCCTACTGCCTGTAGGACAAGTTAGATTTCTATACTTATCAGAGTATGTTATTCCTTTTTTGAACCATATCTGATGACAGTAAACCTCAAATACTGCTCTTCTCCCTCCCTTCTTTCCTTCTACTATATGGGAGAGTTGATCTCATTCACATTCACAGTTATGATTATTATCTGTGTCTTTCTCTCCATCCTAACCCCACTACATTTACACTTTTTCCTTTCTCCCTTTCCTTCATAACTTGAGTTTTGTTTTTGACCACCACCTCCATCAGTATGTCCTCTCTTTTATCAGGCCCCCCTCCCTTTTCTTTCCCTTTTCCCCTCCAAATGCCTGTAGTCCAAAGTTAGATTTCTATACCTGAGTATATTATTCCCCCTTGAGCCAAGTCTGCTGAGAGTAAAGTTCAAACAGTGTTCATTTCCCTCCCTTCTTTTCCTCTACTGTAATATGTCTTTGTGCCTCTTCATGTGATCTAATTTACCCTTTTCTGCCTCCTCCTTTTCTCTTCTCCCATTACAATCCTTTTTCAGTGCTTAATTAGGTTTTTTATCATCACATCAAAATCAACTTAATCCCACCCCCACTGTTTGTGTATTTCCTTTATGATGTAATAAAGATACATTGCTCAAGAGCTGTAAGTCTTATCTTCCCATGTAGGGTTGTAAACAGTGTGTCCCTTTCGAATAGCATAGTTTTTTTTATTTTATTTTTCCCCTTTCTCTTACCTTTTTGTTCTTCTCTTGAGTCTTCTATTTGAAGGTCAAATTTTCCATTGAGCTCTGGTCTTTTCATGAGGAAAATCTGGAAGTCCAACATTTCATTGAATGTATAACTTTTCCCCTGAAAGATTATGCTCATTTTCAATAGGTAGTTGATCCTTGGTTGTAATCTAAGCTCCTTTGCCTTGTGGAACATCATATTCTAAGCCCTCTGATCTTTTAATGTAGAAGCTGCAAGGTCATGCATAATCCTGACTGTGGTTCTACGATATTGGAATTATTTCTTTCTGGCTCCTTGCAGTATTTTCCCCTTGACCTGATAATTCTGGAATTTGGCTACAATATTCCTTGGCATTTCAATTTGGGATCTCTTTCAGGGGGTGATCAGTGGATTCTTTTGATGACTATTTTACCCTCTGGTTCTAGGACCTCAGGGCAGTTTTTTTGTTGATGATTTCTTGAAAGATGTTTTCCAGGCTCTTTTTTTTCATCATGGTTCTTAGGTGGACCAATAATTATTAAATTATTTCTCCTAGATCTATTTTCCAGGTTAGTTGTTTTTCCAATGAGGTACTTTACATTTTCTTCTACTTTTTCATTCTTTTAATTTGGTTTGACTGATTCTTGATGTCTCATAGAATCAATAGCTTCTGGTTGCCCAATTCTAATTTTTAATGAATTATTTTCTTCAGTTGGCTTTTGTACCTCCTTTTCCATTTGGCCAATTCTACTTTTTAAGGAATTGTTTTCCTCGGTGTACTTTTTTCTATTTTGTTAATTGCATTTTAAAGGAATTGTTCAATTTTTCTTCTACCTCTCTTATTTGACTTTTAAAATCCTTCTTGAACCCTTCTAAGAAGGCTTTTTGGGCTTGAGACCATTTCATATACCCCTTTGAGGTTTCAGATGTGAGTATATTGACCATGTTGTCCTGCCCTGAATTTGTGTTTTCATCTTCCTTGTCACCGAGATATTTCTCTACGGTCATTTAGTATTGTTATTATTATTATTATTGTTCATGTTGTTTGCCTTTTTCTGGCTTTTAAAGTCAATCTCTGCTTCTGGGGCCCTGGGGGCACTGTCCTACACCTCCTGTGCTGGGGAATAGGTGCCTGGTTACTGGTCTTCTGTGCTGGGGCCTCAGGTGCTGGCAGCCAGATGTTGTAGTGTTCTGGTAGTTTACCTAGTGCTGAGCTAGAGTTGGTGGTGGTGGCTGGTATATACCTGATGTTGGTGCTTGCCTGCTTTTACATCCTGGGGCTCAGGATCTCATGCTGGTCCACTGAAGTGGGGTTTACTGCTGACATGCTTGGATGCCTCGCATCCTGTACTGGTCCCCTTCAGCCACAGCAAGTGAAACCTTTCCCATTAATGCCCCTAGGCTCCCAAGCTAAAAGACTGCTGTACCCCATGTTTCTGCTGACTCCACTATTCAGGATTTTTCCTGGGGCAATATTCTCTGGGTTTTTCAAAGTCTGTATGGGAGAGTGAGAACAACTTACTGTTTAATGCACCATCTTGGCTCCCAGAAGTTTAAATAGGTGACTTTCAAAGTTTCAGTCTGTGGGTTTGATAGCCCTAGGAGCAGCTGGTGCTGTTGCAGCAGGCCTTGAGCAAGATTGTGCTTTTCTTTCACCTACTTCTGACAGACCCCCTCCTGAGCTGAGAGGTCTGGGAATCACCACTGCTGCCAATGATTCAATCCCCTGGGAGCTGCTCTGGCTTTGCTGTGGACCAGTCTGGTCTGGTGCAGCCTGTGCACTGGACTATACTCCTCTCTCAGCTTGGTGCAACAGACCCTTTCTGTCTATCTGCCAGTTTGTCTTGGGCTGGAAATCTGCCATACTCTATCTCTTTGTGGATTCTGTTGCTCTAGAATTTGTTCATATTTACTTTTTAGAGGAACTTGAAGGTGTTTGGGAGAGAGCTCAGGTGAGTCCCTGCTTTCATTCCACCATGGGAGATACCATGCATATACATACATATATATATATATATATATATATATATATATATATATATATGTGTGTGTGTATATATATATATGTATATATATATATATGTGTATATATGTATATATATATGTATATATATGTATATGTGTGTGTGCGTGTGTGCGTGTATATAAATACATATATATATATATATATATATTTGTCTTTTTCAGTCTTTTGACAAAAATATTTCTTCTTGTTTCATGGAATCATTATATTCCATTTATTCTGTTATAATTTTTAGAGAAATATGTTGCTTGAAGAAAGCTTTGTTCTTCTTTTGTTAAGTTGTTAATTCTTTTTCCAGTCTTTTCTCTTGTTTTTTCCTAATTTTTTCTGGTTTATCAAACAATTTATTTATAAAATCATTTGCAAAATTATTTTAACATTTTTTAGATCCTTACTGTCATTCCTCCCAATAATTCTAGGTGAATGCATGTCCACTCTGTGCTTACCTCTGAGGTTTTGCTTGTAGATGTCTTGGAGTCATTTTCTTTTTCTGAGGTTGTGTGCCATATCTCATTATCATAATTACAGCTCTTTCCAGTGGGGTCTTGTCATTTTTTTTTCATTTTTTCAGCATGACTGCCTCACTTCAGACTTTACTTTAGGTTCAGGTTCTATTGATGTCTGGAGAGAATGTTTGGGCCATACTTCATCTTGTTTTGTATTCCCTGCAATGTGATGCTGCTTTCTCCATTTATTGAGTGCTGTGTCCTTTAAGAATATCATGGACAACTAATGCTGGGGATATTGGAGCTTTCAGCCTTCTCAAAGTAATCTGATCCTGGGTGATATCTAATTACTGTCATCCTGGTCTGATCTTTGCAGACTCTTGACCTAAGTCAGCCTCTATTTGAAGATCACCAAGAAAATGGTATCCATAACCTCTTACCACAAACCATTCCACTTTTGATGAAGCTCAAATGTTTAGGAAGTTTTAACAGAGCCTAAATCTACTTCTGAAACATAAAGCCATTACTTCCTGTGTCTGTTCTCTGAGACTGAAGAGAACAAAACTAGTAACTTTTCACAGGAGAGGCCTTCAGATTCTTAAACTTCAATATCTTGTCTTCCCTCTTCTACAGATTAAATATATCCAGTTCCCACAATGTATCTTAGATGACTCAGACTCAAGGACCTTCACCATCCTGATTGCCCTTGTCTGAATGCTCTCTAGCTAATCAATGCCATTCTTAAGCCTTAATGCCCATAATGAAACACAATACTTCAGATGATGTCTGATGAGGATAGCCTATAATGGGACAATCATTTTCCTAATCCTGGAAACTCTTAAAGTAGCCTAATATCAAGGTAATCTTTTTTGCCTTCCATATCACATTGCTGATTTATATTAAGCTTGCAATAGACTAAAATAAATAATTTTTTTAAAAAATGGCTAACTATATCTCTCCAACTTTTCTTATGAATTTTCTGTACTAAAGTGCAAGATTTGGTATTTGATGCTATTGAATATCCCCTTATTAGATTCAGATCAGTGCTCTAACCTGTTAAGATACTTTTGGATCCTGACTGTCATTCTGTGAGTGAGCTATCCTTTTCAGCTCTGTGTCTTTTCTAAAATGATCAACTTTCCATCCACAACTTTCTCCAAATTATTGATAAAAATCCTAAACAGCACAGTGATAGGCACTGATTCCTGCTGTTCTCCACTTGATACTTTCAGAAAAATTGATATTGAAAATTGAGTTGTGCCATCCAACCAGGTCTTATTCCATCTGATTAGATTGGTATCTAATCCAATTCTTTCTACCTTCTCCACAAGAAAAGTATGGCACATTATTAACAGCTTTACTCATATCTAAGGATACCATATTGACAATATTCTCCTCATTCACTAGTTTATTACTACTGTAAGAAAGGAAATTAGTTTCATCTGGCAAGATCTGTTCTTGATGAACTCTTGCTGGATCTATGTAATCATTACTCCCTTTTTTAAGATTCACCAATTATCTCTTTTCATAATCTTTAGTGTTGGAGAATTTTCATGGGAATGAAAGCCAAGCTTACTGGAGGATAATGTTCAGATTTGTTCTCTTTTCTCCACTTTTTGAAATGAGGTCACCATAAACCCTTTTCTGATCTTTATATATCTCTTCTATTTTCTCAGATATTTCAAATGTTGTTGACAGTGGCTCAGAATTCATCACTGCCAATTCTTTCAGTAAACAAAGAAGTAGTTGATGTAGGCCAGCTGACTTAAATTTACCAAGGTCTGTCACTATCTGTTGTTGTTGTTCAATTTTTCTTCAGTCGCGTCCAACTCTTTGTGACCCTATTTGTGGTTTTCTTGGCAAAGATACTCTGGTGTGGTTGGGCATTTCTTTCTCTAGCTCATTTTACAGAGTAGAAAACTGGGGCAAACAGGTTTAAGTTACTTGCCCAGGGTCACATGGCTAATATGTGATGTCAGATTTGAACTCAGGAAGAGGAGCCTTCCTGACTCTACATCCAACAATCTGTCTAGCTGTCCTCTGTTACTTATATTGAATTTGGCCCTTCCCTTTTAAGTGATTTTGTATTCATAGCTTGATTCTAACTCTGGAGCTATAATATTGAAATGCCAATCTTGGAATCTTCTATGACTGGGTTGGTTCACTGGCAGATTCTGACCTCGCTTGTAGCTTTCCTTAAATGTAGGTTCTGGGCAGAACCTTCCAACCTTCAGTCAGAGGGAAGGGCCCCAGTGGGGCACATGGTGTTTCTGAGTTGTGAGACCCAGAGATGAAGTCATTTCCTAGAATTATTACAGTAACTGAAGTGGGGTAGAAATTCCCATCAGAAAGAGTGAAGCAACCACAAACCATGTGAAAAAATACTCCAAATCACTAACAAGAAGGGAAATGGCAATTAACAAAACTCTGAATTTCCATCTCTCAACTATCATCTTATTAAAAGAAGGAAGGTTACAATTTTTGCAGAGATTGTGAGGGGACAAGCACACTGATGTATTTCTGATGGAGCTGTGAATTGTTCCAACCATTCTAGATAGCAGTTTAGAACTATATCCTCTGCTCCAAAAAATAAACTGTGAATAATCTGTCTCAATGATACCACTACTATACAAATCCCCCAAGGAGAACAAAGATGAAGACAGAGAATTCATGTACAAAAATATTTATAGTTACAAATTTTATTGTAGTAAAATAAGAAGAAATTGAGTGTCAGAAATTTTAAAAATGGCTCAACAAGTTACTGTATATATATGTAATATTATTGAAATATAAGAAATGACAAAAAATTAATTTTTAAAAACCACAAAAACTTATATGAGATTACACAGAATAAGATAAGCAGAACCAGGAGAACCATTTATATAATGACTACCATGTTTTAAAAATAAAATGCCATGGAAAGACATAAGAATTCTAATTATTTCTATGAATAATAATAACTCTGGAAGACTGATGATAAAACATGCCTCCCCCGACTTGGTAGAGAGATGATCGATCAGAGACGTTTAATGAGACACATTTTCAGAAACAGCTAAGTTATGGTTTTCTTGTGCTTTTTTTATACTTATTTGTTTCAAGGGAGGCATTTTATTTTAGGAAAGAGAGTAATGGGAATTGAATGGGAGATAGTTATAGTAATGAAAAAAGAAGAAGAAAAGGAAAGAATATCAATAAATAAACTGGAAAACACCATGAGGAAAATAGAAGTTCAGAAGGAAAGACAAGCAAGGGAGTGTTGTTATTAAAATTATTAAGGATCATATATGTATATATACACATATACATACACATATATGCACACACATATAGATAAATATAACATTTAATACTGACACTCCCTTGATCATCTGTGTTCCTTTCTGATCCTCTGTTTTGAACCATTCATCCCCCTCCTGGCTGTGCTTCTGACTCTGGGTTTTGTTACCATGCCTCAGCTGCCTTTTCACCCTGAAACTTCTCTCTGTTCCTGGGACTTTCCCTTCCTGGAGCATCCCTTTACTATAACGGTCTCCTCTCATTGTTGAGTTTCTTCTGTGGTCCCCATTTTGGAGATGGGCCTAAGCCAGGCATGCTTAATTCCCTTTCCAATTGTGCTTCTTGCTGGACTTTTCCATCATGTCCCTTTGCCACTTAGGTGTACACCCATCTTTTTTTTCCAATCCCTTCCCCCTTTTTTGTGCCTGTTGTCTTCCACCAATAGAATGAAAGCTCCTTATGGACGAGGTCTTTTTTTTTTTGGTTGTTTTATATTCCTAGAATTTAGCCAAATACCTGGCACACAGTAAGTGCTTAATAAGTGCCTGCTGCCTGCTTGTTTCCTTAAAAAATGTATGTAATAACGATTTAAAGTTTTATATAAAATTCTTATTTCATTTTTTTATATATGGAAGTTCATACATAGTGATATTTGTCAAGTCCATAATAACAAGAGAATATACAAGCAATATAAAGAGGGTCACTGTGATTTTTAATTTTGGGGTTTAGCTAATCGTATGATGTTGTCAACTCATCATCTTCACTTAAAACCCTCTTTGCATCTTTGTACAACTTGCTTATTTTTGATAGCATCTTATTTTTTGGTGACATAGGTTAGAAATCTTTGATACATTGTCATAGCTCACTCCTGTCCACTAAAGTATTTCAGATTGTCTACCACTCTATTAAAATGTGTTCAAATGTCATCCTACTTAACAATATCAGGTCTCCTTGTATAAGTTCCCACACCTACCACCTCCTTCAAAACACTCTTCATTCCTATCAAACCTAGCTACTCCAACATCTACCATATCTCCAGCTATTCTTTCATCTTGCTAGTCACAAACAACTAGGTAGCTTAAAATATATATATTTTTTTTTAATTTTCAGTTTACAACACTCAGTTCCACAAGTTTTTGATTCCCAAATTTTCTCCTCCTACAACTCCTCTCCCTCCCACCAAGATGGCATGTAATCTGATATAGGTTCTACATATACCTTCACATTAAACTTATTTATTTATTAAACTTATTTATTATTTCTTCTTTATAAGAAGAATTACAACCAATGGAAGGAACCATGAAAAAGAAGAAACAAAACCAAAAAAAGAAGAGAAAAAAGGAGAGAGCGAATAGTGTGCCTCAATCTGCATTCAGACTCTGTAATTCTTTATCTCCACGTGGAGAGCTTTAGAATCTTGTATGGGGTGGCTAGGTGGTGCAATGAGTAGAGAACCGGCCCTAGAGTCAGGGGGACCTGAATTCAAATCCAGCCTCAGACACTTGACACACTTACTAACTGTGTGACCTTGGGCAAAACACTTAACCCCAATTGCCATGCCTTCCCCCCCTCAAAAAAAGAACCTTGTATTGCTAAGAAGAGCCAAATCTATCAAAGTTAGCCATCATGGATACCATGGGTCTGTAATCATGTATACTGTTCTCCTGGTCCTGCTCTCTGCTCTCAACATCAAATCATAATTCTTTCCAAGTTATTATGAAGTCTGTCTCTTCTGCATTTCTTATAGCACAATAGTATTCCATTATATTCATATGCCACAGCATGTTTAGCCATTCCCCAATTGATGGGCAACCCCTTGAGCTCCAATTCTTTGCCAACACAAAAGGAGCTGCTATAAATATTTTTGTACATATGGGTCCATTTTCCACTTTTGTGATCTCTTTGGGATACAGACCAAAAAGTGATATTGCTGGGTCAAAAGGTATACACATTTTTAGAGCCTTTTGGGCATACTTTCAAATTAATCTCCAGAATGGCTGGATTAGTTCACAACTCCACCAACAATGTAACAGTGTTCTTATTTTCCCACATCTTCTCCAGCATCTATCATTTTCCTGTTTTGTCATGTTAGCCAACCTGACGGGAGAGATGTGGTACCTAAGACTTGTTCTGAGTTGCATTTCTCTAACCAATAGTGACTTAGAGATTTTTTTCATGACTATAGATAACTTCAATTTCTTTATCTGAAAACTTCCTCTTAATTTCCTTTGACCATCTATCAATTAGAGAATGACTTGTATTCCTATAAATTTGACTCCATTCTCTGTATATTTTAGAGATCAGGCCTTTATTAGGGACACTGGTGATAAAATTTCTTTCTGAATTTTCTTCTTCCCTCCAATCTTGCTTGCATTGGCTTTGTTTGTATAAAAACTTTTCAATTTAACATAAACAAAATTATCCATTTTGCATTTCATAATGGTCTCTATCTCTTGTTTCATCATAAATTCTTCCCTACTCCATAAATCTGACAGATAAATTATTTGTTGCTCTCCCAAATTGTTTATAGTTTTGGCCTTTTTGTCTAAATTGTGAATTGATTTGACCTTATTTTGCCATACAGTGTAAGATATTGGTCTATGCCCAGTTTCTGCCATACTATTTTCCAGTTTTTCCAGAAGGTTTTTTTTTTGTGAAATAGTGAATTCTTAACCCAAAAGCTGGATTCTTTGTATTTATTAAAGAATAGATTGCTATGGTCTTTGATTATTGTGTCTTCTGTACCGAACCTATTCCACTGATCCACCACTCTATTTCTTAGCCAGTACCAAGTAGTTTTGATGATTGCTGCTTTATAATATAGTTTAATATCTGGTATGGCTAGGATACCTTCTCTAGTATTTCTTTTAATTAATTCTCTTGATATTCTGGAACTTGTGTTTTTCCAGATGAATTTTGTTGTTATTTTGTCCAGTGCTATAAAATAGTTTTTGGTAGTTTGATTGGTATGGTACTAAATAAGTAAATTAATTTAGGTAAAATTGTCATTTTATTATATTAGCTCAACAACCATAAGCAACTGATGCTTTTCCATTTATTTAAATCTGACTTTATTTCTATGAGAAGTGTTTTGTAATTGTGCTCATTTAGTTCCTGGGTTTGTTTTGGCAGATAGACTCCCAAATATTTTACAGTGTTTACAATAACTTTAAATGGAATTTCTCTTTCTATCTCTTACTGTTGGGCTTTGTTAGTAATATATAAGAATGCTGAGGATTTATGTGGGCTTATTTTATATCCTGCAACTTTGCTGAAGTTGATTATTATTTCAAGTAGTTTTTAACTTGATTCTCTAGGATTCTCTAAGTAAATCATCATATCATCTGCAAAGAGTGATAACTTGGTTTCTTCTTTGCCTATTCTAATTCCTTCCATTTCTTTTTCTTCTCTTTTTAGTAAAGGTAAAATTTCTAGTACCAAATTGAATAATGGGGTGATAATGGGCATCCTTGTTTCACCTCTGAGCTTGCTGGAAATGCATCTAGCTTATCCCTATTACATATTAACCTTGCTGATGATTTTAGGTAGATGCTACTTATCATTTTAAGGAAGATTTCATTTATTCCTATGCTTTTTAGTGTTTTAATAGGAATGGGTGTTGTATTTTGTCAAAGAGCTTTTTCTGAATCTATTGAGATAATCATATGGTTTCTGCTAGTTTTCTTATTGATATGATCAATTATGCTGATAGTTTTCCTAATACTGAACCAGTCCTGCATTCCTGGATTAAATTCTGCCTGGTCATAGTGTATTATTCTAAAGATAAGTTGCTGTAATCTTTTTGCTAATATTTTATTTAAATTTTTTTCATTTATATTCATTAGGGAAATTGGTCTATAATTTTCTTTCTCTGTTTTGACTCCTCCTGGTTTAGGTATTAGCACCATATTTGTGTCAAAAAAAATGGTAGGACTCCTTCTTCATCTATTTTCCCAAATAGTCTATAAAGTATTGGAATTAATTGTTCTTTAAATGTTTGATAAAATTGGCTTGTAAATCCATCTGGCCCTGGAAATTTTTTCCTAGGGAAGCTTAAAATATTTTTAATCAGATTCATCAATTGCCTAGTTTACTCTGGAGTTTTCTAAAAGCAGCACCCCTAGGTCTTCCTTCTCAATGCTCTACCAAAATTGTGTGCCTTTCTTAGGTTTTTATCATATTCTAGTTGATATCAGTTATCAATGTATCTGCCAAATTCCCATCCAAAAGTATGCTCCACAAGGGCAGGGACCATTTTGTATTCTTTTTAGTCTACAGCAGCACCTAGCAGAGTGCATTGTTCAAAGAATTTATTTAAATTAAATTGAAATTAATATTATCTGAAGACAACAGAAACTAGGGAATAAGGAGGGAATGTAGCCTCAACAGTAATTTATTTATTTTTATTTTTTTTTTCCATTTTTTCCATACTTTATTATTTATTTAATTTTTTTTAGTTTTCAGCATTGATTTCCACAAGATTTTGAGTTACAAATTTTCTCTCCATTTCTACCCTCCCCTCCCACTCCAAGATGGCATATATTCTGATTGCCCAGTTCCCCAGTCAGCCCTCCCTTCTGTCACCCCACTCTCCCTTCCCCCCATCCCTTTTCCACTTACTTTCTTGTAGGGCAAGATAGATTTCTATGCCCCATTGCCTGTATATCTAATTTCCCAGTTGCATCCAAAAACAACTTTTTGTGAGCATCTGCTTTTAAAACTTTGAGTTCCAAATTCTCTCCCCTCTTCCCTCCCAACCCACTCTCCCTAAGAAGGCAAGCAATTTAACATAGGCCTCACATGTATCATTATGCAAAACTCTCCCATAAATAGTCATATTGTGAGAGACTATATTTCTCTCCATCCTATCCTATCCCCCTTTATTCAGTTTTCTCCCTTGACCTTGTCCCTTTTCAAAAGTGTTTGCTTTGCATTACTTCTTCCCCCTCTCTTCCCTCCCTTCTACCATCCCCCCTTTTTTATCCCCTTCCCCCTACTTTCATGTGGGGTGAGATATCCAATTGAGTGTGTATGTTATTCCCTCCTCAAGTCAAATCCTATGAAAGCAAGATTCACTCATTCCCCTTCACCTGCCCCCTCTTCCCCTCCAATAAACTGCTTTTCCTTGCCACTTTTATGTGAGATAATTTACCCCCTTCTATCTCTCCCTTTCTCCCTCTCTCAATATATTCCTCTTTAATCCCTTAATTTTGTTTTATTTTTTTAGATATCATCCCTTCATATTCAACTCACCCTGTGCCCTCTGTCTATATATATGTATGTTCCCTTCAGTTACCCTAATATTGAGAAAGATCTCATGTATTATCCACATCATCTTTCCATGTGGGAAGGTAAGCAAAACAGTTCCACTTTAGTAAGTCTCTTATGATTTCTCTTTCTTGTTTATCTTTTCATGCTTCTCTTGATTCTTGTATTTGAAAGTCAAATTTTCTATTCAGCTCTGGTCTTTTCACTGAGAAAGTTTGAAAGTCTTCTACTTTATTAAAAATCCATATTTTGCTTTGGACACATCATACTCAGTTTTGCTGGGTAGGTGATTCTTGGTTTTAATTCTAACTTTTTTGACCTCCAGAATATCATATTCCAAGCCCTTCAATCCCTTAATGTGGAAGCTGCTAGACCTTGTATTATCCTGATTGTGTTTCCACAATACTCAACATATTTCTTTCTGGCTGCTTGCAGTATTTTCTCTTTGACCTGGGAATTCTGGAATTTGGCAACAATATTCCTAGGAGTTTTTTTTTGGTATCTTTTTCAAGAGGCAATAGGTAGATTCTTTCAATTTCTATTTTATTCTCTGGCTCTAAAATATCAGAGCAATTTTCCTTGATAATTTCTTGAAAGATGATGTCCAGGCTCTTTTTGTGATCATGTTTTTCAGGTGGTTCAATAATTTTTAAATTATCTCTCCTGGATCTATTTTCCAGGTCAGTGGTGTTCTAAGGAGATATTTTCCATTGTCTTCCATTTTTTAATTCTTTTTGTTCTGTTTTATAATATTTTGATTTCTCATAAAGTCACTAGCTTCCACTTGCTCCTATCTAATTTTTAAGGTGGTATTTTCTTCAGTGATCTTTTGGACCTCCTTTTCCATTTGGGTAATTCTGCCTTTCAAGGCATTCTTCTCCTCATTGGCTTTTTGGAGCTCTGTTGCCATTTGAGTTAGTCTATTTTTAAGGTGTTATTTTCCTCAGTATTTTTGGGGGCTCCTTTAGCAAGTCACTGACTTGTTTTTCATAATTTTCTTGCATCACACTCATTTCTCTCCTCAATTTTTCCTCTACTTCTCTTACTTGCTTTTCCAAATCTTTTTTCAGCTCTTCCATGGCCTGAGACCAATTCATATTTTTCTTGGAGGCTTTTGATGTAAGCCGTTTGACTTTGTTGACTACTGGCTGTATGTTTTTATCTTCTTTGTCACCAAAAAAGACTCCAAAATCTGAGTCTGAATCTGAATCTGTTGTCAACACCTGTTCATATTCCCAGCCAACTACTTGACCTTTGAGTTTTTGTCAGGGTATGACTGCTTGTAGAGTAGAAAGTCCTTTGTCCCAAGCTTCAGGGTTTTGTGCTGCTGTTTTTGGAGCTACTTCTACACAACAAGCTCTGCCACACCAAAGCTCCTCCTCCCTCAAGAACCACCAACCAGGACTGCGACCCAGATCCAAGTAGGCTCTGCACTCCATCTCTGATACACTGCTTAATTCCTCCCACAGTGTGGGCCTGGGGCCTGAAGCAACCATAGCTGGAGCTCTGGAAGCCACCCCAGAGCTCCACCTCTTCTGCACCCCCAGGACTGGGGCCGACCATGAACTCTTTTCACTCTGATCCAGTAGTTTTTCCACTAACCTTCTCAGGTGTCTTTGGCGTTTGTGGGTTAAGAAGTCTGGTAAATGCCACACCTCAATGATTCAGGGCCCTACCTGTTCTGCCTGGCTCCCAGTCTGTTTGGTCCTGGTACAGCCCATGCTAGGCTGTGCTCCATTCCACTCCCACTTCCATGTGATAGACCTTTCCCAGCGACCTTCCAGGCTTTCTTGGGCTTCAGCCCTGCTTCCCTCTGCTATTTCATGGGTTCTGCAGCTCTAGAATTGATTCAAAGCCATTTTTTACAGGTGGGGGGACCTGGGGGAGAGCTTAAGTAAGTCCCTGCTTTCCAGCCACCATCTTGTCAACGGTAGTTTAAAGAAAGTTGGTATAATAGAAATGGCTAATCACCCAGTATTATTCATCATAAAGAATGACATGGAATTAGAATAATGATAAAGTTCCATTTTTTCATATGTTGTGTCTTTATCCTTATAGTTTTCTACTTCTCTTTTTCCATTTCTAAGTTTTTGCCAGTCTCCCTTTCTCTTGTATAGATGCAGGCCCCCTTGAAACATCTCTCCTACCTCAGCTACCAGTGTATATTGGTACCCTAATGTATATTACTATTTTACTGTATCTATTCTAATTTATGGTTTTGATCTCCCCATTATATTGATCCACATTCCAGACTAAGGCTACAACCTATGAATTTAAAACATTTCATTAAAATGGAATGGTAGGGCAATAGTAAGCAATTGGATTAAGTCTTAAATACCCTTCATTCTATTTCTCAGTGGCTGCTACCTGCAAGCTTCTCCTGGAATTACTGGAGAACTCCAAATGGTCCTTTTTTTTCTCCCCAGTCTAGTGGGGAAGAAATAAATCAGTTCATGCACACATAAAATGCTAGATTAACATTTATCAGCCTCTATCTTATTATTTTTTGTTTCCATGCTTCTGAAGCCACCTTGGGTGCTTTATTTAGTTTCTTGATACAATCAATGAAGAGGACCTTCTCTTGGAGAAGCATTCCTAGGAGGAGTATTCACTTCCTTCAAGAAACAGAGAGGAAACTTATGGTCATGTCCTCTTATTTTCTTTGCCAGTCTTGTAGGGACCCTTGCACTACCTTGTATATAAAGCTGACATCTGCATCCATAGCATGGATTAGATATAACTAAGGCAACATTTCTGCACATATCTCTGCACCTCCCCTGCCTGTACCAAGGTCACTTAATCAACACAACCCTGTATCTCATAGTTTCTATCCTCTTTCTTTTAAACTACATATGATAGAGATGTACCTACTTACATTAATGCATTGTTGGTGGAGTTGTGACCTGGTTCAGCCATTCTGAAGAAGAAGGTGGAACTATTACCAAAGGGCTGTAGAATTGTGCATATTCTTTGACTATGCTACTAGGTCTATACTCCAAGGTGATGAAAGAAAAAGGGAAAGGATTTATATGTACCAAAAAAAATAGCATCTCTTTTTTTGTGGTGGAATAGAATTAGAAATTGAGAAAATACCCATCAGTTGGGAAATGAATGAACAGACTGTGGTAAATGATTGTGCTGGAATACTATTATACTCTAGGAAATAATGAGGAGGATACTTTCAGAAACACCTGGGCAAACTCATATGAACTAATACAAAATGAAGTATGAAGAACAAGGAGAATATTTTACACAGTAACAATACTGTAAAAATGATCAAATGTGAAAGACTTAACAACTCTAATCAATACAATGATTCAGGACAATTTCAAGGACTCGTGATGAAAAATGCATCCCACTCCAGAAAGGAACTGATGAACTCTGAGAGCAGATTGAAGCATACTTTTTTCACTTTATTTTTCTTTTTTGCAACATGACTATATGGACATATTTTGCATGACTTCACAAATATAATTGATATCACATTGCTTGTCTTCTAAATAAGTGGGGGAGGGAATGGAGGGAAGGAGAGAACTTGGATCTGAAAATTTTAAAATTAATATTTAAAATAAATTTTTAAAACAAATTTATCTTCTCCATAAACATCTACACTGGACAATAATAGTATGAGATATTGCCCATGCACAGGTTTATTAATTACAGGAGGTAATTAATAATAATATTAGTAATAATAGCAGCTAACATTTATAACCAGTTACAATATGCCATGTCTAGACTAAGTGTTTTAGAACTTTTATGTCATTTGATCTTCATAACAACTCTTGGAAGGCAGATGCTATTCTGATCCCAAATTTACATTTAAGAAAACCGAAGCAAAGGTTAAATGACTTGTTCAGTGTCACAAAGCTAGCAAATGTCTCAGGTTTGATTGGAACTCAGCTCTTCCTGATGCCAGGCCTGGTCTATCTACTATGTTCCCTAACTGCCCCATGTAGTGTAGCCAGAAGCTAAACCAATAAGTAAGGCTATTTGAGGTCCAAACACCTTTAATCTATTCAAGACCACAATGCCTGCATATTTCATTTCCCCATTGCTGTTTCTTTCTTCTCTACTTCAAATAGTACAGCTGACATTTAAATAGTGTGCTAAAGATATAACATGTGTGGAATATGCAGTAACCTTATGAGATAGGTGCTATAGGTATTAAACCTATCTAAAAATGAGTTAATCGATGGGCAGTGAAGTTAAACAATTTGTGGTGGTCACACAAGCAGCAAGAATCAGAGATGGAAATCAAATCCGGATCTCTGCTGCTTCTATTATATGAGAACACTTCATGTACTGTAGAAAGAAGAATATACACATTTTTTTTTCCTGGAAGGGACCTCAGAAGTTATCTAGTTCAACTATTTCATTTGGTAGATGAAATGCAGAATAAAACAAAACCTGACTCCCAGAGAGGTTATGGCTTACCCGGGGTCGTGCAGGTAGTATGAACCAAGTATATCCCATTCTACATCTAGTGCCCTTTTAACTATTCCACACTGTGTCTGAATATTGATGATGTTACAAGCTTGTTAGCTGTATGTAGAGAAAATAGATCTGAATTTCCTTGTTCTTTCAATTTGTCCTTCCTCTCTTTGACTTCAAATAGCTTTATGAGTTGAAACTACTGGGCCCAGCAAAAATAAGTTAATGAGTCAAGCCTCCACAAAGTAGCAAACTGTCCCTTATTTTACACAAGAAAAAACATGTGGCATCAGTAAGAATTTCATCTTTTGCACTCCTGAATGATGGATTGATGCTGTATGACTTCAGCAGGAAGTAAGGCAGTTAATGTTCACCATTTGCTTCTGGTAAAGGTTGGTAGCTCCTTAAAAAACAACAAGAAAACTTATTTTCAGTAATGCAGTGTAAAGAGAGATGCTGGGAGACTTTGGCACTGGATTTTATTATTTGTGTGACCCTGACCTAATCATTTAACTTTCCTGGACTCACCTTATCAGTAAAGTGAGCAATTGGAACTAGATGACTCCTAAGTTCTCTTTCAGGCTCTAAAAATATAATCCTATATTCATATCTCACCATAAAGGGCCAAAAGGAATATATATATATATATATATATATATGTATATATATATATATATACATGCATACATACATACATACATGCACACATACATATGTACATACGCACACAAATATACACATGTATCAATCATGAACCAACTTTATTGAATAAATTGAAGAGGGAGCTTTTAGTTATTATCAGCATAGGCCATGTTGTACAGTAGCAAGAGCACTGGAATTTGAATCTGAAGACCCGCAGTTGAGGCCTGGTTTGGATATTGTGCAGCTATATAACTGTGGACACTTGAAAAAGGGACATAATAGTACTTGCACCATCTATTTCAGAATCATTGTGAGAAAGTTTTTTTTTTTTAATTTTAAAACAAAAAATTGTAAACTATTACTTTTAGCACTCAACACCTTCAATTCTTCCCTTGAGGCAAAGTTAAATTAAGTGGATGATATGAGGCTATAGTTAAAATCCTTTCATCTCTAACAGCCTACTAATGAAGAATGCCTCTTTTCCCAATTATCATACATATAGTGCCACAGGATACAATCCTTCAGGCAACATTTTGCAGCACCATTTTGTGTGAAGAAAGTGAAATGTGGATAATCATAATTTTGAAGTAGTTTGACAGAAATCAGATTAAAATCAACATCTTAGGACATATATCAGCAATTTTTGTTTTCAGTAATTTCTGAAGGCATACATGAATTTAGTCCAAAAGATGATAACATTTAGAAACAAAAGATATAAATTAAGGAAGTCCACTTTCTTAGTAGGGTATGGGAGAGAATTGTTATCCAAACAAGGGAAAGAGGTAAACATAAAGGATAAAATAGACAATCTAAATTAGTAAAACAACAAAGTTTTTTATACAAAATCAATGCTGCTAAAATAAGAAAATAAACCATTGAGTGTGAAGGAGTTAAAAAATTTGGGCATCAAAAAGAAGGAAAAATATAAGGATTTATTAAGCACCTACTATGTGCTAGACTATGTATTGAAGGCTCTACAAATATTATCTCATTTAATCCTAAAAGCCACCTTGGTAGACAGGTACTAGTTTTATTCTTGTTTTATAGATGAGAGAACTGAGGGAGGCACTTAAATGACTTGCTCAGGGTCACATTGGTAGTAAGTGCCTGAGGCAACATTTGAACTGAAGTCTTCTTGACTCCAGGTCTAGCCTTTTACTTACCATGCCATTTAGCTATTTCAAAAATGGCTGAAAGTCTGAAATCCATGATGCATAAGGAATTTACATAAATATACAAGGCCAAGGGTAATTTTCTAATAGATAAGTGATAAATTGATATGAATTATTTAAAAAGAATTAGGAATTAACAATACCCACATGCAAATATATTTCAACTCATTAATGATAAATGCAAATTAATACAACTGAGGTTTCAACTCACAACCTGAGAATTGTCAAAGATGATGAAATTACTCGGAACAGTCCATACTGAAAGAACTATGGAAATATAGATTAACTCATTATTATTAGAGCTGTTGATTGGTTCTACCATTTTGGGAAACTATGGGAATTATCTGAGAGAAGTGACTAAGGTATTTATACCGAATCACTGATTTTACTACTGGCTGTAAACACCAAATAGATAAAAAGTCAAAACAAAGGACCATGATATACTGAAACAATTCATATTAATATGATACCAAACAGCTGGAAACAAAGAGGGCACATATTAATCAAAGAATACATAAAATGATATATTAATGAAATGGAATGTTATTTTGCAAAAAAAAATCTACCGATAAACAATTATGATAAAAAACTGAAGATCTATATGAACATATGAAAAGTGAGATAAGCAGAATCAGAAGAACAATATCTTTGGTGATAGCAATAGTCTTGGTCTGAGGGTAACTATAATAAAATATTTCTCCCTTTGTTTCACAAGGAGGTGGACACTATAGGCACAGATTTCTTTCAGCTTGACAAATATTCTTTTTTGCATCAGTTGGTTTTACTTTTTTGTTTGTTTGCATGTTTTGTCTTCATTACAAGCAAGGGATCTTTTCCAGGGTGGTGGTAGCAGTTGGGCAGTGGGAGGTTAATAGCAAGAAATGACTGTTAGATCAAAGCAAAAGGCATCAATAAAATATTTATTTTTAACATATCTAATCAAAATAAGGTGGAAGCTACTTCAAAAAGCTTTCTTGAAGGAATGAAGGTCAGAGTTTTGTTCAGAAGTGGAGCAAGTCAAAGACTGATCAAAAGGACATGGGGTAGGAATAGAATTTGGTCATGGATGCATAAATTTAGAGACATCTCTATCCCAAATGTTCATACAGATGATTTGTGCCTGACTTGTGGTAAAGCCTTTTCAGCTCATATTGGTTTGATCAGCCACAGTCAAACACACTGTACATTAACCCCAATATCATGATGTCATTTTGGTCTTTTTTGAGCACAAAGGACAAACAACAACTGAAACTAGCACCAAACGAAACCCTAAAGTATCCAGCAAAATGTATGCTCCTTGAGGTTAAGCATATTTTAATTTCATGTTTACTTCCCTACCCTAGCCAACTGTCTTATACATCATAGAAATTCAGTAAATAGGGGCAGCTAGGTGGTACAGTAAGTAAAGCACCAGCCCTGGAGTCAGGAGGACCTGAGTTCAAATCTGGCCTCGGACACTTGACACTTGCCAGCTGTGTGACCTTGGGCAAGTCACTTAACCCCAATTGCCCTGCCTTCCCACCTCCAAAAAAAAAAAGAAATTTAATAAATGCTGATTGGATTGGATCAGATCGCTGCTCATCTACACTATGGGGTCTTGCTTCCTAGCCATGTTTTATATACACCTTACTAATGGTCTTTTGGCTGAAGTTAATCACTATTGCCACCCAAAGGGGAAAAGAGAGGAGATAATTGGGCTGAGAGTAGCCTTTGCTTGTTTATTCCACTACAGTCACTGCCTGATAAATTAGGCCTAATACTCTGCAGAAATGTTCCAATCTTCTCTGTAATTACTTACTGTATATGGCATACAATGGATGTGCCCTTAATTACTTTGCTATAAGAACAGAAGTGTGGAATGCACTGCTATCTACATAAAATTGAAAAGGCACTGTATATTCATGAAATCTAAGATTATATTTAGTGTGAAATGGTTTTTGAAGGTCATAAGCAAACCTGCAAATTAAAAGTCACAGATAAGTCCTATTCATGCTTTTTTTTCTATTGGGTAATATAAATAGTTTAGACTGAAAAATCATAGTCCTATGGATAGAAATAGAAATATGTTAAATTTGACTACATTGAAATTCCTTACCACATACAAATTTTAAAATTAAGTTATCTTTTATGATCATTTTCTCTTTTAAACTGCCTACATGATTCAGTCTAACATGTAAAATGGAGGAGCCTTAAATTAAGTACAGTGGATTAGTATTTCTGAGTTAGAGCAGAGGCAGTTTGAGCCCAGCTAATTTTTCATATCTGCTCTATTAACCTCATAGCACTTTAGAACAAAAGTAGCCCCTGCACGTGTCATTTAAATGAAACAAATGCTATCTATCTGTCAAAATGCTGATTTAAACTAGACCCTTAAAGGAAAGGCCAGCATCTGAAGTAAAATGGATAAACTATGAGCCACTGGCAAGTGACTCTTTAACATCTCAGAAACATCACATTACATGACATATGAAACTTGGCGTTTGATGAATGTTTTTAGTTGATCTACAAATGCAATAGCATTTTATAGTATGAATAACATTTGCAAAATAAGTATTTTATATTCTATGGCATCCCCTCTCACAAGGGACAAACACCTTCTCTAGTGAGTAATGTCAATGATTTCTAATTAAACTGAATGCTTCTCATTTGATATTCAGGCCATTCATCTCTTTAGATGGAAAAACAGATAACATTAAACTGGAGTTCCAAATGATTTTTCATTCAGCAGATGCAGCCTTTATCTATGCTCTCCCAATATGACATTTTAAATTCAAACAAATATAAATTTAGAAAAGAAATTATCTGAATTCTGTTATTATTTTCTGGAAACTGGAATATGTTATTTCAACTCAGACTTATTTTTTGTTACAGTCTTTTGGCTGAGACATAAAAGCCTTTTGGGAGACTATTGATGCTTCCAGATTTAACAATTTGAATTTGCCCCTGAACTGATGGGTGGATATTTTAGTGGACAGAGTTACCAAATAAAAACTTGAGACACCTCCTTTTTCCAAAAAGATATTTTTGCATACCATTCACACAGGGCTTTGTTGTACTTGATAGTCAATGACCACTGCTTTTATATTTAAAAAGTAATTAACTGATTGTTTTTATTTTTCTACAAAAGATAATTCCCAATAAATTGGCAACAAAACAAAATGAAACATGGTTTTCGAAGCACTTCCTCAATAAACCTACTGGATTAATGATTATTGAAGGAAAAAAGATGGTATGGTGGACTGGGTAAAGAATTTAAAATCAGGTAATGTGAGACCAAATTTTTCCTCTGTCACTTACTATGTGTAATTCCAGGCAAGTCACTTAATTTTTCTGTGCCTCCTTTTTCATATATAAAATGAGTGGTTGAGTTAAATGCTCACTAAGATTGATTCTGGCTCTTAATCTGTAATGCTAATAGCCATTTAACTATGACAGTATGGTACTAATGTTAACCAATATATTGCTTCTTCAAGCAGACTTTACCTTTTGTAGTCATTACATACATTGCTCTTTTGGTTCTGCTTTCTTTCATCTGTGTCTTTTCACACAAGTCTTCCCGTGTTTCTCTGAATGACTTATATTCTCTGCCTTTATCATCTGGTAATATTTTTTTTACATTCTTACCAACATAATATAACTGATATTTTATTGTTGAGCATGTGTTTTGTACCCAGTTTTGTCCTTATTATGAGTAATTCTTCTATGAAATTTCATACATATATGGAATTTTTTCTCGCTGTTAATGATCTCTTCAGGGTTATGGTGCTAAGACTAGAATTGCTGGGTTGGATTATGAATAATTTAGTAACTCTTTTCACATGATTCCAAACTGTTTTCTGAAACCATTGAAGAAATTCATAGCTTTAGTGAAAACTTTTGGCAGATATTCAGTAGCAATGAATTGGTGTGTGTATCTTCTCATAGTCCTTATAAGAGTTTATTTTCCTATATTTTAGGATCCTTTCAAACTTGATGGTATGAACTAACATTAGATTTTAAAAAAAAAATATTTTCTGGTTATTAGTATTTTGATATAATTAATTATAGTTTATATTTCTTCTTTTATATTTATTTATTCATGTCTTTTCCCACTTGTTTACTGGGGAATGATGCTTAATTTTATATATTTATATTGATATACTATTGATATTGGCTTATTATATTTTTATTAAAAATTAATGCAAAGAAAATCATGTTAGGAAAAGAAAAGCATTTAATGGGAAGCATAATGGGTTTTGTTTTGAATATGCTGATTTTGAAAATGTTACAAAAAATCAAGTTGAAAATTTAAATAAATTAGTGATATTTAACTGTATTTCAGGACAGAGACTAGGTCTTAAAATGTAAATCTGCATAAAGATGATAATGGAAAACGTGGGAACTGATGAAATCACCAAGTGAGATGGTAAAGAGAGAAAAGAGAAAGAGGGGATATAGACAGAGCCTTGGGAAACACAGTGCATGTGACAAAGATGAAAATACGTTAAAGAAGCCGATAAAGAAATGATCAAACATTTAGGAGAAGACCAAGGAGAAAGCAGTGTAAAGAAAACCAAGAGTGTATATTGAACATCCAGGAGGAGAAGGTTGCCAAGGAAAGGAAGGTTGAGCAAGGAAAAGAATTGAGGAAAAGCCATTTGATTTGGCGAATAAGAGAACACTGGAACTTTAGATAAGATAGTTTCAGTTGAGTGATGTGGTCAGAAAGCACATCACTGAGGAGATAGAAGAGAGTGAAAAGAGAGAGACTGGAGGTCCCTAGAGCTGACTTCCTGAGAGTTTAGCAGTGAAGGGAAGGAGAAGTATTGGACAACCTAGAGGTTATAGTGCAAACCATTGGTTTAGTCTTCTCCTTCGCCTTTTCCTCCTCCTCCTCCTCCTCCTCCTCCTCCTCCTCCTCCTCCTCCTCCTCCTCCTCCTCCTCCTCCTCCTCCTCCTCCTCCTCCTCCTCCTCCTCCTCCTTCTTCTTCTTCTTCTTCTTCTTCTTCTTCTTCTTCTTCTTCTTCTTCTTCTTCTTCTTCTTCTACTACTACTACTACTACTTCTTCATCCTCTTCTTCATCTTCTTCTTCTTCATCATAATCATCTTCTTCTTCTTCTTCTTCTTCTTCTTCTTCTTCTTCTTCTTCTTCTTCATCATCATCTTCTTCTCTTCTTCATCTTCTTCTTGGATATGACAGAGACAAAAGTATTTGTAGACTCAAAAAAAGAAGCACCCCTCCCACCACAACCACCTTTTCCAGGACCATTTCTAGTTTACACAATTTTCCATTCTGGAATGAGGACATTTAGATTGTCTCTTTTCAATTTTTAATTTGGTTTATTTTTAGTGTTTTAGTAAATATTCATTGATTTCATTTATGCTTTCAGTTTTGTTGGCATGTAATTTATCAGATATGAATGGATTGTGACCTCCATAATTTCAATGAGGCAATACATCCATTTGAATGTATTTCAAATAATTTTTATTATTTCCTTTTAAAAATGCATATACTCTCTTTTTTATTTTGATTTCCTACTCTCTCTCTGTCTCCTATTTTCTCACCTTTTAGAAATTCAAATGGATAGTTTATTTATTTTGTTAGTCTTTTAAAGAAACAATTCAATTTAATTCACAAGTTCAAATCTTTTGGATTTTTTTGTTGTTTTAGTTTTCATGCTTTCTACTTTTGTGCTTGATTAGAGATTTTACCTATATCAGCACTTTGGAGTAGCAAAGACTGGGAAACAAATGAAATGCCTACCAATTGTGCAATGGATAAACAAATGTTGGTAAGAAAGTTACTGGCATATCACTGTGTTGTAAAAAAAAAATGAAGTATCATGGAAAGACTTACATAAACTGATGCAGAATAAAATAAGTAGGGTAAACAATATGCACCGTGGCTAAAAAGGAATAGTTCTTCCAACTCTAGAAACATGATCCTATGTGTTCTTTTTTTCTCTTTCTTCTATTCCTCTCCATTCTCTTATCTTCAACTTCTTTGTTTTTGTCTACGCCAGTATGATAGAGGAAATATTGCCTAGGGGATAGATTAATGAGCTTTGAGAAATGAAGAACTGGATCTTAGCTCTGAATATATATATATATATATATATATATATATATATATATATATATATCATTGAGCAAGTTATATAATACCTTAATGTGCAGAGATGATCAGATCTAATGGTCAGAGATTTGACTACTAAACTTTAGAAGAGTTGCTATCTGTGGTAGTCCAGGGAGTTCCCATGCTGTTCCATGCTGATGTAGTCACATATATATTCCTCCTTACTTAGCGACAGCATTTTTTTTTTTGCAGACGCACACTAAGTTTTTAATGGTGTTCTCCCTTTAATCTCATTGATATCTCCAAATGTTCAGTGTTGACAATTCCCAAATCTGTATTTTCATCCTTAAACTTTATTACAAACTTCAGATGACAATCCCAGTCTGCTTATAGGGTGTGTTACAATGAAGGTCTAACCTGTATCTCGATTTCAGCAAGTCCAAAATCTTTATCTTTTTTCCTAAAAACCTTTTTCTCCTTTTCACCTTACTTCTGTTAATGGAATCACTATTCAGTTACCAATTTTTGAAACCTTGGCATCATCTTTTCTCTAATACGACAATCTATTGCCAATAGCTTGTAATACCATTGTCAGGCCCTTGTGTTACTGCCTGACCTTGGCATCCATAATCTCCTCTCCATTTCTATTGCAACAACTTCCTAGCCATCTCTCTTCATGTATTTAGATGGATAATACAAAATGAGAGAATAATCTGTAACACACAATTTTGCTGTGCACAACACACAGTAAGTGATTTATTGAATTATCTTGTAGAATAGGCTATGGAAAGGATGGAGTGCAATAATTAAAAAACAGTCTGAGTGGGATGAGAAAGATGCTAAATACAAATTTTGACTCCTCAGTTTTCTTTAGGGCCAGAGCCTTGTGCAGGAGAAATGCAAAACATACCATACCCTATGTAATTCTATTCTTCAATTGTGTTGAAGTGCTAGATTCTATTAAAAGGCCTGAGCTTTTAAAGCTGGTATGTTGGGCAATAAAAGGTTGTCAGTGCTCTCAGTCTAAGGTGATCAGTCATGTAACCAAAGCTGGTGATATGTTATGTCAATTATATAGTCATAGATTGAGAATTATTCGCCATATCTTATACATGCGTAAGGACATGAAAAGGCACCTGAAAGTCAATGGAAAACTATTATTTTCAACCCCTTAGTAAGCAAATTAGTAACATAACAATTGCTTTGTGGCCATAAACTCTCAAAGATTAAAAACTATAGCTCATGTACATTATTTCTCTATATATGAACAAATGAAGGTGTCAGGCACTGTACTGTGAACTGATAATACAAGCATAAAAGTGAAATATGTCATGCCCTTTAGGAGCTTACATTAAAAATAATTATATCTAGAGTTTATGTAGTACTTTAATGTGCAGAAAATTTTACATATATTAATTCAAGTGATTCTCACAACACTTAAAGTACTACTATTATCCTCCCTTTACAGATAGGGAAACTGAGGCATATAGCTATTAGGTGACTTGTCCAGGGTCACACAGTTTAAAAGTTTTTGAGACAGGATTTGAACTCATGTGTTCCTCACTCTAAGTCTTTCACTTTGTCTACTTCTCTACCTAGCTATCTGTTATAAAGGATGATATATCATGATATTTGAACACCCCACATAAAGCTGAGAAATGGCCAAGAAGCAATTTTGAAGCTGAGGAGTCACAGGGACATACACTAGTGATAACATAAGGGAAAATCTTAGTACTGTGTGATTTTAGAGCAAAAGGCAATTTAGCACAAAAATGTAACCTTTCATAGATGAAGAAACTACTTCTAAGAGAGATTAAGAATTCACAGCTACTTAGTGTCAGGTCTAGGATTGAATCGTAATCAATTTACCCCTAGACCATTGTTTTTTCCATTATAATAACCTTGCCTCATGAATTAACCTTTTAAAAATTTTTTTGTTATTTAATATTTTAATTTTCAACATTGATTTCCACAAGATTTTGACTTACTAATTTTCTCCCCATTTCTACCCTGCCCCACCCTAAGATAGCATATATTCTGATTGCCCCTTTCCCCAGTCTGCCCTCCCTTCTGTCACCCTACTCCCTCCACCTCATCCCTTTTCCCCTTACTTTCTCATAGGGCAAGATAGATTTCCATACCCCAAAACCTGTTTATCTTATTTCTTAGTTGCATGTAAAAACAACTCTTTTTTGAGCACTTGTTTTTAGAACTTTGAGTTCCAAATTCTCTCCCTTCTTGCCTCCCCACCCATCCTCCTTGAGCAGGCAAGCAATTTATTCAACACAGGCCACACATGTATCATTATGCAAAACACTTCCATAATAGTCATGTTGTGAAAGACTAACTATATTTCCCTCCATCCTATCCTGTCCTCCTTTATTCAATTTTCTCCTTGATCCTGTCCCTTTTCGAAAGTGTTTACTTTTGACTACATCCTCCCCAAATCTGCCCTCCCTTCTCTCATCCCCCTCCTCTTGTCCCCTTCCCCCCTACTTTCCTATTGGGTAAGATCCCCAACTGACTGTGTATGTTATGCCCTCCTTAAGTTAAATACGATAAGAGCAAGATTCGCTCATTCCCTTTCACCTACCCCCTCTTCCCTTCCATTATAACTGCTTTTTCTTGCCACTTTCATGTGAGATAATTTACCACCTTCCATCTCTCCCTCTCTCCTTCTCCCAATATATTCCTTTCTTACCCCTTAATTTCATTTTTTAAATTTTTATTTGGTTTTATTGGTTTGTTTTATTTATTATTTATTTTTTAGAAATCATCATTTCATTTTCAACTCACCCTGTGCCCTCTGTCTATACGTATATATCTATATATATATATATATCTATATATATATATATATATATATATATATATATATATATATATACACACACACACACACACACACACACACACGCAAGGTCTCATGAGTTACAGATATCATTTTTTCATGTAGGAATGCAAACAAAATAGTTGAATTTTAGTAAATCCCTTATGATTTCTCTTTCCTGTTTACCTTTTCATGCTTCTCTTGATTCTTGTATTTGAAAGTCAAATTTTCTATTCAGCTCTGGTCTTTTCATCAGAATGCTTGAAAGCCATATATTTTATTGAAGGTCCATATTTTGCCCTGGAGTATTATATTCAGTTTTGCTGGGTAGGTGATTCTTCATTTCAATTCTAGCTCCTTTAACCTCTGGAATATCATATTCCAAGCCCTTCAATACAGTAATGTAGAAGCTGTTAGATCTTGGATTATCCTGATTGTGTTTCCACAATACTCAAATTGTTTCTTTCTGGCTGCTTGTAATATTTTCTCCTTGACCTGGAAACTGTGGAATTTGGCTACATTATTCCTAGGAATTTTGCTTTTGGAATCTTTTTCAAGAGGCAGTAGGTGTATTCTTTCAATTTCTATTTTGCTCTCTGGTTCTAGAAAATCAGGGCAGATTTTCTTAATAATTTCTTGAAAGATGTTCTCTTGGCTCTTTTTTTTTGATCATGGCTTTCAGGTAGTCCAAAAATGTTTAAATTCTCTCTCCTGTATCTATTCTCCAGGTCAATGTTTTTTTCCATATTTCACATTGTCTTCCATTTTTTCGTTCTTTTGGTTCTATTTTATGATTCTTGATTTCTAATAAATCAGTAATAAATCACTGCTACCTTCTAATTTTTAAGGCAATGTTTTCTTCAGTGGTCTTTTGGACCTCCTTTTCCATTTGGCTAATTCTGCCTTTCAAGGCATTCTTCTTCTCATTGGCTTTTTGGAACTCTTTTGCCATTTGGGTTACTCTATTTTTAAGGTGTTATTTTCTTCAGTATTTTTGGGTCTCCTTTAGCAAGTTGTTGACTTGTTTTTCATGATTTTCTTATATCACTCTCATTTCTCTTCCCAATTTTTCGTCTACTTTTCTTATTTGATTTTCCAAATCATTTTTAAGCTTTTCCATGACCTGAGACCAATTCACATTTTTCTTGGAGGCTTTTGATGTAGGCTCTTTTGACTTCATTAACTTCTTCTGGCTATATGTTTTGATCTTCTTTGTCACCAAAGAAAGATTTGACAGTCTGAGCCCTTTAATGCTGCTTGCTCATGTTTGCAACCAACTACTTGACCCTTGAGTTTTTTGTCGGAGTATGACTGCTTTCAGGGTAGAAAATGCTTTGTCCCAAGCTTCAGGGTTTTTGTGCTGCTGTTTTCAGAGCTATTTCCATTCTGAGGTGGTATGATGCTCCTCTCCTGGCGTTTGCTCTGGTCTGTGAGTGAAGGCACTCCTTTCTGCTATGTAACTGGAGGACTCCCTCTCCACAGCTACCACAAAGCTCTGCCACACCAGCACTCCTCCTTCCCCAAGAAGTGCCAACCAGGATAGTGACCCAGATCCAAGCAGGGAAAAGCAAGAGAACCTTGCTTCTGTGCCAGCAAAGAGATCCCTGCACTCCCACTCTGATCAGCTGCTTGAATTCTCCCACCATCTGTGGGCCTCGAGCTCTGGAAGCAGCTGCCAGAGCTTTCTGCTGTTGCTGCCATCACAGCCACCTCTGCCACCGCTGTGACTTGGGCCAGACCATGCACTTCTCTCACCCAGATCCAGCAGTTTTCCTGCTGAGCTACTCTGTTGTCTTTGGAGTTTGTGGATTGAGAAGTTTGGTAACTTCCACGTCTCAGTGATTCAGTGCCCTGAGGCCTGCTTCACCCGGTCTACTCTGGCCTGATGTGTCTTGGTGCAGTCCAAACTGGGCTGCACTCCTCATCCAGGCTGTCTTGGGCAGGAGACTTGTTTCCCTTTGTTACTTTGTGGGTTCTGTAGCTCTAGAATTTGTTTAGAGTAATTTTTACAGGTGTTTGGAGGGATTTGGGGAAGAGCTTAAGGGAGTCCCTGGTTTCAATCTGCCATCTTCACTCCACCCTTTAATGACCTAATCTTAAAATTCATTCCACGTGAAAGTGAATTCAATGATCAGCTTGACATTTTCTTCCTCCTCATAAGAGGAATATCCTTAGGAATTCCTCAAGTATTTTCTTCCCTGTTTGCCTCCTTTCTATTAAAGCTACTAAGAAGAGCCCAATAAATATACATCTTCACTATTAGAGTTTCATTGGCTCAAACTCATAAGATAAAATGGCCAGAGAAGCAGACTAATTGATCATAAATTCAATTTATTCTGTGAATTTAAACCAGAAGTTGACTGTTTTTAAAAAGAAGTATAAAATTATTCTGGGCTATTTAAATATTCAAGGTGGAATGTTGGAGCAGTGGTTGAGAGGAGGACAGAGAAGCATAGCTAATGAATATATATGTTTATTTCCCTAGTAATTCATTTAGTAAATTTGAACTACAGTAGTCTAAATGATGCCCTAGTGGCTATGAAGTGGTAATGCTCTACCAAAAGTACTTAATTTACTTGCAGACATTAATTGGCCCAGCAAAAGTATGTGGTTAATTAAAAAATTATAGATTTTGGAGGAAAATAAAAGATGATTATATGGCTAGCCATTCCATATTATATATAGAGTCATTTTATTAAAATGCATACAATAAAAGTTGACACAGAGTTCTTTATATGGTGTGTCCCAAAAGTCTTACTGTAGTTTTTAGTTATATTAACAGCTTACTCATAGATTTAAACTTTAATAATAAGTAAAAACTTCATTAAGACTTTGAGACACACTATATTTACAACAAACTTTGCATAGGTTGGCACATTTGATGCTCATAAATGTTCCTATGGAGTAGGTAGTTTAAATATTATTACTCTATTTCATAGAAGAGGAAACACTAAGGCTAGATATGTCCCAGGAAATAAGTAATTCAATCAAGATTTGACCCCAGATCTTCCAATTTAAATGAGAAGAAATATGGTATGAAATTTGGAGTGAGAAGATTTGAATTTGATTTCTGGCTGTGGTATTTGTTAGTCATGTGACCTTGAGCAAGTTATATAAACTCTTTCAGGCTTAGGGCTCTCCAAAATGTAAAATAAATATAAAGATACTTATACCATGCACCACACAAAGTCAGTGTGAAAACACCATATGGTAATGCAGGTGAAATTATTATGTAAACTACAAAGCATTTAAAAATGTAAAATATTATCTAATGTCATAATAATTTTATAAATCGAATTACTCTCATAGACAAAAATGATTCTTTGTGTTCATTTCAACCTTGGTTTAGATTCTATTCCTTAATCTTCTAATATTTTCCTGATACCATTTATTTATTTGTCTATTTATTTCTTGCCTAGAAAGTGAAATGACCTATGCATCCCAGATGAGTAAACAAGGGAAAATTAATTTTACATTGTGAAAAAGTATGGGAGACAAACAAGAAATATCAGCAGGGATTAGCCTCTGGGCCTGATAGGAAGTGAATAATTTCTATTTTACTAATTCAAAACATATATCCATATTAGAAATGTTGCAAAAGAAAACACAAAGAAAATAAAACAAAAATAAAGAAAGTTTTAAAAAGTATGCTTCAATCTGCATTCAGAGTTTGTTAGTTCTCTCTCTGGAGGTGGATAAAATTTTTCATCATGGGAACTTTGGAATTGTCTTGTACATGTAGTTTTATAGCTCTTTGGGTATAATTCCAAATTGCTCCCCAGAATGGTTGAACTATATCACAATTCTACTCTTAGTATACACATTAGTGTACCTGTTTTTCTCATCACCTCCAGCATGTCATTTACTTTTCTGTCATGTTAGCCAATATGATAGGTTTGAGGTGGTATCTCAGAGTTGTTTCAATGTGCATTTCTCTAATCAGTAGTAATTTAGAGGATTGTTATGTAACTATTGATAATTTTGATTTCTTCTTATCAAAACTGCCTGTTCACATCCTTTAATAAATTATCAACTGAGGTATGGCTCCTATTTGTTTTCATAAATTTGACTCAATTCCATATATATTTGGGAAATGAGGCTTTTATCAAGGAATCTTAATACACACATATACGTATATGTGTGCATGTATATATATATGTGCATATATATGTATATATGTGTTATATATTTATGTATATGTGTGTATGTTTGTGTATGTGTGTGTATAATTTTCCCCAGTGTTCTGTTTTTCATCTAATTTTGGCTGCATTAGTTTTATTTGTGCAAAAGCTCTTTAATTTCTTGTAATCAAACATCCATTTTACATTCTATGAGGCTATCTATCTCTTGTTAGTCATAAATTCTTCCCTTACCTAGAGATCTAACAGGGGTGGGGAATCTGAGGCTTTGAGGCCACATGTGGCTTTTTTGTTCTTGAGTATAGCCTTTTGACTGAGTCCAAGTTTTACAGAATAAATCCTTTTATTAAGGGGATTTGTTCTGTGAAGTTTGGATTCAAAAGGCTGCAGTTGAGGACCTAGAGGGCCACATGTGGCTGTGAGGCCACAGATTCCCCATCCCTGGATCTCACAGATACATTTTTTCAATATTCCCTTAATTTATTTATGCTATCATCCTTTATGTTAAAATCATTTACCTAATTTGATCTTTTCTTAGTATATGGTTTGAGATGTTTCATGCCTAGATTCTGCCAAAATACTTTCCAGTTTTCCTAGAAAACTTCCTAAAATATGAAATTCTTAAAGTTTGGATCTTTGGGTTTAGCAAATATTAGATTACTATAATAATTTACTACAGAGTATTATGTATCTAATCTATTTGACTGATCCACCACTCTATTTCTTAACCAATTCAAGTTACTTTTGATGATTACTGTTTTGTAATATAATTTGAGACCTGGTACAACTAGTGTACCATTCTTAACATTTTTCTCATTGATTCCCTTGATATTCCTGACCTTTTGTTCTTCCAGATGAATTTTGTTATTATATTTCTAGCTTTATAAAATAATTTTTGGTAGCTTGATTGGTATTGCACTCAATAAGTTAATTAACTTAGGCAGAGTATTCATTTTTATTTTCTTGGTTTGGTCTACCCTTAATCAGTTCTCCAACTGTTTACATCTATCTTTATTTGTGTGAAAATTCTTTTGTAACTGTGTTCATATAATCCCTGGGTTCATCTTGGTAGGTAGATTTCTAAGTATTCTATATTATCTGCAGTTATTTTAAGTGGATTTCCTCTTTTATCTTTCTTTATTTTTGCTGGGTTGTGTTAGTAGGGTATAGAAATGTAGATGATTTATGTGGTTTTATCCTGCAAGTTTGCTGAAGTTCTTAATTTTTTAATTGATTCTTTTGGATTCTCTCAGTATATCATTTTATCATCTGCAAAGGGTGATAGTTTTGTATCCTCACTGACTTTTTATTTTTAAATTTATTTTTCTGCTCTTATTGCAGTAGCTAGCATTTTGGTACAATATTGAATAATAATGGGGTTAATGGACATACTTGTTTCACTTCTTTTTTTTTTAAATCTTTTTATTATAATTAATTTAATCATTTTCTCAATGAATAAAAATGAAAACAATCAAATAAATATGGAATAAATCTTTAAAAACAGCTCTGTAAAATCTAAAACTAAACCTTGACCAAAAAAAAACAATTTTCAATAAAACATAACAGAATGATTTCTCTGATTTGTGTTTCCTTTCTAGTTAGTCTGTGCATTCAAATTTCTATTATCTTTGCTCTTCTTGTTGTTTTCTCCTGGCTGCAGTCAATGTATATGTTATTATTAAGCTGCCGTTGCTTAGGATCACTTTCTATAAATCCTTTTTTTACATTTTTTTTCAATTATATTGAAACCAAAATTTTTAACATCCCTTTTTAAAAATTTTGACTTCCAAACTCTCCCTCCACCTCTCTATACTCCTCCCTCTTTGAGAAAGCAGGGGGTTTAATATAAATTATACATGTGCAATCATGAAAAAATATTTCCATATTTTCCAAGTTTCAAAAAAAAGTTAACACCATCAAAAAAAACCATAAACCAACCCAATAATAATAAAGTCTAGAACAATATCTTTCAACAGCATCAGTCCTTTCTATGAATATGTAAATATATATATATGTATATATATATATATATAATTTTTATCATGTCTTTTGTAATTGTTTTGGAATATTGTATTTCTGAAAACAACTAAGCAATTCACAGTTGATTATCATATAATTTTCCTCTTAATGTTAAAATTGTTTCCCATCCTGCTACTTTCACATTGCACTAGTGCACGTAAGCCTTCTGAGGATTTTCTGAAACCATAACACTTGCTATTTTTTATAGCAACTGAGTATTCCATCATAATCATATGCCACAACCTGTTAAGCTATTCCCCAATTGACGGGCATCCCTTCAATTTCCATTTCTTTGCCACCATAAAAAGAACTCCTACAAATATCTTTGTACATATAGGTCCTTTTTTCTTTTTCTTTGCCCTCTTTGCGATAGAGACATAGTATGGGGTATTGGTGGGTTAAAAGATATTTACAGTTTGATAATCCTTTAAAAATAGTTCTAACTTGCTCTCCAAAATGGGCAAATCAGTCCACAATCCAACAGTGCATTAATGTCCTTATTTTCTCCACCTTCCCTCCAACATTTGTAATTTTTCTTTTCTGTCATATTAACTAATTTGATAGGGGTGATCTGATAGTTGTGGTAACTTGGAAATGTTTTAATTTTCATTTCTCTAACCAATATTGATTTAGAACATTTTTATGACAATAGATAGCTTTGATTTCTTCTTCTGAAAACTGCCTTTACATATCTTTTGACCATTTAGGAATTGAGTATTGGCTCACATTCCTATAACTTTCACTCGTTTCTCTGTGTATTTGAGAAATATGGTCTTAAGGCCGAGTGGAGCCACCGAGTGTGGAGGTTGTTTGATAGGAACTTGGGCACTAGTAATGCTAACAGCATGGCTGATCAGCTGACAGAAGAGCAGATTGCAGAATTCAAAGAAGCCTTTTCACTCTTTGACAAGGATGGAGATGGTACTATAACAACAAAGGAATTGGGAACTGTAATGACATCACTTGGGCAGAACCCCACAGAAGCTGAATTACAGGATATGATTAATGAAGTAGATGCTGATGGTAATGGCACAATTGACTTTCCAGAATTTCTGACTATGATGGCAAGAAAAATGAAAGACACGGACAGTGAGGAAGAAATTAGAGAAGCATTCCGTGTGTTTGATAAGGATGGCAATGGTTATATTAGTGCAGCAGAACTTCACCATGTGATGACAAACCTTGGCGAGAAGTTAACAGATGAAGAGGTTGATGAAACGATCAGGGAAGCAGATATTGATGGTGATGGTCAAATAAACTATAAAGAGTTTGTACAAATGATGACAGCAAAGTGAAGACATTGTACAAAATGTATTAAATTTCTTGTACAAAATTGTTTATTTGCCTTTTCTTTGTTTGTAACTTATCTGTAAAAGGTTTTCCCCCTGTCAAAAGGTTATGCATGTGTAGTAATTAAAACTTCATTCCTCCATGTTCTTCTTACCCTTATCTACTGTCATTGTCCTGAAACTTTATTTTGGAAAATTGATCAAGTAAAATATGTTGCATGTGGCTTACTCAGGATATATCTAAGCCCTTCTGCACATCTGAACTTAGATGGAGTTGGTCAAATGAGGGAACATCTGGGTTATGCCTTTCTTTTTTTTTAAAGTAGTTTTCTTTAGGAGCTGTCAGCATGTTGTTGTTGAAGTGTGGAGTTGTAATTCTGCATGGACTACGGACAGTCAACAATATATTCTTAAAGTTGCACTATTGCAAAATGGGTGTATTATCCAGGTACTCATACACTATTGTTTTGTACTGCTGGTCCTGTACCAGAAAACATTTTCTTCTATTGTTACTTGCTTTTTAAACTTTGTTTAGCCACTTATTTAAAAAAAAAATCTGCTTATGGCACAATTTGCCTCAAATCCATTCCAAGTTGTATATTTATTTTCCAATAAAAAAATTACAATTAAAAAAAAGAAATATGGTCTTTATCAGAGAATTTGGACATAATTTTTTCCCAATTTCCCATTTCCCCCTAATCTTGGCTCCACTGGTTTTGTTTATGCTGAAACTTTTCTATCTGATGTAGTCAAAATTATTCATTTTGCATCCAGCAATGCTTTCTATCACTTCTTTGGTCATATAATTTTCCCTTATTAAAAATGTGCCAGGTAAAATATTCAATGTTTTCCAGATTTACTTGTGATATCACCTTTTATGTCTGCATCATGTACTCATTTTGACCTTATTTGAATATATGGTATGAGATGTTAATTTATACTATTGCCATTTACTACTGTGTATTGTATATTTAATCTATGGCAGTGATCCACTACTCAGTTCCTTAGCCAGTACCAGATTGTTTCATGATTACAGCTTTGAGATATAGTTTCAGATCTGGTATAGCTGGACCAGCTTCCTTCACATTTTTTCATTGGTTCATTTGATATTCTTAACCTGTTGTTCTTCTAGATTAATTTTGTTAAGATTTTAAGATAAAATATTTTTAATGATTTATTGGTATAAAATCAAATAAATAAATTATTTTAGGTAGAATTGTCATTCTCATTACATTGGCTCAGCCTACCCATGAACAATTGATATTTTTCTCATTGTTTAGATCTGACTTCATTTGTGTGAAAAATTACTTGGTAATTGTATTCATACAGTTCCTGGGTTTTTGTTGGCAGATAGACTCCCAAGTATTTTATATTGTCTGCATGTTATTTTAAATAGAATTTAATCTATCTCTTCCTCCTTAGTATTATTAGTAGTATATAAAATTCTGATGATTTATGTTTGTTTTCTATCTTGCAACTTTGTTGAAGTTGTTATTTAAACTAGTTATTTACTTAATTCTCTAGGACTCTTTAAGTACACCATCACATTGTCTGCAAATACCAATAGTTCCGTTTCCTCATTGTCTATTGTAATTCTTTCAAAGATTTTCATGTCTTATTGTTATCGTAGCATTTCTAGGACAATATTGATTAGTAGTGATGATGATCGTCATCTTTGCTTCATGTTTGATTTTATTGGAAAGGCTTCAAGTTTATTCCCATTATAGAATGCTTGTTGTTGGTTTTAGACAGATACTTCTTATCATTTTAAGAAAGATGCCATTGATTCCTATGCTTTCTAGTGCAGTTTTTTTAATTAGGAATGGGTATAATATTTTGTCAGCTTTTTCTCCATCTATTGAGATAATAAGATTTCTGTTGGTTTTGTTATTGATACGGTCAATTATGCTGATAGCTTGGCTAATATTGAATCATCTCTCCATTCATTGTATAAATCCCACTTAGTAATAGTATATGATCTTTGTGAGATATCTCTGTAATCTCTTTGCTAGTGTTTTTTTTTTAAGATTTTCACATCTGCATTCATTAGGGAAATTTGTCAGTGGTTTTCTTTCCTTGTTTTTGCTCTTCCTGGTTTATGTATCAGCACCATCTTTATGCTATAAAAGGAATTTTGTCCGACTTCATTTTAACCTGTTTTTTCAGTTTATATAGCATTGAAATTAATTGCTCTTTAAATATTTGATAGAAGACACTTTAAAAAAAAAACATGTCATTCTGTGGATTTTTTTTTCCTTAGGTAGCTCTTTTATGGAAAGTTTTCTTTTTGTTTTTGTTTTCTAAGATATGGTCCTTTAAGTATTCTACTTCCTCTTCTATCAATCTGGTCAGTTTACATTTTTGTAAATATCCATCTATTTCACATAGATGGTCAGTTTTACTGGCATATAATTCAGCAAAATATCTCTCAATTGTTACTTTAATTTAATTTTCATAGATGGTACATTCACCTTTTTTCATATTTGATACTGGTACTTTTTTGTTGTTCTCGTAGTTTAAAAATCCTGTGTTATCCTGGTTGTGGCTCCCTGATTTTTGGATTATTTCTTTCCGGCCACTTACAGTATTTTTTTCCTTGACCTGAAAGTTATGAAATTTGGCTATAATGTTCTTGGAATTGTTATATTTGGATCTCTTTCCTGAGGTGACTGGAGGAGTCATTTAATGCCTCTTTTGCCTTCTGGTTCCAGTACATGAGGGTAGTTTTCCTTGATAATTTCTTGAAAGATGATGTCCAGGTCTCCTTTTGATAATGGTTTTCAGGTAGTTCAATGATTCTAAAATTGTCTCTCCTGGATCCATTTTTTGGGTCCGTTCCTTTTCCTAAGAAGTATTTTACATTTTCTTCTATTTTTTTTTATTCTTTTGAATTTGTTTGATTGGTTCTTGATGTCTCAAAGAGCTTTTAGCTTCCACTTTCCCAATTTTAACTCTTAAGGTTATTATTTTTCTTTTATACTTTCTTTCCCATTTGGCCAATTGTACTCTTTAAGGACTCATTTTCTTTAGTGGATCATTGTATCTCCTTTTTCATTTGGTCAATTCTACTTTTTAAAAAGTTGTTTTCTTTTTACAAGCTGCGGACTCTTTTTTTTCTCTAATCCTCTAGCATCACTCTCATTTCCTTTCCCCATTTTTCTTTTACCTCTCTTATATGATTTTTAAGCTCCTTTTTTGAGATCTTTCTGGGCTTGAGACCACTTCCCATTTCTCTTTAATGTTTTGCCCGTAGGTGTTTTGACATTGTCCTCTTCTGAGTTTGTGTCCTGATCTTCCCTGTCACCATAACTATCTATGGTCAAATTCTTTGTAGTTGTTCTTGTTTGCTCATCTATTTTGGCCTTTTTCCCTCTCTTTTAAATCTTTAAGCTCTAGTCTTAGGGTGGAAAGGACCTTGTTTCAGGCTTCTTGCATTAGGGGCAGCAAGCACTGGATGTTTACCTGGTGCTGCACTGATGTTGCCCTGAGGTTAACCCAAGACCCTTGTGTCTGTTACAATGCTGGTTGGGTGCAGGGGTTGGGGGAGGCTGTAGGGATCTGGCAGTTTACCTGGTGCTGAGCTGGACTGTTAGTGCTGCTGCCTGCCATGTGCTGAGGCTGGTGTGGTGTCTCTGCATTTTTCCAAGTCTACACTAAGGCAAGTGGTCATCTTGCTGCTAATGGCTGTCTATTTGCCCAGCGCTGTGCTAAAGCATATGGTCAGGGACCTACACCTGGGCTGGCAGCTGCCTCTTTGCTTAGGAATTCATAGGGTTGGTGTTTATCTATTTGCCTGGGGTACACTGAAGCACAAGGAGATCTGGCCACTGTAGGCTGCCTGTTTGCCAGAGGCTACATTGAAGCATGTGGAGTCTGGCCGCTAGAGGTTTTCTCTTTGCCTGGGGCTATTCTGCAGCATGTGGTGGTTCTCAGAGCTGGAGTCTGCCCATTCTCATGCTATGCTGAGGCAGGTAGGGGATTCTGGTGTTGGTGTTTGACTGCTCCACCATGCTAGTTTGCTGGGGTGGGGCTTGTGCTGGCTTGCTAGGACACTTCCTGTCCTGGATGGTACACTTCCTTCACCTGAGACAGATCCTTCTTGCAAATCTTCCAAGTTTCTTGGGCTCAAAGGTTTTTTCCTCTTGTCTTTTTGTTGGTTCTGCTGTTCCACAGTTGGCGATTTACTGCTTCTCTGCCATCATGGTTCCCAGAAGTCTCAATCTCCTTCAATGTTTTGTTTTGTTTTGTTTTGTTTTGCTTTAAATTGTATCAATCTCTCATCTACATCTCAGGGTTATTATTTTGTTTATTAATTTGGGATTTTTCATTTCTTCTTTTCTAGTTTTTTTTTTTTTCTGCATATGATTCATTGATCTTCTCTTTCTCTCATTTATTGATATAAGAATACAAAGATATACATTTTCCCCTAAGTAATGCTATTTCTATATCCTAAAAATTTTGGAATGCTGTCTCATTGTTGTTATTATCTTTAATGAAATTATTTATTATTTCTATGATTTATTCTTTTAACCCTTCATTGTTTAGGATTATGCTGTTTCATTGTTGTTCAGTTATGCCTGACTCTGCGTGATGCCATTTGGGATTTTCTTGGCAAAGATACTGGAGTTTGCCATTTCCTTCTCCAGCTTGTTTTACAGATGAGGAAGCTGAAGCAGACATGGTTTAGTTACTTTCCCAGGGTCACGCAAATAACGAGGCTAGATTTTGACTCAGGAACATGAGTCTTTCTGACTCTCAGCCTAAGACTCTATCCACTGCACGACCAGCTTCCTCTAGGCAGCTTTAATGTGATAGCTGTCAAACCTTGTATGATCCTGACTAGGGCTCAAACATATTCAAATGTTTTCTTTCTGGTTGCTTGAAATATTTTCGTTTGACATAGGAGGTCTGGAATTCAGTTATGATATTCCTGTCAATTTTCATTTTGGGATCTCTTTCATTTTGTCATCAGTGGATTCTTTCAGTTTCTATTTTGCCCTCTGATTTGAGGCTATCAGGGAAGTTTTCCTTGATAATTTCTTGAAACAAGATGTCTAAACTTCTTTATCTTGGCTTTTAGGCAATTTAATAATTCTTAATTATCTCTCTTTGATCTATTATCTAGTTCAAATGTTTTTACAATGAGCTATTTTACATTTTCTTCTTTTTTCCATTCTTTTGACTTTGTTTTATTGTTTCGTGATGTCTCATGAAGTCATTAGCTTCCATTCAAATTTTTAAGAAATTATTTTGTTCAGTGAGGTTTTGTATCTCTCTTTGTATTTGACTAATTTTTAAGGAATTATTTTCATCAGTGACTTTTTGAACTCTTTTTTATTTGTCTAATTCTGTTTTTAAAGGTATTTTTTATTTAATTTTTTTTGCCTCTTTTACCAAACTCTTAATTGTCTTTTCATAATTTTCTTCTTTTTATTTTTTACCTGATTTTTCCTCTCCCACTCTTATTTGATTTTGAAAATCATTTTTGAGCACTTTCAGGGATTCTTGTTGTGCTCGTGTCCACTTCACATTTTTCTCTGAGATTTTGTTTATAGCGATTTTGACTTTGTTTCTTTGTCTGAGTTTGTGTCTTCATCTTTCCTGTCACCACAGTAAATTCTTTGTTCATTGTTAATTTTCATCCTTATTTATGGATTTGGAACTTAATGTTAATGCTGGCCTCTGTTCCCAGCATGGAGGGTTAGGGCCATTCTCGCAAGATTCAGGCTTTTTCACATTACTTTTTTCCGAGTTAGTTCAATATTTTTGGAACTTTTCAGTGCTTCCCAGGTAGTGTTATCTGGGAAGAGGTGTGTTTCTATTCTGTACTCTGGTCCTTATCCAAGAAGGGTGCCTGATATTTTGGACCTGCAATCCATAAGAAATCTCAGGAGCCAGAAGTGATACCATCTTTTAAGGCTTCTGCTCCCTACTGACAGACAGTGCTCCTCCCTGCCCTTGAACTATGACCAAGAAGTGGGTAGTGGCAATGGAGTTGTCAAATTGTATCTGGTCCTATGTTTAGTGCTAATGCAGGGGTACCCGGTAATATTTTTTCTGACCAATTTCCAAGTGCATTTACTCTGTCTAGCTTGAGAGTTCTAGAAGCTGCTGCTGTTTCTATCACCACCACCTAGTCCCAAGCCTGATGCTTAATTCACCATGGCTCCAGTCTAGCCTCCACCACTATCTCATAGATCCCTTTTTTTCTTCTCTCCTAAATTGTCTTAGACTCAAAGAATGTTCACTCTGATCTTTTGTTGGCTCTGTCACTCCAGATTTCAATTTAAGACATTATTTTAAAGTGTTTTTTGGGGGGTCGGGATGTAGGAAGGGTTCAGCTAAGTGTTTTCTCTATTCTGCCATTTTGTTTCTGTCCCTGGAAGTCAGAGTGACAACTTGGAAAATAACTTGTTTGGTTTTTTTTTAATAGGGAAAAGTAGTTTATGTCCACATTAATGTTTGGAATACTTGATAAGGTCAAAGAGATTGAAATGACTGATAACATATTTCTACTTTTATAGTGCTTCATCCTGGAGGGGTAAAAAGATTTTTAAAAATTTCTTTGTATCAGTAATATTACATTGGAGCAAGTGGAAGCTAGTGACTTTATGAGAAATCAAGATACTATAAAACAGAACCAAAGGAATGAAAAAATGGAAGACAATGTGAAATACTCATTGGAAAAACCACTGACCTGGAAAATAGATCCAGGAGAGATAATTTTAAAATTATTGGATTACCTGAAAGCCATGATCAAAAAAAGAGCCTAGATATCATCTTTCAAGAAATTATCAAGAAGAACTGCCCTGATATTCTAGAGCCACAGGGCAAAATAGAAATTGAAAGAATCCATCAATTGCCTCCTCAAATAGATCCCAAAAAGAAATCTCCTAGGAATATTGTCGCCAAATTCCAGAGCTCCCAGATCTAGGACAAAATATTGCAAGCAGCCAGAAAGGAACAATTTGAATATTGTGGAAACACAGTCAGAATAACCCAAGATCTGGCAGCTTCTATATTAAGAGATTGAAGGGCTTGGAATACGATATTCCGGAGGTCAATGCAGCTAGGATTAAAACCTAGAATCACCTACCCAGCAAAACTGAGTATCATGCTCCAAGGCAAAATATGGATTTTCAATAAAATAGAGGACTTTCAAGCTTTCACAGTGAAAAGACCAGAACTGAATAGAAAATTTGACTTTCAAAGATAAGAATCAAGAGAAGCATGAAAAGGTAATCAAGAAAAAGAACAAGAAAAAGAAATTGCAAGGGACTTACTAAAGCTGAACTGTTTTGTTTACATTCCTACATGGAAAGATGGTGTGTATGATTCATGAGACCTCAGTATTAGGGTAGCTGAAGGGAATATGCATATATATATATATGTGTATATATATATGTATATATATGTTTATATGTATATATGTATGTATTTATATACATACATATATATACACACATATATATATAAGTGAATGTGTATGTATGTATATATGTATGTGTATATATATATATAAAGAGAGAGAGAGAGAGAGCGGACACAGGGTGAGTTGAAGACGAAGGGAAGATATATAAAAGAAATAAAATCAAATTAAGGGATGAGAGAGGAATATATTGAGAGAGGGAGATAGGGAGAGATAGAATGGGGTGGATTATCTCGCATAAAGGTGGCAAGAGGAAGCAGTTCTATGGGAGGAGGGGAGAGAGCAGGTGAGGGGGGAATGAGTGAATCTTGCTCTCATCAGATTTGGCCTGAGGAGGGAATACCATACATAGCCAATTGGGTATCTTACCCCATAGGAAAGAAGAGGGAAGAAGATAAAAAGGGGGGGGGGATGATGGAGGGGAGGGCAGATGGGGGTGGAGGTAATCAAAAACAAACATTTTGGAAAGGGGACAGGGTCAAGGGAGAAAATTCAATAAAGGGGGATGGGTTGGGAAGGACCAAAACATAGTTAGTCTTTCACAACATGAGTATTGTGGAAGGGTTATACATAATGATACACATGTGGCCTATGCTGAATTGCTTGACTTCTTAGGGATGGTGGGTGGGAAGGGAAGAGGGGAGAGAATTTGGAAATCAAAGTTTTAAAAACAGATGTTCAAAAACAAAAAAAAAAACGTTTTTGCATGCAACTAGAAAATAATATACATAGGCAATGGGGAGTAGAAATTTATCTTGCCCTACAAGAAAGGAAGGGAAAAGGGGATGGGAGGGGAGTGGGGTGACAGAAGGGAGGGCTGACTGCGGAATAGGGTAACCAGAATATATGCCATCTTGGAGTAGGGGGGAGGGTAGAAATGGGGAGAAAATTTGTAATTCGAACTCTTGTGAAAATCAGTGCTGAAAACTAAATATGTTAAATAAATAAATTTAAAATAAAAAAATAAATTTGCTGTTAGCCTAAATTTACTCATTTGTGAAGCAGAAATAAGACATTCATTATCTATTTTATTTATAGTTTTAAGCATAGTAGTTTAGAAATTTTAACTACTGTATGAATGTGAATTATTTTTACCATCATTATCATACTTACAGGTATTATAAAAACTTAAAATGGCTCTATTCTTAATCATACTTGTTCCCATCTCTTCTGCTACAAGAAAACATATCAATAAAAAAGCCTTTATTCTCAGCTTCACCTGAGAGGAAGTAAATCCACTAGTCAGAAAGCATTTGGGTTATATTTTTATTGGATGATCTTTTAATGGATATTACAATAACCTACTGTGTGCCAGTAAATGAAGATTCATTGATAATTTTGAATGGATATTTAAAATATTTTTATCAAATATATTTATTTTCTCCAATTTTTCCTCTGTCCTCCTGTCTAACTCTGCCCTCTTCAAGCTGCATCTCTATACATATTTAAAAAATTATGTTAACAAACTGGATTCATTCTGAGGGCTTCATTTATAAAATCCATTTGCATAGTCCCTGCATTTTTAGAAAGTGGACTTTGCTCTCTCTCTCTCTCTCTCTCTCTCTCTCTCTCTCTCTCTCTGTCTCTCTCTCTCTGTCTCTCTCTCTGTCTCTGTCTCTCTCCCTGTCTCCCCGTGTGTGTATGTGTGTGTGTGTGGTCACATTCATCATATAAAATGGGCTCATTTTATGCAGAACCTATTTAAAAACACATCCCGATAGTATATCTAGGTTCTCCAAAGTATCTATATTCCTCTGAGATTAAAATCAAGCAGCAGCACTACAAATGATATATATCAAAATGTATAACAGTCTACTGTAGATATTGGTCCCTATTTGTTGTGGGTGATTTCCTTCCTAAAAATTTTCTACCAATCCTACTTATTTCATTTTTTAAAAAGTGGTTTATTGTTGCAGCCTCAAACATGATGTGAAATTGCAGCTCAATGGCTCATTGCCCCTCAGTATAAATCACCACATTGTATCTTTTATTCAAAACAGAATTTGGCATCTGTGCCACTGAGCCTCTATGGCTTTTACACAAAACAAATCTACTTAGAAACAGAATAAAGTCTCAGTGTTCCTTGGGAAACACTATCAAATCTGTCTGTTCCACTAAATAAAAGTCTCAGGATTCACTTTGATTTACAAGAATTTCCCAAAAATGTGACTGAGGGGCAATCTTGGTGAAAAAAAAATGAAAATAAAATATCTTTGGGAATGTCAGAAGAAAAGTCACTGAATTGTGGCTTTTGTTCTGATGTATGACACAAATATTGAAGGCTAGACTTAGAAAGGACAACTAGCATGGAGCCAAGATATTAGAGAAAAGCCAGGATGTTCCCTGAGCTCTCCCAACTTTCCCTCAGAAACAAGGTTAAATCAAGCCTCTAAATTAATTCTGAAGCAACAGAAGCTACAAAAAGATGGAATGAAAAAAAATCTCCAGCTTAAGATGACTTGGAGGGAATTCTAGAAATGCCTGTCTCACTTGGGTAGAAGGAGAATGCAGCCCAGCACAGATCGTGTGCAGATAAGCCAACGGGAGACTCTTAGCCACAGCACAGATCAGCAACTGAGACTATGTGGTTCTGGCCCAGCAAGCCAGTTTTACAGCAGGCCAGCTGTGAGGCCTCCAGCTCCAGCACAGAAGGCAAATTTCTAGCTAGAGAACAACAGGGATGACTAAGTTGGGCTACCTCAGCACAGTGTGCAAGCCACCAGTACCTGAGACCACTGCATGGAAAGCCAATGACAAGGCCTCGGGCCCCCAGCACGAGAAGCTTGGAACAGTGCCCCTTCTCCCAGTGCTCCAAGGGAAGAGTTCAACTTTAAAAGCCCTGAAATAGGCAAAAATGACCAAGAAACAGAAAAAAGTCCTGACCATAGAAAGCTACTATGGTCACAGAGAAGATCAAAACAACCTCAAAAGAGGAAAACAAAATGCCTACATGCACACCTTCAAAGGGCAATATGAATTGATTTCAAGCCTAAAAAGCCTTCTTGGAAGAGTTCAAAAAGGGTTTTAAAAATTAAGTAAGAAAGGTAGAAGAAAAATTGAGAAAAGAAATGAGAGGTAAGGAAGAGAAAGAAAACAGCTTGGAACAGAAAGGACAAACATTGACTAAAGAAAACAATTCCTAATAAATACAACTGGCCAAATGGAAAAAAAACCCACTGAAGAAAACAGCTCCTTAAAATGTAGAATTGGTCAAATCGAAAAGGAGGTAGAAAAGCTAACTGGAAAAAATATTTCCTTAAAAATTAGAATCAGGCAAGTGGAAACTAATGACTTTATTAAACATCAAGAATCAATCCAATAAAATCAAAAGAATGAACAAATAGGAGAAAACGCAAAATATGTCATTGGGAAAAATAAATGACCTGAAAATATATCCAGGAGAGATAATTTAAGAATTATTGGAATAATTGAAATACATGATAAAAAAAAAAAAGATCCTGGACAGCAGCTTTCAAGAAATTATCAAGGAAAACTGCCCTGACATCCTAGAACCAGAGGGAAAAACAGTCATTGAAGGAATCCACTAAGCACCTTCTGAAAAAGATCCCAAAATGAAAACTTCAAGAAACATTGTAACCAAATTCCAGAATTATCAGGTCAAGGAGAAAATACTGCAAGCAGCCAGAAAGAAACAATACAAATATCAAGGAGCCACAGTCAGGATTAGACAGGATTTAGCAGTATCAAGGGCTTGGGATATAATATTCCAGAAGGCAAAGGAGCTTGGATTCCAACCAAAAATCAAATACCCAACAAAATTGAGTATATTCTTTCAGGGGAAAGGATGGATATTCAGTGAAATAGGGGACTTTAAACTTTCCTAATAAAAAGACCAGAGGTGAACAGAAAATTAAATCTTCAAATACAACACTCAAGAGAAGCCATTAAGAAATAAACAGGAAAGAAAAAAAAGACAGATTATGCAATGAGGTTAAAATATTTATACCCATATGTGGGAAGATACCTGTAATTCTTGAGAACTATAGCTCTATTAGGACAATTACAAGGGGAATACATAGGTACAGGGTGTAGGTATAAGTTGACTTTGATGTGATGGTATAAAAAATAAGGAGTGGGGAAGGATTATACTGGGAAGAAGAGGGAAGGGGGAGGCAGAAAACAGTAAATTACATCACAGGAAGAGGTGCAAAATATAGAAAGAAAAGAGGGAGGGGGTGACCACTGTTTGAACCTTACTCTCATCAGACTTGGCTCAAAGAAGGAATAACATGCATACTCAGTTGGGTATAGAAATTTATCTTAACTTCTATGGAAGTAGGGTGGAGAAAGGGGAAAAAGGAGGGAAGGGGGACAGAAGGGAGGAAAGGAGGAAGGGCAGAAGTTGGAGGGGGAAAGGGAAAGAAAAGGGAGAGAGGCTGATAGAATGGAGGGCAGATTAAGGGAGGCAGTGGTCAGAAGCAAAACACTGGTGAAGAGGGACAGAGTAAAAGGAGAGAGAAAAGTATAAGCGGGGGATGGGGAATGGGATGGAGGGAAATACACAGTTAGTAATCATAACTGTGAATATGGATGAGATAAACTCTCCCATAAAATAGAAGTGATTAAGTGAATTAAAGTAGAGTGGATTAAAAATCAGAATTCTATAATAAGTTGTTTACAAAAAACACATTTGAAGCTGAGCAATGCACAGAGATTAAAGGTAATAGGCTAGAGTAGAATCTATTGTGTTTCATCTAAAGCAAGGACAGCCTGGTCTCAAAACAAAAAAAAAAGAAAGAAAAAATAGTTCTAATTAAAAGAGGAAGAAGGAAACTACATACATGCTCAAAGATACTATAGACAATGAAGTAATATCAATATTAAATATATATGCAGCAGGTGGTATAGCATCCAAATTCTTAGAGGAGAATTTAACTGAGTTACAGGAAGAAATAGACAGAAAAATTACACTTGTTTCAACCTCCCTCTCTCAGAACTAAATACAAACAAAAAATAAAATAGAAAGAAACTAAGTAGGTAAACAGAATATAAGAAAAATTAGATGTGGTAGACTTTTGGAGAAAATTTAATGGGAAGAGAAAGGAACAAACCTTTTTCTTCATGGCAACTACACAAAAATGGACCATGTATTAGGGCATAAAACCCTCAAAATCAAATGTAGAAAGACAAAAATATTAAACATGTTCTTTTTGGCTCATAATGCAATGAAATTACATTCAACAAAAGGTGATGGAAAGATAGATTAAAAATTGATAGGAAACTAGTCTAATCTTAAGGGTGGGTCAAACTGGGTCAAAGAAGAAATCATAGAAACAACCATTAATTTCATTAAAGAGAATGACAACAACGAGACAATACCAAAATTTATGGGATGCAACAAAAGCAGTACTTAGAGGAAATTCCATTTCTCTAAATTTTTACATGAACAAAATGGAAAAAGAACAGATTAATAAATTCAGCATGCAGCTAAAAAGCTACAAAAATAACAAGTTACCTTATTTCACTGCATAATTGTTACCACCACATAATCATTGCATCCTGTTTTTTCAGTCCAAAAATTGGTTTGTAACATTTCATTCTGGAATTGTTGCATGGCATATTTCTATTTGCCATGATGCTTAAATGATAAACAGAGAAGCAATGAATTCACCAGTGACATATGGATTCACATTTATGTCTCACACATTGAGAGCCACAAGTTTAGAATTCTCAGCACAGGAGCATTGTAAGTATTCAATTTAAACCTATATTCATGAGTATTCCATGCATCCTAATTTCTCACCAAAGACAATTAAGTACTAAATTACTTGTAAGTAATACTGGCACAATTTTTTTTAGCTTCACGTAATGGTCACACCTGACTTTCCCACAAATAAAAATTGTATTAATTCTGCAATAATTATGTGGTGAAATATGGTAAAAATACCCAAATAAATACTGAATTTAAAATTCTGAATATCAAAGGAGAGATTAATAATATTTAAAGTAAGAAAACTAGTGAACTAATAAAGAAAACGAATAGGTAGTTTTATTTAAAAAATAAAATAGATAAACCTTTGGTTAATTTGATTAAAGAAAAGAAAGAAAACCAAATTACCAGTATCAAAAATTAAAAGAGTGAATTTACCACCAATGAAGAGGAAATTAAAACAATAATTAGGAGCTATCTTTCCCAACTATATGCCAATAAATCTGAAATAGACAAATATTTACAAAAAATATAAATTGCATAGATTAGAAAAAGAGGAAATAAAATACTTAAAGAAACCATTTTAGAAAAATTCAACAAGTCATCAATGAACTTTCTAAGAAATAATCTCCAGGAGCAGACAGGTTTACAAGTGAATTCTATCAAACATTTTTAAAGAACAATTAATTCCAATATAATATGAAGTATTTGGGGGAAAAAAAACAGGCAAAGAAGGAGGCCTACCAAATCCTTTTCAGGATACAAATATGGTGTCGATGTCTGAATCAGGAAGAGTCAAAACAGAGAAAGAAAGCTATGTATTAATCTCCCTAATGAACATTGATGAAAAAAAAAATAAAATATTAGCAAATAGATGACAGCAATTTAGCATCACCATAACACATGTGACCAGGTGGGATTTATACTAGGAATAAAGGGCTGGTTCAATATTAGGAAAGCTATCAGCATAATTGATCATTTCAATAAAAAAACTAACAGAAATCCTATGATTATTTCAATAGATGCAGGAAAAACTTTTGAAAAAATATGGGACCCATCCCTATTAAAAACACTAGAGAGCACAGAGATAAATGGAGTTTTTCTTAAAATAATAATATGTAGTATCTATCTTAAACCATCGGCATGCATTATCTGTAATGGGGATAAGCTAGAATCTTTTGAAGAAGATCAGAAGTGAAGCAAGGATACATTCAATATAGTACTAGAACTGTTAGCTGTAGCAATAAATGAAGAAAAAGAAATTGAAGGAATTGGAATAGACAATTGAGGAAAGAAAATTATAATCTTTGCAGATGTTATGATGATATACATTGAGAATTCTACCAAATTAACTAAAACCTCCTTGAGAAAACTAACAATTTTAGCATAGCTGCAGCATATCAAATAAACCTACATAAATCATCTGCATTTCTATATATGAGTAACAAAGACCAGCAGCTAGAGATAGAAAAAGAAATTCCATTGAAAGTATAATATAAATAATATAATATAAGATAATATAAAATATTTGGGAGTATATCTTCCAAGACAAACCCAGGATTATATGAACACAATTACAAAACACTTTTCACAAAAATAAAGTCAGATCTAAATAATTTGAAAAATACAAATTGCTCATGCATAGGCCTTGATAACATAATAAAATGACAATTCTGCCTAATTTAATTAACTTATTCTGAACATATTAATCAAACTACCAAAAATTATTTTATAGAGCTGGAAAATATAATAACAAAATTCATCTGGAAGAACAAAAGGTCAAGAATATCAAGGGAATTAAGGGAAAAAATGCAAAGGGCCTACCCATGCTAAATCTAAAACTGAATTATAAAATGGAAATCTTCAAAACTACTTGGTACTGGTTAAGAAATAGAGTAGTGGATCAATGGAATAGGCTAAAGAACACAAGACGCACTAGTAAATGCCTATAGTAATCTCATGTTTGATAAAACCAAAGACTCCAGCTTCTGGGATAAGAACTTACATTTGACAAAAACTGCTAGAAAACTGGAAACTAGTATATCAGAAACTAGTCATAGAGCAACATCTGATACCAAAATAAGGTCAAATGGTAATACAATTTAAACATAAAGGGTGATACTATAAACAAATTAGGAGAGCAAGTAATAGTTTACCTGTCAGATCTGTGGAGAAAAGAAGAATGTATGTCCAAATAAGAGTTAGATAAAAGTATGAAATACAAAATGGATAATTTTGATTACATTAAATTAAAAAGATTTTGCACAAATAAAGACAATGAAACCAAGATTAGAAGGAAAGCAGAAAGCTGGGAAACAATTTTTACTGCCCTTCTTTCTAGTAAAGGCCTCATTTTTAAGCTATATAGAGAACTGAGTCAATTTTATAAGAATACAAATCATTCTCTAATGATAAACGGTCAAAGGGTATGAACAAGCAGTTTTCAGAGAAAGAAATTAAAGTTATCTATAGTCACATAAAAATGCTCAAAATCACTTTTGATTACAGAAATGCACATTGAAACAAGTCTGAGGTACCATCTCACACCTATCAGATTGGCTAATATGACAGAAAAGGAAAATGATGAATGTTGGTGAAGACATGAGAAAATTGGAGCACTAATGCTTTGCTGGTGGAGTTTTGAACTGATCCAACCATTCTGGAGAGCAATTTGGAACTATGCCCCAATGGCTATAAAACTCTGTATACTCCTTCATCCAGAAATAATCCTAATAGGTCTATATCTCAAAGAGATCATAAAAATATAGGAAAAAGGCATACATGTAGAAAATTATTTATAGATGCTCTGCTTGTAGTGGCAAAGAATTAGAAATTGAGGGGCTACCTATCAATTGGGGAATGGCTAAAAAGTTGTAGTATATGAATGTAATGAATGCTACTATGCTCTAAGAAATTATGAGCAGGCGGATTTCAGAAAAACCTGGAAAGCCTTACATGAACTGATGATGCTGAGTGAAGTGAGCATTGTACACAGTAATAGCAACACTGTACGATAGTCAACTATTATTGACTTAGCTCTTCTCAGCAATACAATGATCCAAGACAATTCCAAAAGTCTCATGATGGAAAATGCTATCCACTAACAGCAAAAGAACTATCGAGTTTGAATGTAGATTGAACCATGCCATTTTTACTTTTTTTCTTTCTTGTGGTTTTTCCCTTTTGTTCTGATTCTTATTTTACAACACGGCTAATGAGGAAATATGTTTTGCATGATTGTACATATCTAATCTATATCAGATTGCTTGCTTTCTTAGGGACGAGGGAGGGAAAGAAAGGAGGGAGAAAAATTTGGAAATCAAAATCTTATAAAAATGAATGTTGAAAATGATCTTTACATTTAATTGGCAGGGGAGGAGGAATTAAATGCTATTAAGTGGGGGAAAAAAGAAAATGCAACTAGGTAGTACGCGTGTAGTGTGTGAGGCCTGAAGTCAGAAAGAATCATCCTTCTCAGTTTAAATCTGGTCTTAGAGACTTGCTTTGTGAACCTGGAAATATTTTTACTTTTTTTGCCTGAGTTTTGTCATCTGTAAAATGATCTGGAGGACTCAATGGCAAACCACTCCAGTATCTTTACCAAGAAACCCTGTAATGGTAATCAGGACAGTACTTTTTGCTGAACTTCTCTTTTGGGATGCTAGGGCTATCAAGTGCCTTTAATGAGTCTGGCCTTTGTTTGAATGGGGCAGGTAAAGTGTGAACTTTTTGTTTTGGTGTGTTCCTCAGCACTAAGGCAGTCAGGTCATTGATTTGAAACAATGTATATGATATGGTGCTAGTGATTAAAGAACTTTCCCACACCCTAAATGCTAAGCTGGTCCCAGCCCTAAGGGTCCTGAACAGAGTATAAGAGCTCTGAGGCTGGCATTTTGCCTTTGGGGGACATACTCATTGAAAGAGTGTGGGTGACAAGACTCTGGGCAAGCTGTTGAAGCAGTGCCCCTCCCCACCCAGCTTTGATAACCCAGATGTTGGTGCTTCTCTGGTAACTATGTATTGCTATGGATAGACTGGTTTGTGTTATTTGCTCTGTTTATATAATGTATGCTTGTAATTTCTTTTTGTGTTTGCCCTGAAGTTCAGGGGGCTGATCTCCCACCCCCCACCGAACTAAGTGAATGATATATGTACGTTTAATTAAACTTAGGTTGTTAACCCCTTAAAGTTGCTTTCCTTAGAAAAGCAGATCAAAGAATCTGTGCCAGCACTCCTGTGTGCTGTTGTTGTTGGTCTTTCACCCCCACAACAGCTGCTAGCAACACTGTTATTACAAACCCCCAAAGGGATCACAAAGAGTCTGATATTTGAAACAACTGAACAACAACAGCACACTTAGTAATGGCTCTATTGACACATTTTTATTCTTTTCTTATGAGTCTTACTACTGCATAAAATGGATGGTAAACATTTGTACAGGATTAGTTTTACAAATTGGCAGATACTCACCTGAGATTATTTCAGGAACATTAAGAAAGACCCCACGATCCAAATATTTCACTCCTATCTGCCCTGCCCCATATAACCTTCTATACCTTCTGCCGCTTAAGATTAATTTCTTTGATTTGCACAGACCTTGAACAATTCCAGTTAAAGCAGCACATTCCTTGTAATGATTGTTTTATTCTGTCTTCCCTACAACTCTTGCCAGAAATACCCTACTAATTTAAGTTCTAATAAGGATTATGATAGCTAGCTGAAAGCAAGGTCCTATGGAAATTGAGTACAAGATAATATCATATGGTTGAGGATAAGGAAAGTGTGTATACTAGAAAAGTAAAGAAGGGCACTGAATGGAAGTGGTTAATCGAAACAAACTATCTATAACACAATTTTACCATGTACTGAAAGTTCCAATGAATTTTAGACACTTCTGATGATTTTCAACTTTAATAAACGTTTTGATATATCAAAGTGCAAGCAAGCCCTAAAATGGTTATTATATAAAGTCATTCAACATTTACCAACTGACATTTGGTGGATAGCCCAACTTATACCTAACAAGGAACAAAAGGGTCTTTTTTAAACCCATTTGGTAAAGAATATGTGACACAGACACATTCTGTTTCTTGTGCCCAATCTAGGATCCTGATAAATGAAAATGACATCAATGCAAGTACTTTAAAATATGGTCTAGGATTTTAGTCCGTACACTTAAACTCACAGATTTAAATGTTTGATCTTCTTCAAAATGACAAGTGGGACCTGTTTTGGCAAGTATAAAAATAAAATTTATTCAATCGACCAACAGATTATTTTTATGTCTGCAAATAATTACCCAGAACCTACTGTATGCAAGGCAATGTGACACTGAAAATATGGAAATAAGTAAGAGTGACAAGAGAGATAATAAACATATGGAAGTATGAATTAATAGGCTGGGTAACTACTGCTATCAATATATCCCTGATTAGTTGATGACAATGGATGAGTAAAGGAGTAAAATGAGGTATACAAAGCTTGACTGTCTTATCCAACACATTTGATATCAGAAATGGAATTTGAACTGAGGTCTTCCTGATTCTGAGTTAAACACACATCATACTGCTTCTTGTACAAATTTAACTATGATATAAAATAAAATACACTGAATTCATGAGAGATACAAATGAAACAACATGAGAGCTTGGAGGAGGAAAATAATTTTACTTTTGGAAAAAAAAAAGGAGTCTAGTTTAAAAAGTGATAATTAATGTTTAAAAATTAAACATTGGACTAACATAAAGAGTGAAAAATCAATTTGGTTAACTTCCCCAAAGAGCTTTGTATTGACTCCAGAAAACTGACTAAGAAGTTTTACCTTATTATGCTTTGCTCCTCCAGTGTAATAAACCAGTTCCTTTCGCCTAGGTCCATAAATCTTATCTCTCCCCCCAATCTGTTAGTTCTATGGCTTCTCTGTGAATTATCCAGAACTAAATACTCTATTTTATGTATTACACAGAATAATACCTTCTTTATTGATAGTAACACACTGCAGAAATAATCAGTTTGATCCTTAGATGCTCAACAGGCCTAGTATAATTTTTACCACTGTAAACTCCCAAATAACTAAGACGTACTCATTCTAGATTCTTCATTCACATGTTATTTCTATTTCTCACATATTGGGATCTTTTCACTTTGCTATACCTAATTATACTGTTATAGAGTGTTGGGACTTCAGGGTAACTGGCTCTAAAGGTTCTAGTATGACCTCAATATTCACTTGATGAGAGGAAGCTTGGTTAAGGTAGATAAGCACTGGATTCAGAGTCAGAGGATCTCAATAGGAATCCCAGTTCTGTTGCTTACTGATTGTGTCATTGGGTATATCATTTAAGAACTATGGGTTTCTCAGTTTTCTCACCTGCAATTTTCTGCGGACTTGTTTAAATTATCTCCAAGGCCTTTTCCAATTCAAAATCCTATGATTCATTTAAACTACTCTATTTCATAAGAGCATTCTGTCAATAAATTTAAAATTGTCTTTAGCACACATTTGGAAAAAAAAATCCAGTAACAAGATTTTTTTTTTGCTTTGAAGTGGGCAATTCATAACTAATGAGTATCAGCTAATAGTCAACATTATCTAATAATTCCTATTAGTGAACATTGGTTTGGTAAATTATAAGTGGTAAGTGGGTGAAAACAAAGACAATTGAAAGTGGAGAATGCTACTAGGTGACCACCTATATTGAGGGATGCTTTATTCCTGATAATTGGTTCTTAAGGCATTCCTTGTTATGTTGGAAAGGAGACTACCTGAAGAGCACAAGTTGAAATTAAATAAGTATTTACTCAGTTTCACACAATTCTCTGATGTAATTGACCAATTTTTCCGTAAATCAAATATCTCAATTAATTGTATAGAAGAGATACATAACCACTCAAGTGAGAGTTTAACCTAGAGAGCCATACAGGAATAACCAAGTGGATAATGGTTGTTTATTATTTAGATATTAAATGATTAGATGTATAATCAATCAATAAACTTTATTAAAGACCTACTATGTACTAGGCATTGTGCTAAAGACAGACTATTGAGTAACTCCATCTTTATATATTTCTTAGATGGGTGCTAAGGAAGAGATAGATGATCATATAGGATCAGAATTTAGCATTTTAAAATGATTCTAAACTACTCCTTGAGACAAACACAAACATCTGACCCAAAAAATTATTCTTCCAGTGTGGTTCTAAATTGTAGACCACCAAAATTTCCCAAGTTTTAAAATTTGTAGGTTAACCTGGAGGGTACTGGAGAAAAATACAGCATGTGTAAAGTTATCACAACCCATTGCCAACATACTTAAATATAAGAAGAATCATGAAAGATATCATCCAGGAAATGGATAATTGGAAAGGAAGATTAGGCATTCATATGGTGAAAGCAAGGCATAAGAGATATGTAATGTGAATGCTGCGTTCACCCCTGTGAAATGTTGGAAAACATAGACCATAAGTTCTTAACCTTTTCTTTGGTATTGTGGAGCCCTTTGCTTGCCTATGAACCCTATAGAAACATCCTTGGAATAATATTAAAAATCAAAAGAATAAACAAACAGATCACAAAAGAAATAAATTACATTGAAATATAATCATAAATATCGTTTTGAAAAACCATAAAATTACATGCCCTAGGTTAAGAACTACCTGATACTAATCAAAAACACCCCACAGGATTACAGGAGTTCATGGACAGTAGTAATACAAATAAAGTATGGATGGATTGTGCTCTCAACCCTGGAATGGAGTGCTCACTTCAGTGAGTTAAAATTGTTCTATTAAAATGCTAAGACAGAAGTGATCTCTATAACAATGACATCTATAACAAAAGGATGAGCAACTATTCAACTATGTGGAAAGGAAGAAGGGAATTATGAGCTCCATGAAGACCCAGAAATGGCATCATAAATAGGCATCATCCGTTTAGTTGTTTTGGGAGCTGAATCCTATGAAAACTTCTGTTCAACTCTAGTTCCTCTTTGGTCCCTGTTATAATCAAGTCTTTAGGATTGACCTGGGAGATGGGCCTTACGAAGGCTGCATTATCAGTATTACACCTGAGAACTCAAGGTTGATTTATTCTACATACTTCTGTTTACCAACATCTAATCCCAGCCCCACTGTAAGACTATCCTCTCCCAACCTCTCGATCCTCTGATCCTAGTCACTCAGTACCATTGCCTGCCTAGGAGAAAATCACCTTTCATTACTACATCTGTCTACAATTTCTATTTCTATCCAGACTAGTCCGACTACTCCTTACTTCCAAGCCCTCTTCTTGATTTCTTTGTTTTCCTATTTTTTTGGAGGGGGGAAAGGCAAAGCAATTGGGGTTAAGTAGCTTGCCCAAGGTCACACAGCTAGTAAGTATGTCAAGTAGCTGAGGCCACATTTGAACTCAGGTCCTCCTGACTCCAGGGCCAGTGCTCTACTCACTGCATGTTTTCCCATTTTTGCCACTCACAAACTTCCCACCTCCTGTCACTAACTATAATCTTAGTTTCTAGTAAATGAGTGAATAAATATTTATTGTGCCAAGTATTCAAATTAGTTATATAAATGGGGAAGACAGACTGTCCAAAGAACTCACATTCTGATCAGAGGAGAAAAATATAGGAGGTTCAGTGCAGGTCAGTGAGCCTTAGGGTTCATCAACAGGATTGACAGTAAGGTCTAACAAATTATCATCTTACTTAAAGATGTTTACTTAATGATTCCCTGCTCATCTAGGCAGTCTGAATCTCTATGTCTGTCCATAGGGTAGTGGTGAAGAGGGACATGGAGGAACAATTGGAAAGGGGGTATGGGGCCAACAGTCAGATTGGAGAAGGAACTATGAATTCCTTCACTCAGGAGTGCAGAGGCCTAGTTAATACCCAGCTAGTAGGGTGTATCTAAATCCTGATGGGAACTAACCAGTAAGAGTTGGGTGGGGGAGGAGAAAAACCTTCTATGGGCCTATTCCTGCTAAGCCTTCTATTAATGATTGGGAACTAGACTACTGAAGATATCATTCTCCACTCCATCCTGTTCAATGATACCCATTGATTTTTTTTCACATTCCCTAACCAATAGGGTTAGGAGGAGAAATTAGCATACTTCCTCCCTACTGCCACTTCCAAACTTGTTCTGACTCAGCAGCCTATCTGCCTTCAAAATTCATTCTATCCAATAATATCACCTTGATTAGGCCTTAGTCAATGTTAATCAACTCCAACTTTTAGGGCTCTTTACCATGGTGTCCAATGACTTCATAATCTTATTTACAGTCAGATCCAATATTCATGCTGATAAATTTTTATTACCCTAGTGCCCTCCTCCCCCACCAATCACTCACCTCAGTTCCCTTGCATTTTATCGCCAACACACAGAGTTGTATCCATACTTAGAGTTCACCCTCACCCCAAACTACCCCATTTCTAACAGTCCAATTTCTGAAATTCCTCTCCCTGGTCAAAATGTCATATCTGTCTACTTCTTTAACTGTCTCATTTCTTCTAAAATTGCTCACTACCTGTTTATCATCACCACTGTCTCTCAGTGTTCTTCCAATTTCACCTCTCTTTTTTGATTCCTTACCCTATTTTAAGCCATTTCAGCAATGCATTGGACTACATTCTTGAGATATTCTTATTTTACAGTTCCTGTCCCCAAAATTCTTAGAATTGGGGTTGTACTATACCCCTTTTTTCCATCCCTGTTCTCCAAATTCTCACTATTTCTAAAAGATATAAAGTTGTACTAACTAGCTCCACTATATTTTTATGGCCTATGCTCTGTTCTTGTCACCAAATGGCAGTACTTTCATCTTTGATTTCCTTTCAGGTTATGACACTGACCATTCCAAAACTTGTTTCATCTCTCCTACCTACCAATTTCACCTTCAGATTCCTTCTACTGAGGAGATGTCAACTTCTTTATAACTGTGAAGAGAGAGGGCATCCATAATGAAACCAATCTCATATCCTCAGCTATATCTCAAAACTTCTCTGTCTTCACTCATTCTTCTTTCCTTTGCTTGATTATAACTAACAATGAGATAGACTTCCTCCTTGCCAAGGTTTGGCTTTCCACTTCCATCCTTCATTTCCTCTCCTATCTATCTTATACTTTTTACCACTTTCTTTTCCTAGATATAGAAGCACATTTAGATTTCCCTATCCTTTCTTCCAAGTACTCTGTGCCATGCCACACCCTCCATCCACCACCCCCCTGCTAAATCATCTCTTGATTCTCCCACTCTCAAATTATATCCTTCCTTCAATCCAGTCCAATAACCTACTATATGCAAGTTACTGTGCTATCTGCTAGGGCTACAAAGGAACAATAAAAGAGAGTCTCTTCCTTCAAGGAACATATATTCTATTGCAAGGACAAAATATAAACAGCTAATACATAATAATTTGAGGAGAAAGGAGAGATCATGAGCACCTTCAGATACCAGCAAATGGTTCCTGCAGAAAATATCCCATGAGCTGAGTTTGAAGGAAGCAGAGGATTCTAAAAGGTAATAGTGAGGAAGTATTGCATTGTAGTCAGGGAAAACAGCTGGTACAAAGTCATAGAAGCTCTCTCTTCCAATTTGCTGCTCAATCTTTAGTCTAAAAGAAATCTATACTTATTGTCTTTACTTTTCATCTACTCACTCCTCAATATCTCAAAATCTGATTTTGAATACCAAACAAATCTACTGAATTTGACAAACAGTACAGACAAGCCAGGAGAGCAGAAGTAGAAAGGCACCCTGAGGTATAGACAGGAGAGAGAACATGTGCAAGTCAAACCACCCCTAGCACCTTGACCACAATTTTCCCTTAGTCCTGGACTGAGACCTCATACGACTCTAAGCCCAATAGCCTTGGGAATATCAGTGTCTCCCAAACCCAGTATGCGAAGCCATCATTGAAAACTTTTTGTGGAGAGGGCCCATTTTCCTCATTACCACCAGCCACAATTGTTTGTCAATTGACACCAACAGGAAGATGAGTACAGGAGCCCTGGGAGTAGTAGTACTTGTATTAATATGATCAAAGATCTTCCCCACCATTCAATAGGCCTCAGGTGGGGCTTGGTGGGAAAGCTTGATTTTATCTTTGTTTGTAAGTAGGCCTGAAGCCTCTACTTACTAGGTGCTAAGCTGATTTGGGTGTGAAGTTCTCGGGGCCCTAAAGGGAGTTGCTAAGACCAGAGTCAGTGCACAGAGTATGTGCACTGAGTTCTAGTCAATCATGAATTCATCGAATCAGAGACTTGAGTTCTAGCCAATCAGACGCCAGCTAGGACTGTATATAAGGAGAGCCCAGAGTTGAGAGAACTAGAATTGAAGAGTGACAAAACAGAAGAAAAGTCAGAATTCAGAATTCAGCCCAAGGAGAAGGAGGCACAGAGCTGCAGAAAGGAGTTCTGGGCAGAAAGTGGGAACCAGGGAGCTTCTCAGACCAGAGAATTGAGGGAGGTAGAGAACCCAGGCAAGCAGACAGTTAGGATTCATGGGTAATTGTTTACGGGAAGGCCCCCAACAGAGGGAGAACATTACAGGATGACTTGGTTCCTTCCTATTATACTGTGTTATAATTTCCTTGTTGCTACATTGAGGTTGGTTTACTGGTTTTGGAATATAATTACTGCTATACTGAATTGGAGTTATTGGTCTTGGGATTTTATCCTTTCGAGTCTAAATAAATGTTATACTTCCTCTGCCTTCTACCTAGAGAGCTTTTCATACTTTGTGATTCCAAACCATACAGGCAAGTTCATAGTCATGCTCAAGGTCATGAATCTTGCCTTACTGATATAGCACCCCTCAGGCTTCTGTTCCTGTGTCCAGCTTCGCTCTCACAGTCATTATTTAGGGAAGCAACTCCTGTGAAGAAGGATGTAGCCATTCTCACCAATTACCAATTAACTGCCACTCATAGGCAAGTTATCAAGCCTAACTGAGTCAGCAAGGTACCCTGGAGAAAGGAGGCAACTTGCAACAGGTGAATTTTGCCATTACTTCTATCTTAACCACCTTCTCCCCTCAGATTCTGATGGAGGAAATCCAGGACCCTGAACCCAATATCCTTAGAAATAGCAATGCTTTGAGCCCTTCATTCATCATCTGGGAAACAATCCCTGTGGAGATGCAGCCTAGCAGTTGTTTCAGCTGGTGTTACAGCCACTGCTAGCGAAGACTCAGTAAAAGAAAGTTCTTGCCACCGAAGTACTTGGCACTATCAAGTGGGTCAACATGACAAATTGATATTTTATCAGTGGAAACAAAATTAAAGAAGAGGTGTTACCATCTGTTTTGCTGCTGCATTATAAAGAATCTGTGACCTTTCCATCTGACTTGCAGCTGAAATCTTCCATATGTGTTGTCTCTCCCATTAAAATGTGAGCTCCTTGAGACCAAAATGTGTCTTACTTTTCTACTTGTATCTCCAATATTTACAACAGTGCTTTGCATGTAGTAAGTGTTTAATTAATTCATTCTGGAAAGTCATTAATAACCTCATAATTGCCAAATCTATCACCCTTTACATACTGCTTGTTACGTAGTCTTCCTAAATGATGCAGTACAGGTTCATTTAAAGTACTGTGTCATTTCTCAAATGTATTCAGTCTTTATCACTGTTAACTTGCCTCTCCATTTCCAACTTTGTTTCTAAAATTCTAAGCCCTTTTAATTTTTCAATTGTTCATCCAATCATTTCTTCACAGATTATTTTGCTAGGTAACTTTTTAACTCCTACTGTTGGGGTGGCCAAGGGCTTAAAGTAACTAAATGCTAGCATAAGCAAAACCTAGGATGAGCTAGTGATAATCTTGCTAGCTTGCTAGTAAAAAAGAGACTATGTTGCCATAAGCTCCTAGGATCTTTTATTCTTGGACACTAGAATTGCCATACACTTTAGGAAAACCACAGGAATTCTAAATCTTCCCAAATCACTTTGAGAGAACTGAAGGATAAAAAAGTCAGCTATCAATATGAAATTTCTCCAGTACTGTTGTGGAAATAGCAGAGGAGCCCCCACCTCCAATGGAATAGTAACTGGGCATGTGTTCCTATTACCAGTGGCATTTTTAAAAGAATAAACAATAGGAGAGGAGGGTTGGTCATAATTGATGTTTCAGTGATATTTGAGGAAGGGTGAGAAAGAGGAATGCCTGCAAACATCATGGGAATGGAAGAAGGGTGTTATGTAACCTCTAAGATAAAAAGACTTATATTCAAAAGAAAAGAGGGATTAGCTGTGAACAGAATTTGTTCTCCATAGCTGCTTGCCAGAATATTTGAGTACAGTGAAGGTACTTAGACAAACCCAGCTTTCTTCTATATTGCTCTCAATCTCAGAATGTCACAGAGAGAAGAGGAAATGTTTGTAATCAGCTCTTACCTTACAATTAATTTATCCCCAAGGCAACATCTCCCCTTTTTGATCAGTGTGTTGTCACTATAGCTATGCCATGCAGGGTTACTCAAAATGGACAGATCATAGTAAAGAGTTCTGACAAAAAATCCACTGAAGAAGGAAATGGCAAAGCACTCCAGTATCTTTGCCAAGAAAATTCCATGGAGAATATTAAAAAGATAAAAGGCATGACACCAGAAGGCTGGAAGGTGTCCAACATGCTACTGGGGAAGAGTGAAGGACAAATGCAAGTAGCTCTAGTACTAATGAGTTAACTGGGCTGGATCTGAAAGGAAGATCAGCTGCTGAGGTGTCTGATGACAAATGGAAAGTCTGATGTTGTAAAAATCAATTGTGTTCCTTTCAAACACCAAAAAGGATATGCTGAAGATACTACAAGCTAGGCTTCAGCAATGTATGAGCCAAGAATTACCAGAATAGGCTAGTTTTTGAAGAGGCTGAAAAACTAGAGATCAATTTGTCAACATTAGCAGAATTATGAAGAAGGCAAGGGAGTTCCAGAAAAACATCTGCTTTTGCTTCATTGACTACCCTAAAGCTTTTGACTATGTGGATCACAACAAAATGTGGCAAGCCTCAAAGAGATAGGAGTAGGAGATCATCCTATTTGTCACCTGAGGAACCTGTACATGGGCCGAGAAGCAATAGTGAGAGCCAAATAGGGAAAAACTGATTGGTTTGAGATTGGGAAAGGAGGGCAACAAGCTGTAATGTTAATGGAACAGGAAGATCTTCCCTGTCCATTAATGAGCCTATGTGACCTGCTTTGAGCTCTGGCCCAGCTCACAGCTGTGATACTTCCTGAGTCACATGGATCCCATTGTGGGAAGAGCATGCCCAATGGAAAAAGAGTAAGAGGAGCTTGCACAACAGAACATTATCTGAAATAGAATGTTGAGGAAAGAAAGCACAAGCAGAGAGGGAGAGCAAGATGAAAGAGAGAGAGAAGGGAGATTTGCCTAGGGGAACTTGTTTTAACAGAAAGAATGCTTAAGATGTCTGGTGCTCCCTGGATTGGTGATAATTACCTTCCTAAATCTTACCTCCTGGTATCCTAATAGTCATGTTCCAAATAAATATTTTGGTTTTGCCTTTGAGGAAGAGTTTATTATATTTTGCAAATCTACCCTGGAAATATGTATGCATATTCATAGCAGCTGCTATGGATTTTGCATTGGCTTTATACAAGGTTGCATATTGTCATGTTATTTATTTAACTTATATGTAGAATATATTATGAGAAATGTCAGGCTACTAGAATCAAAAGCCAGAATTAATGTTTCTGGGAGAAATATCAATAATCTCAGATATGCATATGGTACCACTCTGTTGGCAAAAAGTGAAGAGGAACTAAGAAGCCTCTTGATGAAGGTGAAAGAGCAGAGGTTGTAAAACCTGGCTCAAAGCTGAACATTACAAAAAAACGCACAACCAAACCCTAAAATCATGGCAACTGGTCTCATCACTTCCTGGCAAAGAAAGGGAGAAGAAATGGGGGGAAAGTGTCAGATTTTATATTCTTGGGCTCAAACATCACTGCAAACAATGACTCTAGCTATGAAATTGAAAATACTGTATTTTCCCATGTATAAGACATACCCTTTCTTGAAAAATTTTGGGTCTTAAAAACTGGGTGTGTGTTATACAGTGGTTGTAGATTTTTTTACTTGCATTTCCTGCTTTTTTGTGCTTGTTGTCTTTGCGCTCATTGTTTCGCATTTTTCACCAGTATATTAGGTTATATTTTGACACATTCTGCCCAGAAATGGCTCAGAAAATATTTTTGTACAGTGCTGAGTTCAACTTAAAAGTTTGGTCCTTCTCCAGCTGAGAAAACAATCTAAGACTGGCTATGGGAAGAAGAAATCCTACTGAAAACGCCATGGCAGAAAAAGGCCATGAGAGGCAAGTGAGCAAAATGGCCTGATTTAGAGAGGGAATTGAAGATATGGATTGAAAAGAAAAGGGCAATTGGAATTCCTGCGTCCACAAAGATGGTTCAGCATGAGGCAAGAAGAATTGCTGATGAAAAAGAAGTTACTGATTTCAAGGGAGGACACAATTGGTGCTTTAGGTTCATGAACCGGAATGGACTAAGCATGTGTACATGCACCAGACTTGCCCAAAAGATGCCTGAAAGGTATGAGCAGATGAGTAAAACTTGAGTTCAATAATTTTATGTAATAGATTTTTTTTCAAATTCAGGGCCCCAAAATTAAGGTGCATCTTATACATGGGGAAATGCGGTACTTGCTCATCAGAAGGAAAGCTATGGCAAATCTGGACAGCATACTGGAGAGCAGAGACATCACCTTGCCAACAAAAGTCTATTTAGTCAAAACTTTAGTTTTTCCACTAGCAATCTATGGCTGTGCGAGTTGGACTATAAGGAAAGCTGAGTGCCACAGAATCAACACTTTTTTAAAAAATTCTGGTGCTAGAGAAGACTTTTGAGAGTCCCTTGAACAGTGCAGAGATTAAGTTAAAGAATCCAAAATACTTTGGCTGTGTAATGAGAAGACAAGGCACATTGGAAAAGACTCTGATGTTGGCCAAGATCGAAAGCAAAATGAAAAGGGGACTGCAGAAGGTGAGATGAATAGATAGTGTCACGGAAACAACAAACTTGAACTTAGAGCTTGAGATAATCCAGTATAGAAGGGCTAACATACTATGGTCCATGGGATCACAAAGAGCTGGACATGACTGAATGATGAAAAAAACAAGACAATGTTTTCAGCATTCTTCCCCCTTTTTTCCCTCCACATTATTTTATACTTTGGGAAATTATCTTAAAGATATGGTATTTGAGCCAAAGCAGGAGTGAATCAGATCACCAATCAGATTTTTGATCCTTAATCTTTCCCTTATATTCCAGGTCTTCATTATAAAAATATTGCTAGCCATTCTACCCAGAAAGTCCTTCCAGAATCTCAAACTCAAATGTTTGTCTTCATCAGTTTTTATACTTATTTGAACCATACACCTAATTATACTTCATGGCCCCAAATTCTTCAATCTCCAGTTCATCCTTCACAGGGCTGACAAAATAATCTTCCTAATGCACAGTCTGTCACTCACTCCCTGTTGCTTAAAGAATAAAAATTCAAACTTAATAGCTTAGCATTCATGGCTTCCTTCATATAGATTCAATCTAAAGTTTCAAATCATATCCGCTCAATTATATTTTAGGCAGTTTAAATTTAAATAAAATGGAATGTTCCAACAATCCCCTCTCTCATCCTGTTTTCTCTAATTCCGCTGTATTAATGTAAGCCATTTACCCATTCATTGTATACACCCCTTCATATCTCCATTATTGAAATTATTCCTCTCCCCTCACTTTCCTAAGCTGTCACCTCTTTCATAAGCCCAAACCTCCATTGGAGCAGGAATGGGGTATAGGTTACTTTCTATCAATGCTATTATTAAAAATGTAAATAATAATGAAAAGAGGCAAAGGAATGCCTACAAGCATCATGGGAGTGGGGAGAAGGCTGTTGTGTAATCTACAAGATATGATGTTTTATATTCAAAAGAATGGGTCTTCCCTGGAATCCTCGGGTGAAAATGATGTCTTCTTTCTCAAATTTCTTATAATCTTTAATTCCAGAACTCTATTTTCCTTTTATTTACATTCCATCTTGTGTAATAGTTATTTGAGTTTTTGTTTTAGTCCCTGAACTGGAATGTAAATTCTATGATGGCAGGGAAATACCTCTACACTGACATGAAACACCAGAGCAGGAATTCAGCAAAAATTCCATCCTGTGTAGGTATGAAACCATTCTTTAATTAGCAGCTGGAGCTGTTGGTTAGAACTCAGATACTTATTTGTGACTCTGCCTTTTGAGCTTGTTGTTGGACCAAAGCCTTTACTCATGAAAAAAAGACCCTGTTTATGACGTAAATGTTTGAGAGAAATAATTATTAATAATTACTTTTGTTATATTTTATTTTGTCAGTGTTTATGATGCAAATAATCTAAAGCCACAACAACCTTTCAAAGCAAGTATAAATCTTCAGAAGCATTTGAAAATATTTAAAATGTATTTACTTCAGTAAGTATTCATAATATGAACTGATCTAACCAATCATAGAGCTATATGAACCCATCTAACCAATCATAGAGCTATCTCCTTGAATGTTTAGTCTCGTTTTATAAAGACTGTTACGTCAGCAACTTATATGATTTTTTTTGAAGTTGAGCTCTTTCAAACGACAGAAAAGTGTAGCTCATAAATCATTTTTGAAAAATTTCAATTCATATCATCTTACCCTTTAACATTATGGACACTTTGTCTAAAAGGAAAAAATTAAATTGGACTGTCTTGTGAATATAACTTTATCATTTGAAAGTAAAATAACAGTAATACCTTACTTAGTCTTATCACAAGTATCTGTTTTTCCTTTTTTTCAAATTCTATTCACTACAAAAAATAAAGAATACATATTCAAGTGTATTTGATGATGTGGTAAATAAAAATATAAAACTGAAGTGTCACTTTTGCTGTCTAAGATATAGATTTCAATGAATGTTCAAATCCCTTGTTAAAGGAGAAAAACAGGTAAAAGACACTTTAATTTGAATGTAGTATCACAGAACATTCAAAGTAAAACTGAAAGTATAATTTTATTTGCCTTACTATAAATATATTCTGCCATGGGAAGTGCAGAAAGGTCAATGTTAACCATTTTAAATGAAATGCAAAAAGATGTGAATGCTATTTAATGAAATGGCAATAAAGTTTGATAAGAGTTCATCCAGTCTGTGGTTCTTAATGCCTAAAAATAAAAAGCAACTTTGTCACATATATGATTATAATAACATTCAAAGAACAAATGTTTTTTTATGAAAAAGTTATATTCTGCATATGATAAATGGAGAAGTGACAAATTTCCACAAACATGATCAAAATGGGCAAGATATCAAATTTTCATAAGAAGTCTAAATACAGTGTGTGACCTAAATAGTTGACATATTTCTGACATTGACTAGGGTAGATCCCATAAGAAACATTCTATTTGATGCATATTTTAATCCAGGAAATTTTTTATTAGTATTTCATGTGGCTGCTCCTTGATGGCGATAATGGTAGGCTTTGTAGACCATAATAAAGTACAAAAGTGTCTTCAGATAGACTTGGTTGATAATACTTCAGCTCACATGATTTTACTCTCTTTTTTCTGAAACAAAAAAGCTGAAAAAGAAGTTTGGTCCATTTTTTTTGTTCATTTGAATTCTTTTTGGATGTTTACTTTTGTCACTGAACACAGTATTTATTCCTGACTTTCCTCTATAAACTTGAAAAGCACATTCTTCATTCACATTTTAAATTTCAGAAATGGCGGTGGGGGTGGGGGTGGGAGGAGGGGGAGAGGGGGCGGGCAGAGCCAAGATGGCAGAGTAGAAGCAGGGACCTGATTGACCTCTCCCCAAAAACCCCTTGAAATACCTGTAAAAATGACTCTAAACAAATTCTAGAACAGCAGAAGCCACAAAATGACAGAGTGATGCACATTACCAGCCCAAGACACTCTGGAAAGCTGAGAGGAAGGGTCTATTGCACCACACTAGGAGCGGAGCCCAGCCCAGCCTGGGCTGCACTGGCACAGACAGGACTGGAGCAGGGCACTGAATCACTGGCAGCTGCAGCGGTTTCCAGACTTCTAGACCCACAAATGTGAAAGACAGCTTCAAAGATCAGTGGGAAAGCTCTCTCCCCTGGTTGAGAGGAACATCATCCCACCCTAGCCCCAGTCCTAGCCCCAGGGTGGGGGCAGCCACTGCCACAGCAGCAGCTGCTTCTGGAGCTCTCAGCCTACAGACAGTGGAAGAACTGAGTGGCTGATCTGCATCCCAGTCCTGGGTGGCGGTACTGCAGTGAGGAGGAGTATTGGCATGGCAGAACTGGTGGCGGCTGTGAAGAGGGAACCCTCCTCGCAGTTCCAGGGCAGAAAAAAGTGATTGTGGTTGCTTATGCACCAGAGGAGTAAACACCTGTCTTTTGATCATACCATTTTGAAGGAGCTAAGAATGTACAGGTCCCTAGAGATATCTCTGAAAACAGCTCCACAAACCCCTGAAATTTGGGGCAGCACACCCTCCACTAAACAAAGAGCTCAGAAGTCAAATAACTGGCTGGGAAAATGAGCAAACAAGGGAAAAAGAATGAGTATAGAAGGTTACTTTCTTGGTGAAAAGATGTTTTCTTGCACACTTACTGATGAGGAAGATCAAGGCATACAGCCAGAGGAAGACAACAAGATCAAAGCTCATATATCCAAAGCCTCCAAGAAAAATATGAAATGTTCTCAGGCCATGAAAGAGCTCAAAAAAGGATTTTGAAAATCAAGTAAGAGAAGTGGAGAAAAAAATGGGAAGAAAAATGAGAAAGATGCAAGAAAATCTTTTAAAACAAGTCAACAGCTTGTTAAAGGAGACCCCCCCCCAAAATGCTGAAGAAAGTAGCACCTTCAAAAATAGAGTAATCCAGGGGCAGCTAGGTGGCTCAGTGAGTAGAGCACCAGCCCTGGAGTCAGGAGGACCTAAGTTCAAATCCGGCCTCAGATACTTGACACATGTACTAGCTGTGTGACCTTGGGCAAGTCACTTAACCCCAATTGCCCTGTCAAAAAGCAAAAAAAAAAAAAAATAGAGTAATCCAAATGGCAAAAGAGGTCCAAAAAGTCAATGAGGAGAAGAATGCTTGGAAAGCAGAATTAGCTAAATGGAAACAAAGGTCTAAAATCTCACTGAAGAAAATAATTCTTTAAAAGTAGAGCAAATGGAAGCTAATGATTTTATAAGAAATCAAGAAATTATAAAAAAAAGAATAAAAAATAGAAGATAATGTGAAATATCTCATTGGAAAAACAAATGACTTGGAAAATAAATGCAGGAGAGAGAACTTAAAAATTTTTGGACTACCTGAAAACCATGATGAAAAAAAACCTTAGAAATCATCTTTCGAGAAATTATCAAGGAAAAGTGCCCTGATATTCTAGAACCAGAGGGTAAAATAGAAATCCCCAAAGGAAAACTCCTAGGAATATTGTAGCCAAATTCCAGAGTTCCCAGGTCAAGGAGAAAATATTGCAATCAGCCAGGAAGAAACAATTCAAGTATTGTGTAAACATAATCAGGACAACACAAGATTTAGCAGCTTCTACACTAAGGGATCAGAGGGCTTGGAATATGATATTCCAGAGTTCAAAGGAGATAGGATTAAAACCAAGAATCACCTACCCAGCAAGAATGACTATAATATTTCAGGGAAGAAATGGAATTTCAATGAAATGGAGGACTTCCAAGCATTCTTGTTGAAAAAACCAGAGCTGAATAGAAAATTTGACTTTCACTTACAAGAATCAAGAGAAACATGAAAAGGTAAACAGGAAAGAGAAGCCATAAGAGACTTGTTAAAGTTGAACTGTTTGCATTCCTATGTGGAAAGATGATATTTGCAACTCAAGAGACCTTTCTTGGTATTAGGGTAGTTAGAGAGAATACCTATATGTATGTGTATGTATATAGATATGTATATATCTATATGCACATATATATATGTGTGTGTGCGTGTATGTATCTGTATGTGTATACATATATGTGTGTGTGTACATATGTGTGTATATGTAGGCAGAAGGCACAGGGTGAGCTGAATATGAAGGGATGATAACTAAAATTAAGTATTCAGAGGAATGTACTGGGAAAAAGAGAAAGGAAAAGGTAGAATGTAGTAAATCATCTCACATAAAAGAGGCAGAAAAGAGGTTTTACAATGGAGGGGAAGAAAGGGAAGGTGAGAGTAAATAAGTGAGCCTTACTCTCATTGGATTTGGCTTAAGGAGGCAATAGAATACACACTCAGTTGGGTATGGAAATCTATATTACCCTACAGGAAAGCAGGGGGGAAGGGAATAAGAGAGGGAAGATAATAGAAAGAATGGCAGATTGGGGAAGGGCCAATCAAAAGCAAATACTTTTGTAGAGGGACAGGTCAAAGGAGAGAATAGAATAAATGGAGGGTGGGACAGGATAGAGGGTAATATAGTTAGTTTTTCGCAACATGACTGTTATGGAAGTGTTTTGCATGACTACACATGTATAACCTATATTGAATTGCTTGCCTTCTCAATGAGGGTGGGTGGGGAGGGAGGGAGGGAGAAAGTGTGGAACTCAAGGCTTTAAAAATGAATGTTAAAAATTGTTTTTACATGCAACTGGGAAATAAGATATACAGGCAAAGTAGTATAGAAATCTATCTTGGCCTACAGGAAAATAGAAGGGAAGAGGATAAGCAAAGGTGGTGGGGGTAATAGATGGGAGGGCAGATAGGCGGAAGGGGTAATCAAAATGCATGGTTTCTTGGGATGGGGGGAGGGGAGAGATGGGTAGAAATTTTGGAATTCAGAATCTTATGGAAGTGAACGTTGAAAACCGAAAATAAATAAATAAATAAATATATATATATGTAGATGAAGTTTAAGAAACATTGCACTAGAGAACTCTCTTAAGGTTGACATTATGCTGTTAATACTCTTTTAAATTCAGTATTGAATCTATGTAATTATATTATTATCATTATACTACAGTTTCCATCTCTTCCTGTCATTCATGAGAGACTTTACTTTGTGATTATAATGTATCATAATTATTTGAGTCAGGTATATTACACCTATTATTTTCCTGTGAATTATTTGTCTAATAATCTTTTTTTTAAAAAAGGAAATACTTTTTAGTTAGGCATAACTTGGTCTTTATGAATTCATGGAACCATTTAATCCTCAGGACATATCTTTTTCAATATGTATGTAACACTCACTCTGGGCTACTCTTCAATTATATTTGAAGTTTCATTCTATCAAAGGCCACCACCACATCAGCTTTCAAAGGGAGAGGGAACGAGGTAGAATGTGGATATCTGCTCTCAAAACTGAAGCCCATGAGTCCCCACCAGTGTGCTTTCTATTAACAGTTGGTCAGTAGACACAATTAATTATTAGCGAATGTATTTCTAAAACAACATAGTAAAAACAATAGCTGCAAAACATTTCCTCCATAATTATGAAGTGTATTTTCCTGCTAATACACACTGAATCCATAGGAATAAGGGAACAAACTTAGTGTGCTATATTAATGAGACATTAATGTAGGGAATGCATGTGACCTTTACCCACTATTTCAGTCAGAAAAAGAATTGGCCTTCAAGCCAGAAAAGTTTAGGTTCAAAGTTCTGCTTTAGACATATACTTCTGATATATACACATGTGATTCTTGAAAACTCACATAATCTTTCAGGCCTCTAGGCAATTCTCTAAGATTTTAAGCTCCAGAGGGGATAGAGGGAACATCTTTGTCTGGTGAGTTCCCTATACCAAGAAATCCCAAATTCATTCTTTAATACTAGCCTATCAGTGGGTAGAGTGACCCGAACTTAAAATATTATGGTAGGGAGGCCAATTAACACTTCTTTACTTCAGGGCCTAAAAATTTCTTTCTCTTATAGTAGAGTCCTCACAAATTCCCCCTGTGCACTATCTCTCTTCAGCATCAGATGCTACATACATTCTGGGTCATAGACTATATGAGTTTGTACCTCTACACAATTTGATTCTATTATTGCCAAGGATATCACTTTTTTGACACCCCACAGTCAGCTCTCTTATGTACTAGCAATTCTGTATCACGAAACTGCTTCCTTTATCCAGTGATTTCTTCTCTCTAAAATGTGCATGTCTGTGAATGTGTACTGCTCCCTCAACTGTGTTTCAATCTCTTGTAAATTTATCCTCCATATTCTGCATGTGGTTTCTCCCTCTGAAAAAGACGTTCTGTTGCTAGACATCATGATAGGAAAGGAGGGAGATATCTTCTTTCCCTCTGCCTCTGAAGGAATCTCTTTCACAAGAAATTCCTGGTCGGCCTGCATCAGAAATGCTGAATTATTTCTAAAGTTTAAATTTTAAAAGTCTGCACAAACTTGGCCTATTTTCAGCCCAGTTAATGTTTTCTCTTCTGATTCATTCTAAAAAAAAGTTGTTCAGAGTTCATAAATGGATCATCAAGTGATAACACCTTTTAAACACATTAACATCTCATTACCTCTACTGTCTACTTCTTGCTTTTTGGTGACACCAAATATTGAAGTGAAAAATATCCCATGCCTTACACTTTCAAACTATATAATATTACAATCTGTAATTTTCTCTGAAACCAAAGTCAAGATCATGCGATAATAAGTTTGAAAAATTCCTACTTTTTTAATTTCAAATCTACATGTGACTGCCTCTATTCCTAAGGTGCATGTCCTATTTGACATTTTTTCACTGATACACAATTTTTCAAAAGTGAAATATTTTGACATTCAGTCAATTCTGTGGCTTGAAGACATTGAAACCATTTCAAACCTATTCTTCCCAATCTGAAGGAAACTATTCTCGTTGGTAGAGAAAAGCAAACCAAATTAGAACTGAAGATGTCTTCTTTCTTTCCACTGTCATCATTTTCTCATTGACTCCAGGCAGGGACCTTCTTTCTCTGGTCCTTCTCTTATCCCCAAGATGAATAAAAAAATGCTTCTTAAAATTTTCTACTATTCAAAGTAACCAAGACACAAGTCACTCTGGGCACTACTGACACTATTATTATTATTATTATTATTATTACTACTACTATTATAGTATAATTTAGAAATGAGAGCTTGTGGAAGAGCAAGAAAAGATGTGGTTGCCCAGAGAAGTTCATCAGCATTGTACATCAGTTCACAATGACATGCTTCCATGGATCCTGGATAATGGAAATGCCCTCAAGCTTTCACAGTCACCAATAGAGTGAAGCAGGGATGTGTTCTTGCTCCTCTGATTTATAGAATGATACTTTCAGTAATGTTTTCAGATGACTTCAACAAGGATGAAAATGGCATCAAGATCAGCTACTACACTGATGGTAAATTATTTAACTTGAAAAGCCTACAAGCCAAGATTAAAGTGAAGGGAAAGTTGATGCATGACTTTTTGTTGACAGATGGTTATACATTCAACACAGTCTCTGACACTGAGAAGCAAAAGAACATGGATCAATTCTCTGCCTCTTGTGCTAATGTTGGCCTGACAATCAATATCAAGAAAATAGAGGTTTTCCAGCAGCCAGCTCTTCAAGCACTAAGGGCATTTTTCAATCTATCTGACAGACAGAGTACATTAGCAATGAGTTGGGTCTTGAATTAAACAGGAGGGAGCAAACTGACTTTCCTTCAGTAAATTATAAATCTCCCTTAAATCTCAAACCTCTATGAGAAAGAAAGATGTATTTTCTTAATATAAAGTTTTCTACCAGTATTTTTTAATGCCTAAATCATGTAGTAATATAATCTCTGGAGAATTAAGAAAAATTAGATCTCAAGGAAAAATGGAGACAGAGTACACATAAGTCAATTGTAACACATAACAAACAAGGGATTCCAAAGAACAAGAGTAAAGGATGCCATTAGAAAAATGTACAATAAAAAAGATGATGGACGGATCATATGGTGAGAGCAAAGGATAACAGGAAGACTCTGTGTGTTCCATTGATGTTTTTATATAATGTTTGGGATAAGTGAGGAAAAAATGAGAAAAATCAGTTAGACTGAATACGATGTACTTATATAAAGAAAGGAAAAATACAGGATGAATGGGAGGGATGGAATCTGATGGCATGGGTATCATAGGAAAGAAAAACCTCATTGATGAGAACACAGATCAATTTATGTATCGAGAGGATTATTCTGCTCTGTTGAAGCTAGAACTGATTCATCTAATTCTTTATTTTAAAAACCATATCACTTCTTTACAGATTCCCAATGAAGTACTACAGACAAACATTTTAATTACATTTCTTCAATTAGCAGGTACATGTTTGTTAAGATATATGTTTTATGGCAAATGAGATGATAAATTTTATTTGGCAACTTTAAGTCAAGCAAGCATGACATTAAAATGTAATTAAGTCAATGAAATTGGTAATTTTGAAATATGAACACATAGTACATTTTCTTTAGATGATACTTTAATTATATTATGAGTGTCTCACAGGTACACTCAAAATGTCTAACAGATAAAGCAATTTAAATATCTTTGTTCTGAGTTATAACTGTGAACTAATAACGAATGAACTGAAGACATCTCTAATGCAGACTTCTCAATATGAGGTCACTTTATAAAAAAGAAAATACGCCCTCATTTTCTTTTTGTTTGCTATCTTGGAGAGGAATTTGGTTGTTTATTCAGTGAGTTCTTAACTATATGCCTTCTTTCAAAACCAAAAAGGTTATAGCTTGGTTTTCCTATACAGATAGCAGCCATAGACTTAAAATTGAATAACATGAAACTATTTTTCAAAATACTATAAAACTAGATATCTTATTCTTTTGTGTAATTCACTATTCTTAAATGTTTGTAATAAGACCTTCTCTTTAATCAAGAATATTATAATCCTTTTGGAAATTCTGCAGGTATAACCTTTTAGCTTTTCCCTTTTGAGAAATCCGGGCTGACTTGGCAGGAAATAGATATTCACATAAAAGGGCCTTTTCCTTTTAATACAGAGTATGTTTTGAAATAATTTTCACATTCATTTTAAATAGCATCTATTTCTGTAAATTGGTTTCCTTGAAAATAACTCTGAACTTATGAATAAAAATATTAGAATTTAGAAATAATATATAACACAAACCATAGCTTATTGCTTAAAATGTAGATTTGGAGGCAACAAATTAATAGTATGGAAAACTTAACTCCTTTATCTAAAGAAAATTGCAAGCTTTTCTGATGTACTAAAATGGAAAACATGGTCACAATTCAAAGACTTCAAAATGGGCCAACTTATAAGAATTTTCTTATTATTTTAAATGATATGTCAGTTAGTCCATAAACATTTATTATATACCAAAAAGGTACCCAGAATCATCCATGTTTTATACTTCACTCCTTGTAAAATAAATTGGGAGCTACTAGCATATTCAAAGGATTTTCAACCACAATTAGCCTTGAGAACAAGTGAACCAACATAAGCAAAATTCATCACTTTCCTAGACTCTACAAACACATGTGTTAATAGTACTTAAGGGGAACAGCAGCCATCAGTTAAGTAGATAAACTGGTAAGTTAAATACAGACCTTGTTAATCAATGATGTTCTCAGCGAGTTGATGGATTTTAGCCATAATACATACATAGGCACCTGTATATATATATACCTGTATATACAGCTTGCATAAATGAATAGGTATAGGGAAATCTCTAGAGATTTATTTAACTTGTTCATAGATCTGATCGAATTTCTTGAGTTTATTCATCACTCTGGCTTGTCTGTCTATTACTCAATTGCTCAAATGTTTTGTTTTTGCATACCTCAGGCCCTTCCTCCCCTGGCCTAGATTAAAATCGTAAAAAGTCTACTTTTAAGGCAATGCAAAGAAGCACTACATCACAACTATTAATATATACCTCAAATAGAAAACATGCCTAGCTTCATTTGTCTCTTGCTTCATTTATGTCAGCCTGCATCTTGCTAGAAAAAATTGCATTCCACTTCCAGACAGCTTAATTTGATTGTGATGTTCTCTGGCACCTGAGTGTTACAGTATTTTCTTGGTTAAAGCAAAAGATTTGCAAAACCAGTTCAAAAACTTTATTATCGGGGCAAAGCATCAACTTGTTCTTTGCACATTTATCACAAAAAGAATGAGAGAGGATATGGGGAAAATGAATCATCCAAGATTCCCTATCTAGTGCTGAAGAGCATTCAGGCAAAACAGCAACAGGGGAGATTAACTTGCTCTAGTACTCGGTGAATTTACAGAGGCCATTCTGCAGAGAAATAGAAACTCCATTTGCAAGATCCTTACCTGCGAGAGCTGTCTTAAATCAGATGTAGCCCCGGATATGAACATTCTGAGAGGATGCCCCAGGGGTCAAAGTAATCTTCCCAACATTCTCCCTCTTCATTGGATGTTTTTAACCTTTAAAGCCATATGTGCATACAAATAAGTGAACAGTAGGAAACAAGGGAGGACATGAAATTCTAGTGTCACCAATAGGAACGTTCTTCAAACAGCTAATATGGCACTACTTAGTCATGGGGCAAGGATAGTTATCCCTATTTATTCCATTACTACATAGGAATTTGAAGATGTGTGTGTGTGTGTGTGTGTGTGTGTGTGTGGGTGTGTGTGTGTGTTTGCATAGAAGAAGCCTCAAAAAGCAGAGGCAAAGCTTAGCGGAAAAAAAAGGCACTTGTAATGCCAAGTAAAGTCAGACTTTTGTTGTCTTTTGTTTTGGAATGCTTCTCAGCACTAAGGCAATTGAATGCCTTTGATTAAGTCTTGCCTTTATTTGTAGAAAAGCCCACGCCCTTTCGCTAAGCAGGTTATGAGAGGTGTGAAACCCTCAAGAGGTGTGAAGCTCTCTGACCCTGAAAAGGGTATATATGCTCTGAAGTTAGCATTTTGTTTGGGGACTCACTCACTGGAAGAATGTTCTTGTGATTTGGCCAGACTAGACTTGGGGATAGTCACTACAGGACCCCCCCCCCAACCCCCGGCTTTGAAAATCCAGATGTTGGTGCCTCTCTCTCTGGTTGCTGTGTATGGTCAGACAGATAGAAGCCTGTCTGTTGATTTGTGTTATTTTGCTCTTTTTATATAATTTCTGCTTGTAATTTCTGTTTGTGTTTTCTCTGAAGTTCAGGGTGCTGATTTTTATCCCTGAACTAAGTGAATCACATATATCTGTTTGATTAAATTGAGATTATAAACCCCTTAAAGTTGCTTTCCTTAGAAAAGCAGATCAAAGATCCCGTGCTAGCAGCCCTCCTGTGTGCTGGTGTTATTGGCCTTACACCTCTGCAGCAGCTGCAAGCAGCATTGTTGTTACAGCACCAGATCATTCGTGGAGAACAGTGTAACTCAAGGGATTATATTAAAGGGTAACACAAAGGCCTATGCTAAATTCTTAATCAAGGAATCCAATGGAATCCAAATGGGACCTGTAGTCCCTTGTTTCACTCACTTCATAGCCCACATTGGAAGAACTGCCCCCCCCCAGGCTTAATCAACAAAATAATCACAAATTAAATAATAGATTAATCAATAAAGAAGTGTTTATTAAGGGTCTACCTAGTACCAGGCACTAAGATAGCTGTTATTGACTCAAAGGCCAAAATAAATTTTTTTCTCCTATCCTTAAGTATATAAAATTCTATTAGAGGGAAACAAAATATAAAATAAAACAAAAATACTTAAATGGACCTATGATCTCACCAATTTGGAAAATCCATCCAATGAGAGATACTGAAACCCATTCATATCAGTACATTTTGTGTGACATCAATGTTTTCATTAAAGCTTAATATCAGCCAAGGTGGAAGATGGGAGAATGGACACAATATGGTACATAGCTTCCTAGCTTTCTCGTGAAATCACCAAGGTACCACTGGAGCCCTCTGGCTATCTACTTGCCATCACTGATGCTCATTAATCAACCAAATCATAGTTTCTTCATACCATACGTTCTTTCAGATTCTATGCATATTTAAAATATTGAGAATAACATTATAATATCTAGTATTTATATAGCCTTTAATCCTTACAAATGTTATTTCAACTTTTCCTCCAAACAAGGTAAGTAGGTACCTGCTACTATTCTTAGGAAACTGAGGCAGATAGAAGTTGTCATTTGCCCAGAATTACACAGCTAGTAAGTCTCAGGGGATGAATTTGAAATTGTCTTTCTGACTGCATGTCCAGCATTCCATTCCACTAATATAAGGATATCTACATGTTGGACTTGGGACAAAGATCTCATATATAGACCACCATCAGTCATTTTTTTCAGTGATGGTGATAGAATGGTAAGAAAGACGCTGGAAAGTATTAAGAATCACAGAGATTTTAAGCCATCTCTAAACTTTAATACAAAATATGTACAAAGTAAATATATAATCATTTCAGTAGGACAAAATATCATCCACTGTGGAGATTAGGAAAAACCTTATATAGAAAGTGATATTTAAACTGAGCTTCAAAGAAAACAAAGTTTCTAATAAGGAGATGTAAACAGGGAATGAATTCCAAGTGGAGGAGATAGCCAGGCACAGAGATGAGAGATGGAATGTCACATGGAAGGAACATCAAGACCAGTTTGGCTATACTGTAGAATAGTTTCAAAGGAAGCAATATGTAATAAATTAGGTAGAAAGGAACATTAAATGACAAGAAGAGGTGTTCATATCTGACACTATAGACAATAGAGAAACATTAATGCTTATTGAGGAGAGGAGTTAAATGGTCTCATCTGCAACTTATGGATATCAATTTGGCAGCTAAGTGAGGAATGCTTTGGGAGGAGAAACTTTTCAGGTGTGTGAGGCCAATCAATAGGCACTTAAAATAGTCCAGGTGAGAGGAGATGAAGACTTGAACTAAGGTGTTGACCCCATAATGGGGAAAACAAAAACAATATAAGTTATAGGTCTTCAAGTTTAGTAAAGCAGTTTACAGATGTTACCTCATTTGAGAGAAGGATGGATATGGAAGACTTCAATCTTGAAGACTTTAAATTCACTCTGCCAGGCACATTCCCCTCTCCACAAACTGAAGTGATGAAGTAGCTAGTAGGATGGCCACTGATCTCACTCAGAAACATCAAGCTTCTCCATTAGATTTTCTGCTCTTGAGAAAAGAGGTTTGGTTTAGTCTTTGTAGCGTCAACATTTAGCACAGAGTCTGATGCGTAATAAGCACTTAATAAGCATTTTCAAACTGATCAAATGACTGCTTTTTCTTATGGTGATTTATGGGGCAGGGAATAAATATTGATATAGCACTTACTGTAAGGCAGACATTATGCTAAGTGCTTTACATATATTATCTCATTTGATCCTCATAACAGTCCTGAGAAGTAGTTGTAATTATTATCCTCATTTACAAATGAGGAAGCTGAGGCAAATGGCGTTTAACTGACTTGCCCAGGGTCACACAGCTAGTAAGCGTCTGAGAGTAGATTCGAACTCAGGTCTTCCTGATTCCAGGTTCAGTGTTCCATCCACTGCCAGAGCCAACTGCAGAAAACCAAATGTGGTTGCTCCTCAGGACAATCTTAGGGAGTCCCCTATCTTACCCATAATCAGAATAGACCCTTAGGGACTTCTCTGTATAAAATCAATCCCTTACGGTCTACAATTGGACTCAAAATCCCAGTCATTAGAATCTTTCCTATGAAGGATTCTATTATCCAGGAGAGGTAACATAAAATCACTGAGCATGCAAAGAACATAGATAATATCAGTATTATATAGACTACCTGTTTACTAGATTTTCTAATTAAAAAAACACGAGCCTTAAGGAATGAGCGAGAAGACAGTTAGTTTTTGAAAGAATTACAGAATGCAACAGCAACAACAAAAATAACAAAAATTGCAACTGAGTCCTATCCTGGAGGGATAGGCCAGCATGGCAGTGCTTAAATGGGAAGACTTTTCTCTCAGGAGCAGAAAGTGGGCTCTAAGCAATGGGATGATCTCTTCTAGAAGCAAGGCAGCTCTTAGCCTGAGTATGAGGAAGGAAGGCATCAAAAAAAAGGATTAGCTTTTCAGTTTCAGAAATTAAAGAGAATTGTGGTGTAAAAGAAGCTATAGTAGACAGTATAATAAAAACTGAATTCAATTACCAATAAAGCCAAGCAGCAGGAGATAGATAAATTACATTTAAAATAACTACAGACAATATAAAATATTTGAGAGTCTGCTTGCCTAGATAAACCCCGGAATTATATGAACACAATTTCAAAACACTTTTCACACAAAAAAAGTCACAAATGAACAATTGGAAAAATATCAATTGCTCATGGGTAGGCTGAGCTAAAACAACAAAAATTGCAATTCTACCTAAATTAATTTACTTAGTTCTATGCCAATCAAACTACAAAAAAAATATTATATAGAATTGTAATATCAGTTACGTTGGGGCTTTCTTACTGTTTTAAAATGATTAGTTAAGTGTCTTTGAGTCTTACTAGGTGCTAAGCCCCAGGCCCAAACCCATATTAGGTGCTAAGCTTATGTGGGTGTGAAGCTCCCAGGGTCCTAAGGGGAGGTGATAACTCCAGAGTCAATCATAGGAGCCTAAGTTCTGGTCACTCAGATGACATTTGATATCATCTGAAACTGTATAAAAAAGGGAAGACAGAGCCATTTGCTTAAGGCTCTCACTCTTGGTGGCATGCTGATGTGGAGACTCCGGGCAGCTGTAGTTAAGAGCCCTCCAGATTGCCCGGTTGTCCAGACTTGGTTTTCTTGGTACCTTTGAATTGTATTTGATCTGTTTGTAGTTTGTTTGTACTTGCTCTGAAGTTCAGCATGCTGGCTTTTCCCCCTCAAATAAGTGAGTGATATTTGTATGTTGGATTAAAGTAAGCTTGTTAACCCCTTAACATTGCTTTCCGTAGTAAAGCATATTAAAAGAACCTATACTGAAAGGGTTCTTGTTGTTGGCTTTATGTTGGTTTTTCACCCCCACAGCAGCTGCTAGCCAGATTGTTGAAACAAGAGCTACACAAATAATAACAAAAATTAATGAGAAGGGACAAAAGGTCAAGAATATCAAGGGAATTAATGAGAAAAAAAATCAAAGAAAGGTGGCCTGGCCATACCAGATCTAAAAGTATATTAGAAAGCAACAATCATCAGAAATATTTGGTACTGGCTAAGAAATAGAGTAGTGAGTCATTGGAACAGATTAGGTACATAAGACACAGGAGTAAATTACTATAGTAATCCACCGATTGATAAACCCAAAGATGCCAGCTTCTGGGATAAGAAGTCACTATTTGACAAAAATTGCTGAGAAAACTGGAAAATAATACTGCAGAAACTAGGCAAAAACCAACATCTCACATCATATACCAAGATAAAGTCAAAATGGGTACATGAATTAGACACAAAGGGTGATACCATGAGCAAATTAGGAGAGCAAGGAATATTTTACCTGTCAGATCTGTGAAGGGAAGAATTTATGACCAAATGAGAGATAGCGAACGTTATCAAATGCAAAATGGATAATTTTGATTACATTAAATTAAAAAGTTTTTGCACTAACAAAACTAGTCCAAATAAGATTAGAAGGAAAGTGGAAAGATGAGAAACAATTTTAACAGTTTTTCTAATAAAGGCCTCATTTCTCAAGTATTTAAAGAACTGAGTCAATTTTATAAGAATACAAGTCATTCCTTAATTGATAAATGGTCAAAGGAAATTAAGAGGAAGTTTTCAGATAAAGAAATCGAAGTTATCTATAGTCATATGAAAAAATACTCTAACACTATTGATTAGAGAAATGCAAAATAAAATAACATTGAGAAACCACCTCGTACCTATCAGATTGGCTAATACAACAGAAAGGGAGATTAATAAATGTTGGAGAAGATGTAGGAATTTTGGAGCACTAATGCATTGTTGGTAGAGTTGGCAGAGTTTTGAACTGATCAGGAGAACATTTGGAGAACATTCTGGAGAACAATTTGGAACTATGCCCAAAGGGCAGTGAAACTGTGCTTACCCTTTGCTCCGACAATACCACTACTAGGTCTGTATCCCAGAGATATCATAAACAATGGAGAATAACCTACATGTGCAAAAATATTTATGGCAGCTCTTTATGTGTTGGCAAAGAACTGGAAATTGATAGGATGCTCATTAATTAGGGAATGGCTGAGGAAGCTGGAGTATATGAATGTAATGGAATGCTATTGTGCAATAAAAAATGATGAACTATATTCCATTACATTCATACACCACAACTCTTACATGTAGAAGAAGTCAGATATCAAAACCAAGGAGTCGTTCAGTCTATAAACCCTTTATTAAGCATGTGTCCAGTAGTGTGCTAAGCCCTGATGATGCAAAAAGAGGAAAAATACTGTCTCTGCTCCTAAGGAGCACACAGTCTAATGGGGGAGACAACAAGCACACACATACTTATAAACAAAATATATAACCATTAAGTAAAAAACAAATATTAAGAAAGGAAAAAAAAACCTAGAATTCAGAGGTGTTGGTAAAGGTCTCCTATGGAAGATGAGATTTTAGTTGAAACACAAAGGAAGCCAGGGAAGGTAGGAAGCAGATATGAACAGGGAAAGCATTACAGGAATAAGGGACAGCCAGAGAAAATTTCTGGAGTTGAGAGGATTAGGTGTCTGTGGAATAAGCAGGAAATCAGTGTCACTCGATCAAAGAATATATGACAGGAGTAAGGTTTAAGAAGCCTGGTAAGGTTAGTGGAGATTAGGTTATGAAGGGCTTTTGAGGTAGAATCAATATGTGTATTAAAATGCCCTACTATTAAGGCAGGATTTGGGGAGAAGAGAAAAGTTGTGAGCCATGTGCCAAACTCACTGAGGAACAAAGGAAGGGGAGTGACCTGGAGGTCTGTAGAAAACAGGTACCAGAATTTTGATTGAGTGAGAGATACAAATAGCAAGGATCCTCAAAGAAGAAGAGGTTACTAAATGATGGACGTAGAGAGAAAGAATCTAAAAGTGGCAAACTATATTCAATTCCACCACCTGTGAAGGAATGTGTGAAGATGCAGTCAGTACTGGAGAAGATGCATTGGTGGGGATGTGTCATCAGAGGCGAACAAGGGGTCAGTAATAACTAGAAGATGGAAGGAATGGGACAGGAAAAAAATTTGGATGAAGGGAGTTTGTTGTCTATGAAGCAGGTGTTCCATGGGGCACAGTAGAAGGAGGGGGTGGTGTTTGGGTGGAATTTGGGGGTAACAGGATTGAAGGGATTTTGAAAAAGAAATTGAAAGGTAAAGGTGGGGGGATAGGATTTGGGTGATGACTTAGAGGTATTCAGAATGACTAGAATGTGTATCAGTGAGTCAATGAGTGGTGCTGGGCTAAAGGGAGTGGGGCTGAAATTTCAGTATATAACTTTCAAGAAAATACTTGTCATATAGTTCTTAGAACCACAGTGTCTCTCATCTGTCTTACACCACTCACTTTCCTCCCATTCATTAAAATTCCTCTTCCAGCCAGAGGAAGATATCCTTCAGTTTCAGGATAGAAGAGGATAGAGTTGCCTGTTATGGGCTCCATGAGTAAATTGTTGTAAAGCCATCATCTGGGTTCCTCAGGCTAAAAAGCTCTTTGGGTCTCCTGAAATTTAAGATTATACTTTAGATCTGTGAAGTCTTGCAAAGTTCACCCATTCTCCACATTTTTTCTCTTTTAAAAATTTTTAATTAATTTATTTTTAGTTTACAACATTCAGTTCCACAAGCTTTTAAGTTCCAAATTTTCTCCCCCTCCCTCTCCTCCTCCTCTTCCCCCCAAGATGGCATTCAATCCAATATAGGCTGTACATATACTTTTACATTAGACATATATTCACATTAGTCATGTTGCATAGAATTATAACCACTGGAATGAACCATGAGAAAGAAGTAACAAAACAAAAAAGACAGAACCAATAGTTTACTTCAGTCTGCGATCACACTCTGTAATTCTTTGGATATAAAAAGCATTTTCCATCATGAGTGTTTTGGAGTTGTTTTAGAACCTTACATTGCTGAGAAGAGCCAAGTCTATCAAAGTTAGTCAATGCACAATGTGTCTGTAACTTTGTACAATGTTCTCCTGCTTCTGCTCCCTTCACTCAGCATCAGCTCTTTCCGGGTTTTTTTGAAGTCCTCCTGCTCATCGTTTCTTATAGCACTATAGTATTCCATTACATTCATACCACATACCACATACCACAACTTGTTCAGTCATTCCCCAACTGATGAGCATCTCCTCAATTTTAAATTCTTTGCCACCACAAAAAGAGATGCTATAGATATTTTGTACATGTGGGTCCTTTTCCCATTTGTATGATCTGTCAGGGATATAGCCCTAGAAATGCTATTGCTGGATCAAAGAGGATGGGCATTTTTATAACCTTCCCCTCTTCAAGCTTCCATGTTTCAATTTTCTTTTAGCTACAATTTTATTGAATTTTGATATTATTTTCTCTTCAGTGAGAAGTATGAACTCCCTTCTCTTATATTTGAATATTTAATGTTTTAAATTTTAATCTGGCCTTTAATTTTAATCCGGATGCAAAATTAGTCCTGGTGAAAACTTAATGAAACTGTTGCTGTGCTATACCCTGGAGAATGATTGATCCCAGTTACTAGATCTCAGAGTAGAAAGTAGATTTTCTGCCTTTGCATGGACCAATGTTATGCCAAGAACCAGAAGATAATTACTGAGTTCTGGCTAGGAGTTGCATCCCCTAAGATGTTTAAAAGTGTGTATTAGCTGCTACCAGGGGTAAGTTAGGGCAAATATTCCTTCCATAGCCTTAAGAGAAGAGAACCTACTTGGCTCTATCCCTAAAAGGGAAATGGAGGCAAAGCCAAGAATAAGGGAAGCAGCCATCTACGTCACAATACTTAGTGGGGGCTGGGGAGCCATGAAGGACCTTTTTAATGCTCCTTTTTTATAAATGTACATATTTCTAAAGCTGGAAAATTACCCTTTTCATGGAATACAAGTATTCATTTTATGATAAATTGAAGTTGCATGTGTTACAGTGAAGGCTCAAAGCCTCTGGTGGAAAATATCACACAGGGGGTACAATTTTCCAACCTTGCCTAGAGCATACAAATGTTTTGTCCTGGCACTGAATGGAGGACACAAAATTCTCTCATGCTGCGTTTAGCTATATTTTTGCCAGTTTCATGTTTCTCTCTGTTTTTATTAACTCACACTAAAATATAATGTATGTATTTTTCCTAGGTTGCTACAAAACAAACAAAACATCAGATAGTGGGACTGCTTTTGTTCTGACAACAATGAGAAAAAGAAGATCATGCATGTCCTATGACTTGATGTGAGAAGCCAAAAACTAGATATTGTCACATTTTAACCATTATAATCACAAGGAAGATACCTTGATAGCCAGAATGATCCCCTGGGGTCATAAAACTATCTTTCCAATTTGGGGGTTCAGGAGTATTTTTTCATAGTTAAGAAAAGATAAGAATGAATACATAATAAAAAATATAACACTAAGTAATGGAAAAGCAAAAGAATTCAGATTTTGAGGTAATATACTTCAGAGATATCAGACACATGGCCTACAACATTCCTGAGGGTATCTGGAACCAAATTTAATGTAGTTGGGAAACATTTACCAAAGTAAATAAAAATAAAATAAAACATATAAAATGTTAATGTACGTTTTTCTAAGGCAATAAATGGTCTACTACGTTCCTTATATTCTTCTTCGTGGATGATACTTCTGTTTAAGTTTCACACTATTAATGTACATAATATATGAAATTTACAATTCCCAGAATATGTAGATTTTCAGATTTACAGCAAGGAGTTGCCTCCTTTTTTCTATTTTGATCTATTTTTTAATATTTTAATATTTTTAAAAAGTTTACTTCTAAATTCTTTCCCTTTTTCCTTTTCCTCCCCTAACATTTTAGAGGGTGAGCAACATGATATCAATTATACACCTGAAATCATTCAAAGCATATTTCCTATTAGTCATATAACTAAAAAAAAAAAGCAAGAAAAATAAAGTGAGAAGATTATGCTTCGATTTCCACTCAGGGTTCATAAGTTCATCAGTTCTTTCTCTGGAAGTAGATAGCATTTTCTTTTTCATCGTGAGTCTGTGGGAATTATCTTGGATAATTGTATTGATCAAAGCAGCTGAGTCTTTCATTACAGTATCTCTGTTACTGTGTACCAAGACTTCCAGGTTATACTCACTTCTGTTTGCATAAGTTCGTGTGGGTATCCCGGTGTTTTTTTTTTTCTTTTCTGCAACCATCCCCCTTGTCATTTTTTATGGTACAATAATATTCCATCCCCACCTAACTTATGTAAAGACTTCCATTGGTGAAATGCGTGGATGAGACAATAGCCATGAAGGTGGCTGACGCAGATGCTGTTACAGCTCTTAGAGCTTCTTCACACATTGACACCGAGGTCATCCATTGCATCCCAAATCATTGCCAGTTGTCTTGACTTTGTCCTGCTGCTGGACTTCAATGATTCTGGAAGAGAGAGTGAGGCTGACAACTTTGTACAGCTCTCCCTCACTTAAATCAAATTTACACACAAGTGAAAACATCAGCCCATGATGTCATTGGTCCTCTTCAAAAAAATGAAGGACAAATGACTCCATCACAATCACATGCCACAACATGTTCAGTCAAGAATCGTGGAAGGTGAAGCTAAATGAGATGGGCAAAGCCTATGAATTTTGGAATGTCCCATTCAAAGTTATCAGGTGTTTGTAAGGAAATGGTGGTATTCCTCTGAAAAGAACATAATCATGAGCCTTTGGATCCTCATCTGGCCCATCAACTTACTTAAAAAATGACCTGCCTTGACATAATTTGCTAATTCCTGAGACTAGGTGTATGTGTGACCTTTATAATTCATCTTCTTCCCTGCCTCATTGCTGCCTACTGGACTGGTATTACTTAATCTTAAATATAATTTATTTACCTTTTCTGTTTTTATAAGTGATTTGGTCTCCAGATGAAAATAAGCAAATTTTCATTACATTTAGAGTTTGTGTTTGCTATAAATTAGTGCACCACAGCATGAGGGAAGATCTAAAGGGAACCTCTGAAGAAAACGTCCTGGGTTTATCCAGAAGCTTTTCTCTCTGTCTCTCTTTCTATGTCTGTCTCTATCGCTCTGTCTCTTTCTCTCTCTGTCTTTTTCTCTCCCTCTCTCTCTCCAAATCTATAATGTCTGGCAATTATCTGGGTGACTGTATAGTCACACATATATGCCTGCATTACATACCTATATAAACATTACATACACATTTAAACATTATATACATATACAAACACATGTAAACATTATGTGTATATATAAACAAACAAATATAGAGATAGGGACTGGGCCTGTGATTTCACTAATAAGGAAATGCTCTCTGCCAATTATGGGAGAGTGGCTTAGAGTATTGTCAAACATGTAGTCGGTAACAGGCATGAGACCCACAATGCTCCCCATTTTGTAGGAACCAGGCTAAAGTGTAATTGGTAAATATTTGGCAAAATATATGAAAATATAAAAATAAAAATATTATGGAAGAAAGAGAATATTGATTTTTGTTTTATAAATCAATATGCCATCTACAGGGATCCTTACATAGGGTTTAGTGGCCACCATTTCTATTTGTTTGACAACTCTGGATAAGAGCCCTGAGAGTTAAAATGTTTTTATTATTCAAGATCATACAGCCAGTAGTTTTCAGAGTGAGATTTGAAACCCACTTTTCCTGCCTTGATAGCCTGCCTTAATGCCACTTTTCTCTCTGCATACACACATACACACAGGTGTGTATATGTATATACACACATGTATAAGTATATACTGAGACATGTACATATATATTCTTAGGATAGATTCATGTACAGATCTATGTGTGTATACCCAAATTTATATCTATCTTTCTATGTATCTACCAATGATCCCTATCTACTCCTCTCCCCCTCCTTTCTCCATATATTGGCATATTATTGACTTTAGAGAAATACTACCCAATTACGTATCAACTTGGACAAAGCATATTCTTCAATCATTTCTTTTTTCTTTGTGGAAAGTTATATCAAATTCTCTTAGTGATTGTGGATATTATTTAGGAGGTTTAGCATTTTATGAAACTTAGTGCTATCAGTAAAATGATATCCAATAACAGGAACGTCTGGAGGCCCTTTCTTCTGTCAAATATACCTCTTCTACATAGGCTTTTTTATGGATATCCTCAGCAGTGATCATTGAATAAAGTTACTTCTGTTGTTACATCTTGAAAGACATCATTTATGAATTTGACATAATAATAAGAGAAATCTCACTTTAAGAGAGTCTATAAGGCAAAATTTTGCCTTATAGGCAAACACTTTTTTTAATAGTCAATGAATAATAAGCACAGCAGGATCTCTACCATTTTACTCAATATTGTCATTGTTCTTGAATATAATTTTTCAAAGCCTGCCTGTTGCTTTCTCATATGTTCACCTGGAATTTTAAATTTAAAAAAAAACTTCAATCACATATTTATTTCTAATACATTCATTCAATTTATTCATTCCTGCTTGAACATATTTCTATGCACAATAATTCTGAACCTGAATGCCTCAAAAATATTTAAATTTTTAAAAAATGTTTCTAGTTGAGTGTAAAAACAATTTTTATTTTTTTTTCTAAATTCTAGGTTACAAATTCTCTCCTTTGCTTCATCACCTCCTCCCTGAGACATAGGTTGTATATGTGCAATCATGCAAAACATATTTCCATATTAGTCATGTTACAAAAAAGAAAGAAAGTTTTAAAAACTATACTTTGATCTGCATTCAGATTTCATCAGCTCTTTCTCTGTAGGTAGATAACATTTTTCATCACAAGTCCTTTGGAATTGTCTTAGACATCAAGATGAGTGCATTCTAAGCCTCTTTATTTTTGTTAGTTGATGAAGAAGCCTTCTTAATCTGAAGAGAAAGAGGAACTCATTTGGCATGTTTTTAGCAGTGATACCAGAAATCATAAGCCCACACTAAGTCAAGCTGCCTTTACATTTTCTGTACTCTTAAATGGCTATTCATGTCTAACAAATATCTGATTCTTTTGTCTATTACCATTCTGTTTTGTGACTAAAACCTAGATTATTCATCTGACTTCTGTATTCCAAATAAATCTTTTCCTTTCTGAAATTAACATTAAGTGGTTCTTCTATTTTTCTCATTTTTCGCTTCCTTTTCCCCCTCCCTTTTGAATGAATTAAGAGTTGAAACTTCATCAATACAGTTTGACTTCAACCTACCCAGAAAAACTGAGTACAATCCTTCAGGGGAAAAATGTATATTCAGTGAAATAGAGGAGTTTCAAGCATTCCTGATAAAAGGTCCAGAAATGAATAGAAAATTCGACTTTCAAACACAAGATGCAAAAGAAGCATAAAAAGATAAACAGGAAAGAAAAATCAAAATGGATTCAATAGCTGTTTATATTCCTACATGGGAAAATGATATTTATTATGTCTAAAAATTTTCTCATTATTAGGCACAAAAGAGGTCTGAAAGATTTTACAATGAAGAGGAAAATGGGGGAAACAGGGAGGGGAGCACACCAACCTTACTCTCATCAGATGTAAATCAAAGAGGGAATAATATACATATTCTGTTGGGTTTAGAAATCTATCTTAACATACATGAAAATAGGAAGGGAAAGGGCTAAGAGAAGTTGGGGAGAGGCTGATAAAAGGGAGACCAGTTTGGGGCAGGTAAAAGTCAGGAACAAAATACTTTTGAGAATGAACAGTGTTAAAGGAGAGAGACAGAGACAGGCAGAAAGAGACAGAGACAGAGACAGAGAGAGACAGGAAGACAGAAAGACAGATACACATGCACAACACAGAGAGAGAGAGAGCGAGAGAGAGAGAGAGAGAGAGAGAGAGAGAGAGAAAGAGAGAGAAAGTAGGATAAATAAGGAAAATAGGAAAAAAAAGTTTTGCAGTGAGTTTCTCAGACAAAGACTTCATTTCTCAAACTTATAGAAAACTGAGTCAAATTTATAGAAATAACAGCCATTTGATTAATGGTCAAAGGATATGAACAAATTTTCAGACAAAGCAATCAGAGATATCTATAGTCATGTAAAAATTTTTTAAATTGCTATTGATGAGAAAAATGCAAATTAAAAAAATTCTGAGCTACTACCTCTCACCTGTCATACTTGCTAATATGGCAGAAAGGGAAAATGACAAATGTTGGAGGAGATGTGGGGAAATTAAAGCAATATTGTACTATTGGTGAAGTCATATACTGAGTCAACCATTCTAGAAAGGGCTTTAGAAAATATGTCTAAAGGGCTATAAAAACCTTTGACCAAACAATACCACTATTAGGTCTGCATCCCAAAGAGATAAGTAAAAAAAAAAAAAAAAAGGAAAAGGACTTATATGTACAAAAATATTTATAGCGGCTCTTTTAGTGGTGACAAAGAATTGAAAATTGAGAGGAGGTCCATCAAATGAGGAGTGGCTTAACAAGTTGTCACATACAATTGTGATGAAATACTATTGTGCTTTGAGAAATGATAAGCAAGATACTCTCAGAAAAACTTATAAAGACTTACATGAACTGATGCAAAGGGAAATGAGAACATTATACACAGCAACAGCAATATTGTATGCTGATTTACTATGAATAACTTAGCCATTCTCAGCAATATAATGATCTAAGGCTATTATATAGGACTTATTATGAAAGGTATTGTCCATTGCCAGAGAATGAACTGGTAAGCCTAGCTGCAGATCAAAGATACTTTTTCTTTACTTTATTTTTCTTCTTGTTTTTTTTTGTCTGTGTTTTCTTTCACAGAATGACTTACGTGGAAATGTGTTTTGTGTGACTTCACATATATGACCTATGTCAAATTATTTGCCCTTTCAATAGGGATAGGAAAGGAGGGAGGGAGAGAATTTGAAATGCAAAATTTGAAAAAAAATATGTTAAAATTGTTTTTACATGTAATTAGGAAAAAATAAAATATTAAATACAGTTTGACTTCAATTAATTTCCATAACTTGCAATTATTTATTCATTTGGCTCTCTTTAAAAACAATTTATATAAGCAGCTCTCATACCCCAAAGACCTTTTCCCCCTTCTCTTTTATATCCTTACTTAAAAAAAAAAACATTTAAGCAATGCAAGTTTATATGCCCGGAGTTGGAATCTCTTATGGATCAAATTTATTATGCTTCAACTTTTATTTTCTTGACAGTTTCCTAAATTTACTAGATTTAACAAAATTCTTTCATTTATGGTAATGAGCACTCATTAAGCACCAGGTAGCCATATATGATCCATCAGGTACTACACTAAGGCTGTTCAATATTGAATACACATTTATTAATTTCCTTCTATGAATTAAACACCATGCAAGGTTCTAGGGATAGAAATAATGATCAAAAATGGAACTGTCTCTTTTGTTTGAGGGGCTTTTATTTTCTTGGTGATGAGGGAAGAAAGTCAATGTGAATAGAAATGAATAACTAACTGCACACACACAATAAATAAAGTAAATATGAAGTGTAGGACTAAGGTCTGAGTCATTCACTTCTCCAGGGGAGTAGGGATGTGGCACTATAGAAGTTATTTTCTTTTCTTTTCTTTCTAGAACTGCAGTGAGACTGAGTGCTCTTTACTTTTTTTTGTTTTTTTTTGTTGTTGTTTTCCTCTGTAATCTCACAAGCTAATACATCTCCTTCTATCTCTTCTTATTCATTGGTTCATTTGCCTTTAACCCCTGACATGACATGCTCGACCCTCATCTTTTTTCTTTTCAAATTTTATTTTTAGTCTTTCTTCTCTTTCCATTTATATTTCTTTTGAAAGTCTGGCCCACTACACTGATGAAATGGTCTGCACTGTAATGTTCTAGCAAGGAAAAATAGATACTATAATCATCATCATCATCTTCAAGAACTATTTATTAAATATTCTTATATGACTAATTCATATTGCTTGGTAAAAGTAAGTCAAATATCTCTAGTCCCCAGAACTACATTCCTCACCTTAATCTACCTGTTAGACCTTTCCTCTCAGATGTCTCCAAAGCACTCATTATTATCTTCCACACTAAACCTACTCCACCTCCCAACTTTGCTATTTCAGTTGATGGTACCACCATTTTCTCAGTCATCTAGATTAGAAATATAGAAATAATCTTCTAATCTTCCATCTTTTATACCACCTTCCCTACCCTACCATATTGAATAAATTGCCAAGTCCTATGGGTTCTAGGTCCACAAAGTCTCCTGCATATATTCCCTTCTCTCCACTCTCACTGCCACTATTCTAGTGGTCAGGTCTATAACACTTCATAACTAGACTACTTCAATAGATTTCTAAAGAACTCACATCTTTTTTCTTTATTTTGAGCTTTGAAAACTTCTTTTTTTCACACTCTTTATCTTCTTTGGTCATCTATATTCATCCGTTCTAATCAGATCATTTTAAAGATGAGTAAACTGAGTCACAGAGAAATTAAATTCCTTTTTGTCAGTCACAAGCTGTATAAGTAAGGCTAGATTCATGACTGCAAGGATGACCATGAACATGCCTGAATGGTTCAGAATTGCAAAGTATAAAAAACTCTTTATGTAGAAGGCAGAGAAAGTATAACATTTATTTAGATACCAGAGAATCCAATCCCAAGACCAGCTACTCCAATCTGATATAGCAGTAATTATATTCCAAAACCAGTAAGCCCACCTCGATGTAGCAACAAAGAAATTATAACACAGTATTATAGCAAGGAACCAAGTTACCCTGTAACCTTCGCCCCTGCTGGGGCCTTCTTGTAAACAATTACTCACAAATCCTAACTCTCCACTCAGCACTCTCTGCAGCTCTGTCAATGCTGGCTCTCTCAATGTCTGCTCTTCAGTGCCCTCTTGATATCTGCTGCCTCAATGTGTTCTTCTCTGTTCTGCTGCTCTCAGTTCTGTCCCTCTTCAATTCTGGTTCTCTCACAATCTGGACTCTCCTTCTATACAGTCCTAGCTGGTGTCTGACCGGCTAGAATTCAGGTCTCTGATTGGCTGAATTCATGATTGACTAGAACTCAGTGCACATACCATTGGCTCTAGTCTTAGCATCTCCCCTTAGGGTCCTGAAGGATTCCCTCACAAATTGGCTTAGTACCTGGTAAGCAGAGGCTTTAAGCCTACTTAAAAACAAAGATATAATCAAGCTTTCCCACCTAGCCCCACATGAAGCCCACTTAATAGGTGGGGAAGATCTTTGATCACATTAATACTATATTCAGGCCCCAAGATCTTTCATGCCCATTAAAAAGGTAACTTGCATCTGAATAAGTACTAATGTTTTTTTTTCAAGTACCACAGAATCCCCTCAAAATGAACACATCACATCTGCAAAATATTTAACATAACATCTCATCATCAGAGTGACTACATGGCTTACTCAGCAGCTCCTAGATCTTTGTATCCATTACATAGGTCTATGGGAAACTGGTGTCAGTAATACCATAACAATATAACAATACAACAAGGATAATACAAAATAAGCAGACAGAATAATATCATCATTCCCCCTTCGATCTAATGGGGCTCAAAATCTTGGGGAAAGGAGCAAAGGTCTGGTCCTCCATAGCTTCTTCCTGCTGAAACTGGATGTAGAGCTGTCCCTGCCTCAAGAGGTCAAGACTCCTATTTGAGAGGTCAGTTCTTTAGCAAGCTAGTACCCAGGAACTCAACTGATGCCAGGTCCAGGGATGACACAGCAGTCTTGGAGAGTGAGTGATGTCCGGCTTAAGCAGTCTCCTGGAGGTGACAGAACTAGCAAAAATGGTAAACAAAACAACAGCCAAAAAGAGTAGCAAATATGGGCTATTATCCTGCAAATGAGGTCATCTCCGTTTTGATTGAGATTCCAACTATGCAATGTCAATTCAACCTCATAGCCAAACTCAGGTGGGAAACATTTCTTTTCAAAAGGAACACAATGAGGAAACTAAGTCAGGAGGATCCCATCCTAGAAACTAAGATTGTCTTCCCAGCCTTTCCCCACATGTACAAGGGAACACAATGGGAAAACTAAGTCAAGAGGATCCCATCCTGGATAGATATTAGGATTGTCCTCGGGCTTACACAAACACACACACACACACACACACACAAACTTCTGTTTGTTAATCATACAAAGTCACATTCCCTCTGAATGGTTTTGTGGCATTGATCTAATCTGAGTCTCCCTGTAGGTGTGACAAACTCGGGTACAAAGGTTCAGGATCTGTACTGTCTATAGAGGTAGTTCTTACTTCTCTATTCCATCTGTTATCAAGCCCCTTATCTTGGCTCATTCTGTATAGTTCATTGGTTGGAATACCATCTATCACTTCAAAATCTACCCCTAATCTCAATAGAGCAGTGAACATTTATTTTCTCATCACTTTATTCTGATGCCAAACTTGCTGGCAATTCACTCTTCTCTCTTAAGGAGATCTACCTCTTCCCCAGTCTCCTAAGTCATTTAACTGTGAAATCTTATCTATCACTCCTGAAGGAGGGTACCCTACTTTCCCAAATAGCAGAGTCAAAATCAGGTGTTTATAAGCAGGAGGAGCTGTCTTAACTATTAAATTTCTGTGAGAGACTCCCAATGGAGTGTCATAGTATGTATCTGCACTTCTAATCATAATAACAGTCTTCATTACCTCCTCCTTTAACTTGCTAATACAGTCTTTAAGTGAATACCAAGGTTAATCCCCAATGGGTCACACAGAATCAACAACATATATGCTATTACATCCTATAGCTGCTAAAGCTAACAGAGTAACCATACTGTTGCCATTTCCTTGCAGGTGATAATCCCTAAAAGCTTGCTGAATGAAAGGGTTCTGGCTGACACCTGTGAATCTCATAAAATCTATATTAACAATAGATACTCCTGTGGCCCCTTGATCACTGATTCCCACTACCCAAGATATTAGTGATTCCTCCATTCTTAGGGTGAGCTTACTCAAAATGTCTGTGATTTTTTGCTGTAAAAAATCTTCCAAAACTCCCCTCATAACTGAATTACCATTTTGGGTTTCCTTCCTCCTTTGCAGTATGGGATGTATTTCTGTCTTAGAATCTAACAATCTCTCATTCTCTGTGTGAGAGATATCATGTTCCACAGTAGCATTTCATGCCTAAGCTCCTAACATTGTTTCATTTTCTCCTGACTCTCTTTCCCTGCCACCATGGCAAGGAAAAAACTGGCAACTAGAGTCAACCTGGGCTGAGTTGAGATGCACTTTTGACCTCTTTGACTTCTTGTTTCTTCTAGTCACACTAACAGCAAAATTCTCGTTTGAGTCAGGAGATTCCTGAGCAATAACATATTTGCCTGACACCTGAGATTCCCCATTTTGCTGTGGCATAGAAGTATCCCCATTTCTTCCTCTTGATGATCTGAGTTTCAATCTTTAATATATCAACTGGTAGGCTGACAACAATATCCAGCCTCATCTAGAGAGTGCTGTTAATAAATTCTCTCGCTGGCTTAATTTCAATCTCTCCCAAACATTTTTCCAAATTTCTAGGGTTCCTCCTCTGTAGCTTTGGTTCCCAGCTTTCACAGAGTCCAGCTCCTTTAGCCAATTCCTTTCCTAGGGAGGAATAAAATAAATCCTCCCACCCTGGGATATTCATCTCTTCCTCTGAAGTCCTTCTGCTTCTAAATAGAGATTTTATACCCTGTTGTTGTTTTGTAACAACAATGCTACTAGCAGCTGCTGACAGGGTATAAGACCAATAACACCAGCAAACAGTAGGGCTGCTAGCACAGGTTCTTTGATCTGCTCCCAGATGGTGTGATAGACCCTTGCCAGCAACGATCCAGGATATCTTGGACTGGAGACTTGTTTCACTCTCTCACTTCATGGATTCTGTGGCTCTAAAATTTGTTTAGAGTCATTTTTACAAGTATTTGGAGGTGTTTGGGGAAGAACTCAAGTGCGTCCCTGCTTTTGCTCCCCCATCTTTGCACTGCTTCACCTTTTTTTCTTTCTTTTAAATGTGTGTTCCTCTCTCAGGGTGGAAGGGGCATTGTCTCAGGCTCCTTGTGCCAGGGGCTTCAGGCCATAGCTTTCTACCTACTGATGCACTGATATTGTCATGATTCCCAAGGGGGATACTCATGTCTGGTGCTGCGCCGAGTGGTGATATGAGTGACTGGCACTGCGTGAGGCCTTAGGTGTCCAGAAGTTTTCCTGGTCCTTAATCAGAGTCTTAGTGCTGCTGTCTTGTGTGTACTGAAGCTTGTGGGGTGTTTCTGAGTTTTGCTGTGTATACACTGAACCTTGAGGCAAAGGCCTGGCACTTGGGGCTGCCTGTTTGCTTAAGCACCTATAAGGTTGGCATGTTTGCCTGGGCCTACACTGAAACATGTGATGTTCTTGGAGCTGGGGTCTTCCAGTTCCCATGGCTATGCTGAGTATCTCCCACTGATTTTCTGAAGTGGGGCTTGCTGCTGACTTGCTGGGATGCTTTCTTTCCTAGACTGTGTTCCCCTTTTATCCAAGTGAGACAGACCTTTTCTGCTGATTTTCCAGGTTTCTTGGGCTGAAAGATTGTTTCACCCCGTTTTTTGCTGGTTCTGCTCTTCTATGATTTATTTTGAGGTGCTATTTTATGGTTGTTTAGAGGTGAATATGGGAGAGTTATAGTGATTTCCTGCTTATTCCATCAGTTTCACTCCCAGAAACCAAATTCAAGCTTTTTGAGGATAGGATCTGTTTTGTTTTGTTTTGTTTTACATTTCTGTCTTTGTATTCTTATTGCTTAGTAAAATTTTTGGCAGGTTGTAGCTTCAGTTCAATAAACATTTATTAAATGCCTACCATGTGTGCTAAACCCAGGAAATAAAGACAGTCCCTGTCCTCAAGGAAATTAGAATCGACTGGGGGAAAGACAATATATGAAAAGAAGCTGGAAAAGAGGGGAAGGCTCTATGGCATCTTGTTCCATGGAATTAAAACCAAGCAGAGCTACAGAGAGAAACTGTAGTGAGCAGCCAAGTCCATGTTCTTTCTATAAAGGAAAGCTTTAGTTGCTTAAGAAATGTTTGTATAGAATTAAGTTAAATTTCATCCATATTGATACTTCCTCCAGTGTGAATTACATATACTTCATTTCCTTTATAGGGTGTTTTCTGAAGTATTTCTTATTATGACTTCCATTTTTTTTCACTGAGAAGTTAGCAGTCATCAACAAAATTAATATTTCAGGATACAAAGATGGGGTCACAAAGTTGTTGTTCCCTAAAAATTCGTTATCTGGCCTATAGACTTTGTAAGGCTAGTCCTGAGATGATAAACACACAGAAAACAAACAAAAAAACCACCAAAAAACCCCAAAACAAAAAAGTTGCCATAACAATATAGTCTTTCAAGCTTAATGAGATTTTTTAGAGCAGATTTTCACAACCTTGTGGTATGATCACATATCAAAGTATCAGGCCAGAAGAGTCAAAGTCAGCTTATTTGATATAGCATCATAATAACAGTAGCTGACATTTGTCTGACTTTTAAATATTTAAAGAAGTGTTTTGAATAATTTGTTTCATTTGATTCTCATAACAACTTTGTAAGATAGATACTATTATTATCTTCATTTTGCAGATAATGGAATTGAGGTTGCATAAGGTTATAAGACTGGCTGAGATAATACAGCTAAGTATCTGAGGTAGGTTTCAAACTTAGATTTTCTTGACTTTAAGTCCAGCACTCTATCTAGTATTCAATAATGTTTTATCTGCCTCAATATAGCCTCTTTTAGAGTATTTCTCCGACCCTCTTTCTTCCATGAAATTATGGTATAATTCCCTCTAGATATTCTCATCATGTTCATATGGCAGTTATTTTAAGTCAGATAAAGGACCACAGCTTAGAATTTTCACTAGGTATTTTGCCTATTCATGGATAGTAGAACATTTTGATATTTTCTCCAAAGAGTGAGGATAGACTTGAACTATTTTTCAACTCAGGGGAAGGGAGGGAATGATTACTCAGAATTCACTATATGTAGACCAAAGGAAGATTTTTAACTGAATATTTTCTATTAAAGACTGAATCTGATTCTCCTTACTTCAAATCCGGTTAGAAGCAAATAATCAATATCACTTCCATTCTTTTGTTTAAAGCAGTTGGTTTCTCCTGGGATATATTTGCACAGTTTCACTATCAAGTGAAATGCAGAAATAAGCCATTTTCCCTAAAACTGTCAATAGAGAAATGAGTAACTTCCCATTGTAAAACAACTTCTGTACGCTTGACACAAATGGAATTTTCTGATTTGCTGCCAAGGATTGCATCCCTCTATTAATAATTCTCACTGAATGGATCCAGTAGCTTCAGATTTTTCCATTTTTATCATTTCCATTTCATAATAGCATTATGACACTCCAAGCATATTTTTTTTTTACTGGGGGATTACCCTACTCCTCTGATGATTGAATTGAGTTGCACTTCAGCCTCTAGTCTTGTAAATATTCTCTAGAGATCAAGGAAGACACTATCTGTGTCTTATTGCTCAATTATACAGTACAAAAAAAGTCTCCTCCATGGGTATTATAAGTACAGGATGATATCATACATAATAAATTGGGTAATGGACCCTTTTATTCTTGGTAGAATTAACATGACTAACACAAAGCATATTTTTAAGGAAACCTGAACTTTTTTAAAATTAATTTCAAAAAATATAAAAACTGTGCTGATATGAAGACATTGTGGGGTTAACTACATTCCTAGGAAACTCTACCTGAAAACAGAGACTGATTTTACTGTTGAACAGTGAATTGGGACCAAGAGAAAGGGGAGATAAGTAGGAAAGGAACTATAAAAGAAGGATGAATTTACATCATATTAATTGCTAAAAAACATTTTCAATAAACTGCATGTTAGGTTAGAAAGATACAAATCAGCAGGGTTATGCCCTTCCAAATTACACCTTGGGAAGCTATGAAGGAGGAAAGATCAGAGAGTTGAATTTAGTCATCTTTCAACCATTTCTTTGCATAGTCTCACATAAGGTCTTATTTATCACCTTATTACTGCCTGTTTGGCCTGAAGCAACCTCCAAGAGAACAATTTTAGCTGATTCTTTTTTTTTTTCCCTCCATGCTCAAAGAGATAATGAAAGTCTCTTTTCCAGTCATGCAAATTAGCACAAGCCTGCGGGCTTAAGGACGAAAAGAAATTAGGCCTGGTCTAAAAGGAATTACGAACTAGAAAGGGAAGCATTTTAATAAAAACCATGGCCCAAAGAATCTTTATTCCAGTTACCAGGTCTCCTTGCTACCAGACAGCTGTGCATTTGGACATGAATAAGCATGGTCTGGTTCACTGACAGTCTGTGGGTGAACTAAAAGAAAGAGGATAAAAGGAGGAAAAAAAGCCACTTGTGCCCTCCACAATTCTTAAAATGTATTTATGATTGCATTATTAGCTTGTGAGACAGATATCTTTATCAATTTGGAGTGAATAAGACCATGGTTTTGATTATTTGATGCTGTCTTCTTCCAATTCTTTATCTGAATGATCTATAGGGGCAATTTGGTACCTTCCTTTTCAGGAAAATGAGGATGAAATGAGATGCATCTTTTGCTAAAGTTGTTATAGACTCCTTCTGTACTGATAGGAGCAGTATGAGCAGCACCTCACTCAATCCCTGATACGTAACAGACATTCAATACGTGTTAATTTAGTGATGAATGAATGAAGGTACGAAATTAGTTTTTCTAGATTTTATTTGAAAGAAATGAGCTTTGGGGAACTTGCCAATTGACCACATCATAGAGATATAGCAGAAACAAAACAAATATATTACAAAGTATCTCCCTTCCCCCTAAAATAAAAGAAAATAATGGGGGAAAGCAAAAGAAAACAGAGGAAAAGAAAAGAAAGGAAAAAAAAGAAAAGAAAAGAAAACATAGGGAAAAATTACCTGAGAATCCTGCTACGTAAGAAGAACATCTAGGAGTTTCTTTGCCCTTCTAATATATAATATAGAAAACATCAAAAGGTATGTGCCAATAATTATGTCACAAGGTAGCAACAATACATCTTTAACAATATCTTTTGATTCTTTCTTGCAAAATCATGTCTGTGTCAAGGATCCTGCAATTTTGAAAGATGGGCATCACCCCATTAAGTGCAACCCTTCCCAACTTTCAAGTAGAGTCCCATCACTGAAGAGAATAAGGAGTGGTGTCTTAAAGATTTTTAACATTTGTTTTGGTATTTTTTTATACTCTGAGGGGAAACATGAAAGTACGAATGGGGTGACATCCTGGAAGTGAGAAACCTAGTTTCAAGGCCCAATTCTGACACATATTTGAAGTGTGAACACCAGCAAGTTACTTAACCTCTCAGGAGACCAGGAAATTCTCTAAGGTTGTAAATTATTGGTGAGTTGCTATATCTGCATTAGTGGGTATTTCTGCCCACAGAAGTCCTTGTTCTTTGGTCCCTCTCTCCTTTTTTTCCAAATCAGTCAGGATCACTCTGGGTTCACGGAAAATAATTGAGGATTTATTACATTCTCCTATTCACGTCGCTTTCTATATTTAGTAGAAATTTGTCTCTAAATGAGTGATTTGTGATCAATTAACCATCACACCTAGGGATAAATAAATGAGTAGATAAGTAAGTGCTTTCTGTGTTCCAAGCCCCACACTAAGTTCTGTGGATACAAATAGGAAAGCCAGACAATCCATTCTCTCAAGAAACTCCCATTCTAATCTATGAAAATAATATATAGATGGTATGAATAGAAAACCTGACAATTATGAGTCCATTGGCAGGCCAAAAGAAAAAAAAAACAGGAATTTGGATGAAGTACAAACAGGGAAGATGATAAGGCTATATGATTCTCTCGGTGAAAATATGACTGTGGTCATGCAAGTGGTATGAGAATCCATGCTCACCAGTAGAAAGAAACTAGAGGAGACAGGTTTGTGAGAGGTAAATAAAATGTGAAGACTTCACAGGGAAGAGATGTATAAATATATATCTATATCTATACTAAGAAATGGTTAAAAATCAAGAAATAGGGAAATAGGGAAGTGGAAAATTCTGCTGAGGCTGTGAGAGTCTGATGGCTCAGCCTCTGGGAAAGTTTACCCTGAAACTTTTTGTTCTTTCTTCTGGTTCTGGTTTAAAGATTTGCTCAGTAAGAATAGGGTCACTGTGACCTGCTTTCCTTTACTGTAACAGTACTGTAGAAGAATGAAGAGACCCTCCCCCTCCCCTTTTCCTATTCTCCTTCTTCAGATTTATAGATGTCACCTCAGTTGTAATCATTAACTAAGGGAATGGGAATTGGAGTTTCTGTGCCTCGATTTCCCGGTTCTTTGTCTACTTTTTCGTGCTCAGATTGTAAGCCCACCTCCCAGCCAACGGTGAGAAAGGTCAGAAGTTGATGGGAATTCTCTTGCCTTAGGTATAATTATTGGTGCTTTGCATTTTGTACTCTGCCTTCCTTGCTAGATCTGTTCTGGTGGGGGCGCCTATTCTAGAGAACTCAATAAAATGTATTTCTGTTCCCACCCTGAGATGGCTCCTTATTTACTTTTGAATTGGTGAGGCTCTTTCATTCCACACAGATTCAATACTTTTGGAAAGGAGAAAGGGGTTTAAAGGGTCAGTGGGGTAAGAGTCCTGCATTCTAAAGTAGATGTACGGGATCTAATGAGACCTAGGTAGTGAGCTCTTAGGGCTGGGGAAGAGAAATTCTCAGCCTTTCATAGTAACTGCTCTTCTTGAGGCACCTCATACCCCTTGGAAGAAAGAATAATAATAATAGATAATAATAGGTAGCATTTATATAGTATTTTAAGGATTACAAAGTGTTTTGCAAATATCTTATTCAAGTCTTACAGGAACCCTGAGAAGTAGGTGCTTTTATTATTCCCATTTTATATATGAGAAAAGTGAGACAGACTTGCCCAGTGTTACATAGCACATGTTTGAGGCAGTATTCAAACCCAAGTTTTCTTAACTCTAAGTCTAGCACTCTATGCATTGTGCCACTTAACTGCCTGAAATAAAGTATCCATCGATAAAGCTTACAAATCTAAGACGAATAGTGAAAGACATTCTTTGTACTCACTAGAGATCTCAAGACAGAGATAAGATGAGCTCTGGTCAAGAGTGTGTTTGAGTTGGGTCTTTACTAGCTATGCCATACTTCATTATCAAGATCATGCAGCAGGGGGAAAGAATTTGGGGATTTTGGGGATGGATAGAGTACCAGGGATGGAGAGAGCTGGGGAGTGGGAGGGAGGTAGCAGTTCAATCCTCTGCATTAGCAACAAAGATGAGTGAGGGAGGAGGAGAAGGTAAGAGAAGCAGTTCAAAACTCCTCCCCTAGATATCTGAAGAGTTTTAATTTTTTTTAGCAACCTTATTTCATTTGTGCATTAGACATATTCAGTTTTTTTCTTCCCAAGATTTTTGTTAGTGATTATTCCCTTACTAGCATGAGGAGAGTCAGCTGCACAAGGCTAATTCTTATCTTTGTGTAGAAATCTATTACCTGTAAGAACCAGTGTGATATAAAATATTTATTTCATGTTGGCTAAGCTAAACACCATCAATATTTTGGAAATTTGGAGAGATCGTTCCAATAATTTAAGGACTTGCAAAGAATAGAAACCCTGGGAGTGGCTCCAGATCATTTTTCTTGCTCTAGTCCAGCCCTCATATCCATGATATGGAGAAGCAACTCCTGTGAAGAAAGACATAGCAATCCTCCTCTACCACCAACCAATGACCACCTACAAAGGTGGCAAGCCCAAAGAGTTGAAGTAGCAAAACCCTCTGGAAAGGAGATGAGAGGCAACATGTACCAGGCAAATAAGGCCACCACCTTCTCTACCTTCTCACCTTAGACGCTGATGGAGACAGCCAAAGAACCTGGACATAAGATCTTTGGGAAGGGCAATGTTTTCATCCCAGTGCCTTCAGTCATCATTCTAGGAAGCTACTACTGCGAACATGCAGCCTGGCAACTGCTCGTGAAGAGACTACAGCTTTACTGAAGACCCAGAAAAGAAAGTCGCTGTGCCCAAAGTCCTTGGTTCTGTCATATTGTTCAACATCAGAAATCAATGTAATTTTATTAGTGAAAATGACATTAAGGAAGCATTAGCACCTGCCTTGTCTCTGTACTCTTAGGACCAGATGACCTCTCTATCTGATTTGCATTGGAACCCTGCTATACGTGTTTCTCCCCATTAGAATGTGAACCGCTTGGGAACAGAGACCTTTTTAAAAAATTTTTTTAGTATTTTATTTTTCCCCAATTACATGCAAAAATAATGTTTAACATTTGTTTTGAAAACTTTGAGTTCCAAATTCTTTCCCTTCCTCCCTCCTTACTCCCCTCACTGAGAAGACAAGCAAATTCAATATAGGTTATACATATGTAATCACACAAAATATTTTTTTTCCTATTAGTCATGCTGTGAAAGAAAACATAGATAAAAAACTCAAGGAAAGTAAAGAAAGTTAAAACAGTATGCTTCAATCTGCATTCAAACTCCACCAGTTCTTTGTCAGGGGATGGATAGCATTTTTCATCATGTCCTTCAGAGTTATCTTGGATCCTTGTATTTCTGAGAATAGGTAAGTCATCCACAGTTGATCATTATATAATATTGCTGCTACTTTGGACACAGTACATGTCAGTTTGCATTAGCTTCTGTAAGTCTTTCCAGATTTTTTTTTTCTGAGAACATCCTGCTCATCATTTCTAAGAGCAAAACAGTATTTCATCACAATCACATACCACAATTTGTTCAGATACTTTATTCCCCAATTGATAGGCATCCCTTCAATTTCCAATTCTTTACCACCAAAAAGGAGCTGCTATAAATATTTTTGTACATATAGGTCCTTTTATTTTTTAAACAAAAATCTCTTTTTGGATACAGATCTAGTAGTGTTATTGCTAGGTCAAAGGGTATGCATGATTTTATAACCTTATGGGTATAGTTCCAAATTGCTTTACAGAATGGCTGATTCAGGTCACAAGTCCATCAACAGTGTGTTAATATCTCATTTTTTCCCACATCCCCCCTGATATTTGTCATGTTCCTTTTCTGTCCTATTGGCCAAGTTAATAGGTATGAGTTAGTACCTCAGAATTGTTTTAATTTGTATTTCTCCTATAAATAGCGATTTAGAACATTGTTTTCATATAGCTATGGATAGTTTTGATTACTTCATCTGAAATCTGTTCATACTTTTTGATCATTTATCAATTGGGGAATGGCTCTTATTTTTATAAATTTGATTCTTTTCATCATATGTTTGAGAAATGAGGCCTTTATCAGAGAAACTTGCTTTGAAATTTTTTCAGTTACTATTGCTAACTGTATTTTCCTCCATTCTATTTCCCCCTCCATTTATTCTATTCTTTCACTCTTCTCACCATCACTCCTGAAAAAATTTTGCTTCTGACTACCACTTCTCCCAGGGGGCTATCCCTTCTATCATGCCCTTTCTTTTACATTCTTCCCATCTTACTTTCCTGTAGGGTAAGATAGATTTCTATACTCAATTGAATGTGCTATTCCCTCTAACCTCACTCCCTCTCACCTATCCCATTTTCCCCTCTACTGCAAAAGCTTTTTCTTGCCTCTTTTATGTGACATAATTTGCCCCATTCTACCCCTCAATTTCCATTTTTCCCAGTGCATTCTTCTCTCACCCCTTAATTGTATTCATTTTTTTTACATATCATCCTTTCATATTTAACTCACATCTATGCCCTCTATCTATATATACTCTTTCTAACTGCCCTAATTATGAGAAAGTGTTATGAATTACAAGTATAATCTTCCCATATAGGAATGCAAATAGTTTAATGTTATTAAGTCCCTTATGACTTCTCTTTGCTGTTCACCTTTTTATGCTTATTTTGAATCTTGTTTTTGAAAGTAAAATTTTCTATTCAGCTTGGGGCTTTTCATCAAGAATTCTTGAAAGTCCTCTATTTCATTGAATATAAATTTCCCCCACCCCGAAGGATTACACTCAGTTTCACTGGGTAGGTGATTCTGGGTAGTAATCCAAGCTACCTTGCCCTCCAAAATATTATATTCCAAGCCATCTGATCCTTTAAGGTAGAAGCTGCTAAATCTTGTGTTATCCTGATTGTGCCTACACAGTACTTTGAATTTTTCTTTCTTGATGCTTGTAATATTTTCTCCTTGACCTGGAAGCTCTGGAATTTGACTATGATATTCCTGGGAGTTTTCATTTTGGGATCTCTTTTAGGAGGTGACCAGGAGATTATTTCAATTCGTATTTTGCCCTCCGTTTCTAGAATACCAGGGTAGTTTTCTTTGATAATTTCTTTTTTTTAATTTTTTTTTTATTTTTAGTTTACATGACTCAGTTCTACATAATTTTGAGTTCCAGATTTTCTTCCCTCCCTCCCCGCCTCCCTCCCCAAGACAGCATCGAATCCCGTATAACTACCACGCAAAACTTCACATTGAATTAATTTACACACTAGTCAGATTGTGGAGAAGAATTATGACCAATGGAATGAATCATGAGAAAGAAGAAACAGAACCAAAAAAAAAACCCAAAGAGAGGGGAAAAAAGGTGGGGGGAAAGGCGAGCATGAAGTATGCCTCAATCTGCATTCATACTTCACAGTTCTTTCTCTGGATGAAGATAGCATTCTCCATCGTGAGTCCTTTGGAGTTGTCTCTGCACCTCATGTTGCTGAGAAGAGCACAGTCTGTCAGGGTTAGTCCTCACAGAATCCATATATCTGTGGTTGTGTATAATGTTCTCCTGGCTCTGCTCCGCTCACTCAGCATTATGTCGTGTAGGTTTTTCCAAGTTGTTATGAAGTTTGTATCATCCCCATTTCTTATAGCACAATAATATTCCATTACCTTCATATACCGCAGCTTGTTCAGCCATTCCCCAATTGATGGGCATCCCTTTGATTTCCAATTCTTAGCTACCACAAAAAGAGCCACTATAAATATTTTATATATACGGGCCCTTTTCCCACTTGTGTGATTTCTTTGGGATACAACCCTAGAAGTGGTATTGCTGGGTCAAAGGGTGTGAACATTTTTATAGCCTTTTGGGCATAGTTCCAAATTGCTCTCCAAAATGGCTGGATCAGTTCACAACTCCACCCACAATGTAACAATGTTCCAATTTTCCCACATCCTCTCCAGCATTTGTCATTTTCCTGTTTTGTTATTTTAGCCAATCTGACAGGAGAGACGTGGTATCTAAGAGTTGTTTTACTTTGCATTTCTCTAATCAGTAGTGATTTAGAGCATTTTTTCATATGCCTATAGATGTCTTTAATTTCTTCCTCTGAAAACTGCCTGTTCATATTCTTTGGCCTTTTCTCAATTGGGGAATGACTTGTATTCCTATATATTTGGCTCAGTTCCCTGTATATTTTAGAAATGAGGCCTTTATCAGAGACACTAGTTGTAAAGACTTTCTCCCAATTTTCTGCTTCCCTCCTAATCTTTGTTGCATTGGCTTTTTTTGTACAAAAACATTTCAATTTAACATAATCAAAATTATCCATTTTACATTTTGTAACACTATCTCTTCTTGGGTCATGAATTCTTTCTTTTCCATAAATCTGATAGGTAAATGATTCCTTGCTCTCCCAAATTGCTCATAGTTTCGGCCTTTATTCCTAAATCATGAACCCATTTTGACTTTATTTTGGTATATGGTGTAAGATATTGGTCTCTGCCCAGTTTATGCCCTACTGTTTTCCAATTTTCCCGGCAGTTTTTGTGAAATAGTGAATTCTTAGCCCAGAAGCAGGCCTCTTTTTGTTTATCAAAGAGTAGATTGTTATAGTCATTGACTTCTCCATCTTGTGTACCTATCCTATTCCACTGATCCACAACTCTGTTTCTTAGCCAGTACCAGGTAGTTTTGATGACTGCTGCTCTATAGTACAGTTTAATATCTGGTATGGCTAGGCCACCTTTTCTAGCATTTCTTTTCATTAATACCCAAGATATTTTAGACCTCTTGTTCTTCCAGATGAATTTTGTTACTATTTTATCTAGCTCTGTAAAATAATTTTTGTAGTTCAATCAGTATGGCACTCGATAGATAGATTAATTTAGGTAAAATTGTCATTTTTATCATATTAGCTCAGCCTAACCATGAGCAACTGATATTTTTTCCGTTTATTTAGATCTAACTTTATTCCTGTGAAAATTGTTTCATAATTATGTTCACATAGGCACTGGGTTTGTCTTGGCAGATAGACTCCCAAATATTTTATAGTATCTAAAGTAACTTTGAATGGAATTTCTCTTTCTATCTCTTTCTGTTGGGCTTTGTTAGTAATGTATAGGAATGCTGAGGATTTATGTGGGTTTATTTTATATCCTGAAACTTTGCTAAAGTTGTTTATTATTTCAAGTAGCTTTTTACTTGATCCTCTAGGATTCTCTAAGTAAATCATCATCTCACCTGCAAAAAGTGATAATTTAGCTTCTTCTTTGCCTATTCCTTCAATTTCTTTTTCTTCTCTTATTGCTACAGCTAACGTTTCTACTACCAAATTGAATAGTAGGGGTGATAATGGACATCCTTGTTTCACCCCTGATCTTATTGGGAATGCATCTAGCTTATCCCCATTACACATAATGCTTGTTGATGGTTTTAGGTAGATGCTAGTTATAATTTTAAGGAAGGATCCCTTTATTCCTATGCTTTCTAGTGTTTTTAATAGGAATGGGTGTTGTACTTTGTCAAAGGCTTTTTCTGCGTCTATTGAGATGATCATATGGTTTCTGCTAGTTTAGTTGTTGATATGGTCAATTATACTAATCATTTTACTAATGTGGAAGCAGGCTTGCATTCCCAGAATAAATCCTACCTGGTCATAGTGTATTATTCTTGTGATAAGTTGCTGCAATCTTTTTGCTAATATTTTATTTAAAATTTTCACATCAATATTCATTAGGGAAATTGGTCTATAATTTTCTTTCTCTGTTTTGACTCCACCTGGTTTGGGCATTAGTACCATATTTGTGTCATAAAAAGAATTTGGTAGGACTCCTTCTTCACCTATTTTCTCAAATAATCTGCAAAGTATAGGGATTAATTGTTCCTTAAATGTTTGATAGAACTCACATGTAAAACCATCTGGCCCTGGAGATTTTTTCCTAGGGAGTTCATTGATGCTTTGCTCAATTTCTTTTTTGAGATGGGGTTATTTAGAAATTTTATTTCCTTTTCTGTTAACCTGGACAATTTATGTTTTTGTCGATATTCATCCATATCTCTAAGGTTGTCAAATTTATGGGCATACAATTGGGCAAAATAATTCCTAATTATTGTTTTTATTTCCTCTTCAATAGAGGTGAACTCACCCTTTTCATTTTTGATACTGGTGATTTGATTTTCTTCTTTTTTTTAATCAAATTGACCAAAGATTTATCAATTTTATTGATTTTTTCATAAAACCAGGTCTTTTAGTTATTAATTCAATAGTTTCCTTGGTTTCAAATTTATTAATCTCTCCTTTGATTTTCAGTATTTCTAATTTGGTATTTAATTGGGGATTTTCAATTTGTTCTTTTTCTAACTTTTTCAGTTGTATGCCCTAAACACTGACCTCCTTTTTCCTATTTTATTCATGTAAGCATTTAGAGATACAAAACTTCCCCTAAGAACTGCTTTTGCTGCATCCCATAAGATTTGTTATGTTGTCTCATTATTGTCATTCTCTTGAATGAAGTTATTAATTGTTTCTCTGATTTGTTCTTTGGCCCAATCATTCTTTAGAATTAGATTATTTAGCTTTCAATTAATTTTAGCTTATTTTCCCATGATTCTCTGTTACAAATAATTTTTATCGCATCATGATCTGAAAAAGGATGCTTTGACTACTTCTGCCTTTCTGCACTGGATTGTGAGGTTTTTATGCCCTAGTACATGGTCAATTTTTGAGTATGTGCCATGTACCACTGAGAAGAAAGTATATTCCTTTTTATCCCAATTCAGTTTTCTCCAGAGGTCTATCATATCTGCCTTTTCTAAAATTCTGTTTACCTCCTTAACTTCTTTCTTATTTATTTTGAGGTTTGATTTATCATGTTCAGAAAGGGGAAGGTTGAGGTCTCTCAGTATTATAGTTTTGCTGTCTATTTCTTCCTGTAACTCCCTTAACCTGTCCTCTAAGAATTTGTATGCCATACCACTTGGTGCATATATGTTAAACAATGATATTGCTTCATTGTTTATGGTGCCTTTTAGCAGGATGTAATGTCCTTCCTTATCTCTTTTAATTAAATCTATCTTTACTTTTGCTTTGTCTGAGATTAGGATTGCTACACCTGCTTTTTTTTACTTTAGCTGAGACGCAATATATTTTACTCCAGCCTTTTACCTTTACCCTGTGTATATCCCCCTGTTTCAAATGTGTTTCTTGTAAACAACATATTGTAGGATTACAGTTTTTAATCCATTCTGCTATCTGCTTCTGCTTTATGGGAGAGTTCATCCCATTCCCTTTCACAGTTATGATTTCTATCTGTGTCTTTTTCTCCATCCTATTTCCCCCTGTTTGTGCTTTTATTTCTCCCTTTCCCCTTCCACGCCTCAACAAAGTTTTGCTTTTGACTGCTGCCTTACTCAGTTTACCCTCCCTCTTTATTCCCTTCCCTTGTCTTACCATTTCCCACTTGCTACTTCTCCTCTCCCTTCTGGCCACCCCACCCCCTTTTCCCCCTTTCCCCTCCTACTTCCTGTAGGACAAGTTAGATTTCTATACTTATCAGGGTATGTTACTCTCTTCTTGAACCAGATCAGATGACAGTAAAGCTCAAATACTGCTCTTCTCCCTCCCTTCTTTCTCTCTACTAAAATGTGTTTTTGTGCCTCTTCATTTGATGTAATTTAACTTTTTCTGCTACCTCCTTACCTCTTCTCTCATAGCCCTCCCTTTACATCTCTTAGTTATGTTTTTATCCTTGTATCATTTATTTTATACAAGCATTCACAGCCATAATAGTTGTACTATTCTCAAGATTGACATATGTATGTGTGTGTATATATATATATATATATATATATATATATATATGTAACATACACATGATGCTATAATCCTATATAAAGATGCAAATAATTTGCCCTTATTGATTAATAAGGGTTGTTGGGGTTTTTTCCCCTGTTTACTTTTCTATGTCTCTCTTGTGTTTTGTATTTGGAGATCAAATTTTCCATTGAGTTCTGGCGTTTACATCGGGAAGGTCTGGAATTCCTTTATTTCATTGAATTTCCATCTCCTTGCCTGAAAAATTATGCTTAATTCTTGGTTGATCCTTGGTTGTAGTCCTAGATCCTTTGCCCTTTGGAATATCATATTCCAATTTCTCCTGTCTTTTAATGTAGAAGCTGAGAGATCATACGTGATCCTGACTGTAGTTCCACGATATTTGAATTGTTTCTTTTTGGCTGCTTGCAGTATTTTCTCCTTGACTTTGTAATTCTGAAATTTGGCTATAATATTTCTTGGTGTTTTCAGTTTGGGATCTCTTTCAGGGGTGGTCTGTGAATTCTTTCAGTGACTATTTTGCCCTCTGATTCAAGGAACTCTGGGAAGATATCTTTGATGATTTCTTCCAAGATACTATCAAAGCTCTTTTTTTCATCGTGGATTTCCGGTAGACCAACAACTCTTAAATTGTCTCTCCTGGATCTGTTTTCCAGGTCAGTTGCTTTCCCAATCAGATATTTCACATTCTTTTCCTATTTTTTCATTCTTTACATTTTGTTTTACTACTTCTTGGTGCCTCATAGAGTCACCTCTTGCTCAACTCTAATTTTTAATGAGTTACTGTCTTCATTTTGCTTTTGAGTCTCCTTTTCCAATTGGTTGATTTTACCTCTCAGGGTGTCACTTTCTCTATTTAGATTCTGAATCTCCGTAGCCATTTTGCCATTCTTATTCTTTAGGGGCTTGATTTCATCAATGGATTTTTTTTCCATTTTTTCTTTTACCTCCCTAATTTGGTTTTTAAAATCCTCCTTTAGCTCTTCCAGTAATGCTTTTTTGACTTGAGACCAGTTCACATTACCTTTTGAGGGGTCAGATATGGTTATAGTGTCATTGCTATCCTCTTCCAAACTGGTATTTTTATCATGCCTGTCTCCATAAAAAGAATCAATGGTCCTCGTTTTTTTTGTGTTCTTCTTCATGTTGGTTAGCCTTTTCCTGGCTTTACAATAAATATCTGCTTTTGGGGCTCAGGGCTCTCTGTCCCAGCTTTCTTATTCTGGGGATTGTGAGTCTAGTTGTTGTCTTCGTGAATTATAGCCTTCAGTTTCCTGAGGTATGGGGGAGGGGTCTGGCTGCCTGAGGTCTTTTTCCCTAGGGTTGCTCTCCAGCACTGTTGTTCTTCACCAATGGTCTCAGCTCTTTGTTGTTTGAGCTGGTGTCTGGTACTTCCCCTGGGGGGCAAGAATATGTCTGGGCTCCTGGTGTTGACCCCTGCTGGCTCTGCCCCTTTGGGACTCAGGAACTCCTACTACTCGGCCACTGAAGCCTCACTTCTATCTCCTCTATTCCAGTGTTCTTTTTTTCTGATGAATTCTCTGGGTGAGGGGGCAAGGGATTAGAGCTGTTTACCTGACCATTATGTCTCCCAGAAGTTCAAGATTATGTGTTTCATACCTTTGGGCTGCAAGCCTTGGGAGTTGATGTCTCATGGCCAGTGACATTGCACTGCCTCTCATCACTTCCACAGACTGCCATCCTGTGTTGGGAGGCCTGGGGATCTCTGCTGGTTCCGGGCATCCAGCTTTCTCCCAGCCTGTCTCCCACGTGGGTTTCCCAGCCAGGTCCACTTCTGCTTTGGTGCTGTCTGGAGCAGCTCCGCACACCGAGCACTCTCCAAGCCTACAGATTTGGTCCTTGGGCCTTTCAGAGTCTCCTGGTTTAGAAATTTGCCCCCATTCAGACTGCTCGCAGTTTCTAACTCTCTCAAATTTGCTCAAATTCACTTTTTTATAGGAATCTGACAGAACTTGTGAGAGAGCTCTGGTAAGACATTGTTTTCGTGTGGCCATCTTGGCTCCGCCCCTCAATAATTTCTCGAAAGATGATGCCTAGGCTCTTTTTTGGATCATGGTTTTCAGGTATTCTAAGAATTTTTAAATTATTTCTCTTGCATCTATTTTCCAGGTCAGTTATTTTTCCAATGAGACATTACACATTGTCTTCTATTTTTTTTATTCTTTTGGTTTTGTTTTATTGTTTCTTGATTTCTCATAAAGCTTTCATTTGCTGCATTAAAATTTTTAAATAATTATTTTCTTCCATGAGCTTTTGGACTATCTTTTCCATTTGGTCAATTCGGCTTTTCAATGCATTCTTCTCTTCATTGCTTTTGTGTACCTCTGACCATTTGGTCTAGTCTACATTTTAAGGTATAATTTTCTTCCATAATTTTTTGTGACTCTGACTTTTTTTCCCTTTGATTTTCTTGTACCACTCTTATTTCTCTTCCCATTTTTCTCTTCTCCTCTCTTACCTGTTTCTCAAATTCCTTTTTGAACCCTTCCATAGTCTTTGACCAATTCATATTTTTCTTGGAGGTTTTGGATAGAGGAGCTTTGACTTTGCTATCTTCTACTGTGTGTGTGTTTTGATCTTGTCACCATACTAGCGTACTATGCTCAGAATTTTTTTCTGTTGTGTGATCATTTTACAATGTATTTCTTGAATTTTAATGCTGCTAAAGTGCAGCTCTGCTTCCAAGGTGAAGGGAACACTGTTCCAAGCTTCAGTGTTTTTGTGCAGCTGTTTTCAGAGATACTTTTAGGGACCTGTAAGTTTTCAGTTCTTCAAGGTGTTATGATCTAAAGAGAGATATTTACTACTTTCCTGGCCTGTTCTCTGGTCTGTAAGTGACCTCAAGCACTCTTTTATGCCCTGAAACTTCTCCAGTGCAGCAGCCACAAGTCTGGTGTGCTAGTGTTCCTCTTTCCCTGGGATTGTCACACAAGACTATGACCCAGATTTACTTATAGCCAAAGCAACAGAGTCCTGCCCATAGTGCCACCAAAGAGACCCCTGTAATCTCCTTCTGATCAGTTGTTTGACCCCACCATAGTGTGTGGGCTAAGCAGACACTATTGCTACAGATTTATTGGCTTTCAAGGGCTGCCTGGTTTGCTAGAGCCAATCTGTGCTGACACAGCCTGCTCTGGACTGTCCTCCACTTTTACCCAGGTGTGACAGATCTTTCTTTCTGATCTTATAAGTTGTCTTTGACTGGAAAATTATTTCACCCTGTCCTTTCCAGGAATAGTTTTATGACATTATTTAAAGGTGTTCAGAGGGGGTTTTGAATATTTCAGGTGAGTGGTTTCCTTTTCTCCACCATCTTGGCCCCCTTTCCTGCAGAGACCTTTTTAAGCACTTAATAAATGCATTATTCATGTATTCAAAGTAGTGAAATTTCATAGGTATTCAGGTAGGAATATTTCACAAGAATCTTGATGTTAAGGAGAAAAGCATGTCAGTTTATTAGGGTTTATGTGCATAGATAACTTCCTTAGCCCTCAACCCCAATGCATTTATGTTGAGAGAAAGGTTGGCATTTACAATTTCAAGAACCCTAAAGAGCAAACACATCTTCATATACATTATTAGCAAGGACATAGAACTACAGAGCTCAGGTTACTATGGAAAATATTGCTGTACTTAAAGTTCTATGGTCCAGTCACATATACTGATGAAAGCACTGTCTTAGAACAAAACAAACAAGCCAACATAAAAATATCTAGGAGACATGATATAATACTTCTAGTAATGATTTAATGTCTATACTATTAAAACATTTGTTTAATTCAAGGTTGAACAATTATAAGAACAAAGAACTATGAAAAATAATTCATTTTTGGCATTCTAACCAAAATTAATGCTTACCCATGGTCATGCAGCACTTAGATTTTTGCTCAGACATCAATCTGAGCTGTCAATCTTGAGTATAACCATTATGCCATCCCCTCAGTGAAAAACAAATAAGAGTGAATCATGATTTGAGGATGCAGCAAAATTAAAATAATGCAAAATGAACAAAAAGGTAATATAAATTTGACATATCTACAAAGAAATGTTCATGAAATTGAAAGGTAGTGAGCAAAAAACAGGAAGTGAGAAAGTAAAAAAGAGAACCTAGTTCATCCCACAGTTAGTAAAGAAAAATGCATTTGTAATTTCTACTTTGAAAACTTGAAATTTGCACTTGCCTTTTTAATGATGTGAGAAGGAAGAGAATTTGGAAATCATTTTTTAAATGAATTTTTCAATGTAATTGGAGGAAAATAAAAAATAAATCATCTAGAAAACTTGAGATTTATATACTTTGAGCTTACTTATATTTAATTAGGACTTTCATTCATAGATAAAGGTAGGATGCCTTTTTCATTATTTTATAAATTATTTTCCTCTTCAAGAAATTATCTTTGAATATGTTCAGGAACCTTGGAAACAAAATGACTCTGGAAAGAATGGGGAAGGGCAATAAAATAAAACAGAAGATGAAACAGTGAAAGAGATGAGATTTTGAACCCACATTTAATAGAACCCCCTGATTTTCCAGAGCTTTACAGGTTATCATGTGAACATGATTTTTCAGCCTTTGAAACCTACTGGGTCCTTGTCTCTCCTCAGATAATTTCAGTGGGTTTCAGTGGGTTCTTTAGGCAAATAGATTATCTTATTAGACAAAAGCACTACCATATGTACACTTGTGCTTATAACGGTGAGGATAGGTGTGAATAATAAAGACTCTTCACTTCTCTCCCAAACTTACAACACGTGCAACCTGATAGTTCGAATCCCTTTTAGAATGACTCCATGGTAGTTCTGAGCATTATGGACAAGGCATTTTTTTAATCTACCTTTGTAAAAAGAATTGCTATATTTCTTTGTAGAATTTTAAAAGAAGAAATTCAGTATGGCATAATAAATAAAAAGACATCTACAAAGTCAGGAAGACCTAGGTTCAACTCATATCTCTGACTTGGATGGATTCTTTGACTCTGAGCAAGTCATTTAAATTCTCAGTGCTCCAGGCAATTGTCCAAGACCATAAATTGCAGAGCAGGCATAGTTCCGCCTTGGGAAAGGAAGTTTCCCCAGTGGGAACTTCCAATGCCAGTGATATCGGAAGACTGCTCACCCCCCTTCCCCCGCCAAAAAAAAAAATTAAGGTATCTTTTCATATTGTACAAAATGTTCCATGTGTGTATTTTAAATTAAGAAGGATAAAAGCAATCATTTCTATTATTGTTTTATTTCTTTTTTTTTCTTTTTTGAAGGTCCTATTAGTGGGCTGATTTCTTAAAAGGAAAGGGGAGAGGACGAAGCACCACAAAATTCTAATAGAAAAGAAACAGGCCCAGGGGAGCTGAAATGATACAATGCGAGAACATTTTCGTTTAGTGAGCTTCTTTCTATCCCCTTCTCTGCATCTCAGCAAAACACTGCTGACCCTGTTTGTTGATCAATCAATCAACAAATATTTACAAGCAGCTTCTCCCCCATGGCCAAGTAGTCAGAGAAGACTTACAACTCCTTAGCTTTCATATAAAGACCCCCAGGCGCCTCAAAGGTGCTGTTGATCCAAGCTATTTAACATTCTGTCATTAAGCCCCAGATGGTAAATGGAATTTCTTTACTCATTTGTATCCCAAACAGATATCAAAACAAAACCACTCTCCCAATTCTTGTGACTTTTTGGAAACTATTTTGTTTCTCTATGAAGTACTGCCCCACCCCCACTTATTTACAGCTGTATGAACTCTAGGTCCTGAAGAGATTGATATTTCCTCAATTTCTGGGGAGGATAAGTGATATATGGTCTTTGTAAATGGAGACTTATGCTGTTATTGTCTACAGTTCAGAGTAGTCATGTTAGATTAAACAGCATTTTGTTGTTGTCCCTTATTAATTATGATGCCTCCTGCTGCCACCATCATTCTCTCGATCTGATGGTGCTACTGTGTGTTAGCACAGCTTCTTTCGAAGAAACCCATCACAATGAAAGCAGCTCATTAACTTCAGCCTTCCTCCCGGTTTGCTATGACAGACTGAAGAACCTTCCCTAACTAACTTTAGACAGATAATAAACTTTTATTTCCCTTTCACAACAAATCCAAGGCAGTTCATCATGTTCTTTACTTCCAGACAACATTTGGAACACAAGTGTAGGCAGAAACTTGTTATTTTCTTCTTTAATGTTCTGACTATGCCTAAATTTGAAACAACTATAATCCGAGATAAAAACAAAACAAAACAAAAAACTCCTTAAACCTGGCATTCCTGGTATATACCATGTCTTTCCTGCAAAGAGTTGGAGCCTACTTGTGTAGGTTCAGGGCATGGGTGAAATGAAACATTTATGACTATCTTCTATGGCTCATATCCTTGGAATGGATATTTTTATATGGAAGGAAAGCAGAAAGGAAACAATTAAGCACCTACTATGTTTCAGGTACTGTGTAAAGCACCTAAAAATATTAGCTCATTTCTTCCTCACAACAACCCTAGGAGGCAGGTGCTATTATTATCTTGCCCATTTTACACATGAGGAAACTGAGGCAAATAGAGGACAAGTGACTTACCTCAGAGTCATAGCTAAGAAGTGTCAGAGGACAGATTTGAACTCAGTTGTTCCTCACATCAGGGCCAGCACTCATTCTCTGTGTTACCCAAATGCCTCCTGCATTATAGATAGCCAGAACAGGTAGCTATATATATGGCATGAGCCATGTTCTGAATGCTGCTGTTGCCCAAAACATCTTTTCCATTCATGCTATACATTGCTTCATACTCTAGCTTTAGGGACTTCTTCCATAGAATTGCCTCTCCAGGGATACTCTTTAAAATGCAATTGGGCTTCTATCAGTAATGAAGCTAATGTATTAAACCCATTTTTTGCTCACAGTCATAGAGAGAATGAGATTTTGATGAGAGGAATAATTTTAGAAGGCAGAAGAAAGTCTGGTTACAGAGGCCTTAATGGGCACAATGGGCCCGGGGAAACTGGACAGGGAGCAGTGTTTTGCAGACATCGTTATCCTACTCAAAAACCTTGAGAAGCTGCCACATGTCTGTAGAAACGAATTTCAGTATGACATTCAAGGCCTTCCACATTCTGAATGCTACCTAACTTTTAATATTATTTCTCACCTACCTATTTAATGTGTTTTCCTTGACGCCCTACTGCTTACTGATGCTACCTTTACTTTCTAGCAAACCAGACTATTCATATTCATCCTTCATCCCTTCAGATACAAAATGTCATTTACAATCCCATTTCATTCTATCTGACCCCCTCCCCCAACAATATTTCTTTTCTTCCTCTCCATTCATTATGGCCCATCTAAAGTTGTATCTCTATCCACACCTCCCTGACCACCTCAACTCTTGGTAAGTTATTCTGAATCCCTTATTCTCTATGGCATTGTTGGAGCAGTTATCTTTTTACTGGGGACCAAGCTGAAATTGGCCAGTTGAACAATATGGTTCTCCTTTCTTTCTTCCTTTCTTTCTTTCTTCCTTTCTTCCTTTCTTTCTTTCTTCCTTTCTTTCTTTCTTTCTTTCTTTCTTCTCTCTCTCTCTCTCTCTCTCTCTCTCTCTCTCTCTCTCTCTGTCTCTCTCTGTCTCTCTCTCTCTCTGTCTCTCTTTCTCTCTCTCTCTCCTTCCTTCCTTCCTTCCTTCCTTCCTTCCTTCCTTCCTTCCTTCCTTCCTTCCTTCTTTCTTTCTTCCCCTTCCCTTGGTACAGATACATTATCACACCCTTACCTGGGGGGTGGGGCCGTGTTCTGCCCAAAAGGAATGTAAATTTTAATCTCTGAAACCTTTTATTTTTCTTAAAGACCTTCCTTAACCCCAAATAACTCTAGCTCTCAGTGATTGGCCAACAATAGTTGGTTGGGTGGTTGTTGTCCTTTGTTCTTGAAGAGGACCAAAGTGGCATCACTATGCTTGAGTCAAGATTCAATTTGTCAGACTGTGGCTGATCTGGCCAAAGGAGCTCAGAATGCTCTACCATGGGTCAGGCACAAATAGTCTGTGTGAACATTTGGGGTGGATACTCTAAACTTGCACATCCTGCATTTCCTTTGAGTTGTTTCAATTCTGCTTTGCTCATAGAGCACAGCACCTTCTCTGATGTGGGCACTCCAGGCTGAGCAGTCCTGTGCCAATGTCTCCCATGTCACACAATCAACAACAGGTCCCAGGCCAAGCCCTACTCAGTCATTGTTTGGCTCAGAATGAACGTAAATAGCAATTTTTTTTTCTGTTTTGGCCAGAAACCCTGAGGGTCTTCTCCTCCCAGATGGATTTTGTTTTGTTTTGTTTTGTTTTTGAGTAGCAAAGAAGACATTCTCTGCCTCATTTCTTATTATACCCTAATCACTGAATGGGCAGTTGCCCCAGCCAGTCTCAGACTTGTTAAGACCTTAGCTTGAAAAGGCCAAGATCACCCACTGCATCATGGGCCATCTCCAGTTTTTGCCCTGATCTATATCTAGCCACTGGACCCAGATGGCTCTGGAGGAGAAAGTAAGATTGCTGACTTTGCACAACCCTTCCTCATTTGAATCCAGTTCACTTGCACATCATGGCATCACATCCCTGACATCATGGTTATTGTCAAGAACAAAGGACAAAGAACAACAATAGCAAAGACTTTTATTGCCATATACCTATTTTTATTTACATGTTGTCATCCAAATCAAGTTCTAAATCCCTTGGAGGGAGGGAGGATTCTTCCATATATTTATTGTACCTTTAATACCTAGTATACATACGAAAGGCTTGGTATACATTTGGTTTGGTTTCTTTGTTTATTGTTGAGGATGATGCTGGTGGTGGTGGTTGTGAAGGTGATTTAAGAAGAGAAGCATAGCAAATTGACACATACTACAAAACTCCTAATTTTATCTGTCAGTCCTATTAGCCGAAATAATATTCATTATAGTATATTCCTATTTTCTCAGCAAAATTGACCCTGGTAGGGCAATCTACTAAAGTACTTAGCCTTAGAGGTAGATGATTTGGGTCCAAATGCCAGCTCTGCCATTTCCTGGGTATTTCCAAACTGATCATTTAGCTTCTCTTAGTCCTAGTTCAGTCATCTGAAAAAAAAATGGAGCAGTAATGGTAGCGCTACCTGCCAATAGGGTGGTTGTGAAGAAAATACACTGGAAACATTAAAATTATTGTGTGCATTATTGTGAGCTATAGGTATTAGCACTTTGATATGATTGTAGTTATGTTAAAAAGCTTTTCTCTCCAAGAATATCTTCCCAGGGAACCTGACAAAGTGACTGAACTTCCTAGCTTTACAATCCCTCCATTTATTTAAGGAATTTTCTTCAGGAGAATAAATGCAAACATTTGCCCTAAGCAGAGTAACTATATCAGTCAACAAACTAATTAATGCTCTGTTGATGATGACTTAATGCTTCCCAGCAACAAACAGGATGCAAAACAAAGCAAAACAAAACCCTATATTTACTTTGCATCTACTTATGTGTGCATATGTTGCTTCCTCCCATAGGATTGAAGAGAGGTTTTAGATTATTTCGTTTTTGTCTTTTACTCTCCAGAAAACACCATAAAGTCTGGAATGTAGTAAGTGCTTAATAAATGTTCCTTGATTAGAAGGATCATATATTTAGAGCTGCAAAGGACTGTGCTGGTCATCTAATGAAACCTCCCTCTACTACAGGTGATGAAACTGACTCCTGGAGATGTAAATTGACTTTCCTAAGGCTTCACAGGTAGCAAAGGTTCTCTTTCTACAGAACCATATTTTCTTTCTGTTGGTGAATTAACAAGGCCTGAGGAATTGCCACCTTGGACAAGTAGGTTGTTATAAGAATTGGAGGAGGAAAAGTGCAGAACATAGGTGTACTCATTGTAGTAAAAATGGGGCATCCTCATGCAGGTCCCTAAAAGAAAATACACACACACACACACACACACACACACACACACACACACACACACACACAAATTCCATACTGTCAGAGGCGGGAAAACCAGAGATTATGTAGTCTAGCTGAACCAAGAATGTTTTCTTCAAAATCTCCTAGAAATGGTTATGTAGTTCACCCAGAAGGAGACTTGAGCCAGCTCCTGCTAATGATTTATGGCCATTAGGAACTTAGTTCACTGCCACTACTTAGGTGTCAATTATGAGGGAAAGTTGAAAAGGATCGAAGGTTTCTTTTATGAAGTCTATGGTGTTTGGGTTTCTAGCCTTTCCCTATCAACCCTGCCTGAGCTGGGGCTAATATTCAATCCAAACACATAGCTATCATTACTACAATATTAAAAAATCTTAGGTTTCAACCTATAAATAGTCACAGGTAACATGATTCTGGAGTCTTTCCTTGGTATTTGCCAAATAATTGATTAATGAGCTTTAAGTATCTACTTTATACTAGGAACTGTGCTAACATTTTTGGACAGGGACACAAAAGGGAGGGAGTTCATATACTCAAGGTCCAATAAGACAACAAACAAAAATAACTATAATAACATCTTGAAAAATTCAAAATACAACCTATTTTTAATCTTTTTATTTATCTTTTTTAAATCATCTTAATTTCTGAATGTGTTTATGTGCTAGGAACTAAGCCATCTCTACAAGAAAGATTGAAAAAAGCAAAGAAAAGAAAGCAATTCATAAAAACTCATCAACAAATCAATTTTTACTGAGAATATATGCAATATTCCACACAATCTCTTCTGCCTCTTTGAAAAGAGGATGAGGGAAGAAAGGTACGTTTTTTCAACTTTCCTTGAGGACTATTATAATCAACACAATTAAACAGAGTTCTGCTTAATGGTTTATTACTTGTGTTTCTTTACTTGTGTATGCCATTTCTTTGGCTTTGTTTACATCAATGACCATCAGTTCATACGACTCTTGATGTACTTCTCTTAATTTCTCATGTACATAATTTATGATGCAGTAACATATCATAATGTTTCTGAGCCACAAATTAAAATGTTTTTAAGTACATGTAAAAATAATTTTTAATATTCATTTTTAATCAGTTCCAGATTCTCTCCCTTTCTTTCATGCCCCTTATTGAAAAAGCAATCAATTTGATATAGGTTGGACATATGCAGTCAAGCAAAACATATTTCCATGTTGGTCATGTTGTAAAAGGAAAGAGAGCGAGAGAGAGAGAGAGAGAGATAGAGAGAGAGAGAGAGAGACAGAGAGAGAGAGAGAGACAGAGAGACAGAGAGAGAGACAGAGAGAATTTAAAAATTAGTATGCTTTGATTGGCATTTAGATACCTTCAGTTCTTTCTCTGAAGGTTGATAGCATTTTTACGATAAGTCTTTCAGGATTGTCTGGGATCATAATATTGCTGAGAAGAACTGTCATTCGTAGTTGATCATCATATAATATTGCTTTTACTGTGTACAATGTTCTCCTGGTTTTGCTCGCTTCACTTTGCATCAATTCATGTAATTGTTTTCAGGCTTTTCTCAAAGTATCCTGGGTGGCATTTTTTATGATGTGACAGTATTCTATCACAATCATATAACACAACTTGTTCAGCTGTTCTGCAATTTTTTGTTGGATAGTCCCTCAATTTCCAATTCTTTGTCACCACAAAAATAGCTGCTATAAATATATTTGTATATATAGATCCTTCTTTTAAAAGAAATCTCTTTGAAATACAGACCTAGTAATGGTATTTCTGCATCAAAGAATAAGCATGGGTTTATAGCATTTCATCATAGTAGCAAATTTTTCTCCTGAATGGTTAGATTGGATTATAACTCCACCAATGGTGCTTCAATGTCCCAATTTTCCCATATCCCATCCAATATGTCATTTTTCTTTTTTTTCACATATTCTGATAGGTGTGAGATAGTACATTAGTTATTTTAATTTGCATTTCTCTAATCAATAGTGATTTACAGCATTTTTATATGACTATAGATAGCTTTGATTTTTTTATCTGAAAAGTGCCAGTTCATAACATTTGATTATCAATTGGGAAATTACTTCTAAAAAATTTAACTCAGATTTCTATATATTTGAGAAATGAGGCCTATATCAGAGAAACTTGCTTTAAATATTTTCCCATTTATGATTACTGTGTATTTCCATCCATCATTATTCCAACTTCTAACTGCCCTAATAATAATAATGTTCTTAGGAGTTATAAGTATTATCTTCTCATGTAGCAATGTAAACAGTTTAACCATATTGAATCCCTTGTGATTTCTCTTTCCTGATTAATTTTTTACACTTCTCTTGAATCTTGTACTTGAAAGTCAAATTTTATATTAACTCTGGCCTTTTTATCAGGAATTCTCAAAAATCCTCTCATTAAATATCCATTTTTTCCCTTGTGTGATTATACTCAGTTTTGTTGAGTAGGTGATTCTTGATTGTAGTCCTAGCTGCTTTGCCCTCTGGAATATCATATTCCAAGGCTTCAAATCCTTTAATGTAGAAGATGTTAAAACTTGTGTTATCCTGAGGGAGGCTCTATGACATTTGAATACTTTCTTTCTTGCTGCTTGCAAGATTTTTCTCCTTGACCTACAAGTTCTGGAATTTGGCTATAAAATTCCTGGGAGTTTTCATTTTGGACCTCTTTCAGGAGGTGCTTAATGAATTCTTTCAATATTCATTTTACCTCCTGTTTCTAGAATATCCGGGCAGTTTTTTTGATAATTACTTGAAAGATGATGTCTAGGCTCATTTTTTGATCATGGCTTTCAGGAAACTCAATAATTCTTAAATTACATCTGCTTGACTTATTTTGCAGATCAGTTGTTTTTCCAATGAGGTATTTCTCATTTTCTTCTATTTTTTTCATTCTTTGATTTTTCTCATTATTTCTTGATGTGTCATTGAATCACTAGCTGCCAATTGTCCAATTCTAATTTTTAAAGAATAATTTTTTTCATTGATATTTTGTACATCCCCTGTCCCCAATTTGGCCAATTCTAATATTTAAGGCACTATTTTCTTTAGGAATTTTTCTACCTTTTCCCCCTCCTTTGGTCAATTTTTAAAAATAGCATTTTGGTTTTTTTCAATTACATGAAAAGACAATTTATAAAATTGATTAAAAATATTTTTGTTCCTTGTTTTCTCTCTCTCTTTCCTTTACCCTCCTTAAAAAAGTAAGAATTTTAAATAGGTTATATATTAGGGTATATATGTACAATAATGTAAAAGATATTTCTGTATTAGTCCTATTGTGAAAGAAGAAACAAACAAAAAGAAAAAAAAATGAAAAAGACAAAGAAAGTGAAAATACTATGCATCAATCTGCATTCAGATTCCATAGCTCTTGGGTTGGATCAATGTATTGCTGAGAAGAGCTAAATTATTCACATAATTGCAAAATGTTGTTGTTACTGTGTTCTCCTGGTTCTGCTCATTTCATTTTGCATCAGTTCATAAAGTCTTTTAGGTTTCTCTGAAATCTTCCTGCTTGTCATTTATTGTAAGCACAATAGTATTACATTGATTTTTGGACATTCCCCTCAATTTCCAATTCTTTGCCACCACAAAAAGAACTCTATAGATATTTTTATACATGTAAGTACATTTACCATTTTTATGATCTCTTTGGGATACAGACTGAGTAGTGGTATTGCTGAATCAAGAGGTATGTATGGTTTTATAGCCTTTCAGCATGGTTCCAAATTGTTCTCCACAATGTTTGATCAGTTCACAACTATGCCAACAATGCATCAGTGCCCCAATTTTCCCACATCCTATCCAACATTTACTATTTCCTTTTTCTGTTAAATTATCCAGTCTGATAGTTCTCTATATATTTGAGAAATGAGGCCTTCATCTGAGACACTTATTGCAGAAATTGTTTCACAGCTTTCTTTTTTTTTTTTTTAGTCTTGGTTGCATTGGTTTTGTTTGTGTGAAAACTTTTTAATTTAATATAATCAAAATTATCCATTTTACATTTCATAATACTTTCTGTCTCTCGTTTAGTCATAAATGCTTCCTTTATCTGTAGATCTGACAGATAAGCTCTTTCCTACTTTCTTAATTTGCTTATGATATCACCCTTTATGTCTAAACCGTGTGCACATTTTGACCTTATCTTTGTATATGGTGTAAGATGTTGATCTATTCCAAGTTTCTGACATACTTCTTTCCAGTTTTCCTAGAAGTTTTTGTCAGATAGTGAGTTCTTATTTCAGAAGCAAGTGTCTTTGGGTTAATCAAACACTATATTACTTTGGTTATTTACTACAAAGTCTTGTATAAATAATCTATTCCACTGATCCACCACTCTATAGCATGGCCATTACCATATAGTTTTTATGATTGCTGCTTTATAATGTAATTTTAGATCGAATATGGCTAGGTCACTTCCTTTGCATTTTTTTCATTAAATTCCTTCAAATTCTTTACCTTTTGTTGTTTCAGATAAATGTTTTCAAGCTCTATAAAATAGTTTTTCTTTTTCTATTATTTTTTGGGGGTAGGGGGTTGATTGATATGGCATTTAATAAGTCAGTTTAGGTAGAATTGTCATTTTTATTATATTGTCTTGGCTTACCCATGAGCAATTGATATTTTTTTACAATTGTTTAGATCTGACTTTATTTGTGTAAAAGGGTTTTGTAATTGTGTTCATATAATTCCTGGGTTTCACTTAGCAGATTCCCAAATATTTTATGTCATCTACAATTATTTTAAATGGAATTTCTCTTTCTATCTCTTGCTTCTGGGCTTTGTTGGCAACACATAGAAATGATAATTATTTATATGGATTTATTGTATAACTTGCAACTTTGCTGAAGTTAATTATTTCAAGTATTTTTTAACTTGATTCTCTAGGAATTTCTTTTTTTTTTTTTTGGTTTTGTTTTGCAGAGGGAGGGCAGGGCAATTGGTGTTAAGTCCAAAGTCGCACAGCTAGTAAGTGTGTCAAGTGTCTGAGGCTGGATTTGAACTCAGGTCCTCCTGATTCCAGGGCCGGTGCTCTACTCACTGTGCCACCTAGCTGCCACTCTCTAGAAATTTCTAAGTAAATCATCATATCATCTGCAAAGAGGGATAGTTTGTTTCCTCATTGCCTATTTTAATTCTTTCAATTTATTTTTCTTCTCTTATTGCTATAGCTAACATTTCTAGTACAAAATTAAATAATAGTGGTGAAAATGGGCATCTGTGCTCTACCATTAACCTTATTGGGAAGGCTTCTAGCTTTTATCCAGTATAGATAATGTTTGCTGATGGTTTAAGATAGATACTTTTCATAATTCTAAGGAAACTCCATTTATTCCTAAACTCTCCAGTGTTATTAATAGGAATGAGTACTATATTTTGGTAAAAGCTTTTTCTTAGCATCTACAGCAATAATCATATGATTCTGTTGCTTTTCTTGTTGATATGGCCACTTATGCTGATAATTTCCCTAATATTGAACCAGACCTGCATTCCTGATAAAAACCCCACCTGGTCATAGTGTATGACCCTTATGACATTTTGTTATAAATTCTTCACTGGTATTTTATTTAAAATTTTTCACATTAACATTCATTAGAGATATTGGTTTATAATTTTCTTTCTCAGTTTTGGCTCCTCTTGGTTTAGATATCAGCTCCATATTTTGTCTTTCCTCAATAGTTTAAATAGTATTTGAATTAATTTTTCTTTAAGCATTTGGTAGAATTCAGTTGTGAATCTACCTAGTTCCAGGGATTTTTTTCTTAGGGAGTTCATTGATGGTTTGTTCACTTCTTTTTCTAAAGTGGGGTTATTTAAGTATTCTGTTTCCTCTTCTGTTAATCTGAGGAATTTATATTTTTCCAGCTAACAGTATTTTATTTTTTTTCAATTACATGCAAAAATAGTTTTCAACATTAACTTTTATAAGAATTTTGAGTTCCAGGTTTTTTCTCCCTCCCTCCCTTCCTTACCACCTCCCCAAAACTGCAAGCAATCTAATAAATGTTATATATGTACAAGCCCATTTATCACATTGCCATATTAGTCATATTGCAGAACAAAAAGGAAAAACCAAGAGAAAGGGAAAAAAAAGGGAAAATAGTATGCTTCTATCTACTTTCAGACTCCATAGTTCTCGGAATGTGGAGAGTATTTCATATCATGAGTCTTTTGGAATTGTCTCAGATCATTGAATTGCTCAGAAGAGATAAGTCTATCAAAGTTGATGATAGCACAATGCTGTTGTCACTATGTAATATGTTCTACTAGTTCTTTTCACTTCAGTCAGCATTGGTTCATGTAAGTCTTTCCAGGTTTTTTCCAAAATCTACCTGCTCATTTCTTATAGCAGAATATTATTCCATTACATTCATGTACCACAACTTTTTCAGCAATTCCCCGGTTGATGGGCATCCCCTCATTTTACAATTCCTTGCCACCACAAAAAGGAAGTACTATACATAGTTTTGTACATGTGGGTCCTTTTCCATTTTTTATGGTATCTCTGGGATACAGATCTAGTGGTACTACTAAATCAAAGAGTATGCACAGTTTTATAGTCCTTTCGGCATTGTTCCAGACAATTTATATTTTTGTAAGTATTCACACATTTCACTTAGACTCTCAGATTTATTGGTATACAACTCTGTAAAATAACTTTTAATTATTTCTTTACTTTTCATGGGTGATGAATTTACCTTTTTGATTTTTGAAGTTGGTAATTTGGTTTTCTTTTTTTTTAAATCAAATTAACCAATGGTTTATCTATTTCATTGTTATTAGGTTTTTTCCCCATAAAACCAGCTCTCAGTTTTCTTTATTAGTTCAATGATTTTCTTTCTATTTTATTAATCTCTCCTTTTATTTTCAAAATTTCCAATTCTGTATTTAATTGGGATTTTTTAATTTTTTATTTTCTAGCTTTTTAAATTTCATGCCCTGCTCTTTCTCTGTTTTATTGATGTAAGCATTTAGAGATAAAAATTTTCCCCTAACTACTGCTTTGGCTGCATCCCGTAAATTTTGATATGTTGTCCCGTTGTTGTCATTCTCTTTGATGATTATTTCTATGATTTGTTCATCGACCCACTCATTCTTTAAGAATAGATTATTTAGTTTCAAATTACTATTTAATCAATCTTTCCATGGCCCTTCATTACATATAATGTTTATTACATCATGATTTGAAATGGATGTATTTAGTGTTTCTGCCTTTCTGAATTTGATTGTGAGATTTTATGCCCTAATTCATGGTCAGTTTTTGTGTAGGTATTATGTAGCGCTGAGAAAAAAGAAAGGTGTATGCCTTTCTATCCCTATTCAATTGTTCTCAGAGGTCTGTCTTGTCTAACTTTTCTAAAACTCTATTCACCTCCTTAACTTCATCTTATTCATTTTGTGGTTAAATATATATTGTTCTGTGGGGGTAAAGTTAAGGTCTGCCACTTGTATTGTTTTACTGTCTATTTCCTCCTTAAATTCTCCCTTAAAAATTTGGATGCTATACCATTCGGTGCATACATGTTTAGTATTGATATTACCTCATTTTCTATGGTACTTTTTAGCATGATGTGGTTTCCTTCCTTGTCTTTTTTAGTTAGATCTATTTTTTTTCTTTTTCTTCATCCGAGATGATGATTGCTATCCCTGCTTTGTTTTTACTTCAGCTGAAGCATAATATATTCTGCTCCAGTCTTTTTCTTTACTATCTATGTGGCTTTCTGCTTCAAATATGTTTCTTGTAAACAACATATTGTGGGATTCTGGTTTTTAATCCACTCTGCTATCTACTTCTGTTTTATGGGTGAGTTCATCTCATTCATATTTACAGTTTTGATTGCTGTGTATTTCATTCTATTTTCCCCCTGTTTATACTTTCTCTCTCTCTGTCTCTCCATCTCTCTCTCTCTCTCTCTCTCTCTCTCTCCCTATCCTGACCTTCGTCGCCAATGTTTTGCTTCTGTCCCCAACTTTCCTCAATTTCCCCTCCCTATTATTAGCCTCTGCCTCCTTTTCTTGTTTCCCTCTCCTCCTTCTTCCCCATACAGTAAGATTTCTATGCCCAAGTAAGATTGTATGATATTCTTACTTTGAGCCAAATCTGATGAGAGTAAGGTTCAAGCGATGCTCACCCTCCTCCCTTCTTTCCTTCCACTGAAGTAGGTCTTTTGTGTATTTTCAAATGATATAATTTACCCCATTCTGTCTCTCTCCCCTCTTCTCTGAGTGCTATCCCCTTTCTCACTCCTTATTTTTTTTAAATACCATCCCATCAAAGTCAACTTATATCCATACCCTGTGTCTATACATATATTCCTTCTAACTGCCCTAATTAAAAAAAAAACAGTTATTAAGCATTACAAGTATGGGAATATTTCAGAAAATCCTGGAAAGACTCATATAAACTGATGTAAAGTAAAATGAGCAGAGCCAAAAGAAAATTGTACGCAGTAACAGTGTGTAATGATTAGTGTGTAATGATCAACTATGGATGACTTAATTCTTCTAAGCAATACAATGATCCAAGACAATCACGAAGGACCCATGATGGAAAATGTCATTCATATCCAGATAGAGAGCTGATGGACTCTGAATACAGATCAAAACATATTACTTTCACTTTGTGTGTGTGCGTATGTGTGCGTGCACGTGTGTGTGTGCATGTGTTTTCCTTGTGGTCCATTTCTTCTTTTGCAACTCTGACTTATAGGAAATGTTTTACCTGATTGAACATATATAACCTATATCCAATTACTTACCATTTAAGCAAGAGAAGAGTGGAGGGAGCAAGGGAAGGAGAAAAATTTTGAACTCAAAATTTTGTATAAAAGGAATGCTAATTATCTTTACATATAATTGGAGAAAAATAAAATACTATTTAAAAAAACTAGTTGCAAGTATCAACTTCCTGTACAGGGATATAAACAATTTTACCTTATTGAGTAACTTCTGTTTTTTCTTTCCCCTTTACCTTTTCATGTTTCTCTTTAGTCTTGTATTTGAAAATCAAATTTTCTGTTTAGCTCCAGCCTTTTTATGAGAAATGTTTGTAAGTCTCCTATTTCATTCAATGTCAATTTTTTCTTGTGAAAGATTATGCTCAGTTTTGCTGGGTAGTTGATTCTTGATTGTAATCCTCACTCCTTTACCTTTTGGAATATCATATTCCAAACCCTTCAATTCCTTAATGTAGAAGCTGCTAAAATCCTCTTTAATCCTGACTATGATTTTTCAATATTTGAATTATTTCTTTCTAGCTACTTGCAAGATTTCCTCCTTGACCTGGGAGTTTTGGAATTTGGCTGCAACATTCTTGGTTGTTTTTATTTTGAGATCTTTTTCAGGAGGTGATCATCGTATTCTTTCAATTACTATTTTACCCTCTGGATCAAGGGTATCAGGGCAGCTTTCTTTGATAATTAATTGATAAATGCTGCCCAGGTTCTTTTGTTGAGTATGGATTTTAGATAGCCCAATAATTCCTAAATTATGTCTCATATATCTACTTTTCCAGGTCAGTTATTTTTCCAGTGAGGTATTTTACATTTTCTTCTATATTTTTATTCATTTGCTTTTGTTTTATTGACCTTTGATATATCATCAAGTCATTACTTTCAACTTGCCCAATTTCAGTTTTTAACAAATTATTTTCTTCAGTGAGCTTTTGTACCTTTTTCTTTTTGGCCAATTGTACTTTTCAAGGAGTTATTACTTTTTTTCTTTTTTATTTCATAATTGATTCTTTTTTCTTTTGATTCTTTTTTATTTCATAATTACCTTGTATAACTTTGATATCTTTTCAAATTTTTGTCTTCTACTTCTCTTATTTGATTTTTAAAATTATTTTTTAGTTCTTCTAGGAAGACTGACTTGCTATGTTTGGGCTAGAGGCCTCATCACTGGCATGCTATGCTGCTGACCTGATGAAACAGGACCAAAGGACTGTGGTTGCTGATCTGTATTATAGCTATGGGACTCCTGCTGCCTTGCCTGGATACTGCCTGTGCTGGGCTGAGCTCGCCTTTTATACAAGTGAGACAGTCCTTTCTTGCAGTAATCCTAAGTTATCTTGGACTAGAAAATTGTTTTGCCTCATTCTTTTTTGTGTTCTATCACTCCAGTATTCATTTTGAGGCATGACTTAAAGTAGTTCTAAGGAAAATTGGGGAGACCTCAGGCAATTTCCTGCCTTTTCTTTACCATTTTGGCTCTGCCTCTCCCCTCCTGATCATTTCTGATTTTTAAGGAGTTCTTTTCAGTGGATTTTGGTGTCACTTTTCCTATTGGAGTTATTTCATTTTTTAAGCTGTTATTTCTTCAGTGTTTTTAATTTTGTGCCTCCTTTACCAAGCTATTGACTCTTTTTTCATGATTTTATTGCATCACTGTCATGTCTTTGTGTTGGCAACCAAAAATGGGCTCCTTAGCACTTAGTCAACAAGTGCCCTTGACTAGTTTGGCTTTTTCCCCTGAACTGAATGCTGTTTGTATGTTGGACTGGAGTAAGCTTGTCGGCCCCTTCACCTTGCTTCCCTTGCTTAAGCTGATGGAAAGAACCTGTGCTTTCCCGGTCAACCCCTTCACCTTGCTTAAGCTGATGGAAAGAACCTGTGCTTTCCTGGTCAACCCCTTCACCTTGCTTAAGCAGATTGAAAGAACCTGTGCTTTCCCCAGCGTACCTTACACCCCCGCAGAAGCCAGATGGTTAAAAGCAGCTTCTGTTGGAGCCAGAGGCTGCTATAGCTACAGCCACAGCCGAAGCTGAAGCAGGAGCTGCCAGTAGCAGAGCTGACCTATGGGAGGAAGCTGAACAAGGACTTGAAGCCAGTGGGTAATCTTTTTACCCTAGAGGAGGAAGCATGATTTTGTTTTACACCATCATGCTTCTCTGTAGCCTCCTGGTTACTCTTGTAAGGCGTACTTATTGGGCCTGGAAGCTTTTGATCAATATGTCAAAATGGGGATGCTGGTTCATGGGTTGGTTACTGTGGAGCCTAAATATATGCTTTGATTCTTCTGCCTCCTACTTTGAGAGTTTCTTATATCCAGCGGTTCCGAACCTTTCAGACATATACATGATCCTCTTTGAGATTATAAACTCTGCCCTCCTAATACAGTCTTTTTCCCCCATTTTTTTTTCTTCCTCTCCTATTTGATTTTTAAAATCTTTCTTGAGCCCTTCCAGGAATTTTTTTTTTTTCTGTGACCAATTCACATTTTTCTTTGAGGCTTCAGATATAGCTATTTTGACTTTTTTTGTCCTCCTCATCCTAGGACGGTGATCAGAAATGCCTAAAGGCAATGCAACAGAGTCCTACACCCAGTGCCAACATAGGGCAACCCACAATCTGTTTCTGCCCAGCATACCATCCAGCCCCCTTATCATCTGTGGGCTGAGAGTTCCAGAAGCCACAGCTCCTGATTCATTTACTCCCAAGGCTTGCTGATGGCTTTTTGCTGGCTTGCTGGGGTGCAGACTGCACTGGATATCACTCCACTCTCAGCCCAGTAAGAGACACCTTTCCTGTGGAATTCTTAGTTGTCTTGGGTTGGAAATTTGTTTCACCTTATCTTTTTGTTAGCTCTGCCACTTCAGAACTAATTTTGAGAGTTTATTTTAATGTTTGGATGGGAATTTGGGAGAGCTTAGATGAGTCTTCACCTTTATTCCATTATTATGCCAAAAAAAATTTACAACATTAAATTATAATAGCTGAATTTATATAGTACTTAAAGATTTAAAGATCAAAAACAGGTGTATTTTGAACTTCAAGTAATACACTATTTCCATTATGCCACACACTCTTGCAATGGAAAACAATGCAAATTTATGGTTCTATTTTATATTTTATGTGTAAATTATAATATTTTATTTACATTTTAAGATTTAAATATAATAATTTATAGCCACTAAGACATCTTCAATGCTCAAATCACAGAATTTTAGAACTGGAAGAGGTTCAAGTTAAATGATAGCTGGGGAATATTTGATCATCTGGCCATAGAAGCAGCTTACTAGCTGAAGTATTCACTTTGTTCATTGAGGCAAGTAGGTACTTCAGTGAATAGAGTTCTAGGCCCAGAGTCATAAAGACCTGAATTTAAATCCAGCTTCAAACAGTTGCTGACTGTATGATCCTAGGCAAGTCATTTAGCCTCCATTTACCTCACTTTCCTCATCTGTAACATGGCAATAATGATAGTTCCTATCTCCCAGAATTATTGCGAAGATCAAATGAGATAATAATTATAAAATGCTTATCACAGTGTCTGACATAAAGTAGTCAATAAATTCTTCTTTTTTCTTTCCTCAATCTTCTTCCTTCCTTCTTTGCTTCCTTCCTTCCTTCCAAATGTTGTTTGTAATTGGTGCATAGACTCAGAACTTGAAGGGTCCTAGGGTTCCTCTTTGTAATGCACCATCTAATTTTAATTAATAGGAAGGTGAGAGCCAAGGTGAAGATTAGGGGAAGCCACTTAGATGAACTTTAGTAACATTCCCCTCTAAACAACTTTAAGATAATGCCTCAGATGAAATTTTGGAGTAGTAGAAACAAATACATTTTTATAGTATGAGAAAGCTTAAGAGTTTGAAGAAGTTTGTGGCACATGAGAAGAAGTCTGTGGAACTTACTAGCAGCAGAAACAGGAACAATTTTGGGAAGCTTTCAGGCCAGAGACAGTAAGGGGGTTCAACAACAGGTCAGAAAGAAATTACAGGGGATTTTTTCTTGCTGGTATTGTGTGTAGCTGGCACTGATTGGCAGCTCTATTACTCACATATAGTTCTGTTACAGGGTAAAATGCTGGTCAGTCACAAGGGAGCACAGGCCCTGCTCACAGTGCTAAATCAAAGAGAAGCACTGGCACTTTTGGCTGTAAGGGACCAGGAAGCCTTTTCTGGGTAAAGACCAGGGCACATGTCAAGACAGCAGTGACCACACCTCTACCAGGATCACACCAAACTTGGAAACACTAAAACCTTGCAGACCCCCAAAAGTAACCCTGAAACAGCAGTATGAAAAAAAAACCTGAAGTTTGGGACAGTTCCTCCTGATCCCTAGGTGAGCTGAAACCAACTTTAACATAAAATTCAAAGACAAGAAATAGGCTGGAGCAAACAATGAAAACATTATTTGACCATAAAAATGTTACTACAGTAGCAGGGAAATCAAGAAAAAAAATTCAGAGGAAGGCAATAAAGTGAAAACAACTACAGATGAATCCTCAAAGAAAAAAAAATGTTAATTAGACCCAAGCCCAACAAGAATTCCAGGAAAAGTTAAAGAAAGAGATGAATGGTAGATGAAAATTTGGTAACAAATATGACAGTTATGCAATAAAATTATGAAAAGAGAATTAAAAGCTTAGCAAAAGACACAAAAAAATGAAGAAAATAACACCTTAAAAATGGAATTGGCCAAATGGAAAAAAAAAAAAAAAGAGCTACAACATCTCACTAAAGAAAATAATTACTTAAAATTTAGAATTTGGCAAGTGGAAGCTAATGACTCTGAGACAACCAGATATAATATAACGAAGTGAAAAGAATGAAAAACTATATGAAATATCTCATTGGAAAAATGAACTGACCAGGAAATAGATTGAGGAGAGAATTAATGGAGTATCTGAAAACCATGATCATAGAAAGAGTCTGGACATCATATTTTAACAAGCTGTTTAGGAAAACTGCCTTGATACCTTAGATCTAGAAGGTCAAATAGAAATTGAAAGAATCCACTGATTACCTCCTGAAAGAGATCCTAAAATGAAAATTTTCAGGAATACTATAATCAAATTAAGAGTCCACAGGTCACTCTCGGGCTAACAGCAAAGTGTATGGCCACAGGAATGAAGTAGTGCCCAAGTCAACGTAACTTGTTTCTTCAAGCTTATCTGGGAATGATTCTGACAGTGAAATTCAGAAAAAGGCAAAGAAGAAAAAGGAAGAGATTCCAGAAAAAACCCATAAAGAAGCAAAAGATAGGAAAAAGTTCTAAAACACCAGCTTCATCCAAGAAAAGCAGCAACCAAAACAAATGAAATATGTCAGCATTTGGGACTTTAAAGGAAAAGTCCTAATTGATATTAGAGAACACTTGATGGATCAGGAAGGTGAAAAGAAAATCCGCCTTTGTGCCTTGATCTTCCCTGTCCCCATAATAAGAATCTATGGTCATTGTCTGTTTCTGCTTTTTGATCATGATGTTGATGAGGTCATGGAACCATATGTTGAGATTTAGTGGTGGTTAGAATCCCAAAATAGGGGCATACTAGGTCATGCTGAATGAATTCAACTTGAGCCTTCTTTCAGTCAAAGAGGAAAACAAAGTTTACTAAAGATTCACCAAATATGGTGAATGGGCAGCATCTTAAGAAATCTCATCATTTATGATGCTCCTATTGATGAGTGGGACAGATTCAATCTGCTGAGCTAGATTTAATCTCAGCACTTTCATGGAGGCAAGATGGATCTTATATACAGAAAGACTGTGGGAGAGATCTAGGAGTGGTTCTGGGGTGATGGTAGGAGGGCTTTAGGGAGGGTCTTGAGGAGGAGTCTAAGGAGGATCTTGATGGGACTGGGGTAACTAGGGGTCAGATTCCAGGAATGGGATTTTGATGGGATCAAGGGCGGGAAGTTGCCTGAGATGGTCAGGAGGCTAACAAAAAATGGAGTTCTAGGCTAGTTTTGGTCATAGATATTTTGATAGGATCCATGATGGGAAGTAGCTGGACATTAGAGGGCTAGGCTAGGTTAAGAGTAACAAAAGATTTAGGCCCAGCTGTAAGGAAAGGCTTATGGCCTCTGGCAAATGCTTCATCAAGTGAGAAAATTCGAGGAGAGTTCAAGGGAGTTCCCAGAGTCTATATCTCATCAGTATCAGTAACCTATACTCCAATAGTGTTTTCCTAATTCCTGCCTTTTAGAGTTGAGCTTTCCTGCTGGGCCACAGGGGCCACTGACCCAAGCTTCTTATGGTAGGAGCTAGGGACCTGATCCCTGACTTTGTATGCTGGGGCCTCAGATTCTGGCAGCTGGATGCTGTAGGGGCCTAGTGGCTTACCTGGTGCTGAGCTGGGTTCAGCAGCACTGGAGCTCTCAGGGTGGAGGTAGGGAATCTGGCCAATGGGGGGTGCCTGCTCACCAGGGCCTTGCATGTAAATGCTGCTAGAGAATGTCTGCATGCCTCCTGGAGCTATGCCTCCAGTAGCTGTGCTTCCTGGAGTTGTGTTGAAGTACCAGGAGATTTTGCTGCTGGAGAGCACTGTTACACATGGTGTTTTTCTGAACTGTTGTCCACCTGTTCCCCTGCCTGTGCTGAGGCTCTCTGGGGGTCCTGGTGTTGCCACTTGACTGCTCCACCACCCTAGGGCTCAGGATCTCTCCCTGGTTTCCTGAGGTGGGGCTTGTTGCTGGCTTGCTGGGATGCCTCCAGTCCTGGATGCTCCCCTTCCCCCAGAGTGAGAGGGGCCTTTTCTGTTAATCCCCCAATCTTCCTTGGGTACAGAACTGCTGTACCCTGTCTTTCTGCTTGCTCAGCTGTTCCAGGGTTTTTCCTGGGGCAATATTTCCTAGGCTTTCAGAGGTCAATAAGGGAAGGTAAGAATAACTTACTTCTTACTTTGCCATCTACAAACTCAGTTGTATATAGAAATGTAACTTACCCAATAAGAAATAAAGCGGGAAAGGAAAGACAAAGTTGGGAGGATTATTAAAGAATGTGAGGATTAAGAGAGGCAGTGGTTAGAAGCAAAATAGACTTTCGAGGAGGGAAAGGATAAAAAGAGAGAGTAAAGAAAAAAACAGAAGAAAATGGGATGGAGGTAAATACACAGTTAATAATCACAAATGTGAATGTGAATGGGATGAGCTCACCCATAAAAAGGATGCAAATAGCAGAATGGATTAGAACCTGGAATGCAACCATATGTTTTTACAAGAGACATACAAAACAGAGAGCCAAGAAAGAAGTAAAAAAAGGGACTAGAGCTTCAGCAGAAGTAAAAAAAAAATAGTCAATGCTATCAGTGATAATCTCAGACAAAGCAAAAACAAAAATACATCTAAATAAAAGACATAATCAGGGAAACTACATTATACAAAAGGTACCACAGACAACGAATTAATATCAAAAATTTTATGGTAAGTTACTCTGATAAAGGCTTCCTTTCTCAAATATATACTGAACATAGAACTGAGTCAAATTTATAAAAATAAGAGTCATTCACAAATTGAGAATTGGTCAAAGAATAAATATTCAGAGAGGTTATAAAGGAAATCAAAGCTATCTATAGTCATATTAAAAAAATACTCTCAATCACTATTGACTATTCAATCATTTTTTTGGTGGTCTTTGACTCCGTGTCCTCATTTGGGTTTTTCTTAGCAAAGATACTAGAATGATCTGCCATTTCCTTTTCCAGCTCATTTTCAGATGAGGAAACTGAGATAAACAGACTTGTCCAGGATGAGAGACCTAGTAAGTATCTGAGGCCAGATTTGAACTCAGGTGTTTCTGACTCCAGGTCCACCTCTATAGCCATCAAAGGGACCTAGCTGTCCCTTCTAGACTAGAGAATTCCAAATTAAAACAACTCTGAGCTACCACTTCATACCTATCAGAAATGAGAAATGGTAGAAGGGATGAGGGGAAAATAGTTACAATAATGAAAAAGTGGTAAAGTAGTGAACTCATCCAAACATTCTGGAGAGTAATTTGGAAGCTTAAAAGAAAATATTTTTCAAATGCATCAGGGCCAGATGCATTTACCAGTGAATTCTGCCAAAATTTAAAGATCAAAAATTCTAATACTAAATAAATTATTTGGAATGATTGCAAAGAATGAGTTCTACCAAACTCTTTTTATGAAACAAATACGGTGCTGATACCCATAGCAGGAAGAGCAAAAGCAGAGAAAGAAAATTGTTGATCAATTTCACTAATGAATGTTGATACAAAAATCCAAAATAAAATATGAATTAGGAAACTACAGCAATATATCATAAAGATTATACATTGTGACCAAGCGGGATTTATACCGGAAATGCAAGGTTGGTTCAATATAAGGAAAACTATTAACATAACTGATTATATCAATAATAATAGCAACAAAAATTATATGAATACATCAATAGATACAGGAAAAGCTTTTAACAAAATTCAACATCATTCTTGTTAAAAAAAAAAAACACTGGAAAGCATAAGCATAAATTAATTTATTTCCTTATAAAGGTAAGACATATCTACTTAAAATCATCAGTAAGTATCATTATCTGTAACATGGATAAGCAGTAAGCTTTCTCAGTAAGATCAGAAGAGAAATAAGGATGCCCGTTATCACCAGTATTATCCAATATTGTACTAGAAATGCTAGCAATAGTAATAAAAGAAGAAAAAGGAATTGAAGAAATAAGACTGGGCAATGAAATAAACTATATTTTTTTTTGCAGATGGTATGATGGTATACTTAAAAAATATAGAGATTCAATTAAAATTAGTTGAAACAATTAATAAGTTTAGCAAAGTAGCAGGGCATACAATAAATCCACACAACGTATCATCATTTCTACATATCACCAACAAAACTCTACAAGAAGAGATAGCAAATGACATTTCATTTAAAGTAACCATAGACAATGTAAAATACCTGATAGTATACCTGCAAAGGCAAATCCAGGAACTATGTGAACATAATTATATAACAGTTTTTATACAAATAAAGTTAGGTTTAAATAATTGACTGTTAATTGTTCAAGGGTGGACTGAGCCAAAGTAATAAAAATGACAATTCTGCCTAAATTAATTTGCTTATTCAGTGCCATACCAATTAAGCTACTAAAAATTATTGAGGTAGAAAAAAAACAATAAAATTCATTTGTAAGAATAAAAAGTCAAGACTTTCAAAGGAATTCATGAAAAAATATAAAGGAAGGATGTTTATCAGCGTTTTAAGGGAATAATTATCAAAACTATCTGGTACTAGCTAAGAAATACAAAGGTGGATAATTGGATTAGAGGAGGGATACAATACACAGTAGTAAATTATTATAGCAATCTTGTGATTGACAACTCCAAAGGGATAAGAAATCATTATTTGGTAAAAATTGCTGGGAAAACTGAAAGAAGTCTGTCAGAAACTAGGTATAGATCAATATCTTACACCATTTACCAGGATAAGGTAAAAATTGATACATGATCTAGACACAAAGGGAGATACCATAAGTAAATTAGAAGAATATGGAATATATTTACTATCAGATTTATGGAAAGGAGAAGAATTTATGAATAAACAAGCAATAAAGAGCATTTTGGGACACAAAATTGATGTTTTTGATTACATTAAATTAAAAAGCATTCGTAAAAATAAAGTCAACGTAGCTAAGATTGGAAAGAAAGTAGAAAGTTTTAGGGGAAATTATAGACAATTTCTCAGATAAAGGCTTCATATCTCAACTATACAGAGAACTGAGTCAAATTTATAAGGATATGAGTCACTACGCAATTGACAAATGGTCAAAAGATCTAAACCAACAGTTTTGGAAGAAGAAATCAAAGCCATATAAGAAAAGAAAATGCCCTAAATTATTAATCATTAGAAAAAATGCAAATAAAAACAACTTCAAGCTACCATCTCACACCTATCAGAATGGCTAAGATGATAGATAGGAAAATAACAAATATTAGAGAGGATACGGAAAAATTGGGACACTCATACACTGCTGTGGAACTGAGAACTGATCCAGCCATTTTGGAGAGCAATATGAAATTATACCCGAAGAGTTATAAGTCTTTGTCTACTTTTTGAGTCAGTAGTTCCACTATTAAGTCTTTTTCCAAAGTTGATCAGGGACAAAAAGAAAAAAAAAACACAAAAACCTATATGTTCTAAAATATTTATAGCAGCTCTCTTTGTGGTGACAAAGAATTGGACATTGAAGGGATGCACACCAATTTGGGAATGACTGGATAAGTTGTGGAATGTGGTTGTGATGGAATACTACAGTGTAGTAATAAATGATGAGCAGGTTGATTTTAGAAAACATGGAAAGACTTGGATAAAATAATACAGAGCAAAATAAGCAGAACCAAGAGAATGTTGCATACAGTAACAACAATATTGTTCTGAGAGTAACTCTGAATGACTATTCTGAGGAATATAAACATTCAAATCAACTATAAAGGGCTTATGAAGGAAAGTGCTATTCTCCTCCTTAGAAAGAACTAATTGATATATTGGGAATATATATTGTACAATATGTATGTGTATATATATTATAGACAGATAGGATAAATAGATACAGATACGTACACACGTGTGTGTTTTTGTGCTTGTGTGTGTGTGTAAATGTTCTTTTCCAATGTGGCAAGGCATTGAGGGATAGGAGAAAACTTGGAACTTGAAATATAACAAAATAAATAAAATATATATATAAAATAAAAAAGGAACCATTTTTCAGCCCACATATCCTGCCTTGAAAGGTACCAGTATTTTTTTTCACAATATTTGCAAAGAAAAATGGCATCTCTGCACTCAGTTATATTTCAGTTTCTCTGTCTCTAATCTAACTGGATGTACAACCAATCCACAATAATTTTGGGTAGGGCAGTAACAGGTTGCAGTATTTATTTACATACAAACACAGACCTATTAGGCTACTGTTTAAAAAGGCAGCTATAATATTCTGAATGTTAATTTACTATAATTTTTTTTTCTAGAACCAGAACTTTATATGTACAGTTTTGATCCTGGTCTTTCACTTGGTATAGAACAGAACCTTCTTCTTGCTGCAGATAGGTTAGACTAGAGAGAGACTTACAATGGTTGGTTGCCATGGGTCACATGACAAATAAGAAAATGTATGGTGGCAACCCTACATTTTTCATGGGCTACCAAAATCTTTTGGCAGACTGCCAGAGTACCGTGGACAGGCCTGGTATAGAGGAAAGAAACCAGGACCTGGAATCAACAGACCAGGGGAATCCAGAGGTAAGTGGAGTTGTCATTTGCATGTGTGTGGGAGGGAAGTGTGGGGTAAATTCAAAGAATAATCCTCCTCAATTGGGACCATTCACCTAGACAGATAAAGATGACCCATACCCTAAGGCATCAGGAACTTGCTACTGTAGTCCAGCCAAAGATCTCCAATCAAAAGACAAAATTAAGCAAGGCAAACTGTTCTTTTTGTTGGGACAATGTTGTCTTAGAAGAGGAATGGTAGCCCTCATCATTGTCATCATGGTGCCCTTAGGCGAAACACCAGTTGCTTTATTCTAATTATACCTCTAGAATCAGTCTAAGCCAGACCATAGATTATGTGAAAGGAGGAATTGTAGAAAAAAAGGTGGGACACATGTTGGGACCATGTTGTGGAAGACATTATGGAATGACAAAATAAGGATGTATTATGCCTTATTCTATAGGCAAGGAGAGAAACTTAAGGTTTTTTGAATAGAGGAACAAAATTGTCAAAACACTATGTTAGGAAGACAATTGTGTCAACAATTTGAATGGTAAATTAGAGAAGGGACAGAGTGGAGTCTAGAAAGCAATTGTGAGGTTTTTATAGTACAATATGCAAGAAGATGTGAAATTCTGAATTAGGGTTTTACATAGGAAGTGGAAAGGAGAGGTAGATTCAAGAGATACTGTGCAAGTATTATTTGGCAATTGATTAGTTAGGATGCAGGGATAGAAGTGAAATATAAATGTATTCTAAACCTGGGATAATCTTCATATTACAGAAGTACACTTACTATTGAAATATCATTGAAAAGTATAACTAATCCTACTATTTAGAATTGGAAGGGACCTTATATGTGTGATTTTATAGATAAAGGCATTGATTCACAGAGAGTTTAAATTACTAGCCTAATGTCAGTAACATAGGTAGTATCAGAGCTAAAATTCTAATGATAATAAAATAAAACAATAACAGTAACAATAACAAAAATAGCTACATTTATATAGAGCTTTAAGGTTTCCAAAGCACTTTACAAATATCTCATTTTATCCTCACAACAACTATGTGCTATTATTAGGTACCATTATTAACCCCATTTTTAAGATGAGGAAACTAAGGCAGAAAGAGCTTAAGTGACTTAACTAGGGTTACACCGCTGTCAAATGTCCAAGGCTGGATTTAAACTGTGATCTTCTTAACTCCAAAACCCCAAGTCCTCTGTTTCTAAATGCAGTATTCAGAATTTAAACTAATTAAAATCTATCAAAAACCATGATGTACTTGTTCAGTAATACTCATATTACTGTTCTGAATTCCAGCTGGGCAGAGAATCTTCATCTGCTATATACTATCCACTTAGATTATGTACAGTATTATTACTGAACAACTTTCGAGTGAATATATGTGATCCTATTTAATTTGAGATAAAGGCTACATGCCATATGTTTGTGAATTGTTATAGTATATTCAGTCTGTTTCATTTAACAAATTTGTCTGCACAGTAGGAAAGTTGGCCCAGTCATTCTTTCTTGATCTTGAATTTGCATAGATAGGAAATGTCCCTTTGTAGGTTATTGAGTTTCATTACTGGAACAGTGTCAAGCAGTATAATGTAGCACAGTAATATCTCTCTGCCCTTTTATCTACCCTTATTGTTTGAAGAATTTAATTCATGCTGTGCAAGAATAAATAAAAATGAATCATGAAGAAAATGGTGCTTTTCTAACAAATATATGCACCAACACTAAGGATCTTTCATATATCCAGCTGAAACATTCAGCCCTGTTCTAAGTAAATGTAATAAGTTGAAAGTACAAGTCCCACTTGTAAAACCTAATGTAGTTAACAGTGTCATGAACCCAAAGAAAAGGTTAAGACAGATTTATTGTGCATGCTAGCATCCTGCCTGTATCCCTCCAAATTTCGACAAGTCAAGTCAGTACATTTATAGTTGACAGTTATATACCTCTTTAAGACTTGCAAAGAGTTTCACAAATATTACCCCAGCTGATTTTCACAACAATTCTGTAAAGTAGCTGTTACTATTACCCCCATTTTACTTTCTGAAAAAGGTTAAGTGACTTACCCAGGTTCACATGACTAATAACTGTCTGAAGAAGCCTTCAAAATATTTTTTCTTGGCTCTAAACAAGTTCATCACGCTTATTCTCTATGACAATTTGCCTATCTCTATATAACTTCTTGAGAGCCCAAATTAGATTTACCTTTGTTTCTAACCCTAGTGTTTTGCATAATGCCTGGCATAGAGTAGATATTTAATACAATGTTTGCTGATTATTTAAAGAAGAATCCAGAATTTCAGACTTCATTATTTTAGAGTTTGCAATAATACTGGCAGCTGGTCTTAAGCAAGTTCATAGTGAAAGTCAGGCTGCAAAAATCTTATTAACTAACAATCTACTTCAAAGACTGAGATTTTTTATTCATATTTTAACACACAGTGGACAATTGAGGCTGCCAGTACAGTTAAGTCATAGCTAAATATTGGCAGACTCAAGAAGGGTCTATTTAGAAGCACGGTTAAGAGTCTAAATTATTTCATAGACTTAGAAAGAATAAAAAGAATAATTATTTTCAAATATGCTATAATCAAGACCTTTTTCTACTGGCTTTTTTTAATCAGTATTAGTAATGGTTTATGGTATATTTACCAGAAATAACCTAGCAGAACAAGATTTGACATAGTAATGGTTGGCCTGGCAGATTGCTTTCATCCAACCAAATGTTTCTCCAGAATCCCAGGTTTCAAACTAAACCCTAATGAAGTAGAACCAGATATTATATGAGAGTATCAGCCAATCAATATTACTATGATATAGAAAATGACAGAGGGGGAATGTTTGATAATTTATAAAGAGCTAGTCTTAAAGCCAGGAGACCTAAGTTCAAGGTCTTACCTTAGTACTGTCTGAGTGACTTTGGCAAGTCACTTAATCTCTTATTGTTCTAGGCAACTCTCTAAGCAGCAGAGAATATGCTAACAGACATTAGTAGAGGGGGATTCCTCATCTAGTAGGTTCCTAAACAAATAAAATCATATACAGTACCTATCCCATACTATGTAACAATACCATAAACTGAAAAGATCTAATGTTAAATCAATTCCAAATGGAGAAATTAACTAATATAAAGTTAGACTAATCTTTAAAAGTTCAAACATTGAATATGTATGTATACATATATACATATGTATGTATACATATATACATACGTATTTGTACATATTCTGATTTTTTTAAAATAGCTATATGACATCGTTAGTACATCACAATGGACATTACATATTCATACACTCAAATAGGCAGTGTGACATAGGGCTAGAAGGTTGGCCTCAGAGTCTGGAAGAGCTAGGTTGCACTCTCACTTCTGGAATATATTGCTGTACGATCTTGGTCAAATCAACCAACTTCTCAGTGCCCCCAACAACTCTCTGAGACTGACTACAAAGTGCAGAACAGATGTAAGTCAGCATTGGTAGTGTGTGTTTCCTCCATGGAAATTTACCTACACTGATGAAATCACAGAACTTTACATAAATATAAACATGCCTTGTCTATATCTGTTTATATTTATGCCTCCCTATATTTATTCCTATTTCCCTCCTCTCTCCTTTCCCTCTCCTTTTCCTTCTCCCCCATCTCTTCCTATCCCTATCATCTATTTATCTATCTATCTATCTATCTATCTATCTATCTATCTATCTATCTATCTATCTTTTCTATTCTGTCATTTTACCATCTGTCCACATCCAGACATTTGATATCACTGATGTAGAAACTCCTGGTGTGGACCTACAGTGATACCACTTTACACTTCATTAGTCAAATGCTGGGGGCACTGGGAGGTCAAGTGATTTCCCCATGGTCACACAGGCAGAATGTATCAAAGGCAAATGGTGAAGCTGTTTATGTTTTTGACTCCAAGGCTGACCATTTTATCTACTTCATCATGTTGCTTCTATTATTAATAAGTATTATTTTTATTATCACTATATATGTATGTTATTTATGCATTAAGATTTCTAAAATGGGTTTTATACATTACCCAGTTCTGATGGTATATAGTATTCTCCACCCGTTCTCTGCATCACATGGTCCAATCTTCTGCCATATGGTAGGTAGCCCTCCTCCACACTCTGGAATGCAGGAATAAACAAAGGTTGGTGAGTTTGGCACTGGAACTTGGTGAGCAGAGAATGAAATTCTGGAGTTCCTTGTCTTTGACATGGCAAATTGTCTCCCTCCTCTGATTCCCCTGTGTACTAATGAATGGCCACAGGTGATGCAACAAATGAGAGCCAGAAGGACAGTGCAGGTGGTTGGGTCAGTGGGGCACTGTCTGGAAATAATAGAATTGGAATGATAAATGTTCCATTTTCCCCTCAGAAGCCTTACTTTTATCAACAATGACTTCTAAAGGTTTATTTAATATGTGGTTTATATTCTATATTACCCACAATATTTAATGAAGGGGAAGGTAAGCCAAAGAATATGTGGCTGATTGTCAAATAATTAAGACCCAACAAAAGCTTATGATAAACCTAGAAAACTTAAAGGTACAAATCAACAGATAAAAACATGATTATTCTTAGGTTTGAGAATATCAGTAATAAGTCATCATAAATTTACTTTCTCTTTTTTAAAGACAACAGAAAGAAATTTGAGAAAATGGTAAAATATAGAAAACCTTAAGGAAATGATTAAATTCCTATTAAGTCTACTATTACCCATTTATTAACTTCTAGCAAATATAGCAAATGACAGAGGGAGAGTGTTGGATGATTTATACACAGCTATGTATGTTAAATTAACTCAGACGTGCACAAATACTGAAATTAAGGTATTCATTCCACATATACAACTTACCAAAACTAGGGCATATGTTGTATAGGAGTCACAACTGAAAAGTACTTACACACACACACACCATGCTCATTATATGTGTATGTATACATATATAATATATGTGTCTATTTATAGTGTTACATATAAATAATATGTTATGTGCTTTTATGAACAATGAATTTTAAGGGGTTAACTTGATATGTGTTTTATATTTAAATGAAGTTCAATGAAGGGGGAAGTAAGACAAAGATATGTAGTTGATTGTAAACAAAAATTAAGACTCAAAAATTTATGATGAACTCAAGAGAATTATTACTATAATAGGTATAAATTAGCAGACATGAATACACACACATATATGTATACACACATATTGTATGCATTTGTTTGTATATATGTCTAGATGTCTGGATGCATGAACAAATGTAAAGTAATTCATCTCCTTGGCTTTTCACCTCCAGTTGCTTATCACTTACGAAAGTAGTCTAGTTGTACCATGATATGGGATAATTGTGAATGTAGTTATAAAGATGCTTTTAAGGATTTGATAACAGAACAAAGGCCAGCTGTTTATCTAACACTGATGTTGTTGAGGGTTAGGGGTGCTGGGACCCCAAAAGAGTGACACACCAGGTCCTGTCCAAATGCATTCAACCCAAGCCTTCTTTCATCCAAAGAGAAACAAAGTTTGTTAAAGATCTGCCATATTGGGTAGACTCTTTCTTTTTCTTTTTTGGAGGGGGGAAGGCAAGGCAATTGGGGTTAAGTGACTTGCCCAAGATCACACAGCTAGTAATTGTGTCAAGTGTTTGAGGCCAGATTTGAGCTCAGGTCCTCCTGATTCCAGGGCAGGTGCTCTACTCACTGTGCCACCTAGCTTCCCAGTATTGGGTAGACTTTTAAGGAATCTGCACATTTGTATCCATAATGAGTCTGAGCCCCAAGGCAAAATGGATCTTATATACAGAAAGACTGTGGGAAGGACCTAGGGTGGCCAAGTAGTCTGGAGTGACTGGAGGAGAGGGATGGACTAGGGAGAGTCTTGATGGGAGCAGCCAATAGGCTGAGGTGACTAGACGTCAGGCACCAGGAAACAAGAGAATGGAATTTTGATAGGATCAAGGATGGGAAGTGGCCAGAGACAATCAGGAAGTAATAGAGATTTGGGCATAGGCATAATGGAAGGCTTATGGCCTTGGGAAGATTCAAGGAGAATTCAAGGGGGTTCCCAGAGCCTGATTGTAAAAAATAAATAAATGAAATTTATAATGAACCGAAGAAAATTATAACTGATATAGGTACAAATTAGCAGACATGAATACACACACATATATGTGTATGGATATTATATGCATATGTATGTATGTATGTATATATGTATGCATGTATGTATGAATGAATGTAAAGTAATTCATCTCCTTGGCCTTTCACCTCCAATTGCTTATCACTCATGAATGGATTCTGGTTGTCCCACAACATGCTGGACATATTTGTTTAATAGATACTATTTAGATCATTCCTAAATGGTGAACACAGTTATAAAGATACTTTTAAGGACTTAATAATGGAACAAAGGCCAGCTGTTAATCTAACACTGATTCTGCACTCCATCATGAAATACTGCTTTCCTCTTCAGAGAATCTTTAGAATGACAGCATTTTTTCTACAATTACCCTTGTCCTAACTGAATGCCTTCTGGCTGGTTGAAACACATGAAAATCTATTCTTGTATCAGAGCACAAATAAGTGTTCTAGACTAAGGAAAGACTTTAGAAACAACAAAGATAGACTCTAGCTGATTAATTTGTTTGCTTTTTCCTGACGGTAAGATCCCTATTACTTGAATCTTTGATAAAACAGTCAGTAGCTCTAGTTTCTATCAGCTATTGTGAGTTGGGAAATCCTGGAAGCTACATTATCTCTTCCAAGCTACCACCGTACTTATATTACAGGGAAAGACTAAAGTGTGTTACAAGGGCTCTCTGCCTGGTTGTTAGGGAGTCACCTTAAGCTTCATATGCCTTAAACAGAACTTGTCATCTTAATTTCTGCCAAACCTACAGTGCATTTCAATTTCCACATTTTCATTTATGGTATCACCAATTCTCCAGTCTTCCATGCTCTAATCCTCAGAATCTTTGTGGAGTATTCCTTTCCCTTCATTCCAAATTTATAGCCATTGAGATTCATTGTATCTTCCTCCATAGTGAATTTAGGCAACTTTCCATTCTATTCCAAATAGAATATGGGTTTTATTCCAGCCTAGGGCCTCAAAACCTCAGGGCTTCAAACTTCCTCTAGGCTCTTTTCCCTCCTATTTATCCTCCACTACAGTCAGAGAAACTTTCTAAGAACAAAGATTAAGTTCTAAAAAGCCAATGAGAGGTTCAAAGTGTTTCTTCTTGAGGACAATGGACATGAATCTCTGATGTTACACTTTTGTTCCCCTGTACCCAAATTTTTTGATTTACAGAATCTGACAGCATAGTCTTATGCATACAATATTATAATTAGAAAAGCCCTGAAACTATCTAGTCATCTAATCATTTTACAAATAACAATACAGGCCCAGTGAAGTTAAATGACTCATCTAAAACCACATAGTCATTTAATGATAATACTGTAATACTGGGATTAGACTCAAGGCTCCTATCTGCCATTCTAGTGCTCTTTTATATTACATTGTATTGCCATCTTCAGTTGTCCAAGATCATTTAAAAATTATTCAACCCATCAAACAAATAATAAGCATTTATTAAGTACTTACTCTGTTCCAGACACTGTGTTAAGTGCTATGGAAACAAACAAGAAACAAAGTAGAAAAAAAAAATACTTCTTCCACTCAAAAAGATTACATTCTAAAATGTGGAAGGAGGGTATGAAATGTGTGCATAAAAAGGTATATAGAAGTTAAAAATATAGTAGATGAGGGATAACCTTATAGGACAAGGAATAGTTCTAGGAGACACAAGGCAAATTACCTTAAGAAAATGACTTGAGCTGTTCTTTAAGGAAGCCATGGATTCTAACAGGTACACGTGAGTATCCAGGCATAGAGGGAACAGAGGGATGCTTAGACCTATGTTAGGAACAGTAAGTAAATCAGCATGTTTGAATCATAGAGTGCACAGAGAGGATAATGTCTAAGAAGACTAGAAAGATTAGGGATAGGCCTGGTCATAAAGAGTTTTAAATGATGACTAAAGGAATTTAAATTCATCTTAAAAATAATAGGGAGCCACTGGATTTGTGCATATATGTGTGTACGTGTGTGGGGGGGGAAGGGGAGGGAGGTCATTTCTGTGCTTTAGGAAAATCACTGATAAGGAAGCTGAGGCAAACAAAGGTTACATGATTTGCCCTGGGTCACACAATGTCTGAGGCTGGATTTCAATTCAGATCTTTCTGACTCCAAGTCCTGCTCCTCATCCACTGCACCACTTAGTTATCCCTCAGATAGCAGGTGTTGAAAGGGGCACGGGCAGGGGTGGGGGTGGGGGTTCTTGCATTGGGCACATTATTTTGGCTGGGAGGTGAGGGTGGGAAACCAACTCACTTAGCCTGTTCTATTACCTCTGACCTTGGCTTCAGACACTCTGATCACTTGAATTTAGCCTACTTATAGAACCTCACTGAATAATAGTCAAATGCCCTGAAAACATGTATCTGCCTGACAAAAGTACCTGACTTAGAATGGGAGAGTAGTAAGAGAACTGAGAGAATCACCTTTGATTGAGCATCTCTAGTTCCTGGGGACAGATTGAAACCATTAAAATCACTGAAATTTCAGAGATAATTGTCTTATAACACTGCAATGGACTTCCTATCATCCTCATGTATGGAAAAGTTTAGTGGGCCTTATGCCTAAGAGTGTAATTTAATCAGAATTAATGAATTTATGCTCTGTATCATTAAAAAGAGCCTCACGTTCTGAAGTGCATAGCACTAGAAAAAAAAATTTGGTTAAAATAAAATTAAGTATGGTAGGTAATGTTCTATTATAGCTCTAAACGATTATTATCTAAAGCAGAAAGACTTTATGTTTCTGATGGGCACAAGCTTCCAAAATTACCTTTGTAATATCCCATAGCATTGAAGAATAATATAACTAAGACATCAGAAGAAAGAAATCTGTGATACTTAGTCTCTTCTTCTCATATTCCTTGGAATAATTTCAAGACCATCTATTCCTAAGTGGCTGAGTCCTCAACTTTCACATACTTTTATTTCTTCTTTCCAATTTGTTTTTCTTAGTTCGTGTAACTTCCTAATTTTCCCATTTCACTATAATGTGGATGGTGCTTGATGAATGAATATGATAAAAAAAAATACCTTAAGAGAACCATTATCATCTTCCATGAGAAAACATGCACAAAGTTAAACATCAAAGACAAATCTACATTTCCCGTTTTGAAGAGAAATAATATGAAGGTAAGCCCTCATACAACTTTTGAAAGTTTCCTTTCTAATTTTAAACAATACCACAGTTTGTGCTTCTTCTATTCCTATTTATTGACGAACACTCTAGGGGTGAACTTAAATGAAATTGGCCATTAAATGATTCTAATAAATGTCAGAAAGGTTTATCTATAGAATAGTTACTTGCTTACTAGCTCTTCTCTAACTAGTTAGCAGTGATGTCACTGTAAGCATCCATGAGCAGGAGCTAAGATTATTTGTAATTCTAGGCATCCCACAAAGGCCCTCTTGCCTCCTTCACCACTGTGGCTGATTGGTATGAGTTACTTCTTTGTAAGGAAGGAGAGGCAATGTGTAATGATGGAAAGACAACTGTGAGCCAAGAAAACTGGTACATATTTCTGATTCTTGTAATTGTTCCTGTTTGTATCATTTTTTTACATTTTTGAAAAGTACTCTACATAAATTATTTTCCTGTGAGGCAGATGACATTAATATCCTCATTTTACAGATGAGAATACAGGTTCAATGTGTCCCAGGAAAAGAGAAAGAACACTGATTTTGGAGACAAAAACAATGGGTTCAAATCCTCCCTGTGATGCTTACTTGTGTGACCTGGGTACAGTTTCTTAACTTTTCAAGTTCTCAGTTTTCTTATCTAGATAATGAAAATTTTGGATGAACTGGCCTCTGAGATATTATCTCACTTTACATCTATGTGTAGGTGACTTGGCCATGGTCAAAGAACCAGTAAGTGTCTCTGCTGGTATTTAAATCCAGGTCCCCTTAAATCCAAGAACAGTACTCTAAGACATAAATCTCACCACTATAGCTAATTAGCTATTTATACATTTATTTTTAATGCTTTTTTATTTCATAAAACCCTAATTATATGTCATCCAAAACATATTTCCATATTAGCCATGTTTAAAAAGAAAACATACACCAAAAAAGAGAATACATTTTTAAAATATGGTTCAGTATGAATTCTGAGGTTATCAATTCCATCTCTAGAGATAAATAGCCTTTTTCACCATGGGATTGTCTTGGAAAATTGTTTTGATCACAGTAGCTAAGTCTTTCATGGTTGATCATCATTTCAATATTGCTGTTACTCTGTAAAATATTCTTGTGGGCTGCTCACTTCACTTTGCATGAGGTCATATAAGTCTTCCCAGGTTTTTCTGAAACCATCTTGCTCATCACTTCTTATAGTACTGTGGTACTGGAAAAATCAGTTATCGCTAAGGAAACCCCTGAGAAACCCCAGTTTGCATAATAAAGAATGGACTCAGATGTTTTGCCATTTAGGAAATGTCCCTGGGGCTCCATGACTCCACCAAGGAATTTCAATAAGATTATCCCAGTTAAGGATAACCTGTCAGAATCCTTGATCTGTCCCTGTGCCACCCCCTACCCTGTGACCTGGCCTGTAAGTTCTAAGAGATAATTAACCTCTGTACCCTGTATTTTCTATTTAAACTACTTCTCAACCCCAACTTGGGGCTATTTTGATTTGGGTGGAACCCCGAATGGTCGCTGGCTAATAAATTCTCCATTTAAAACTTATACTCTGTGGTGTGTCTCACTCACTTTTGGTATAACAGTACAATAGTTTTCTATTACAATCATATACCACTACCTATTCAATCATTCCTTAATTGATGGGCATTCCCTTGATTTCCAAATCTTCAGCACCACAGAAAAAAAGGAACTGTTATAAATATTTTTGTACAAGTAAATCCTTTTGTTGAGGTTTGGTGTTGAGGGGAGCTTGGGACATGAAAATACTGACATGCTAGATCTTGCTGAATGAATTCAACTCAAGCCTTCTCAGCCAAAGTAAAACAAAGTTTATTAAGGCTTCACCATATTGGGTAGGCTCTCAGGGAGCCTGAGCATTTGTGATGCTAATGCCAGCAGGCCAGATTAATCTCAGTTGAGCTAGATTGAATCTGAGCACCTTCATGGAGGCAAGATGGAGCTTATATACAGAAAGACTGTGGAGTCTGGGGTGATGGGAGGAGGGGCTTAGGGTGGACTGGGGTGATTTGGGTGAGGTCAGACTCCAGGGTGGGAAATAACTGAAGGCTACGTGGAGATGAAAGACAACAGAGGGGTAGGGTAACAGACTTGGGAAACAGCCAGAAGGCAATCTGGAGGTAACCAGACAATGGAAGGCTAGGTCAGGCTAGACTATTTGGGCATGAAAAGTAAGATTAAGTGGGATGATTCAGGGTGCAGTTCAAGGGGGTTCCCACAGTCTAAACCCCATCACCTTTCCCTTTTTTTAAAGACCAAAGAGCAGTATTGCTGGGTCAAAGGGTATGCACAGTTTCATAGTTCTTTGGAATAGGTGCAAATTGTTTTCCAAAAAGGGATGGATTAGTTCTCAACTGCACCAACAGTGCAGTAGTATCCCAGTTTTTCCACATCTCTTTCAGCATCTGTTGTTTTCCTTTTCTATCATGTTAGCCAATCTGATAGGTATGAGGTGGTATCTCAGGGTTGTTTTAATATGTATTTCTCTAATCAATAGTGATATGGAGAATTATTTCATATGGCTATTAACAGTTTTGATCTCTTCTTCTGAAACTTCTTTGTTCATATCCTTTGACCATTTATCAGCTAGGAAAAGGCTCCTTTTTTTTTAAATTTGGCTCAGTTCCATATATGGTTGAGAAATAAAGTTTTTATCAGAAAAAAATTGCTGTAAAATTTTCTACCACTTTCCTGTTTCCCTTATAATTTTGGCTGCATTAATTTTTTGGCTGCAAAAGTTTTTGTTTTAATTTCATACAATCAAACTTTTCATTTTTTTTACTTCTCATAATCATCTATTTTACTTATTTAGTCATAAACTCTGTCCTTCCCCATAGATCTGACCGATACATTTTCCCATGTTCTCTTTATTTATTTATTATATTAACCATTATGTCTAAATCATTTATCCATTTTGATGTTATCATGGGATATGGTGTGAGATGTTGGTCTATGTCTAGTTTTTGCCCAACAGCTTCCAGTTTTCCCAACAATTTTTGTCAAATGTTGAGTTCTTACTCCCCAAATCTTTGGATCTTTGGTTTTATCAAACATTAGATTACTATGCTCTTTTACGTGGTTTATTTTGTATTGAATCCATTCCTCTGATTCAACACTCTTTTTCTTAGTACCAGATTGTTTTGATTATTACCACTTTGTTGTTATGCTTGCTCCTCTGTTCTCAATGAGAACCAATAACAGGAGGAAGATGTCTTGAATTGCACACCAATTGGATTTAAGGGAGGCAGAGCTGAGCAAAGTCATCAGTCTCACTTTCTCTTTCAGAGTCATTGAAATCCACATGCAAGGCAAAGGTGAAGATGATTGTTGATGGCCCAGAGTGCAGTGGCTGGCTTTGGCCTTTCTAAATTAAGGTCTTTCCCAGGTCTCAGTTCTTTTGAGGCAATGCACATTCAATGACTTAGGGATAGGTAAGAACTGAGACAAAAAATAGCCCAATTTCCCATGATGAAGATATCAATCTTGGATGGGAAGACCCTCTGGAATTTATGGACTGAACAGAAAACAATTGCTATTTACACTAATTCTTTTTAAGCCATCAAAACTAAACAAAGAGCCATAGAGGCTTGGCTTGGGGCTATTATTGGCCATTCTATGAAAGCCAGAGTGATTTGCTTTTAAAGGTAGTCAAGTAACTCCATTTAAAACAGGATGCACTATAGTATTCTGAGAAGATGGCAGAGTAGGTCAGAAATTTCCAGGCTCTCCAAATTTCCTCCAAAAACAGACAGAAAATTGACAAGAAATGAACATAGATCCGTAACAGTAAAGGGGTCAGGCAATTGTTTTCTTAAGACAACTTGAAAGAACTTCAGAAAGGCAAGACCTCCAGGGACTAAAGTTTGTTCTGAGTGAAGGATTGAAACCTCCAGGCCAACTCCACTGAATTAATAAAAACAGGCTTTGGACCGGTTCTGTCATGAAGCAGACAGGCCTCAAGAAATTTCACTTCAACTTTCATCCCACCCAAGGCCTCAAGAAATTTCACCTCATGAACTTTCATCATGAACTTTTACCTCACAAACTTTTATCTAAGGAATAGCAGATTGCTGAGTATAGGAAGATTGAAGGACACCCCACCCCCTTTCTACCTTGCTTCTCCACTCTTTCTGGAAGTCAGGCCTAACAGTACAGGCCACAAGCAATCTCTGTCTCTGGCTATGGGTTAGGAAGAGAGAGAACAAGCCTGGTGAGTGATGTGCCATAGGGAGCAAGAATGTTTTTGGGACAGAGTGGCTGGGGAACTAAGCTGTGGCTTAGGAGAGGACAAAAGTCTCTGAGACTGAGCCTCCCAAACAAAATTCAGAAAACAACAGTAAGGAGGATCTGAAGCCTAGGACAACATTACCCACAACTCAGGATTAAAACTTGATTTAAAATAATATTAAGCTGCTAAAAATAAAATAAAATGAATTAAAAATAAAAATGAGTAAGCAAAGGATAAAGAACCAACCATAGATTGCTTTGGTACATATATATATATATATATAACCTGGGTTCATATTCAGAGGAAGATAGTGAGTTTGAAAAAAAAAAAAAGGCACTCCTACTGTTGTACCAGAAGCAAGTGAGACACACCACAGAGTATAAGTTTTAGGTGGAGAATTTATTAGCCGGCGGCCATTGGGGTACTGGAACCACAAATCAATGGCCCTGTATTGGGGTGATGGCTTGACTTATATAGGACATGTGGGGGTACAATGATTAATTATCTCCTGGAACCTACAGGCCAGGTCACTGGGTGTGGGGAACAGGAACACAGGTCCTGGCTGATCAAAAGATTCAGTCAGGTTATTGTACTAGTGGGATAATCTCATTTACATTCCTTGGTGGAGTCATGGAGCCCCAGGGATATCTGCTAGAAAGGGTCTGCCAGGTTATCCTTCAGTGGGATGGTCCTATCTATTGACATTCCTTGGTGGAGTCATGGAGTCCCAGGGGGTTTGCTAAATGCCAAAGATATCTGAGTCCATTCTTTCTGGGAGTGCTTGTCAGTAGCTAGGGGTTTCTCAGGGGTTCCTAATTTTCCCTGTATTGCAGTACACCAAAGAGTAATGTCAAATAATTACAAGCCCAAAAAGAATCTTGGAGGAACTTAAAAAGGAATTAAAATATCAAATGAGAGAGGTAGAGGAAAAATTAAGAAAAAAATAAAAGCAATTCAGGAAAATTATGAAAAGAGAGTTAACCAATTAGAAAAATAGATAAAAAATTTTAAGGAAGAAAATAGCTCCTAGAAAACTAGAATTGGGAAAGTAGAATTGAATGACATTATAAAACAACAAGAAATAACAAAATTTGAAAAAATAGAATAGAATCTGAAATATTTCTTTACATTAACAACTGATCTGGAGAATAGATCAAGGAGAGACTATAAGAATTATCAGACTTCATAAAAGTTATGATTTAAAAAAAGAAGTTGGATACAATATTACAATAAATTATTAAGGAAAATTCCTTTGAAATTGTAGAACAAGCACAAAGTAGAAATAGAAAAAAAGAAAAATCACCACTCACCACCTGAAAGAGTTACCAGGAAGAACATTTACAGGAATATCATAACCAAGTTTCAAGGAGGAGAAAATTAAGGAGAAAATATTGCAAGAAACAAGAGAAAAAGAAACAATTTAAATGCTGAAGAAAAACAGTAAGGATTTCACAAGACATAGCAACTTCTACACTAAAAGAGCATAGGTCAAGAAATACTACATTTCAAAGAGCAAAGGAGCAGGGGTTACATCCAAGAATAATTTACCCAGCAAAATGGAGTACAATACTGAATGAAAATAAATGGATATTTGAGAAACTGAATGACTTACAGGTATTTATAACAAAAAGACCAGAATTTACAGAAAATTTGATATAAAAGGTCCAGAAAAAAATGTGGGGAAAATATTAATGACTAATTGTAAGGCAATCATTAAGGTCAAACTGTTTACTTACAATAACATGAAATTGTTACTGATATCCTTAAAACTGTTATCATTACTAAGGCAGTTTGAAAGAAAGGTTGGAGTTGAATTATGTATGATTGGGTGATTCTAAAAAAAATCACTAGGAAAAGGCAAAAAAGGAGCAATGATCTCAAAAAAAAAAAACAGGTCATGCAAGGAAGAACTAATATAGAGGAAGGAGATGGGGGTGGACAGCTGGTAATGTTGGAAACTTACTCTCCCCTGGGTTTTAGAGGAAACAACATGTACATCTGGAGAGGTTTAGAAGTCTTCTGAACTTCTAGAGAGGTAAGAAAAGTGAGGGAGATGGTGGGGAGGGACTTTTAAAAGGGCATATATAGTAAGGTTAGGGGTGTGGGGGAGAAAATAAGAGGGATTTTCAGAGGGAAAGGTAAAACAAAGAATAACAGGGAAAGGGGAAAAAATAAGGTAACAGGGGTAGGGTAAAAAGAGAGGCAGAGAAGGAAAATGGAGAATGAAAATAAGATGGAGGAAAATTCAAAAATACTAATTTTAACTTTGTGAATAGGATAAATTCACAAATAAGCAGATAATAGAATGGATTAAAATCAGAATCCACAATATATTGTTTATAAGAAACACACTTAATAATGAGAAATACACACAGAGTCAAAATGGAGGCTTGGAGTTGAATTTATTATTCTTTAGCTGATGTAGACAAGGAAAGGGGTAGCAACTATAATCTCATACAAAGTTATGCCTAAAATTGATTGAATTAAAAGAGGTAAACAGGGTAAATACATTCTGATAAAGGTACTATAGACAATGAAGCAATATCAATATTGAACCTACATGAAACAAATACTACAGCATCTAATTTTTTTAAATGTTAAATAAATTACTATTATATTAGGGTACTTTAATCTTCCCTTCTCATAACTAGACAAACATAACCAAAAAAAAAATAAGAAAAAGTTAAGGAAGTGAAGAGAATTTTTAGATACTAAATATGATAGAATTTACACACTAGATATGATAAATATCAGGAAAGAATTAAATGGAAATAGGAATACACATTTTTTTTCTCAGTGCTTTATGGTACCTTTACAAAGATTGAGCATATATTAGTATATAAAATTTTGTAGTTAAGAGCAGAAAAGCAGAAATATTTAAAGAATCCCTTTCAGATCATAATGCAATAAAAATTATATTTAATAAAGGACCAAGGAAAAATAGATTAAAAACTAACTGGAGATTATACAACCTAATTTTAAACACTAAGTGGGTTAAAGGACAAATCATAGAAATAATAAATTTCATTAAAGAGAATGATAAAAAGACAACATATCAAAACCTATGGGGTACAGCAAAAGCAGTGATTAGAGGGAAATGTATATCTCTAAATGCTTACATCAATAAAATAAAAAGCAGATTAATGAGTTGAGTATGCAGTTAAAAACTATAAAAAGAACAAATGAAAAATCACCAATTAAACACTAAATTTGGAAATACTAAAAATTAAAAGTGAGCTTAATAAAATGGAGAGTAAAAAAAATTGAATTAATAAATAAAACTAGTAGTTGGTTTTATAAAAAAACAAATAAAATAGATAAACTGTTTGTTAATTTGATTGAGAGAAGAAAACCAAATCACTAGTATCAAAAATAGAAAGAGTGAATATATCACAAATGAAGAAGAAATTAAAGCAATTATAAGGAATTATTTTGCCCAATTATATGCCAATAAATTTAACAATTTAAGTGAAATGGAAGAATATTTACAAAAATACAAATTATATAGATTAGGAGAAAAGCAAATAAAATATTTAAATACATCTATTTTAGAAAAGGAAATTGAGCAGGCCATGAATGAGCACTAATTCATTTTTCGTGAAATTGTGAACTGATCCAACAATTTTGGAGAGCAATCTGGAATTATGCTCAGAGAGTTTTTAAACTACCTATATCCTTTGACCGTGCAATATCAGTGCTAGGTCTATTTCCAAAAATGATCAGGGAAAAAAGAAAAGAATATTTATGCTCTAAAGTATTTATAGAAGCTCTCTTTGTGGTGGCATGAAACTGGAAATTGCAGGGATGCCCATCAATTAGGGAATGGCTGAACAATTTGTGGCATATGATTGTGATGGAATAATACTGTGCTGTAAGAAATGATGAACTCAATGATCTTGGAAAAAACATGGAAAGAGTTTCACGAAATAATAAAGAGCAAAATGAGCACAACCAAGAGAACAACATGTATAGTAATGTATTGGTAATTAAGGTGGGACTTTTTTTTACTGTTTTCTCTTTTGGAGTACTGAGGTACTCAAGTGACTTTGATGAGTCTGGCTTTGTTTCTTTGATTGAATCAAGAGCCCTTGATCTGCTTAAGAAACAAGAAAGCCTAGTTGACAGAGGTTTGAGTTGCAGGGTTGTGATGCCCTTTGACCCTGAATAGGGTATATAGACTCAGGGGTTACTGTTTTGTTTGGAGCTCTCACTCACTGGAAGAGTGTTAGTGTGAAGACTCTGGGTAGTTGCTGGAGCCCCCTGGTTTTGAAGAAAACCTGGCTGTTGGTGCTTCTCTTTTTGGTAACTATGTTATGTGTTGTCTTGATCAAGCAAAGCCTGTCTGTTGAATTGTGTTATTTGTTCTGTTGATATTTTCTGTTTGTAATTTCTCTTAGTATTTGCTCTAAAGTGCAGGCTGCTGGCTTTTCCTCCTGAACTAAGTGAATAACATATGTATGTCTGATTAAAGTGAGATTGTTAACCCCTTAAAGTTGTTTTCCTTAGTAAAGCAGATCAAAGAACCTGTGCTGGCAGCTCTTGTTGCTGGTCTTGTTGGGTCTTATATATCAGCAGTAGCAGCAAGCCACATTGTTGTTACAAATACTAACGATGTTTTCTTAAGAAGGACTTTAAGATTTTTGGCTATTATGTATACCCAAATTAACTATAAAGGACATATGAAGAAAGATGTTATTGGTATACAGAAAAGAACTGATGAATTGAAATATGAATAGAATAATTTTACACATACATACATACATGCATAAATACATACATACGTGTGTGTATGTGTGTGTGTCTGTGCCTGCGCCTGTCTCTGCGTGTGTCTTATGGTAGCTATCTTTAGGGCAGGGGTGGTATAGGGAAGAAAAAAAAAGAAATTTACATGATAATTTTGTTATATATTTTAAAGGAGAAGCAAGTTGTGCATAGTAGACTTGCAGTTTCATATGCATCTTTTTATTGGACTATGTTATGAAAATGCTTTCTTTATTCCATAAATTAAAAATAAAACACATTTTAAAAAACACAATGGGATTTTTAAAATCCCATTTTTCTAGAGCTATATTTAAAAAAAAAACATAAATTGTGCAGGATAAAAAGTAAATTGTCTCAACTTTTTGAAAAAAAGAATAGATGAATCAAAACAAGAACAAGAAGAAATAGCAAAATTCCTAAATTCTGCTAGAATTGGCAGGTTGGGTCCACAGAAAGCAACTACTTCTACTCTCAGAAAACATGGTAAAGACAGCTAATAGAAAACCTACTCCTAAGGACGTGGCTCTCTCTTTCCCACAGACACACAATGTCTATGTTGGGGGTAAGCTTAAACTTAGACCATAATAGTAGTGAGGAACATTTGTAAGAAACATGTGTGACAAGGCTTAACTCTCATCACCTGCTCTAGAAGAACTTCTCTGTGTGTATTGACCTCATGCAAAACCCTAGTTGTTGTTATTTGTTCTTCATTCCTGAAAAGAACAAATGACATCAAGAGGGTGATGTCTTGTGCGTGAATTGCGTTTGAGTGAAGGAGAAGTGTGCAAAGTTTTCAGCCTCATTTTCTCCTCCAGAGTCATAGAAATCTAAAAGCAACACAAAGGTCAAGACAGTAGGCAATAGCCCAGGATGCAGTGGTACTGCTAGACCACTAACCATCACTTTTTTTTGTCCATTGATTCCCTTGACATTTTTGATGTTTTGTTCTTCCAGATGAATTTTGTTATTGTTTTTTCTCGTTCTATAAAATAGTTCTTTTGTAGCTTGATTGGCATGGGATGAATAAGTAAATTAACTTACTGTAACAACAATGCTGCTTGCAGCTGTTGTGGAGTATAAGGTAAATAACACCAGCATACAGGAGGACTGTGAGCACAAGTTCTTTGATCTGCTTTTCTAAGGAAAGCAACTTTAAGGGGTTTACAATCTCACTTTAAATATTAGTGCTGAGAAGTACTCCAAGAGAAAAAAGCATCAAAAAGTCCTACTTTGTTTGCCATTATACTTACATAGAATTGACATTTTTATTATATTGGATAGGCCTACTCATGAAGAGTTAATATTTCTCCAGTCGTTTAGCACTGTTTTATTTGTGCTAAAAATATTTTGCGACAGTTTTCATATAGTCCCTGGGTTTGTCTTCCCGGTTGAAGTTTTAAAGTATAAAAGTTCAGTTTAATGGGAAAAAAAGACAATTTTCTAATAAATAGAGCCATTTCAATGTTAAACAATCTACCTTGAAAAGTAGTATATTTCTCCTTTCTAGAGGTACTGAAGCAAAAAAGAATGCACTTTTGCCCACCTTGCAAAAGTTATCAGGTATTTTGTAGCGTGGAATCTTTCGCAGGTAAAGGTTGGAAAAAAGAGCCTTTGAAATTTGCCTTCAATCTAATATTCTGTATGTACAGATTTAATGACTTATAAAGATATAGAAATTCCTACAGGCACACTGGCACCCAAACCCTCCTCCCCCAAAAACATATGTGTGCATATATATGCATATATATATATATATATTTATATACATACATACATACATACATATATGGAGAGAAAGAGAGAGAGAGAGAGAGAGAGAGAGAGAGAGATAAAGATACTATAGATATGGACTGACTCCATTAAAATGTAAATATATTATGAAAGAAGAGTTCCTTTCTAGTAACATGATGTTGGGGTGGTGGTACAAGGGGAATAGGGGAAGTATATTCAAGTCCACTACCAGTAAAAATGTTAATATACTAAACTTGCCTAAAGTGCTCCATATCTGAGGGTTTATACAAAAAACAAACAAAACAAAAAACCTTCTTAAAAGCACTGAAATTATAATGGTAGAAGTTATTTGGTTACATATGTGCTATGGTGTGTATTTATTTATGCTCACTAACACCTTAGGAAGTATTAGTTTATCAGAATATCTATTGTCACCTAGCTTAGATATGAATTTTAATTTTCTTAGGGATTTGGATATAGAACAATAATTGTTTGATAACTAGCTAGATATAGAGTAAGTAGAGAGTCTAAGAAGAACAAAAAAAGGAGGTCTGAATAAAGAGGCATTAAGGGTGTGAGTACAGGTAAAATGCCACAGAAGAGGGTGTGTCTAGGGAGGGACATGGGAACAATGGGAAGGAGGAAAGAAAGGGAGCAATAATTAATGCTGATTATTTGCCAGAAGCTATGCTAAACACTTTCTAAATGTTATCTCATTTTATCTTTGTAACAGCCTTGTGATGGAGGAGTTATTATCATCTCCATTTTACAATTGAGGAAACCAAGGCAGACAGCAATTAATTGACTTTCACAGGATCACACAGCTGGTAAGTGGCTGAGTCTGGATTTGCACTCAAGTCTTCTTCACCCCAAGCCCATTCATTGCATCACCTAACTGCCTGAGTATTGAATAGGAAAAAGAAAGAAAGAAAGTTTACAGGAACTATAGAAAGGGAGAAAAAAATGCATGGAAGACCAATTTCTACCTCAGAATTTTGTATAGTAACAGCTCTGATAGGAAGAACTCTCTATCCATTTGTTCACCCTTTGGTAAAATGGTTCCAAGGAGCCTGGAGTAGAACATATTAACATTGGAAAAACACTTTGTTATGCATTTAGGGGACTGAATTTTCCCAGGGCCAATTTTTCAACCCATTTTGTTCTGAAAGGAGAATTCCTAGACAAGCCATCTGCCAGGTCTCCATTGTAGTAGCTATACAGAACTGGAAACTCTGCTGAGCTAAAATTGACTTAATGACAGCTAGGCTATTTCAAACTCTTCTTAAGAATGAACAAAATCACTCTGAGCCTTATCTGCAGTCCAGGATGCCTCCAGTGGTACCAGGTCCAAGGGCCCCAGGCTGGGTTTCTATGCCAATCAAGGTCTGTATGAGGGGACTTAGAGTCTCAGGGCTGGGAGCTATGTGGTAGGATGGCTGTGGCAGAGGCCTGCACTCCTGAAGATCAGGAGAAACCACTAAGAAAAGAAGAATGCAGAAATCTGAGAGTCATGGAAGCCTACAGATGAGAAGCAGAATGACAGGGACCTATGAACAAACAACATCATCAGATTGTAAAATAAAACATAGATCTGTAGCAAATGAAAACAAATCATTACCCTCTAACAGTTCTCCAGATTTTATAAAGAAACCTCATCCTCAGCCAAGTGATAAACTTAATCGTAAAACTATTGACCCGTTTAGTAATCGACCATATGCTCCTTCTGCTTTTGCTGCTATTTACTCCAAAGGAGGGATTCCTTGCAGGTTGGTAAAATACAGTGGGACTGTCTTCCTGAAACTCTTCTATTTGATCCTCTTCTTATGACTTTAGCAGAGGGTCTAAGATGGACTAAAAATCCACATACATTCGTATCAAAAGAAGGTTTTAAATAATTATTTTTGGTTGAAGGTGCTACTGAAAAAACTGTGCCCTTGCTACCTAGACCTAGACTGTCTTGAAGGCAGCTCTGAACCATTCAGGTGGTTAAGTGTTTGGAAGGGCATTGAATGCTTTAGTACAGTTGAGTGGTGTTGTTGGGCCTTCTTTAAATGATCATTTGAAACATTTAATTATAAGTCTTTCCAAGTGTATCAGTTAAGGCAAGATTCATGACCCTGAGGATGACCATGAATATGCCTGTATGGTTTGGAATTGAGAAGTATGAAAAACTTTCTGGGTAGAAGGCAGAGGAAGGATAACATTAATTTAGACAACACAGTATCAAATACCAAGACCAATCACTCCAATTTGATTAAGCATTAATTATATTCCAAAACCAGTAAGCCCACCTCAATGTAGCAACAAGGAAATTATAACACAGTATTATAGAAAGGAACCAAGTCACCCTGCAACCTTCCCCCCTCCTAGGGCCTTCCCATAAACAATCACAAACCCTAACTGTCTGCTTGCCTGCTCCCTCTCCTGCAGTTCTGAAAGCCCTTGCAGTTCTCAGAGTCCTTGCAGTCTCCTGGGTTCTCTGGATTCTCATTTCTCCAATCTCTTGATGCTGTAGATTCTCAGCTCTTTGATCTCCATAACTCTCTGGTCTACACTTTCTGCTCTGCAGTCTCTCTTGACACTGGCTCTCTCTCAATATCTGCTTTCTTAAAGTCTGCTCTTCAACTTCCTCTTGATGCCTGTTACCTCAATTCTACTTCTCTCACACTCTGGACTCTCCTTATATAGTATTCTAGCTGGCATCTGATTGGCTAGAACTCGGGTCTCTGATTGGCGGAATTCATGGACATCTGATTAGCTAGAACTCAATGCACATACAATAAGCTCTGTTCTTATCACCTCTCCTTAGGACCCTTAGGGCTTCACACCTCTCATGACCTAATTAGCAAAAGGATGTGGGCCTGGGTCTTCTCACCTAGTAAGTAGAGGGTATAAGTAAAGGCCCTATTAAATGGGCAGTGAAGATCTTTAATTACATTAACACCACACCAAGAGACTAATGAATAAGAATTTCAAAGAGCCAACCACCACTGCTTTACAAAAACTAGAACAACATGGTGGAAGTGGCAGCCTTACAATTACCAAAGCTAAAATTCCAACCTATTGATCCATCTGCTCTTAAATCAAAGGAACAATAAAACCATTTGACTAAGTGGTAAGAGATGTCAGAAGTTTGTGTTGAACATTGTGGGATCCCTTATGAACATGTTTCTTTTTTTTTTTTAATTACAGCTATGGATTTTATTTACATGATAAAAATTAATACATAAAATTAATTCCACTGGGGGGAAAAGGACAAACAAAATCTGTGCTTTTAGCATAGGATTAAATTCAAATATGGATTCCATTTATTAAGATACCCCAGAGGACACCAAATCTCCTATTATAGATTTCGGGCCATTTACTTAGGATTGGAAAGAGTTGGTCTAAAGATGCTATTTCAGTGATGTTTAGCCCAGGTCATTTACATATATGTATGCATATTTATATATGTATATATAATATTTTATGTATATAATATAACAATATATTTTATATTATTTATTATATATATAACATAGTTACACATTCAATACAAAAAAGGAGGTACATTCATATACAATTGAAATATATTATTAAAATTTGTATACTATGGGTTGCATTTACTCCAAAATATCAAAGCATGGAAATTTAAAAAAAAAAGAAAAGAGGGCACAAACATGTTTGTATAAATAAGTTGCGCTGCACTATTGCTTTCTGAAGCAAATGAAAGAGTAAATATGTACTTATTAAAGTTTCATGTTTGGCTGTTTATTCTGTATGGAATTTTAAAAATAAAAGTTCATTATTTTACTATTGTGATTGGCCACTGGTTCCTCTCCTCCTTCTGTGTGTGGGGCTTATTCACTGTTCTAAAAGGTATTGACGTATTCAATGTATGCACCATACAGTGGCTATAAACATAGTGCTTTATTTATTCAAGTTTTAGTATCACTTTACAAATAATTAAATACACAAATTAATCTTGGCCTCAGTGTAGTCTGGTGATGCAAGCACTGGACTTGGAATCATAGGAGTAATATATGCTAGAACTGAGACCATGGGCAAGTCACTTAACCTCTCAAAACCTTACTTCTCTCACTTGTAACTTGAGCATAATGATACCTGCCAATGATAGTATTGAGGTCAGAGTTGCGAGAGTGGTTCGAGTGTGAAAGAATTCACTTAGACACCATTCTCTTTTAGTCATTGGGAGCCTTATTTAATGTGAAAGTTCATGGGCCTTTACTGTAGTCACAGGACTGAGTAAATAGTTGTGGGGGACTAGGCTTATATAGACAGAAAGCTGTACAGCCTGTTCAGGATGATAATATAGTTTTATAGTTTTTATGGTGATTAAGGGTTAAGGACAGGATAAGGGGGAATTTTATGATAAGAATTTTAGGATTTTATGGTTGATTAAAGATTCATTACATGATGGGGGGACACAGGTTAATTATTAAGAATAGGACTGGTGGGATACAGGATAAGGGAGTGTTATAGCAAGCACCCTAGCATACCCAAGATGGCTGGTAGCACAGGTTCTTTGATCTGCTTTTAAAGGAAAGCAACTTTAAAGAGGTCAACAATCTCACTTTTAATCACATTCACTAGTTCAGGGGAAAGGTCAGCGCCCTGAACATCAGAGAAAATACAAGCAGAGAAATTAGTACAAAGACCGACAGGGTTCTTAACTGCCTGATCACAGCAATATTGCTACATACACTTTACATACTTCACTGTATCAAGAGTCTTTACATCTGAGCAGTTAGGGATCTCCGAACATATGGCTACTCAGAGTCTAGACAAGGAAATCACAAGATCCTTCTCATAAGCAAGCCTCCAAAGCAAAATACGAACTCAGAGTATATATACACTTCTCAGAGCCAAAAGGCGTAACAAACCTAGCGACTCAGTGCCTAATCAACTTAGTACCAAAAGGGTGAAAGACTTCCTACAAACAAGCCTCCCCTAAGCAAGCTTCCCTTAAGGGCTCTACGTGAGGCCTATTAATGGGTGGGGAAGATCTTCATATCCCATTAACATTACAGGGAGACAAGCAATTCTTTTGGTACAAGTTAAGGAGAAGTTTATAGTATTTCAAGATAAGGGGAAAAGGATACTCTGAAGTTACAGGATGATCTACAGAATGAGCTCCACCTCACCACCTGTCCAGTAAGGGCCTCGCAAAGTACAGGAAAAGCAATCCTTAATATTGTTAAGCCCTAGGATACCATTTTTATCCCCATCAATAGGATTAAAAAAACACAATGAAGAAAACCCTTTGTAGCTGTGAAGCTTTTATATGAAGAAGACCAGCTATTATCATTTTTACATTTTTCTTAGTTGTGATTACTGTTTGTTAATTAGTAAAACCAAAGTCTTTAAACCTGATTTTCATTTGGTGGGAAAAAGTACTGTTTTAAAGGCTCTCTTCAAAAGCAACTCCCATGCATACATCAAAATTATGCAAAATTCCTTGAAATACCTAAAGATACCCTTGCTCAATGTCTTTCTGATCATTAATATTAGGAGAGGTAGTAACATGTGAGACATATGCTGACATCAGGTATTAGCAACTTCTGTGGAGGAAAATCCAACACAGAGAGTCCAAGTTGAAGAGGAATTTCCTATAGAAAGTGAGATTCTCCTGAATTATTTTCCTTGCACATGACAGTGTGATGTTTATATCAAGTCTTGGAACCCAGCAGAGCCTCTTAAATGAGAATTCGGTACAACTTTCTACTCAGGAAAATACAGAGTCAATGAGGAATGCCCATTGTCCAGAATATAGCTTGCAGTTGGTTGGACAATCTATACAGGTCATTTATCATTCTTTACGTTCTCAAGACTGGATCATGAGATCATAGGGAAGTTATCCAAATGGTTTCTGAACTCCCATTTTTCTGATGAGCTATATTTGTCGGTAAGTGAGTACGTACTCAGGTCAGTCTATTTAGTCAGATCCTGATCATCATATGCTTCGTGTATAATCCAACTATATATAACAGATAGCTTGTCATTGGCCTAGTAGTCACCCATGCTTTCCCCTATCTTCTCCTGCTTTCCAGTTTTTGTTTGAGGCACAGTAACCAAATTAATGCTATCTCAGCTTCTGGAAGAAGTTTAGAACAACTTATCATTCATGTCAGGTTCTAGACTAAAACTACTTGGTTGCCACTGTACAGTATGCTTTGTATCCCACCATTTCAATGTAAAAATTTTGAGACTTGGAGAAGACACCCTGCAGAAGGTGAGATTTGACCTGAATCTTGAAGGAAGTCAGGAATGCCAGAAAGTGGAGGTGAGGATGTAGAACATTCAAGGTATGAATGATAACCGGTAAAATGGCACATGGAGTGCTTGAATATGATGGATATGTTGAATATAAGGAACAGCATGAAGGCCAGCATCAATAAATCATAGTGGATATGGAGTGGAGTAAAGTGTAAGAAGAAGGGAAAGGGACAGCATGTGAAGGAGTTTAAATGTCAGAAAAAGGACCATATGTTTGATCCTGGAGGCAATAGGAGGCCTCTGCAGTTTATTGAGTAGAGGGGAGACATACACTCATGCTTTTGAAAAGTCACTTTAGTAGATACATGGAGAATGGATTAGAGTGTCACACACACACACACACACACATACACACACACATACACACACGAAAATTTATTTCCTATACTTAGTTTATTTTGTAATTCCATACAACTAATTTTTATACATAAATAGAGATGAAATGACTTCATTTTAGATTTGATAACACAATTAGGTAAGATTATTTTTTAATTGTTTGATTCAATTGAAAAATATTTTTTTCCCTAGCTATGACTTAGCAAAGCTAAAATGGAGTAGTTTCAACTGACCTACACATGTCTATAAAGGCATTATTCTGACAAGGGGTTCATTGTTTCACCAGATTATCAAAGGGGACACACCCACACACCCCCCCACACACACACACACATGTGCAAGTGCACACATATGCACATGAATGCACCCACACATACAGAGCTTATGTCTATGGACTCTTTCACCTGTATGGATAACATAAATGCTGTTTGTATTTGAATAAAAGTATTAGAAAATACTTTCATCTTTTGTAATATTATTGAAAGCATCCATGGGGTGACTAATTTTAGTATCATATAGGACAGGATAGAAAAATGTCTTACCCTGTTTCCATGTAATTCTTACTTCTGCTAGGTCCTTATATTTTGGAAACTCTTGATTTCATGTAGTTTAGAGATTATGATCATTTGATATGGAATTACCCATATTGGTCTTAAGTTTTATGGATCAATACTTTGTCCAGGTATTTGTGGGCAAGAACTTGGTGTGTGACAATCCGATGGTTTTAATAAAATTTAATGGTTGAATTCTCCACAGTATTTTGAGATCCCTATGGGACTTTTAATCTATTAGTTCATGAAAGAGACCAAATATCTAATGTCCAATTTTAGCAAGTAAGTCGTATCTTTCTAAGCATTTGATAGATGCCAAATTTGATAGGTGCTAAATGTCTATATCCTGTAGCAAAATGTTTCACTTTTGTCATAATCTTATGTAATCTATATTAAACACTAAATCTGGACTCCGTTAACCATTCTATTATTTGTAATAGCAGTGACCTGATCATGACTCAGTCTCTTCTTAGACACTTATATCTAAAATTATTGTTGTCTGAGTTCATATAGGTATAAGTCCATGGAGGGACTTTTTATTCTTGAGTTGGATCTTGGGCATTTCATTGTTTCCAATGAGAAGTAAAAAGAAAATAGTAAAAATTGAGAAATCCAATGATGATGCTTGATTGTTTCAAAAATCTTTCTGTACTGGTAGGTAGGTTTTTTGTTTGTTTGTTTTTTAGGATACTTTCTAAAACTGTCATAGTCCATTTTACATTAAGATTTTACATTAAGACTGGGATTTGGGGAACTTCTACTTAGTTTAAATGTATTCTTCCCACTAAGTTTTAATTTCATAGTGCCAGTAAATCTTCTTTATCACCTTCAGCAATAGCCTACTCCTTGATATCTTTTGTGTCTTGGTTGTGTCTTGAAATTGGAGGGGACTAAGGTATCACCATCATTTAGTTCAGTGTGACCGCTGTAGTCAAGCTCAAAGCCTGCAATTGTTATCTATTTTTACAAAGTTATAGAACTGTACATATTTCAAAGTCAGATGTTATTTTGTTATCACTGGAGAATTTCCATGAGATAAAGTAGCCATTTAATGTTTTGTTTCAGTGGACCCACGTGACTTGATTTCATTACTATACATTAATTCATTAAAATGAATGAATAAATGAAAGAGGAAAGGAGAATTTATTGAGAATTTACTGTACATCAAGAATTATACTAAGCACTGAGAATACACATAGAAAAGCAAAATATTCCTTGCTTAAAAGGAACACTCACTATAATTGAAAAAGACAACACATATAGGAAGTTAGTGTTGTACAGAAGATGACTCAGTGCTAATAGTCCTTAAAATGCTGTGGCAGTGTAGCTAGTAAGACCTGATGATTCTCAAATTTAAAAGGATGATTTCAGTTGGTGATTCTTCATATAAGCAATGTGTGTAGCCAAATCCTCCTTGCATCCCATGAGTCTGTAAAAGACCTGAGTTACTGGGAAGAGGGAGGAGTTTGTCTGAGGGTTTGAGATTAACAGATATTCTGAGCTTCTTTCCACAAGTAAATTCTGGGATTTGGGTAGGGTCAAGTTGTGTTAAGAAGAGAAGGACTTTCTCTGTTTTGAGTATGTAAGCCCTCTAGTTCCTTGTTGGGATTTAAAATGAAGATAATTCATTTCTATAACTTTAATTTTGAAGTCATATTTAGTTCTATTTACCCTAGATAGTGATGGATAAAAGACTTGGCAGAACCATAAATAACTTAACTTGTTTCTTTGAATTACGCTAACTTTTTACATAAACTTTCCTTTCATTGTGTTGGTGGATGTTTTAAACATAGAACAGTTTTCTAAATGGACTATAAGTATACCAGAGTTCTCAAAATGTTTCAGTTTATTTTGTACATTTGGCATACATTAATAAGTCATGAATGCATAACTGAGTCAAAGGTTTTGAATTAATTGATAAAGGCAGGATATAAATGTCATGGTTCTTTCAGGCAGTTTGTTCAGGAATTAGGGAATTGATAATAAGTTACACTTTACATCCCAGAACTTTGAACATCATTTGATCTCTTCAGCCAATACATTGTTTTCTTATATGTGTTTATAGATTTTTTTTGTTACTGATACAAGTTGTTAATGTTATGTAAAAGGCTCATAAATAGAGTCTGAGTATTTTCCTTTTGGTCTTGTCTTCTAGACACCAAGAATAATATTTAGTACCTAAAAAGTGCTTAGTGAATGCTTGTTGATCAATATGTAATTATAATAACTAATTTTTCTAATATTGTACAAAAAGAAAAGGGCTGCTATAAATATTTTTGCACATGTAGGTGTTTTAACTTTTTTTTATCATCTCTTTGTCATGCAGACCTAGTAGTGTTATTGCTGGATCAAAGGCTATGCACAACTTTCTTGCCCTTTGGGAATGTTTCCAAATTGGTTTCCAAATTGGCTGGAACATTTCACAACTGCACCAACAGTGGATTAGTGTCCCAATTTTCCCACATCTTCTCCAGCATTTATCATTTTCCTTTTTTATCATATTAGCCAACCTGATAGATTTAAGGTAGTTCTGCAGTTGTTTTAATTTGCATTTCTCTAATTAAAATTGATTTAGGGCACGTCTTCATGAATTTATAGGTAGCTTTGATTTAATCTGAAAACTGCCTGTACCTATCCTTATTTATCAATTGGGGAATGGCTTGTTTTATAAATTTGACTCAGTTCTCTATATGTTTGAGAAAGGAGGCCATTATCAGAATTAATTCCTCTAAAGATTGTTTCCTAGCTTTCTGCTTTCCTTCTAATCTGATTGCATTGGCTTTATTTGTACAAAGGTTTTTTAACTTAATATAATCAAAATAATTATTTTGCATTTTGTAATACTCTCTCTTGTTTGGTCATGAACCTGTAACTCACTTAACTTCTCTTTTTAAGAATTTGCCACTTGGTAACATATATTTAGTATTCATCTTGCTTCATTGACTATGAATCTCTTAGCAAGATGTAGTTTTCTTTCTTATCTCTTTTAATTAGGTCTATTTTTGCTTTTGCTTTCTCTGAAATGAAGATTGCTAACTCTGTTTTTATTTATTTTTTCACTTCAACTAAAGTACAAATAGATTCTGCTCCAGCCCCTTATCTTTACTCTGTGTTTGTCTCTCTGCTTCAGGTATGCTTCTTGTAAACAACATATTTTAGGATTCTGATTTTTAATCCACTCTGCTAACTGCTTCTGTTTTATGGGAGAGTTTATCCCATTCACCTTCACAGTTATGATTACTATGTTTTTTCCATCCTATTTTTCTTCCTGTTTGTCCTCTCCTTTCACTCTTTCCCTTCTAGATAGTGTTTTGCTTCTATCTATCACCTCACCCAATCTTCCCTCTCTTCTGTCAGCTCCCTCCCCTCTTTACTTAATCTCTTCTCCTCCCACTTTCTTGTTGGCTAAGATAGATTTCTGTATTCAACTAATTGTGTATATTATTTTCTCTTTGAGCCAATACTGATGAGAGTAAAACTTAAGAAATGCCTATGGCCCACCCTCTCATCTTCTCCTTCACTGTAATAGGTTTTGCTGCCGCTTCATTTGAATAATTTCTGCATCCTACCTCTCCCTTCCTTCTGTACCTAGTGTACTCCTCTTTCTCATCCCTTAATTTTTTAATATCATTTTCTTATATTCACTTCATTCCCATACTCTCTATGTATATTCCTTCTACCTGTACTATTTGTGATACAATTTTTATGAATTACAAGTATCATCTTCCCATATAGGAATGTAAACAGTTTAGTTCCATTGAATCCCTTATGTTTTCTTTTCCCTTTTTACATTTTTAGGCTTCTATTAGATTTTGATATAGGAGATCAAATTTTTTGATCAATTGTGGTCTTCTTCTTATGAAAGGTTGAAATCCTACTACTTCATTGAATGACCAGTTTTTCCCCTTGTAGTATTATCCTTAATTTCACCAGCTAGGTGCTTCTTGGTTGTAGTCCTAGCTCCTTTGCCTTCTGGAATATCATGTTTAAAGACCTCTGATCTTTTAATGTTCCAGGTGTTAAGTCCTATGTAATGTTGATTGTAGCTTACTGATATTTCAATTATTTTTGGCCAGCTGCAGTACTTTTTCCCTGACCAGATTATTTATGAAATTTAACTATAAAGTTCCTTGGAGTTTCTATTTTGGGATCTCTTTCTTGAGGTGATAGGTGGATTCTATCAATGTCTATTTTGCCCTCTCGTTCCAGGATATCAGGGTAATTTTCCTTGATAATTTCTTGAAAGATGTTTTCCAGGTCCTTTTCATTATGGCTTTCAAGTAGTCCAAATGATTGTGGCATTGTCTTTCTTGAATCTATTTTCCAGGTTAGTTGTTTTCCCCATGAAGTATTTTACATTTTCTTCTATTTTTCATTCTTCTGAATTTGTTTGGTTGATTCTTGATGACTCATAGTGTCATTAGCTTCCACTTGCCCACTTCTAACTTTTAAGGAGAAGTTCTCCTTAGTTAACTTTTGTACTTTCTTTTCTGCTTTGGCCAATTGTACTTTTTAAGCCATTGTCTTCTTTTTCCAAGCTGTTCACTCTTTTTTCTTAATTCTGTTGCATCACTCTCATTGCTTTTTTCTATTTTTCTTCTACCTTGATTTTTAAGCTCCTTTTTGAATTCTTCCATGAGTTCTTTCTGTGCTTGATACCACTTCCCATTTTGCTTTGGGATTTTGCCCATAGATGTTTTGAAATTATTGTCTTCTTCTGAATTTGTGTCTTGATCCTTCCTGTCACCATAACTTTCTATGGTCAGATTTCTTTTTAGTTTTGTTGCTGTTGTTGTTTTGGTCATATTTTTGGCCTTTTTTCCTTTCTTTTAGATTTGAGCTCATGTCTTACGGTGGAAGGGGCACTGTATCTGGCTTCTTCTTCCAGGAGCCATAGGCCCTAGATATTTACCTTGTGCTTCACTGATGTTGCCTTTAGTTCCACAGGGGACTCATGTGCCTGGTGCTGAGTTATGGGGCAGCCAGCACTGCTAGTAAGGGTCTGGCAGCTTACCTAGTGCTTAGCTGGGGTCCTAGTGCTAGTGCCTGCCATGTGCTGAAGGTGGTGGGGTATTTCTCTTTCCCTCGGGCTACACTGAAGCACATGGTGGGAGGCCTGGAGCTTGGGGCTTCCTCTTTGCTTAGGTACCCATGGGATTGATGCCTACCTGTTTGTCTGGGGCTATGCTGAAGCATGTGACAGTTATTAACTGCCTCTTATGTAGTTGGAGTCTGCCCTTTCCCCTGGCTATGCTGAACCATGTGGAGGATACTGGTGTTGGTGTTTGCCGGTTCCACTGCTCAGGATCTCCTGCTGGTTTGATGAAGTGAGGCTTGCTGCTGGCTTGCTGGGATACTTTCTGTCCTGAACTGCATTCCCCTTTTTACCCAAGTGAGACAGTCCTTTCTTTCCAGTCTTCCAAGTTTTTTGGGCTAAAAGATTGTTTCATTCCATCTTTTTTCTGGTTCTACAGGATTTGTTTTGGGGCACTATTTTATGATTTTCTTGGAGGTGAATATGGGAGAGTTAGAGCAATTTACTGCTTACTCTACCATCTTGGCTCCTGGAACCGAGGCTCCAATAACCTTTTAGTATATACTTTCATAACCTTTTCTTAAAAATAATTTTGATTGTGTTATAATTTGAAAAGGTACATTTAAAATCCCTGCTTTTGGCTATGAGGTTTTTATGCCCTAATAAATAGTTAAGTTTTATGAATGTACCATGGAAAACTGAAAAATTCAATTTTCTCCAAAGGTCTATCAGATCTAACTTTCCTAAGATTACTTTCATCTCCTTGACTTAATTCTTGTTTATTTTATGGTGAGATTCATTTAGTTTTAGAAAGGGGAAAATTAAGGTACCCCCCACCCCCAGTACAGTTTTACTCTGTATTTCTTCCTATAATTAATTGTATTTTCATTTAAGAATTTGGATGCTATGCTATTTGGTGGATATATGTTTAGTATTGATATTACTTCATTGTATGTGGCTCCCTTTAGCAAGAAGTGATGTCCCTGCTTATCCCTTTTAATTAGGTCAATTTTTTTTTTTGCTTTTTTTCTGAGATCCTGATTGCTTAGCTTGAAAGTTCTCTATTTAATTAAATATCCATTTTCCCTCCACATATTATACTCAGTTTTATTGGGTAGATTATTCTTGTTTGTTCTTTGAGTCCTTTTGCCCCTCAAAATATCATATTCTAAACCCTCAGATCCTTTGATGTAGAAGCTGCTAAAACTTGTGTGATCTTGACTGTGGCTCCACAGTATTTGAAGGATCTCTTTCATTCTATTTGAGATATTTTCTGTTTGACCTGGGAGCTCTGAAATTTGGCTATAATATTCCTGAGACTTTTCATTTTGAGCCCTCTTTTAGACGGTGATTGCTGGATTTTTTCGATTTCTTGTTTACCCACTAAATATGTAATGTCAAGGCAACTTTCTTTGATAATTTCCTGAAATGTATCTAGGTTCTTTCTTTGACCTTGGCTTTCAAGTAATCCAAAAATTCTTAAATTGCATTTCTTTGATCTATTTTTTTCATGTTAATTGCTTTTCCAATGTGATAATTCATATTTTCTTCTATTTTTCCATTCTTTTGATTTTGTTTTATTGTTTCCATTCGTTTAATTTTGTTTTATTGTTTCTTGGTGTTTCATGGAGTCATTAGCTTCCATTTGTCCAATTCTAATTTTTAAGGAATTATTTTCTTCAATGAGCTTTTGTACTTCCTTTTCCGTTTGGCCAATTCTGCTTTTAAGGTGGTTTTTTATTTCAATATTTTTGTGCCTCTTTTAACTAAGCTGTTGTCTTTGCATAATTTTCTTCCTTTTTTTTTATTTCTTCACCTAATTTTTCCTCTATTGCTCTTATTTCATTTTGAAAATTGTTTTAGCTCTTCTTGGAGGTGTTTTTTTTTTGGCCTGTGTCCAATTCATATTTTGTTTTTGAGGCTTGGCTTGTAGCTATTTTGATTTCATTTTTTACTTCTGAGTTTGTTTCTTGATCTTCTCTGTCACCATAACAACTTTTTATGTTCAGGTTCTTTTTTGTTGTTTGTTGGGTTTTTCTCCACCTCATTTCTTGGTTTGGAATTTCATGTTAATATTGGGCTTTGTTCCAGTGTGGAGGCTGAGTCTCTCTCTCTCTCTCTCTCTCTCTCTCTCTCTCTCTCTCTCTCTCTCTCTCTCTCTCTCTCTCTCTCTCTCTCTCCTCTCTCTCTCTCTCTCTCTCTCTCTCTCTCTCTTCAGAATTAGTTTTGGGGGTTTGTAAGTTTTCAATGTTTCCCAGGTGGTATGTTCTGGGAAAACTGTAGTCCATGCTCTCTTCTTCTTTATACTGATCCTTAATGAAGAAGGGAACTGATTCCTTGGGATTGCAATATATACTGCTCCTCAGGGCCCCTCTTCCCTTGGACTCAAAATGATCCTGTCCTCAGTGTCCCTTATCCTTTGGGTTTGGAAATGATGCAGTCCCTCAAGCCTTCCACTCCATCTTGACTAAAAATACTGTTCTCTGTCCTTGAACTATAACCCAGCAGTGGGTTTAGGCAATGAAATCATCAAATAATGTCTGGTCCTGTGTCTGGTACTAGTATAGGGGTACCCTGTAATCTCTTTTGGAACAGTTACCAGGTTCCTTTACCTTCTCTGCCTTGAGAAATCCAGAAACTACTCCTCCTCCTGTCACCATTACCTAGACATACGACTGGTGTTTCATTAGTGTAGGTTCTGGGCCAGCCTCCACCCCCATGTCATAGATTTTTCTTTCCAACCTCCTATGTTGTCTTGGACTGGAAGAATAGTTGTCTCTGCCACTCAAGAATTCAATTTGAGGCATTCTTTTAAAGTTGTTTAGAAGGAAATGTTGGGAGAACTTAGGTGACTGTTTTTTTTTTATTTTAATCCTTCATTTTGGCTCATTCCCCCAGAAGTGTATGTGGATTAGAAGTTCTAAAATTCTTTCTTCCATAGATTCTTTGCTTCTCTTTTCCCTTCCTCCTCTCTTTCCTCTCTTTTTCTCTCTTCACATCTACTGACCTTTTCTCTTTTCCTCTGTTGTCTCCACTCCTCTATTCTTTTATCTTTTCTTCTCCTCTCTTCTCTTCTGCTTTTCTCTTCTTTTCTCCCCTCTATTTTCCTTTCTCTTCTTGCCTTACCTTACATTACCTTTCCTTTAACTGAGCAGTATTATTCAAATTTTCCACTATATGAACCAGTTAAATACTGATGTAATCTTTCAGCACTTTCCAGATATTTTAATAGCTCTAGAAAGTCTTACACTGAATTCTTTGATGCCTATTTTTAAATAGAATTACTTGATAGCTCTATTGTTCCTTCTGTGGTTCTTTATCAACAGTTGCCTCATATACTCATATTTATTTTTCTTTTGTTACATGTTTTAATAGAATACTTGTTCATGATTGTTATAGTATATATACACTGCTTTTTTTTGAATGACTGTTTTGATATAATTGGTTGCTAGTTAATTTCATGCTGTCAAAAAAAAAGGTTTTTAAGAAACTTCTTATCTAAGTATACTCATCTCCTTTGCAAAATTGTTGACACCTTAATGCCATTTTATATCATACATACCATTGTTACTCATAGTTTCTGTAGTAAAGATTTGCAATGACCTCAGGTTCTTTGATTTGCTTTCTTTAGACATTAGGGCCTCCACAATTTCCTTTCTTATTTTATTTCATCTAGGCTTGGGGATGGATTTGGCTGTGTGTGTGTGTGTATGTGTGTGTGTGTGTGTGTGTGTGTGTGTGTGTGTGTGTGTGATGACAAGCAGGGTGGCTCTTTTTGCCTTTATTTTTTGTTTAGGAGTGCTTCTCAGCATTTAGGCAGTCACATAATTTCGATGAGTTTTGCCTTTCAAATATAATGGCAAACAAAGTGGGACAGTTTTTGTTGTCTTTTGTTCTGGAGTGCTTCTCAGCAATTAATGCAATCAAGTGCCTTTGATGAGTCTTGCCTTTGTTTGAATCAAGAGTCATTGATTGGAAGCAATATAAATGATGTGGTGCTAGTGATTAAATATCTTTCCCACACCCTTTTGCTAAGTAGACACTAAGCCCTAGAGCCCCACACAGGGTATATATGCTCTGAGGTTGGCATTTTGCTTTGGGGGGGGGCGGTTCACTTATTGGAAGAGTGGTCTTGTGGTTTGACTAGACAAGACTCTGGGTAGCCGTTAAGAGTACCCCCTGCCTCCCCACCCTGCCACCACTTTTAAAATCCAGATGTTGGTGCTTCTCTCTATGGTAACTATGCATTATGATTTAATCAGACAGATAGAAGTCTTGTCTGTTGATTTGTATTATTTTGCTCTATTTATAATTCCTGTTTGTAATTTCTGTTTCTATTTTCTCTGAAAGTTCAGGGCACTGACTTTTTCCCCTGAACTAGGTGAATGATATATGTATGTTTAATTAAAGTGAGATTGTAAATCCCTTAAAGTTGCTTTCCTTAGAAAAGCAAATCAAAGAACCATGCTAGCAGCCCTCCTGTGTTCTGGTGTTATTGTTCTTACACAGCCACAGTAGCAGCAAGTAGCATTGTTGTTACAGTGTGTATGTGTGTGTGTGTGTGTGTGTGTGTTTTATATTTAAATTTATGATTTCTCTACTGATCAGTAATACCTTGCTGTGTGACTTGGATCGAGGATGCCGTTGACAAAAAGCAGAATGAAAACCTTGCACGTGACTGGGGAGTTCTTTTACAATTTTTATTATGCTACAGTACTAGCATAAAGAAAGTATTCATGTCTTCAGTCCATTTTATGCACATTTGTAGTTTGCCTACTTTAGTGGGGTACACAATCTGCACTGAGGCATTTACAAGTTGTAGGGCATCGGTATTTCTGATTTGTTCTGCTGTATCTTGCCTTTTTTTGTGGTACCAGAACACTGCTATATTCTGTGTCAAGCAGATCATCAGAGCAGTTATGAATAATGCCTGACTGCAATCTTATAATACCATTGTGTATTTCTTAGATTAAGAGATGGAGTCACAGCACACTGACTGGAGTGTTAATCCTATCAGTGACATAATCAGAGCCCAAGTTCTTAGCATTTTAATGTTCTGCCAGATCAACATCGCTACTGTAACAGTGCCAGGGCACAGAGTTTCTACTATACCTTACCCTCAACCTAGCTGGAATTCCCATGCTTTGATATCCCTGCCTCTGACCCCAAGTAGGGACAACACATTGAAATTAGAGCAGATTATCATACTTCCATTCGGTAGGACTTACCACTGTCAGAAGAGCAATACAATACGATTTTGATTCTGGATAATAGAAGTGATGCAAAAATCTTACATAATACTTAAAAATTTCAATTATTCTTTGTAAAGTTTGGTGACAGCCATATCTGTCTAACACATTACTATGTTACTAATAACTTGAAATTATCAATCTAGTATTAACATTTCAACTTATTATCACTCTTGGATCTAAAACATTAACATTGACTATTTCTTCTTTTTTCTTACTATTCAAATTTCCATCTTTTCTCCACAAGCAGATATTTACAGCAAGGAGTCTTCTTAGGGAAATAGTGAAGAAAATTCTGCCTTCACAGCTCTTCTGTAGTCTTCTCTGGTGACTGTGTTCAGAGGACCACTGAGGAATTGGTGGTAGGTCAAATAGAGAAGTGTTGTAGCTGCCCTCTCTTTAGGTGTGTCTGATCCTCCGCATTCCTGCAAACACAAAACTTAGGAGACATATGGTGAATTGTACATCAGTAAGAATCCAGCCACCATCCTCCCTGTCCCCATAGTAAGGCAAGGTACCAATAAAGAATTTGGGGAGTCCAAAAGAGCCCAAGTGTTCTTTCTTTAATATTCCTTTCTTTGGGAAAGTAAGAGTAGCATCATGCCTAAAATAAATTTTCTTTTTTTTTTTTTTTTTTTTTTGCTCAAGCACCCTGTCTTTGACCAACATTGATTACATCTAAAAACTGATGAATTGCTACTTTGAGTGAAGGTACAGGATAAATAATAACTTGAATTTCCTGGTTAAGGAACTACGATATTAGGATCACCGGCTTTGGACAGTAAATATTCTGGGAAGTGAGCTATTAAAGACAACAGGCAGCATACATAGCACAAACTTTATAACCACCGACAGCAGGTTTTATGAACCACCATCAGATTAGGCTATGAGAACAATACTTAATGAATACAGCTATTCCAAAGTGACCAAAAACTGACTTGGAATTCATAGCATGTTAGAAATTAAAGGGACTTTAGAGGTTCTCTAGTCCAATCTTCTCATCTTATAGATGAGGAAACTGAAACCTAGATACTTGAAGTTTTGTCCTCAAGACGTGAACTACAAACCAAATGAATTCCAAAGTAATATTGTACCTATAGTACAGAGATGAGGAAGGGAGGAGAGGACTATGTGATAAGGCTTGGTTGATTTAAAATAAAGCCAATACCTGGAATCCAGTACAGATTTCTTTGTCAAGCTAAATATATTTTCAATAAGGGTAGATGCCTGAATTCCAATCTTGCTAGAGTGATTTGACCTAAGAACTGCAGCAAGCACTGTGGACTTTAGATAATCTCAAACACAATTAAAATGCCAGAACCAAACCATTTAACCGGTAACATAACATAACATTTAACATCTTACCAGATCCCCGTCTGGGTCCAAAAGATTAATTGTCTTTAGGTTCTTATCTTTAGGAATGTTCAGGGTGGTCAAGAAGGCATACAGAAGCTATAAACTGTGCAGAATATACAGAGAAAATGTTTATACCACAGCCTTGCCTTCTATCAGTCTTGCTATATCAATCTTAATGTTATTCAGAACTCTGGAGTTTTATTCTCTGCCTTCACTGTTTAGCTCTGATAGAACTGACAATTAAATAAACCATTTTGAATGGTATTGAGTTATAGCCACAGAAACAGGACTTCGTTCAGGATTTACTTTAAAGACAAACATTTTGACCATAGCATGGAATAGCTGCTTGTTGTTGTTTTGTCCTTTGGTATTACAGAACGTATTGTTTTAAGTTCCTTTTGTTCTCTAGTTCAAGTAAGGGTTATGAAGTGATGTAATTCTGCCAAATCTTTGAATGTTACTATCTAAGCTTGCGCCATCCCACTTTAACTAGCACTTATCCATGATATACCAAACCCTACTTCTATGGGACATTGAATGTACTTGAACAGAAGGTGCAGAAAGGGAACCAAGTGTGAGAGACTGGGAATTTGAAGTCATTGGTAATAATTGCAATCATGAAACCAAGTGGTCTAGGTATAAATGTGACAGTGAAAAAGAGATCTTAGAAATGAGTAAGTACTAAAAACTTGTTATTAAGAGTACAAGACCCAGCATGCCATTAATTGATGAAAGTTTAAATAGCCTAAAAATGACTTTTTCATGAGAAATTGTCTCCAATTTTTAATTGAAATCACTAGGAAAATAACATTCACTCTACAGGAATTGATAGATATCTGGTGAGGCAGAGGTTGCTGGAGAGTAGAGACAGAACCAGCATGGCAAGTGTGGCTTAACTCTTGCAGGTAATATGGAACAGTTAACCTTTCCTCCCCAATTTGGATCACTTGTCCCCCGATCAGGCTTGGGTTTCCACACTCCAAGTACCTTGTGACCTACACCCCTCTCTGCAGTGAGTGCTTGCTAAAGCTGTGAGTTCCACTTAGCTTGGAGATCCATGTCAAAGGAACTAATTAATTATCACCATGAAGAGAGTGATTGGAAAAATTTACTGATGCTTTTGTGCACTGGTACATAGGCCCCACTACTCCTCATTGCAAAAGGGTAATATATAATACTTTGCATACTGAACTGGATTAACCCAGCGATCAACAAGAAGTTTTTAAGCTTTTAGTATGTGCCAGGCATTGTTCTAAGTATTAGGGATACAAAGAAAGGTGAAAATTATGTCCATGTCCTCAAGAAGTTCACTTTCTAATGAAGGAGACAACATGTAAAACTCTATGTTGTTTCTAAGATATAATGTGTTAATGGAGGGTATAGGGATATTATTAGTAGTGTGAAATGGGATTTGAGTTGAGCCTTCCAGGAAGCCAGGGAAGCCAGGAGGCAGTGGTAAGAAGGAGAGTATTAAATTGCTTGCAAACTCTAAAGAAAAATATAAATATAAGCCACTTCCCAAAGTTCCATAGCACTGGTAGGAGACAGACAGGAAGAAAGGAAGGTAGAAAAAGGTAGAAAAGATACATAGCTATGTACATCACCTTAAAAGTATCCCAACTTTGTAAATGATAATAAATATCTGAGTTATAGATTAATCTTAGAAATCATATGACCTAACTCATGAATGAATAATTTAAAAAGAGGTTATCATGTGGCAGAGGCAGCTGGGTGGCACCATGGATAGAACACTGGGTCTAGAGTCTGGAGTATCTGAGTTCACATCTGTCCTCAGATACTGACTAGCTATGTGATCCTGGGCAAGTCACTTAAATGTGGCAAGTCACCTATTTATCTCAGTTTCCTGATATGTAAAACGAGCTGCAGAAGGAAATGGCAAACCACTCAGTTTCTTTGCCAAGAAAACCCCAAATAGGGTCACAAGGAGTCCGAGAGGACTGAAACAATTTAAGAATAACTACTATGTAACAGAGGATGTGCTGAGAGGTGGGCTTACAAATACATCAAGTAAGATAGTTCCTACCTTCAAGAAGTTTCATTATAGTTGGGAAAAAAGATAAATAGAGGGGAGTGGTGACAGAGAGGGATGTTTTGGTCTGGGAAGTCTCAGGGACGGTGAGTGGAACTATAGGGCAATTTTGATATATCCTTTCTAGGAATGGAAATGGAGAGTGATTACTGTTGTCCGAGGTAAAGAAGGGAATAGAGAATTGCATGCAGTGGGTAGCATGGCACAAAAGTGATCAGGGGACAGTGAGGTGGGGTTGGGTCATAGTCAGACTAGATATGGAAAACTCTCAGCAATTAGGAGCCCAGGGCAGGAGGTAAGTGATGAAGTAACTAAGGGCTAGACTGGTGACTTGACTCAGGAAATATGAGTTTCATATTCAAAAAAACCAAGCAAACAGGAAAGAGAAATGTTTATAAAAGCACAATTTTTCAATTACAGCTCTCTAAAGTAGCAGTCCTGCTTGTTTATATCTCTGAATTTCATTGTGCTCTCTTCTGTAATCAATTTTTTTTATTTGTACTCATTTCTTTCTGTTCTTTTCTTTTTTTAAAAAAATCTTGTCACTCTTCCTCCTTTACTCCTTGAACTGTCTCTACACTCCGCCACAACAGCCCTCTCTTTAAGAAACAAGCATAGTTAAGAAAAACAAATCATATGGCCATATATATATATATATATATATATATATATATATATATATATATATATATTTGGAATTATGCGAAGAAAGTGACTAAAATATAGTTATCCTTTCACCCAAATATTCCATAACTCAACTTACGCCTGTGATTCCAATCAGTGATTAAATATCTTTCCCACCCATTCAATCGGCCTCAGGTGGAGCCAACAAAGGAAGGCTTGATTAGAGGCAGGCTCACACCTTTGTGATACCAATCAGTAAGTAAAGACCTTTCCCACCAACTCAATAGATCTCTGGTGGGGCCAATTAAGGGAAGCTTGATTAAAGGTTTGTTTGTAGGAGGGCCTGCTCCCTTTACTTACTAGGCACTAAATCTCAGGCCCATACCCTTTTGCTTATTGGGCATGAAGCCCTGGGGACCTGAAAAGACTATGTACACCCAGAAGGTAGCCATTGAGAACTGAGAATTCAAAAGTCAGAAGTGAGAATTCAGAACCCAGCGCAAGGAGAAGAAGTAAGAACTCTGAGATGACAGAGCTGCAGAAAGGGTGAGGAATGAAGAGTGGAGTGGAAACCATGGAGCTTTAGAGACCAGAGAACTGAGGGAGGAAGAGAACACAGGCAAGCAGACAGTTAGGATTTGTGAGTGTTTACAGGGAGACCCCAGCAAGGAGGAATGCTACAGGATGACTTGGTTCCTTGCTATAATATTGTGTTATAATTTCCTTGTTGCTACATTGAGGTGGGATTGCTGGTTTTGGAATATAATTACTGCTATATCGAATTGGAGTATTTGGTCTTGGGATTTGGTCCTCTAGTGTCTAAATAAGTGTTATACTTCCTTTGCCTTCTACCTAGAGAGTTTTTTGTACTTTGCGATTGCAAACCATACAGACATGTTCATGGTCATCCTCAAGGTCATGAATCTTGCCTTATTGATACAATGTTCCAAACATCATTTTAACTATTTCTCTTCTTTTAAATTGCTGTTGTTGTTGATTATTCACATCTGACTCTTCCTAACCTCATGGACATGGTGTACATCATGCCTTTTTATCCTCCACTATCTCTCAAAGTGTGTCCAATCTCATGTTCATTGCTTTCATGACACCATCTATTCGTCTCATCCTCTGCTGTCCCCTTTTTCCTTTTGCCTTCAATTTTCCCAACAAAAGGGTCTTTTCCAATGAATCCCATTTTCCCATTATGTGGCCCAAGTATCTAAACTTCAGCTTCATTATTTGTCCTTCCAATGAATAACTTGAGTTAATTTCTTTAAGCATTTGACTGATTTGATCTCCTTGCTATCCAAGAAACTCTCAAAAGCCTTTTCAAGCACCAAAATTCAAAAGTGTGGATTCAATGGTGCTCAGCTTTCCTTATACTCTTATAGCCATAAGTCGCTAATGGAAAACAACAACAACAACATGGCTTTGATTATGCAGACCTTTGTTGGCAAAATGATGTCCCTGCTTTTTAATGTGTTCTCTACAGTTGTTATGGCTTTCGGTCTAAGGAGCAAGTACCTTTTAATTTCATGGCTGCAGTCACCACCTGCAGTGGTCTTTGAGCCTAAGAATATAAAATCTGACATTGCTTCCACTTCTTCTCCCTCTGTCTGCCAAGAAGTGATAGGACCAGTCGCCAAGATCTTAGTTTTTTTTTTTTTTTTAATGTTAAGCTTCAAGGGACCTTTTACATTCTCTTCTTTCACCCTCATCAAGAGGCTTCTTAATTCCTCTTCACTTTCCGCCATCAGAGTGGTATTGTCTGCCTATCAGAGATTGTTGATATTTCTCCTGACAACCCAAACCAATATCTTTACTATACCTCTCTTTTTGGATGCTTTCTGTACCTGTCATTTCCTTTACTCAGTTTTAAGGAGGAATAGAAAATAATATATAATAGATGCTAACTAAATATTTGTTTGATATATGAAAAAATGTTGAATGATCACATATTTTTCAGGTTGGCACATATTCCTTGAAGTGTTTATTGTCTGTTTTTTCCCCTCATCCCCTTATTTCTAGAATAGAAGTTGAGAGAGAAAGGACTAATTTAATGATGTATTGGGATAAAGTATAGAAAGGCTCTCTACTATGGCCCTTATATAAATCGTTGGAAATCACTCTCACTAAGCAGGGATGTTGTGGAAGCACTCTAGCAACCTTAAAGTTTATATAAATGCCAGTTGTTATTATTATTAGTTGGTAGTCACCAGGCCTCCGGTCTGAGAATGGCATCATTCTCAGAGCATTATATTGTGTTCCTTCTATGTTCAAGCAAGGTTTGTAAAGCAATATGGAAAAGAGTACTGGTAAATCTTTAAAAAGTGGGTTCTCTGGGGAAAATATATGCACACACTTTTAAATTTAATCTGAATTATTAACACTTTCTATGTCTACACAATTAACACAATAATAAATTAAGCCTTGATGTATAGCATTGTTAATTTCTGCAGTGTAAATGTTCACACTGAAAATTTGACAATCAGGCACTCAGGCCAGTTAGAGCTGGCTCCAGCATACCCTGGCAGTAAGGGTGTGATATACCTTCTCCTTCAGTTTCAGAGTTGATCAGAGTTGTCTTTGTTCTCACCTTTCTTTTTTTTTTCTTTTTTCAACCTTCTTAAAATTTTATTCCTCACTAAAGCACTGGGATATGACTATAAAACAATAGAAAATACATCTACATCAATGAATACTGTGAAATGATGATTTTGTTATTGAATAAGGATATTTACCCAATAAAAATGTGAGATGAAATTGATGAGAGTCTTCTTACTACTGACTTTTCTTAACTCTTTTATAAATTCTTAGTGTATGAGAGTTAATGTGACCAGAAAATTCATTCCCTTGTAGCCAATATGATTATGAGTTTCCCTGAAACTATAATATTATAGATAGATAAATAGATAGACAGATAGAGAGAGAGTTATCTCTATCATGTATCAGTCTATCTATCTAGATATCTATCTACCTATCTATGTATCTACACAAACACACACACACACACACACAAACACACACACACAGAGTCGCTCACTCACTGGCCTACTAATACTAAGTCCGACTCTTATCTTATTTGGAATGTGTTAGTATCTTAGGTTCTAGATGTCTTTGCCAATGTTGTGAAAACTCTCTGAGTTCCTACCAATCCAGCAGTGTATCAGGTTCAAGACAGGTTATGATTAGAAGGAATATCTGATTTCAAATTCTAAACTCTCTGAGGTAAGTAGGACCTCTATAATTCATTTAGTCCACACTTCTCCCTTAGATTAAGACTTAATTTAAGCTCCCTTTCAGAAAGACATTTCTCTTAGCTTTAAAGTTCTTCACGGAAAGAAACTTGACAGTCCCTATTAACCAATCCCATTGCATACTCTACAATGGCAATTCACAGACGTATACGTGATATCATTATTGGAACTGTAGAAAGTAAAGCAATGTACAAAGTTTGTGATGCTGTGAGCAAAAGGAGTAATAGAACCGAGAGTAAAAGACATATTGTTTGTCCTTCATTCTTGATGAGGACCATAACATCAGGAAGGTGATGCCAAGACATGCAAGTGAACTGGATTTAAGTGAGGAAGAGCTGTGCAAAGTCACCAACCTCACTTTCTCCTCTGAAGCCATCTGGGTCTAGCGGTGAGATACAGATCAGGATGACTGGGGTACAGTGGAGGACTTTGGGCTTTTTAAGCTAAGGACTTTACCAGGTCTCAGTTTGACTGAGGAAATGCCCACTCAGTGATTAAGGTGAGGTAAAAATGGGGCAAAGAATGGCATCTTTAGCTAGTTAAAAAAAAAAGAATCAGTTTGACAGGAGAAGACCCTCAGTATTTCTGGCCAGAACAGAAACAATTGCTATTTGTACTCTGAGCCATCAAGACTCACACAATGACCAAGTGAGATTTGGTCTGGGAACTATTATTGGCCAGTCAGTGAGAGCCAGAGTGATTTGGTTTTAAGACGTAGTCAAGTAGCTCCACTCAAATCCCAGAGCTCTATGTGAAATTACATGGGACAAAAGAGTTAACTCTCCCAGTTTTTAAGAAAAAAAGTAATAAGTAAATAGCAAAGAGAAAAAAAATCTAGCCCCCAAACCACAAGATATCTTGGGAGCTTTAAGCAATCAGAATTTATATTCCTTTGGGCAGAGCACCGACCTGTGAGGTTTGTCTTGGTAGGTAAATTCCCAAGTATTTTATATTGTCTACAGTTACCTTAAATGGAATTTCCTTTTCTTGTTACTGAATTTTATTGGTAGTATATAGAACTGTTGTTGATTTATGTGGGTTTATTTTATATCCTGCAACTTTGCTGAAGTTAATCATTTCAAGTAGTTTTTTAGTTGATTCTCTAGGGTTCTGTAACTGTATAATCTTATTTTCTGCAAAGATTGATAGTTTTTTTGCTCATTTCCTGTTTTTATTCTTTTAATTTCTTTCCCTTGTCTTATGGCTATAGCTAGCATTTCTAGCACAGTATTGTGTAACAGTGGTGATAATGAGCATCTGTGCTTCACTGGTAATCTTAATGGGAAGGCTTCAAGTTTATCCCTATTACAGATAATTCTTGCTCTTAGTATTGGATGGAATGTATTTATCATTTTAAAAATTGCTCCATTGCAGAGCCAGGAGAACGTTGTGCACAGCCACAGATATGTGGATTCCGTGAGGACCAACCCTGACATACTGCGCTTCTCTCAGCAACCTAAGGGGCAAGGACAACTTCAGGGGACTCACGATGGAGAATGCTATCTTCATTCAGAGAAAGAACTGCGAAGTTTGAATACAGACTGAGGCACACTACTACATGCTCGCCTTTTCTGCTTCTCTTTTGTTTTTGGTTTTGGGTTTTTTTTTTTTTTTTTTTTTGGTTCTGTTTCTTCTTTCTCATGATTCATTCCATTGGTCAAAATTCTTCTCCACGACTTGACTAGAGCATAAATTAATTCAATGCGAAGTTATACATGACAGTTATATGAGACTTCATGCCGTCTTGGGGAGGGAGGGGGGAGGGAGGGGAGAAAAACTGGAACTCAAAACTATGTAGAACCGTGTGTGGTAAACTAAAAATAAATAAAAAATAAATAAAAAAAAAAAGAAAAAAAAATGAGAGAAAAAAAAATTGCTCCATTGAATCCTAATGTTTTTAGTAGGAATAGGGTGTTGTATTTTGTCAAAAGTTTGTTCTTTCTGTTTATGGTCAATTATGTTGAGAGTTTTCCTAATATTGAATCCTAGATCCCTGAAAAAAATTCCATCTGGCCATAGTGTATGATATTTGTGATATACTGCTACCATCTCCTTGCTAGTATTTTACTTTCAATTCAGTTTCTCTCTTTGCCTGTAGCATAAAAGGCAAACTTCTCTTTTTGGGTTGAAAGCCTTTTAAATCTGTATTCAGGCTGCTTTCTGGCCAACAGCAAGAGACTCCAAACTCTAATCAAATAGATCTACTTGCTGCTGCTTGAATTCATCAAGCCATTTCCTTTCTTTGACTTTTCACAAGCTATCTCCCATGGCTGGATTACACATCTTCCTTCTCATCTCTAGATTGTGGAATCTGTTTTCCTTCAAAACTCATTTCAACTCTAACCTCTTTTAACACTTAAGTGTTCATCTCCCCAAGTGTGAGTGCCTTCACTCTGGAAAGTACTTTGTATACATTTTGTTTGCATTTTCTGGACACATATTTTCTACCCTTAATAGAATGTAAGTTTTATTACAGTTGTTGTGTGTGTGTGTGTGTGTGTGTGTGTGTGTGTCAATCTCCAGAACCTAGTTCAACGTTGGGTATATAGTATGTACTTTTTAAGTGATTAGCAAATTGTATTTTGTTAGATAGCATTGATTTTACACTACAAGGTATACCTATGGTTTTAAAGGGGTACTTTAAGTTCTCCATCTGCCTCATCTCTTTTTTACAATGATAGATTTATTCTTTTTATCTATACAAGTGTCTTATCTCAACTAAGTGATCACTACGAAGCAGTCCATCTCTTTAAGCCCATTTCCCAAAATTCTTCTTTTCCTTCTAGTACACGTGAAATCTCGTTTATTCTTTGCACAATTTTTCAAACTGTGAAATGAAATTCTTAAAATCTTTCAATACTAATACTAGTCATTTAATACTAATGTTTTCCACTCCCAGCCCCTTTATTTAATATCCCTGAGTCTTATTTCTTTTCTAGCTTTTTTTAGGCTACAAGTTCACTGGACATGGAATGTTAGTTCCCAGTATTTATTGAGTCCTGAAATGAAATCTATTTACTAATATAATGGTCTATAGGGATGCCCATATGGAAAGGGAACAAGCAATTTAAAAGTCAACAAACTTTTTTTCATTTTTTTAACTCTTACCACATGCCAGTCACTGTGATAAATACGAGGGATAAAAAATGCAAGGAAAAAGAAATTCAATTCCTTCCCTTGAAGAGCTTACATTCTAATGGGGGAAGACAACACACAAAAAAAGGAGTAAAAAATCAAGTTGGTAGAGGAATCTGCATAGGATACAATGTCAGTGTCTAGAAACTCAGAAGCAAAGCCAGGAGGAGAATATAGGTTGCCTGGCCCAGGCCCCTCCCCAAAATTGTGGCCCTGGGAAAAATTACTTAATGGGAGAAGGCAATCAGCTTGGAAGAGGTGTTGTAGGGTGAGAAGGCCACAGGGGAGGATTATTGTTCCACAGGAGGTAATTCCAGGTGATAAGGAAAGCTCTAGGGTGAGAAGGCAGCTGAGTGGCAAGCAAAGCCTTGAAAAAGTCAGAAGCAGAATCAGGAAGAGAATAAAGGTTGAAAGACCTGGAGTCTTTCCCCAGGATGAACTCTCTAGTAGGAAAAGGAGCCAAAATAGTTGAGGGAGGTTCCAGAATGAGAAAAAGCCAGAGGGGATAATGAATATTCCATAGGAGGAGGGAAGAACTACAGTGTGTTTTCGACTAAGGTATGGTGACAAAATCCAAAACATAAGAGGCAGAGTTAGGGGAAGAAAGAAGGTTGGCAGACTTGGGCCCATCCCCAAAATGGAGGTTCCTGGACGACCTCACCAGTAGGAGAAGGGGCCAGTATGGTAAAGGAATGTTTCAGGGTAAGAAGGCCACAGGGTTAGAAGTCTAGAGTATTTAATAAGTATGAAGCACTGTTCATTATGATAGTGTCCTATGCAGAGCCAATAAACATACTCCCCATACTGGACTGGCCACATGTCCAAAACCCAAGAGGAAAAAAAACAAATTTAAACCTCCCTTTGGTTCAGCTACAACAACCCTCTAACCTAGCAGTGGATCATGGATAGTTTTGCCACTGAAGGAAAAGCAACCATTATTCTAATACCTTTGCCCTGCCGTGACTGCTTGGCAATGCCCTAATATCCTTCCCTCATACAAGAAAAGAATGGCAAATTAGAAGAAAAGGAAAAATTGAAAAGCAGAGGAATTGTTTTTCTGTGTTCAAAATGGCAAAAAAATGTGCAGATTTGTCAAACTAGCTACTCAAATACTAGTAAAGCTAAACGTTAAAATTTTCTAAAGAAAAATTATAACATGCAACCCAGAGCTGTAGAGTTACCACAATTTGTACTAAAAGTGTAATGCTAATATTCAACAAGGAAAGGGGAAATCAAATCCCATCTTTTGCAAACTGCCTTTATGACAGTAGCTGTTATTATTTTCAAAACCACAAGTACCAGATGAGTCAGTTTCAAATATTTGAAAAATGGAGACATGAGTCTCTCCCCGCTCCCCCACACACACATACAAAGCGCTCAGCCAGGCATCATAAGGTAAACACATGCTATCAGAAGAACCCTGTGAAACATTGAGAATAATTACATCTGATTCCTATTCATTGAGCTTAAAAAACCTGGTCCTTCACATATAGGCTCATTATAACCACATACTGTAGCTTAAATAATAGGTGGGAAATACAGCATGAGTTGCTTTCAAAGGATAATAATAATAATTATACACTTCTTGTTGATACCTGATCCATTAATTACCCATCAAAATTGCATATCAATGTGTCCTGACTAGATTATTTTGATACATGCTCCTGGTGTGTTCCTGTCAGACAAAAAACTGAAACATCAACAAAACTCGGGAAACAACTTTTCAAGCATTTGATCTGCCACTCAGTACTCTGCTGTGGCTTCAGGGGACAAATATCATGTAATGCACAAGATGAAAACAGGTTAAGGGAAAGCTGGAGAAAAAATATAGGAGAAAGATAGTCATATTACAAAAATGCCTTTTTAGGAATATTCTGTAGTGTTAGTGTTTCAGGCTTCTCCCCCCACCCCCAGGGAAAAAATGCTACAAAATGTATCCTTTCTTCTGATTTCACAAGCTTGCTTTCCTTGACACATGTCCCTACCAAGAACACAGTCCGTATTTGCTATAGGAATTTGTCTCTAGGAATCTAAGAACAGAGTTGATTTGTCATTGACCATAGGGATCAAAGGAATAGAGACTTAGAGCTGGAAGGGAGACAACTGATCCCGGTCTCCTCATTCTGCAGACATGAAAATTGGAGGCCAGGAAGGTAAACAAACTTGCCCAAAGTTATACGAATGGTAGGTGGCAGAACTTGGAACTTGAACCCAAATATTTTAACACCAAATCCAGATCTCTTTCCACTGCACTAAAACAGGTAATAGAAGGAAGAAAACATGCATTTATTAAGTTCCTACTATGTTCTCAGCACTGTACTAAATGCTTTACAAATAATCTCATTTAATTCTCACAGGAATTAGGTGCTAGTATTATCCCCATTTTACAGTTGAGGAAACTGAGGCAGGAAGAGTGTAAGTGACTTGCTCAGCGTCACACAGCCAAGAAGTCTGATGCTGCATTTGGACTCAGGAATCTTTCTGACTCCAGGCCCAGTACTCTACCCACTGTGTCTGCCAGCTGCCTCTAAAGAAGAACCATGAGAGTAAAGTGTAAGGAAGATATAGGTGGAGAGGATTTAAAAGAGGAGGGTCGATATGGATCAACACTGTCAGAATTAAGAAAATCAAGGAAAATAGAGACTGGCTGAGCATGGATTACTTTTTTTTTGTATTATAAAGTTGACAAATTTCTTTCCTGTGTACAGCAGGTTTGTGATTCAGGCAATAACCTGATTTTTAGCTGGAGGAAAAAAGACTCAGAGAGGTTAAGAGCCCATGGTTACAAAGCCGATTTGTGTTGGAGCCAAGATTCAGGCACAGGTCTCCTAGCTGTAGCTTCTGAACTCCTTTCACCACTATGTATAGTTCCCTGTATCTATCTCTCTATCTCCATCCATTTCTATATTTATATTTTCCATAGAGATGATTCAGTGCAGTCGAATTAAAAAAAATAACCCTTCTCAATTTTATTTTGACAGTGGCTAAATGGCTTTTAGCATAGATTAAAGGTAAGCCCAGCACTTCATTTTTCATTGCCATTGGTACCATTGAGCCATTCTCACAGATCACATCTTGTATGGAGAAGGAAGACTCTAAATGCCATAATTTCACTGTAGGTACTAAAAAGAAAAGATTCCCATAGAAACACAAGATTTGATATTTCTCTTTAAAATGGCCTCAGTTGGGGCAGCTAGGTGGTATAGTTAATCGAGTACCAGCCCTGGAGTCAGGAGAGCCTGAGTTCAAATCCAGCCTCAGACACTTGACACTAGCTGTGTGACCTTGGGCAAGTCACTTAACACCAATTGCCTTGCCTTCCCCCCCTCGAAAAAAAGCATAAAATGGCCTCAATCTCAGTAAGGTATAGAATGGGGTCAACTGCTAAGATTCAAGGGAAAGAGGCAGAGTTACAAAGCAAGAAGAGTGAAGGAAAAATCTGAAACAATTATTGTGCCAAATGTGATGGTTAGAGATAAATGAAAGGATTGTCACCTGGCAGTGAGGGACCAGAGAGGTGGGAGACCATCCATTTGTGCTAGACCCAATGATCTCATTCCATGATTCTTCTGGCTGTGTTTGGTAGTTGGTACCACCCTCCATAGACTTTTGAGGCTCTACTTTCTTCGTGCACTTTCCCAGGGGTGGACAAACTGGCTCATCTTTCTAGTATAGTTAATTACTTAACATCCATTAGAACCAACATATACCTAAAACTTCTAGGACCTCAAGTCAAAACCACAAACATTCTTCTTCTCTATTGTTCACCTCATTTTTAGTTACTTTAATAATTTTCATGTTATATGTAATATGCATATTTTATATATGTTTTACATAGAATACAATAAGTATTGTTCCTATTTCACCTCTTCTACTTACTAGTGATATGAACTTGGGAGAATCATTTACCTCTCTGTTTCTTAGAATCCTCATATGTATTTACACATGATGGGGTGGGGAAGGAGGGGTGGATAGAAACATTTTTTAAGTTTGCTTCCAGTTCTAAATCGATGTGCCTATGTTCTTGTAGTCACAGAACAGCAATAAAATACTTTATTTCCTCAGTCTCGTCCAAAATATGCTAATTATTAATGATTTCTTGGAGTACATGCTGTTCTTACTCAGTTTGCAAAACATTTGCATTAACATTATTTTTTAACCACAAAATCCATGAAAATATGGGAACTGAATTTATTTTGGCATTAGAGAGCCAAGGATGGTAAGTTGGTCAGTACTCGATAATCGTTATCAAAATATATTTTTGACAGAATAGTAAAACATAGGATCTGGAAAGGAACTTAGAAATCATAAAGAACATATCAGTTTACTTAACTTCTAAAAATGAATATGAATAAGGTCCCCAGCATGTGAGACAGAATCTGTGAGGTGAACTTTTGGGAAATATGAACAAGAATTGCACGGGAAGAGAAGGAATTGTTTGGCTATAATTTGTGCTTATTGGAATGAACGTTTTAATCAAGACAACACATTAATTTGAGCATAAAATATTTCATTAGTACATTTTAATTTAATAAAATAATTATTTCACAAAAATGCCTCTATTCTACTAGTCCTTAAAAAGACCCTTACCAATACAACACATGGATTTAAGCAAAAATTTAAAGTGCAGAGATTAAAACTGATACATATGTAATTTTCCACATTTATAATTTGATTTTCTTAACACAGTGTATTTTAACAGCAGTCATCTGGGAACAGCATTGTCCATCTTATTTGGTCGAATTCTCTGTTTTAATTCAATTCTCATTTGCGAGAGAAACAAATCAAGTCTTAAAAGGGTTAAGTGACTTGACCAAGGTCACATAGCTGCTTGGTTTCTATAAAAAAGACTCTGATGACCCCAGGAACACCAAGTGAAATGAAAAGGCATTTCCTATATGTAGATAAAAAAAAAACAGTTTGGCAACTGGGAAGTTAACACAGCAGGGACACTGCTCAGGAATAGATTTTTATGATACATGCCATTTTTAGTGTTCACAGTCTTCATGTTAAGAGATAACATCATAAGTGTGGATGAAAAATATATCACCTCCCTTTTAGAAAACAGTGTCAGCATCGTAAATGTGTTGCTGCTGATAATAAGGAAATGCCCTGGGACATGGATGCCAAGGAAGAAGTAAACAAACCCATATGCACTTGGAAGAAGCCAGTGACTACCCTGTACTCACTGGTAGCATAGTTGACTGCCCCACTTAGAGAGACTGAGTATGAGAAAGCAGGTGTGCGCACAAGGAGAATAACAGTGAAGATAGTCTATCCAGAGCATGATCCCATTAGATGCCCTGGCATCTGAGGACGGTAACTGTGAACATCAGTGTGAGGGAGTACCTTGATCCTGGTGATCTGATTGGCTGCCTTTCTCAGCCTTCCTGTGAGAGGTTAGAACAGGAACTCCATTCAATTACATGGCCACAATGCTCATACAAGACTAGCAGAAATTTTTCTTCATGTAGTTTCTAGATTTGTTTCCCAAAATTGACCTCTTGTGTGAGTTTGTTATTCTTTTTAAGGTTTGTCCATTCAGTATTTGCACAAGGGAAAATTGTCCCATAATAAAAGACTCATAGATTTAGAGCTAGAAGGGACCCTTAGAGGTTCATATCACTAGTAAGTAGAAGAGGTGAAATAGGAACAATACTTATTGTATTCTATGTAAAACATATATAAAATATGCATATTACATATAACATGTGAATAGAGGTTAACAAGTTCAAATTCCTAATTTTGCAGATTATGAAACTGAGGTCTAGAAAGGTTAAGTGCTTTAACTAGCACTACACAGCTCATAAGTATCTGAGGCATGATTTAAATCAAGCCTTCCTAACTCCATGATGAGTACTCTATTCACAATAATATATTGAGACATTGAGGGCCTTGGGTAAGGGCTAACTACAAAGTTTCTGTCTATCAGAAAGAAAGCTGAGAACTGGTCTAGGCAACACAGGTTACTAAATGGTAATGGCCACTGACGGAACCGATCTGTGTTGCAATTAGGCGGGAGGTAGGCTGTGGATTAGGAACTGTGGGTCAAATAGTCAGGTAGCATTGATAATTTGAGAAAGGAACGTAACTTGCTAGAGCCTGAGTTGTGCCAAAGTGAATTCTTCAGGAAATTCTTCAGAGGCAAATGCAGTGTTTTCTGAGGAAAGAGATGGAGGAATATTAATGTGGAGAAGACACGAAGAGAATATTAATGATGGGAAGAGATGTGGAGAGTTTATGGACACAGACAGGCTTTCTGAGTTAAGCACCCTCTTCTCTGTGGGTTGTCCTTGTATTCAAGTGCTTCCCTCACACACCTGTACCTCTCCTAATTCCCCAAAATAGCATCAGTGGGGTCATCTGCACAGTCCTAGACTAAGCTAACCAAGCTTTGTGTGACAGTGTGGCTCTGAGCTTCTCTGTCTTATGAGACAATAGCCCAAGGAATAAGATGATACCCTCTCAAATAATAATAAACAATTTATATTGATTTCTACTGTGGTCATGTGTATTCATGTCATAGCCTTGCTACAACTTTATAAGAGAAGATTATGTCAGAACAAATAGTCATTTTACTTACATAATTCTTGACATTCAGACAATTCCCACAATTAGGCCATTACGTTAGGCTTTTTAAATGAAGTGCTGTTCTATACAATCTGAAGATTTTTCAATTTGTTTTAGAGTATAATTCCATTACAAACTAATGAAATTGAATTACTATAGTCAATTAAATTTGACTTTTCATCTTGCTACAATTAGTGACCAGTTTGCATTATTTATATGAGTAATTATCTCTGGGAACTTATGGACACTGACTTATTTAGAAGACAATTCATTCTCAACTTATTATCATCCTTCAGTTTCAATCCTCTTCTTCCTTCCTTTTTTCCCTTCCTTCTTTCCCTTCTCTTCTTCCTTCCTCTCTTCCACACTCTTATCTTTCCTTCCTCCCTCTCTCCCTTCTTCCTTTCCTCCCTCACTTTTTTCTTCCTTTCTTCCTTTCTTTTTCTCTTTCTTTCTTTGTTTCTTCCTTCCTTTCTTCCTTTCTTTTTCTCTTTCTTTCTTTGTTTCTTCCTCCTGTTCTTCCTTTCTTTTTCTTTCTCTCTCTCTTTCTTTCTTTATTTCTTTCTTTTCTTCCTTCCTTCATCCCTTCCTTCCTTCCTTCATCCCTTCTTTCCTCAAATCCCTTCTTTTCCTTTCTTCTTCCCTCACTCCCTCTCCCTTCTTTCATACCTTTGTGTCTTCTACCCTCCTATCCTTCCTCCCTCTTTCCCATCCTCCTTTCCTCCCTCCCTTCCTTTCTTCCCTTCTTCCCTCCACCCTTCCCTCTTCTTTCTTTCTTTCTTTTTTCTTCTTTTCTTTAAAGGAGAAGTATCTTCTAGATTTTTCAGGTTCCAAACTAACCAGAGGAGAATATATTTATTTGGATTTAAGTAAAGAAATTGTTCAAAAGCTTAGAGATAGTACTCAGACATTAAAACTATTGACCATGCCATTTTTCTCTGCCATAAAATATGATCTGTGTTATTCTTGATTCTTGAAATATAGAATCTCTGCGGTATATATAAAACAATGCCACTGGGGCTGTAAATAATAGACAAAAGCAGAACCAACGAAATGTGAGAGAATCTAATTTCATATTTTTTGTCTCTGAAGGTAGTAGAAAGACCATATTTAGTAGTTTAAGGTAATTTCTTTTTCTGCTCTGTTGCACACAACCTTTTAAAATACATGCAACACAGACATAGGGTTCCATATGAATTGCAAATGACCTTTTAAAACTTTAAACTATTGCTTATCTGTAGGTTACCCATTGGAAAGTTTATTACTTGCTACTTCATTTAAAAAAGTTTTTACTCTAATGTACTCTATCTCTTTCCTTCTCTATTTATCTCTCTCTATCTCTGTCTTTTCCCCTCTGTGTCTATGGATCCAACAGACACACATTTATGTATTTATGTATACAATATAAATAATAGATGCTTAACAAATGTAAGTTGTTACGCATATGTATGTGTATATAGTACTTATATATATAATACATACGTAAAACATATATGATCATTGTTGGTGTATATATATATATATATACACACACACATACAACTTCCTATTGCTCTTTCTCTATAACAACAAGCATTTATTAAGCTATATATAAATGTATAAAATTATTAGCATTTGCAAAGCTATTTAAGGTTTGCAAAGCACTTTACAAATATTATCTCATTTCATCATGACAAAAGCCTTGGGAATCATGTTATTATTAACCTCTTTTTTACAAATGAGGCAACTGAGGAAGATAGATGATAAGTTATTTGGCCAGGGTCTTACAACTATTGTGTCTAAAATTAGTTATTGTTATTGGAAGCTAGGGATAAAAATACAGAAAAAGAACAATATCTACTCTCAAGAAACATATTTTATTGAGAAGACAACAGTGCGTATTATAGAAATGCATACTAAAACATGTAAATTGTGAATTTATAATAATAAGAAATACATACAAGACAGTGAAGCAAGGAGAACATTACTATTTGAAGGAATCAGGAAAAGTTTAGTAGAAAAGACTGAACTGGTTGTTGTTTGTCCTTCATTCTTGAAGCAGACCAATGTCATCATGAAGGTAATGTCTTGCTTGCACGTGAATTGGATATTAGTGGAGCAGAGCTGCACAAAGTCATCAGCTTTATTTTCTCCTCCAGAGTCATCAAAGTCCAGTGGCAAGAGAAACATCAGTACAATTGGTGATGGCTCTGGATGCAGTGGGTGACCTTGCCCTCCTAGTTGAGCTACAGCTGCATCTTGAAAGAAGAGACAAATCTAGTGGAGATACACATGAGAAGAGAATGTTTTCCAGGTTTGAGAGACAGCCAGCAAAAAAAATGGACAGGGAAGTGGAATGCAGGTGTCTTCTAGAGCTCATTGTTAAATTTTCAGGGGAAAACATTTATACTTTGTAAATAAACAAATGTTAAAATAAGGGTTTTATTTATTTACTTAGCCTGCAACATTAAGAAACAACTCAAAAGTCCATAGCATACATGATTTTTTTGAAAGCAGAGGGGAAAAAGATCAGACTGTTATGCTGTTACCAGCATACCACTAAACACGCGTCATGTATGAGGAAGAGAGAAAGCCACTTTGATTGATCTTAGAGTAGGGGAGGGGAAGTAATTCATAAATGACTAAAAAGATAATTTGGGGTCAAGTTGTGCCAGAGTAAATATTTTATTCCAGAGTCAATAGGCTGCCTCTGGAGTTGACTGAGTCACCTCTCCATTTAATGAAAATCATTTTTGGCAGCTGTATAGAAGTAAATTCATTAGCATGGGGAAAGGCTTGAGGTAGGGAGGTCACTTCAGTACTCTAGTCAAGATTTAATAGAAACACTAATGCTCCGTTTGTAGAGTTGTGAATTGGCCCAACCATTCTTGAGAACAATTTGGAGCTATGCCCAAAGTCTATAAAACTGTTTCACTGGTTGGCCCAGAAATATCACTACTGGGTTTATATCCCAAAGAGATTTCCTAAAAAGGGAAAAGGTCCTATTTATACCAAAAACATTTCTAACAGCTCTTTTTGTGGTGGCTAAGAATTGGAAATCTATGAGATTCCCATCAACTGGGGAAGAGTTGAACAAGTTGTGGCTGATAATTGTGATGGAATATTATTGTGCTATAAGAAATGACATGCAGGGTGATTTAAAAAAAACATGGAAAGACTTCCATGAACTGATTCAAAGTGAAGTGAGCAAAACCAGAAGAACATTGTACACAGTAACAGCAATATTGTACGATGAAGAACTGTGAACAACTTAGCTTTTCTCAGCAGAGCAATGATCCAAGAGAATCCCAAAGGACTCAAGATTAAGCATGTAATCTACCTCCACAGAAAGAACTAATATTGTCTGAATACAGACTGAAGCATACTATCTTTCTTTCATATAAGTCTTCTTGTATAAAATGAATAATATGTAAATGGTTTATATGATTGTACATATATAACCTATTTTGAATAGCTTCCTGTCTCAAGGAGGGGCAGAGGGCAGAGGGACAGAGATAAAATTTAGAATGCAAAACTAAAAAAAAGTTAAAAGTATTTTAATATGTAATTGGGAAACAGTTAAAATATTATTTAAAAAAGAAAAATCCTCCCTTTCAAAGGACATCTGATTATATTTATTAAGAAAAAGAGGTAATATACTGCAGATTGTCATACTATCTAACAGTATCCTTTACTTATGATGCATAGCCCTATTCTCTGAGTTTTCTTCAAAGAATTACAGCCAGTTATTGACTGCATGTCAGCATTATAAAGGCCAACTGTAAGCCTATGGCTAGCATCAGAATACTTCCCATAGCATAGGCTTGATACTTAGAAGCCAAATCCATGTGAGTGAAGGAAAATTTAAACAGAAATTTATGTTCATCCTTGACAGGAGTGGCATTTGAACAGCTGAGAGGAAAAGTTTCTTCTCATGATCTAATTATCAAAATGCTATTTTTTAAAAGCAGGCACAAAACAATGACTCTAAATATATTGACTTTCATAAAAAGGAATGATCTTTCATAAAATTCTACTATAATAATCTCATTTGGGTAAGATGTCACTCCCTTAATTATCCTCTGATTTAAATGATAGAGTTAGACTAGATAGAAAATTAAGGTCCCTTACTGCTGTGACATTCCATTTTTTTCTTTGTATCTAAGATGGATGGCAATTTGGAAGGTGAAACAAGGAGATATATCATGCAGGACTATCATCAAAAGCATGGAGAAGCTTTTGAAGCAATGTTGGAAACAAAGAAGGGATAAGATGTATATCTTAGAGTAGATGGGATAACAATAATGGATGAAAGAGAAGGTTGAACTACTCATTTCTTATTTTTTTTTCTTTTCCAACCAACAGAATGATCTTTTTGGATTAGCAAAGGCAGAAAAATCATGGACAATAGGAAGTAGGAGTAAGTAAGGACCTTATAAGAGGTACTCTAGTCACTCTCAATGAATTGTGATCAGACATAAAGGAAGTACATCCTAGGTAACAGAAAGCATTGTCAAATGTACTTGCTAAGCCATTGTCTGTCCTTTTTGACAGACTGTGAATAATGAAAGGTACCACAGCACTGAGTATGGGCAAACAATGATGATAAATTATGAAAGGGAATTATAAAAGGGGAAGGGACAAGTTATCGAACTTTTGAAAGGGAATGGAGCCTACAGATACAAGTCAATGAACAGCAATGTCTGGCACTGTTTTATAACATATTATTAAAGGAAAAACTTTGCAAAGATTTAAGAAGGCAATCAGGTAAATCTAAAATTGAACAAGATATCACTAATAATAAGTCATGGCAGAACAACTCTTATTTTCTTAAAGAGTTACAAGAATGGTTAGGGAAATACTATAGACAAAGTATTCTTAGATTTTCGTATGATGTGCTAGGGAAATATCAATAGATTGGTATGACTAGAAAGTAGAATAAATGTATGATGAATATTCAGAGATAATTTTGGGAGAGTGAGTTGAGTTCAGAATATGAATTTTATGCGTGATCTGGAGTTAAGAAATTTGATTGATAATACATCATGGTAGAGTGATACCAGATTTTTCATCAAAAACACTAGGTTCAAATCTCAGCTCTCTAATACATATATGGCTTTAGGTAAGACATTTCTTTTCCTTCGATTTCAGTTTCCTCGCTTGTAAAATAATTGACACCAATTACCTCAAAGATCATTTTAATCTTTGAATCTATATTAATAAGTGTTCAGTTAAGCTAGGTTAGGTTCGGATTCAGATTCTCACTGGCAATAAGACACACTCCCAACAGAATAAAGTTTTTATTGAAAGATAGGGGAAATACTCTATCAAACCCACACCCACATTAATCAACAATTTCTAACAAACACAGTTAACACAACAAAGGCAAAGACACAGACGACATAGATTCATCACCTCTCTGGGGAACTCCATCACTTGATCCTCTCAAAGCTGTGGGGAACCCGGTTTACACAGTTTGATCAAGGCCCCGAAAGGGAAGGTGGTCCCCGGCAAAGCATCCTCCCCATGGGTGAGATCCCAATGTGGCTGTCCCACGTGGTGACTTTTATAGGACCCTGAACAAAGAAAGTTTTTCCCACCAGAGAGGGGAGCCACCCCTGCTCCTCTCATACCTAAGAACTGGCCAGGTTAATGTTTCTCCAGTGGGAGAGGAGTTATTTCCTATCCTTTGTCTTAAGAGTTCCCTGTTCTTTGTTCAGGGCCTGTCAGTCTCCAAGCGGGAGAGTCCAAAGATTTGTTAATGGGAGCAGGAAGCTTGACACATACGTGCTGGGCTTACACTGCAATATAGAGGATCTTCTCTAATGATTTATCATTCAATAAGCCACTAAAAACTTTAGAACTAGGAACTTTATAGGGGAGCCTACTTATGGTTTGCTAGGGGACTCATCATGAGCTCATTCTGTAGAGTACAATTTTGAAAAGGGTCATCCTTTGGTAAAGAATTTGGCCTTGTTTCACTTCGGTTGACAGTGTAGAACTAGGAGGAATGGGGTCACAGTTGAAGAGAGATAAGTTTATGGTTAGTGAAACAACAACAAAGACTTACTAAATAAAACTTTCTTCCACTGTATCTCACTGCCCTCTGTTTAGGGTATTTAAGTAAAGCATCATAGGTGCCATTTGAGCTGGAACTTGAAGAATGGCTGCGATGTTTGGGATCAAAGAATGGGAGGAACTAAAGAAAGTGGAAGTCATTCTAAGCAGTGGGTATAATATGAGCAAAAGCAGAAATGGTGGGAAAGCACATTAAATAGTCAAGGAAGAGCAAGTAGGCCAGATTTTCTGGAGCATGACTTAAGTGATGGTAAATAGAATTTGACAAGTTTAGACAGTAGATTAGGTCTGGTTATGGAGGACCTTGAATGTTAAGGATTTTAGTCTTTATTCTATAGTTAATAGAGTAATTGACTTTTCTTCCAATCAGGTAAATGTTATAAATATAATAATGATTTAATAAAATTCATCTTGTGGCAGTGCCTTGAGTATATTGAAATAAGTGACATCTTGAAAGCCTGGAAATTAATTGAACAACTTAATTAAGAGAATATTTATTCTGTGTGTATCTATATCTATATAGATTAAAATATAGGTGTAGATATAGATAATTATACATATACATGTGTGTAACAGAGCAATTTCTGTCGAATGGTTGGGAGCAAAGATACTTTAATGAAAGTGTTCTTAACTTTTTCTGTGTCATAGACACTTGAGGCAGGCTGGTGAAGCCTATGGCTACTTCTCAAAATAATGTTTTTAAATGCATAAAATAACAGCTAATATCTGTATAGTATTTGCTCTATGACAGGCACTATGGTAATACTTTACAATTACTATCTCTTTTGGTCCTCACAACAACCTTAAGAGGTAGGTGCTATCATTATCTCAATTTTATGGATGAGGAAACTGAGGTGAATAGAGCTTAAATGACTTGCCTAGGTTCACACAGCTATTAAGTTTCTGAGGCCAGATTTGAACTCAAATGTTCCTGACTCCAGGCCTGGTGCTCTATCCACTGGGACACCTAACTGCCCCTAACATGAAATAAAATATATAGAATTATAGTGGAAACCAATTATATTTAAATATACTTGTAAGATATATGTTTAAAAGAAATTCACGGAACCCAGGTTAAGAACCTTTGATTTAAAAGTTTCAGAATTGAGTGTTTCTGTGGTAAGAAACTAGAGGCAACTAATATCGTTTTTCAAGATATTTAGTATTGAAAAAAGTGCGATTGGAATGTGAAAGAATGTCAAATTTGGGAGAAGGGTTTGTTTTTGTCTTGATTTTAGTGAAATAGGGATCTGATAATGTTCAATAGGCAGGATAAAAGGAGTTAGTACAGAGGGAAAGATTAAAGTTAGAGAAAAGATAGGGCATAAGTGAAGAGCAAGATTTGGGTAAGGCTAAAGCAAATGGGATTGGAAAGAGTTTGATTTTCTTCTTCTAAGAAGGGAAAGAAGCAAAATAGGAAGACTGAAGGATTGAGGAGGCAGGGAATTTAAAATGTCACATGAAGGTGAGGAAGCTCACACTCTGAAGCTTCTGTTTTCTCAAAGTAGAAAATAGAATTATGTGAGTAGAGGAAGAGAAAGGAAAATGGGACTGGACTTAGGGAATCTGTAAACAAGAAGAAACTATTATTGAAGATATGATAGTAGTTAATGAATGCTGAATCAGATTACCAGGTAGTAGTGAAGGCCCTGTTGCAGGTAGACAGTATGTGTAATTTGTAATAAACTATGATAATATTTTTGTGACTCTCCAGTCTAGACATACATGCAGTATGGGCTCTGGGGCTAATCTTCCAACTCTTACTTGCAGCAGTAGGTTGAGTCCCAAGAAGAAAGGGGCTACTTATCTCCTTAGGACTCTTACATACCCTATGGTAGTTAATGGAGTATCCTTTTTAAGTCCTATAGCTCATAGACCACACTGGCATGTTTTCCAGTGGATATTAATTCATTATTCAACTCAAAAGTAATAAGAAAAGGAAAAAAAGAAAGATAACCGAGACCTCAAGGAAAAGCCTAGTCTTTACAGAGCTCCTCAGAACATTTGAGGCTTTCTTCCCAAGGATTATGGACACTGAAAGTCACTGCTTCACTCTTCAGGTAAGAAACCAAACCAATTTGAATGGGTTCTGTGGTACTAATCATGATTAAAGATCTATCTATATGTATATACATGTATGTGTATATATATATATACACACACACACACACACACATATATATACACATGCACACATATATAAACATACATACACATACATATATACATATACACACACACACATATATATGTGTATGTGTGTGTGTGTGTATATATATCCTGAGGATAGTCATTTAACTCAGAGAGCTTGGAATAAGACAGAACTCCAAGAGAAGAGAGAACTGCGGAAGATAGAGCTTTGAAGAAGAGAGAACTAGAAGGGCTAAGAGAGACACAGAAATGGAAAGAGAGAACTGCAAGGGCTCTGAGAACCATAAGGGCTTGCAGAACTACAGGCTCTCAGAAATGTGGGAGGAGAGCATGCAGGCAAGCAGACAGCTAGGGTTTGTGAGTGAGTGTTTATGGGAAGGCCCCAGCTGAGGGGAGGGTAATGGGATGGCTTGGCTCCTTGCTTCCATATTGTGTTTTAATTTCCTTACTGTTATATTGAAGTGGGCTTACTGGTTTGGGGATACAATTATTGCAATATAGAATTGGAATTATTGGTTTTGGGATTTGATCCTCTGGTGTCTGAATAAATGTTTTACTTCTTCTGCCTTTTATATAGAGAGTCTCTTATATTTTGTGATTTCAATATCCTGAATCTTGCCTTACTAATACACGTGCTTTTGTAACAACCCTGGTCCACTGGCTCCAGGTAGCTGAACCATTTGTTCTATCACTCTATCACTGAAAGACACTTCTATTCTTAACCAGGTACAAAATGCTACATCAAAATTGTCACTGTGTCCAGAACAGACTGAGATACATACCTTCTCTTTCTCTCATTAAGGGAACCCTCTACTCTAGACTCATGCTAGGTTTAATGACTGACAAACTTAAGAAGGAACAGAAAACCAAACTTCCTTTCTTAAAAGAAAAGCGTATTACAGGAGTGGGGAACCTTCGGCCTTGAGGCCACCAGTGGCCCTCTAGGTCCTCAAGTGTGCCCTTTTACTGAATTCAAACTTCACAGAACAATCGCCTTATTAAAAGGATTTGTTCTATAAAACTTGAACTCAGTCAAAAGGCCGCACCCAAGGCTCTGACCTAGTCCCTAAAAAGATCTCACAGCAGATGACGCTCTCCCCATAGACATGATGAACCTGAGAATTATTGAAAATTATCTCTTCACTAGTCAGGTGAGAAAACAAACTATCTTGGACGAAAACTTTCTTATGATTACTTTAGTTTTTAACACCATCCTGCAGGGGTCTGGACAAAATTTCTACACATACTTTCTTATACAAGGCACATTGAAATTCTATCACTTTACCCTGTGCCCTTTGTTTGGGTAAATTTCTTCTTAATACTTTGTATGAAAGGGCACCCAATATTACCGCTGATATAGCCCTGTCACTACAAAAGTAATATAAATAGATTTTCTATCTAATCAATCACTAAGATAAAAAGGATAAATAGAAAAGGAGGAAAAAATAATCTCAGAGTACCTCTAAAAATGGTGTAAACCCCTTTTCTCCCAAATTTAAGCAGTTATAGTTGATTACTTGGGCTTTCTAGTCCAGCAGGCAAACCATATGGTTGCAGTCCATGAGGAATTCAGACAAAGTATTGGCTCTCATATAACCATAAGGCAAGAGTTTTAGGATTAAAGGTTAAAAAATAATATGGACATTTATGAGCTATAATATTGAGATTTAGGTGAATTGCTAGGCAATAATATTTTAGGATTGTAAAAATTAATATGGTAAAATCCATACTCATAAGGGGACGGTAATATAGCATGTAATAGTACTTAAGCATGCAAGCAAGAAAGTAAAGGTTATCTCAGAAGATCTGATTTGACTTGTAAGGACACACACTTTAAAGCACACTGTTCAATTATAATATAAAACAATAGAGGGAAAAATGATAGTTTTTCTCTAGTATATCCCCAACAATAAGATACCTATTAACTAAATTGCACATAGAGATTCTCTCTAATTTATCCCTTCAAATGTGAAGGGCCTGATATTTATCCCAGATGAGGACTCCATTTGTAGCACAAGCTCTGGGGCTATTCTTATAGATTGCTCCCAGTTCCCCACCACTCACATTTGAAAGCTGGGTCCTAGGAGTAGCCCTGAGAGATCAGAATATTTTTTTCTACCACTCTGGCTTGCAAGCATATATTCATGTGCTTTAAAATTGATTATTTTTATTTAGTTATTTTCACTCACATCTGATTTGGGATTTTCTTGGTAAAGATACTGGGGGAGGGATAGTTGTTTCCTTCACCAGCTCATTTTACACATGTGGAAACTGAGCCAAACAGGGTTAAGTGACTTGCCTAGGGTCACATAACTAGTGAATGTCTGAGGCAAGATTTGAACTCCGGAAGATGAGTCTTCCTGACTCCAGGCCCAGCATTCTATCCACCATGTCACCTAGCTGCCCAATTGTGTGGGCAAACAAAATGGGCTCTTAGCACTCAGTTCAACCAAGTGCCCTTGAAGAGTTTGGCCTTTGTTTCCTTGATTAGATTGGGAGTCCTTGGTGACCTCCTTGCCTCGGGGGAAGGCCTAGTTTACACATGGGTTTGAGTGACATGTTTGGGACATCAGAGGCTTTCAGACCACGTGGGTTTAAGTCACCTCTTTGTGATAATTTTAAGTCACGTGAGTGAGTCACATGTGTGACTCACCCTTGACACTGAAAAAGATATAAAACCAGCAGTTCGCTTTCTCTTTATTGGAGCTCTTACCCACAGCTGTATTGGTGTGTGTGACTCTGGGCCAGCTCTTGTTATGAGCTCCCAGGCTGAACTTAGAGGTTGGTAACTATTTTTTTTTCCCATGAATTTTTTTTTAATTTAAATTTATTTATTTAACATATTTGGTTTTCAACATTGATTTTCACAACTGTTTGGATTACAAATTTTCTCCCCATTTCTACCCTCCCCCCCACTCCAAGATGGCATATATTCTGGTTGCCCTGTTCCCCAGTCAGCCCTCCCCTCTATCACCCCACTCCCCTCTCATCCCCTTTTCCCTTCCTTTCTTGTAGGGCAAGATAAATTTCTACGCCCCATTGCCTGTGTATCTTATTTTTAAGTTGCATGCAAAAACTTTTTTTTTTGAACATCTGTTTTTAAAACTTTGAGTTCCAAATTCTCTCCCCTCTTCCCTTCCCACCCACCCTCCATAAGAAGTCGAGCAATTCAGCCTAGGCCACACGTGTATCATTATGTATAACCCTTCCACAATACTCATGTTGTGAAAGGCTAACTGCATTTTGCTCCTTCCCAACCCATTCCGCTTTATTGAATTTTCTCCCTTGACCCTGTCCCCTTTCCAAAGTGTTTGTTTTGATTACATCCACCCCCATTTGCCCTCCCCTCCATCATCCCCTCCCCTTTCATTTTTTTTTTTATCTTCCTCCCTCTTCTTTCCTATGGGGTAAGATACCCAACTGAGTATGTATGGTATTCCCTCTTCAGGCCAAATCTGATGAGAGCAAGGTTCACTCATTCCCCCCTCACCTGCCCTCTCCCCTCCTCCCACAGAGCTGCTTCCTCTTGCCACCTTTATGCGAGATAATCCACCCCATTCTATCTTTCCCTATCTCCCTCTCTCAGTATGTTGCTCTCTCATTCCTTAATTTCATTTTATTTCTTTTAGATATCTTCCCTTCATCTTCAACTCACCCTGTGTCTACTCTCTCTCTTTTACATGTATATATATATATATATATATATACACACATATATATACATACATACACATACATGTACACATAGATATATACATACATACACATTCACATATATATATATACATAAACATATATATATATATACATATATATGCATATTCCCTTCAACTACCCTAATACTGAGGTCTCATGAATCATACACATCATCTTTCCATGTAGGAATGTAAACAAAACAGTTCAACTTTAGTAAGTCCCTTGCAATTTCTGTTTCTTGATTACCTTTTCATTCTTCTCATGATTCTTGTGTTTGAAAGTCAAATTTTCTATTCAGTTCTGGTCTTTTCACTGAGAAAGCTTGAAACTCCTCTATTTTATTGAAAATCCATATTTTGCCTTGGAACATGATACTCAGTTTTGCTGGGTAGGTGATTCTAGGTTTTAATCCTAGCTTCATTGACCTCCGGAATATCGCATTCCAAGCCCTTCGATCTCTTAATGTAGAAGCTGCCAGATCTTGGGTAGTCTGATTGTGTTTCCACAGCACTCAAATTGTTTCTTTCTGGCTGCTTGCAGTATTTTCTCCTTGATCTGGGAGCTCTGGGATTTGGCGACAATATTCCTAGGAGATTTCTTTTTGGATCTATTTGAGTAGGTGATCGATGGATTCTTTCAATTTCTATTTTGCCCTGTGGCTCTAGAATATCAGGGCAATTCTCCCTGACAATTTCTTGAAAGATGGTATCTAGGCTCTTTTTTTGATCATGGCTTTCAGGTAGTCCAATAATTTTTAAATTATCTCTCCTGGATCTATTTTCCAGGTCAGTGGTTTTTCCAAGGAGATATTTCACATTGTCTTCCATTTTTTCATTCCTTTGGTTCTGTTTTATAATATCCTGATTTCTCATAAAGTCACTAGCTTCCACTTGCTCCAATCTAATTTTTAAAGTAGTGTTTTCTTCAGTGGTCTTTTGGACCTCCTTTTCCATTTGGCTAATTCTGCCTTTCAAGGCATTCTTCTCCTCATTGGCTTTTTGGAGCTCTGTTGCCATTTGAGTTAGTCTGCTTTTAAGGTGTTGTTTACTTCAGTGTATTTTTCAGTATTTTTTTGGGTCTCCTTTAGCAAGTCATTGACTTGTTTTTCATGGTTTTCTCGCATCCTTCTCATTTCTCTTCCCAATTTTTCCTCTACTTCTCTAACTTGCTTTTCCAAATCCTTTTTGAGCTCTTCCATGGCCTGGGACTAGTTCATGTTTTTCTTGGAGGCTTTTGGTGTAGGCTCTTGCACTTTATTGACTTCTTTAGGCTGTATGTTTTGGTCTTCTTTGTCACCAAAGAAAGAATGCAAAGTCTGAGACTGAATCTGGGTGCATTTTCGCTGCCTGGCCATATTCCCAGCCAACTAACTTGACCTTTGAGTTTTTCAGTGGGGTATGATTGCTTGTAGACTACAGAGTTCTATGTTCCACATTTGGGGGGGAGGTGCCAGCTCTGCCACACCAGCACTGCTCCTGCCCCAAGAACCCCCAACCCGAACTGGGCTAAGATCTTCAGCAGGCTGTGCACCCCTGCTCTGATCCGCCACTTAATTCCTCCCACCAGGTGGGCCTGGAGCAGGAAGTAACAACAGCTGTAGCTGCCCCACCTCCGCTGCCCCCGGGGCTGGAAGCTGAACCGTGAACTCCTTCTACTCCGGCAGCTTTTCCCACTAACCTTCTCCGCAGTCTTTGGTGTTTGTGGGTCGAGGGGTCTGGTAACTGCCGCAGCTCACTGATCCAGGGCACTAGGGCCCCCTCCGCCTGGCTTCTGGTCTGGATGTTCCACGCCGCTCTGCCTGGGCTCTGCTCCACTCAGTTCCCAGCTACCAGCTCCCAGCTCCATGTGGGATAGACCTCACCCAGAGACCATCCAGGCTGGTAACTATTAATTGTATTTGGTCTGTCTGTTGATGTCTGTAATTTGTTTGTATTTTGCTCTGAAGTTCAGGGTGCTGGCTTTTTCCTCTGAACTAAGTGAGTGATATTTGTATGCTGGATTAAAATAAGCTTGTTAACACCTTAACATTGCTTTCCTTAGTAAAGCAGATCAAAAGAACCTATGCTGGCAGCGTTCTTGTTGTTGGGCTTGTGCTGGTTTTTCACCCCCACAGCAGCTGCTACCCAGATTGTTGAAACACCAAATGATTATTTGTTGATATAAACTTGTCTGCTAGATTTAATTAGCTTTTAGAATGGAGTTTTTATGAAGGTGATATGGTAAAACCAGTTGGTACAGAACACCCCTCCAAAATTATATATTTTCCATGAGTGCATAGTATCAAGTGGAAAATGGGCTCAAACTCAGAAAAGACATTACAAAAGAATAATTCATAGCTCCTAGAAGTCCTTTTAGTGGTTTTTAAAATAGTTTGCTGGCTTTATACAAAACCCACAGGTTATGACTGTATTCTGGATACAAATTTAAATAGACATTCTGTTGAAACTAATTAAAATGTTTTTGATTGATCGTCTGGTTCAATGGAAATGTCTAGATCTTGTTCACACCTAGTTTATGGTTCTGATTGATTTATTCACTGCCCTGGCAGAGGTAATTACTTTTAAGTCAGGTGAAGTGATTGATTAAATAGAGTCAAAGGACCCCCACTGGTATTCATGTATCTATCTATGCACGTATCTCCATATGCATATATACATATACATATGCCATGTGTGTGTGTGGGGTATATACTCTTCAAGGCATGGGATGCTTCAATTATACCTAAAAAGGACTAAAGGGATTATAAAAAAATGATGATTATTTTCATTTTTTTATTCCTTTTTATTTTAAACTCTTACATAATATGTATAAATATATATGTATATGTACATATATATGTATATATATGTACTTGAAAGAGAGACAGAGAGAGAGAGAGAAGAAAAGAGGATTACATATCTAGAGGAGGAAATAATCTTCGAGGCCACTGAGTGAAACCTCTTCATTTTACAGATCAGGAAAAATGCCTAGAATTAAGTGATTTGCCCAGGATTATTTAAACTGTATATGTATGTATACACAAACACACATTGTACATATATGTGTGTGTGCGCACATATATGTATACACATGTACAGTTATGCAGTTACAATAAAATAGACATCATACAATGCACAGTAGATCACAGGGAGGGGACAGTAGGAGGCTGTCAGAAGATGGGTAGTGATATAAGAAAACTAACTGAACGGTAATGTTAGTAAAATAGGAGGTAGTGGGCAAAGGTGGTTGTTTGATTATTTTAATTGTGTTTGCTTGCATTTGCTATTTATTCATTTATCTATCTGTTTATTCATGCATTTTTTATTCATTTCTTTCTTTGCTTCTTTATTTTTTCATTGCCTGAGTATGGTTAAACAAAGTAGAATATTTAGAATATAGTTATATGTCGTCAGAGTAAGGAAAAATTCTCTTAGAATTTTGGTGGACCTATGATATTATCAGTATGAGGATCCTTTCAAGTGATTAAGTAAGCCTCCTACATGGGTTCTCATCAGGTTCAAATTTGTCCATATTTTCGCTTAAATTCTCTCTAGAGAATAAGGGTAAAATGGTGCAATCCAAAGAGAATTGACTTAGGAATCTGTAACACTTGGAGAAAATTCATCTAAGTTATTCTAACTTTGTGACCTTAAGCAAGTCATTTATTTCCTCTCAGTATCCCCCTCAAAGACTGGTGGATTTTAATTTGGGGGATGGAGGCCGAGAGGAAAGGATTTAGAAAAGGAATGAATAAAAAGATACATCAATTTTCATGCCTTGAACTTCTCAATCAATTGTAAACCTATGAAAAATGTGATCTGTTGCAAAAATAAATGATCTGTCATAACCTGTCTGTTTTCATCTCATACTTTCATCAAGGATACCTTTGATATATACATACTATTATCATAAATATTTTATATAGATTAAAAGAGACATGTAGGTTAATAGTTACTGATGTCATCTCAGTCACTTTTTTTTTTCTTCTTTTGGCAAAAGTACTACCTGGGATTTTTTTTTTCATTCATTTGGAATTTCTATCTTTTTGAAATGTCTTTTAAAAAATCAATCTCTGAAGGCCTTTAAAATAGCATTGCCTCTAGCATGGTTTTCTTCTGTGTATATTTAATCAAGTCTAACTGTTCTTCTAAAGTTCATTTATTTAAGTTTCATTGCACTTTGTCACATATACTGAGAAGGTAGAATAAAAAGGTCTGCTGGTCTATTATCAGGGCCAAAGAGAATAAATCACTTGGGAGATGCTGACAAATTTGCTTTATATGATATCTGTTGCCCTCCTTCCAGTTTCACCTACCAATGTTTTTGTTATGACTTGGCTTAAATAGATCATATGTTTACTGCTTTCCCTGCCCTCATGGCCACCAACTTCTTATCATTATGGTGCATTCACATTATTTATTCTCCATCACCTCTCTGCAGGATTTCACTATTAAAATCACTCTTTCTGCCAGACACTGTGTTTTCTAAGGTTTCCAAAGCATGATTCTTTGTTGATTTTCCTTCTGCATTCTTATTTGTTTAAATCTCCTTTCTCAGCTCCTTTTCTTCCTTCTTTCCCCCAACTAAACTTGAGCATATCCCCAGACACCATCCAGAGTCCTTTCCTTTTCCTTTCTCCCTCTCTATTCTGTCCATCAGTGATAATATCAGTTTCAATTATTATAATCATCCAGATGACTCCTCCATTTACATTAACTATCCTTGACTTCTTTTCAAGACTGAAGTAAATTTCCAAATTCCTGCTTCATACATCCACATAGATACCCTATAGGAATCTCAAATTCAGCATGCCCAATACAGAACTGACTACAATTCTCACAAAATCCATACTTCTTCCAAACACCATCTTTTCTGTTAATGACAACATCATTGTTCTACTCATCCATGTTTGTGGTACTTAAGTCATTTTAAAATCTTTCTTTTCCCTTTGTTTACTTAGTTTCCAATTCCTATAGGGCCTATCTCTTTAGCATTTCACATCTTCCCCCTTCTCTTCACTGTGTTTAGCTTCTGACCTAGTTCAGGCTGTAGTCATTTCTCCCCTCAGCAGCTAGACACTAGAACTTTCAAACTAATCTCATCCTCTCTTACCTCTTCCCTTCTGCCCATGTCACCAATACGCTCCACTCTACCTCAAAAATTTCCAGTGATTCTAGACTGATTCTAAGTTTTGTTGTTGCTGTTCAGTCCTTTCAGACTGTTTATATCCCTATTTGGGGTTTTCTTAGCAAAGATGCTAAAGTGGTTTTGCCATTTCCTTCTCCAGCTTATTTTATAGATAAGGAAACTGAGGCAAACAGGATTAAGTGACGTGTCCAGGGCCACATAGATTGTAATGTCTGAGGCCAGATTTGAACTCAGGAAGATGAGTCTTCCTGACTTCAGGCCCAGTACTCTCTTCACTGAGCCAACTAGATTCTAGGTTAAAGCAAAACAAAATACATATTCTCAGCTGTAAATTTAAAACCCTCAACAACATGGTTCCCCTTTTATCATTTTTGTCTTTTCACTTAAGTACTTCTCTTCCCCCATTCTTTGTCAAATCGGTCACTTACTTCTGGTAAGTGTTCTCCGCAAATGACATTATCTATCTCTGTATCTTTGCACAAATGATCCTGCATGTTAAAGTGCATTCCTTCTGACCTCGGCATCTTAAAAGCTTCTAGTTTCCTACAAAGCACAGGTCATGTGTTCCTCTTGGCTTTACATTATATTGTTATTAGCACTATCTCTCATTAAATTGAATTGAATTACTTAACTTCCCTGTGCCCCAGGGAACTCTCTAAATTGTAGAGCAGGTGCTGATAATAATTGATAGAGGAAGTATCCTCATTAGTCGTTCAAGATAGCAATGAAATCCTAGGTCTGATATGAAAAACCAAAAGTAACAAACAAAAAAAACCTTTCATATTTATTTGAGTATTGTAATCCCCTCAGGGTCCAAAATTCCATCTCTTACTTTGTATTGTCTAACATAGGAGGATACAAGAGTCACTTTGCATGTGAAAGTCACTTAATGCCTGCTTGCTGAATTAAATAACCTTGGATTTTGCTTCTTCATAATGTTTTACAAATAACTGTATTTTGAACCAGTATTTTGCCAGGCTTCCCGGTCCCTTATTTTAACAAAGAGATCAAGTATGTTTGCTGACTGAAGTAATTTTAGGTCTCTTTTGATCTTTCATTGCAGAAATATTTACTGTTTGGTGTCATTTCTCTAAGAAAAGGTAATAAAGTCAATGCCTTTAGTTTGTTCATTTCATAATTAAAAAAAATAATGGCCAATTTTATTGCATCTGGTTAGAGTTGATACAAATGCAGTGTACTTTTCGTGTCTTTAGAAACTTTCTTATAATTTGGTATTCACTTTGACCTTTGTCCTAGCCAGGCAAGGATGTCCCATCATAAACTGATATGGCTCTTATTAAAAAAAAAAAAAAGTCTTTTCCTACTTATGAGTGTCACTTATTTTTTTGCTTGTGTTATGAATTCGTGCTTACTATGTCTAGTGCCTGTTGATTATTTTCCTAAAGAAAATTCATGATATTCAGGACTCATCTGAATGGTCTACTAGCTTTTTGTATCTATTTGTTTTTTTATGTCTGAACCATATTTTACAAACTTTTTTTTTGTAACTTCCCCTCATGCACATGTCCTCACTGAAGTCAACAAGTATCCAGTTATATATTTGCTTAGTTAGAAAGATCTTTTCAAAATTTTCATGGAAAATTTCGGCTTCCCATTTGTTAGTAGATGTCAGCATATCAGTTGGAATATTCTTTATGGTTGTTATATGTTTAGGTTTCTTGGGAATATTGAAATATGAACATACCAAGTGCCCAATAAAATGATAATTCTGATCACATGATAAAAACAATATTACTAATTTTTCATATCATCATGGAGAAATGTTGAGCTGACCTTCTTCCTCTTAGCAGCAACTTCTTTCTTCAGATTTTGTTTGGAACCCAAATATAAATATAAAAAGGGTCAGTAATCTAACATTTCATAGTATCATAACATTTAGTGTTCACAGACATGGCAAGCATAATCTTTCAAGCTGTTGTCGACCTGAAAGTTTGGTTAAAGGAGCCAAGTAAGCTAGGTGATATGTAAATTCATATTGTTTATTCCCTTAAAGCTAGTGAACTTGTAACTACAAGGAGTCAGAGCATAAGTTCTGACAATCTGAACAAAAGAATGAGAAGGCTTAAATACATTTTAGAACAGTCTCAACTTAGCATGTCTGTGTCATTCAAATTTATGATCTCATATATGTTTAAACATGGTATGAGAAAAAGACTTTTCTTAATTGAATAGGATATATATCCAATAAGACTGAAATTATGATCCAGGACCATCTGTATCTTCTTTACGATTAACATACAATAACATAGTATATTTCCATAAAATATTAAGATAAGAAAAAGTTACATTATTCAAGATAGTGTCTTGGTTTAAGAGTCTCATCCTTAATGTTAATAGACATAGGAAAGAATGCTTTTAAGTAAGGCCCATCTGGCCTTGTTGACATAGGAAGAGGGAGACTCTGAGTTTACTCAGAGAACAAAGAAGCTCTTAGGGCGAGGCTCTTCTGGTTGATTAGTTCAGGCTCTGGCCTTTATTGAAGTTATTAAATTGATATTAAATGACTATCACTGTCTAATTATACAGTATAAAAACTGATTTCCAGAGAGGTAAAGTTTTGATCTAGGTCACAAGACAATAAAAATTCAAATCCTGGGCTCAACCCTTAATTCAATAGTTTGTTTGTTTGTTTTTCACTTTGCCTGTTTCACAAACAACTGTGTGGGTCATATTTATCAATCATCTATTGTGTGAAGCATACTCTCTTAGGTGCTGAGGATAAAAAGGCCATGACTGAAAGGTTTCTTGATTTATAATCCACTGGAGAGATAAAATGCACACAGAAAAAAATACAAGGCAATTTAAGGAAAGAGAAAAGTCTATTCACTGCATCTGAGTAGAGTCTTTTAAAAATAATTTATTTTGTTTTTTAAATTTTATTTTTAATTTATGGAATAAAACAAACATTTTCATAACAGTATAATAAAAAAGGTGATTGCATACAAAACTGTAAATCTGTTATGTACAACTTGCTATTCTTTTAAATATGTAATAAAGTTATTATGTATTTTTTCTTTCTCCTCCACCCTAGAGATAGCTACCATTAGACATAATTTTGTATGTGAATACACACACATATATATGTATATTTATACACACATATATAACACACACACACACACATATATGTAAAATCATTCTGTACATACATCTATTTATCAATTCTTTATCTGGATGAAGGAGAGTCTTGAAGAAAGCTCATAGTTTTAAGAGAGTGAAGTAGAGAGGCAGTGCATTCCAGACATGTGATGCATGAAAGCATTAAACTGTGAGATAAAATTCAGAGTTCATGGAGCTGTAACAAGCAGGCTAGTTTGTCACAAAAGTAGATTATGAGAAAAAGAATAATATGAAATAAATCTGGAGAAATAGATTAGAGCCTCATTGTGGGCTGCTTGGACAGCTGCCAATGTGACTTCTTAAAAGCTCAGGTTACTCTCTTGCTCAATGAGCTCCAGTGCCTAATATAAAGACCTGTTTGCCATTTAAAGACCCTCACAACCTTGCTCCTTCCTTCCTTCCCTCCTTCCTTCCTTCCTTCCTTCCTTCCTTCCTTCCTTCCTTCCTTCCTTCCTCCCTGCTTCCTTCCTTCCTTCTTCCCTCCCTCCTCCTTCCTTCCTTCCTTCCTCCTTTCCCTCCCTCCCTCCTTCCTTCCTTCCTTCCTTCTTTCCCTCCCTGCTTCCTTCCTTCCTTCCTTCCCTCCCTCCCTCCTTCCTTCCTTCCTTCCTTCTTTCCCTCCCTCCTTCCTTCCTTCCCTCCCTCCCTCCTTCCTTCCTTCCTTCCTTCTTTCCTGCCTTCCTTCCTTCTTTCCCTCCCTCCCTCCCTCCTTCCTTCCTTCCTTCTTTCCCTCCCTCCCCCCCTTCCTTCCTTCTTTCCCTCCCTCCCTCCCTCCTTCCTTCCTTCCTTCCTTCCTTCCTTCTTTCCTTCCTTCCTTCCTTCCTTCCTTCCTTCCTTCCTTCCTTCCTTCCTTCCTTCTTTCCCTCCCTCCCTCCCTCCTTCCTTCCTTCCTTCTTTCCTTCCCTCCTTCCTTCCTTTCTTCCTTTCCTTCCTCCCTCCTTCCTTCCTTCCTTCTTCCTTTCCTATCTTTGTACACTTTACTCCCCTTCACACACACTGTAATTCAGCTACACTGGCCTACTTGCACTTCTTCAAACATAACACTTCATCTTGCATCTCCTTGCCTTTGCCTTGGATGCCTAGACTGCTCCACCTCCTCACCTTGACCTTTTAGTTTCCTTAAAAACACAGCTCAAATCCCTCCTTCTGAAGAACTCATTCTCCCAATTGCTAGAGCCTTCATCTTTCATATTAACACCCTATATTAGGTATATAGCTCATATATACTTAATAACATATTTTTCCTCTCATGTTCTGCTTTTGGAGGTAGAAGTTTTGCTTCACTTTTTTTCCATCCATGTATTTTTAATACTTAGCAGAAAGCTGGGTACATGGTAAGCACTTAATGACTTCTTGTAGACTGATTGACTGACTAAACAATGATCATACACACATAATGAGGGTTCAAACAGCTAAATTAAGTCCATAGTTGGAATGTATGGTTCTTAGTGTTCTCTTTTATCATCCTTCTTCTTACTGACACTGGATGAAATTAAGGCCTCTTTTATCATTTTATAGACCCCATATGTGTATGACCATGGTCAAAAAAATCACTCATTTCCAAGTAGCCAGCCTTCTGATGATAAGGCTCTCTGCACTTAGCAAAACTGGTCTAAGAACAGCACACAATAAAATTTGAAACATTGGCAGCTTGTTGGGTGTCTGCTTGGTTAAAGTTGGTGCTATGTGGACATAGGTTTCTAGGATATAGGTTCACCTCCAAAGAATCTGCCACAAGGCCCTTGAAAAAGACTACTGTAGGCCACAACTAATACCAGCATCTACAACAGAGAACTGATAAGAAGATCAGACCATTTTCATCTCTTGTTATAATTGAATATAGTTGAATTTTAATAGACTCTGCTAAGATTGATTTTAGTCAACACATTTGAGTATCAATTTGTGTTTTATTTAAAAACAAAGGAATCGCTGATCATTTGTTCTCTATAACTTTGTAGATTATTTCCCACAATGGTTTTCAAATTTTTTTCTTGCTTGGTGAACAGGAATCCCATAATTTTGTCAACTAAGCCATACCTACATGACAGTGAAGAAATGATGATAGGAAGATGGTGGAGTAGGCCAGAAAATTTCAAGTTCTCAAGATTTTCCCCCACAAAGAGTTAAAATAGCACCTCAAGGGGAACAAAGTGTGGGTGGAGACAAAGAATAGGCCATAACCAGGATCTTCCTGGGACAATTTGAGAAGATCCTAAGAAAAATCCCCTGGACTAGATTTGGTTCCTGGGAAGAGTAAACACCTCCAGGCTAGGTTCTGTTTTAACCACAATTAGCAAGCCCTGGGGTTAGTTGGTTTGAGAGGCTGCCTCCACCCCAGCCATAGGAGCTTTTCATGCTGGGATAGTGAGGGGAGTTGGGTGTTTGAACCCAGGAAGATTGAGGGAACCTCTGCTGATGAGGAACTCCAGACCCAGTTATGTTGCAAAGAACATTGGAGGTGAGAAGAAACCAGCACAGGCCAGCTGAGTGCAGAAGTAGTGTGGCAGAAAGCCTCTGGCTGTGGGCACTTACAGGAGGTTGGAGGTTTGGCTTTGGTTCCAGGCTAGAAGGCAAAACTGAAGATCTGGGGCAAGAGGCACCATGTCCTATATCCCAGGGGTAGAGGTGATTACAAAAATCAAGCTATTACCATAAAAATGCACAGGCAAAGGAGGACTAATCCAACCACAGAAGGGTATTATGGGAATGGAGATGACCAGGGCTCATCTTCACAGGAGGATATTGGAGGAAAGAAACCCCCAAAGAGTAAACATCAAATGGTCACCTGCCCAAAAAGAATTTATAAAAGATCTTTAAAAAGACTTTAAAAATCAAGTGACAGAAATGGAGGAAAAACTTAAAAAAAAAAAAAAACAAACAACCAAACAAATAAATAAATAAAAATAATCCAAGAAAAACAAGAAGGTTATGAAAGGAAAGTCAACCAATTAGAAAAGGAGATCCAGAATCTTAAAGAGGAAAATGACACCTTGAAAATTAGAACTGGGCAAAGTGAAGCCAGGGAAATTATAAGAGATCAAGGAATAATTAAACAAAACATGAATAAGGAAAAAAATAAAAGAGAAAGTGAAACATCTTATAAGAAAAATCAACATATTTGGAGAATAGATCAAGAAGAGAAAGTATAAAAGTAATCAGACTAACTGAAAGTTATGATCAAAAAAAGAATCTTGATACAATAATACAAGAAATAATTAAAGAAACGGAGAGGGAAGAGGACAAGGAAGGGATTTTTAGAGGGAAGGATGAGGGAATAGGTAAAGGGTGGTATAGATGGGTGTTTAGATTTATAGGAATGGGAGGATAGGGGAGGGACCTTTGAAGGAGGGTAGGCAAGTAATAGGCGGGCAAGGTAGTCTGTAGAAGTAAGGTAGAGGAATCAGGAGTGATAGGAAACAAAAGATATGCAGAAACATAAAAACAAAGGTCAGGAGTAGAGTATGTTTGGGAAAGTATATGTCTATGTGTGTATGCATATATGTATATGTGCATATGTATATCTATAGCTATACAGAAACATATCTAAACTGTATTGTAGCCTTGTGGAGGGGGGCTGTGGGAAGGGAAAAAAAGAGCAAAGTAAAAAAGTGCAGAACAGAGAACAAAAGAAAACACAAGGATGCAAAGAAAACATGGACAATTCTCAATACAACATGTGTTATTTAACATATAGGCTTTCTTGAGATTAAAATCTATTGTTATATATTTTCAATTATCTCTTACATTCTACTATGCACATGACATGCTTTTTCTTTCTTTGTCTTTAAGTCTCAATATTTAAGTTTATGATATGTTTTGTTTCTTTTCTCTATTCTGTATTTGTGTTTTGGCCCTTGAGTCTAAAATAACAATCTATATATGAAAAGAATGATGAAAAAAAATCTTACGAGGGGATAATTGGTGCCTTGAACTATCGGTGGTACTATCGGATGTCCAAGTGGAAATAAGAATGTGTGTTTCAATGTTTTAAGAAAAGCCATTTTAGGACATTCATATCCCAAGTCTTTGGTATTAAAAAGCAGAATGGTAGATTGGTAAAATAGAGCAAGTTGACATGGGTTCAAATTCTGCCTCTTGCATTTATCACCTCTGTTATCTTGGGCAAATCATTTAACCTCAGTGGGCTTCAGTTTTCTACTCTGTAAAATGAGGCAGTTAGGCTTGATGACCTCTTAGGCCCCCTTTCTACCTGTAAATGTATGATTCTATGATTCCTTTAGTGGAAAATGATACTTATTCCTCACATAATTCTAAATAAATGGGTTGAAAGCACCTTATAATCCTGCTGCATGTGGCACGCTCCAGGCTTACTTCAGGGTACAGACAGCCCTATTACCCACTTCTTGACTCTTTTCTGGACACTATCACAGATCCTCTTAGGATCCTCCAATATTCTAAACCGCCTGAAATACTAATTTGGCTTCAGAGCCTGAATTAGCATTTTAAATAATTGTACTTAGCATGAACAAATAACATGGATTGGACATTATTTTGGCAGGCTTGAAATTTCTCCAGTTGTTCATTAATCAACTTATCAAGTCTGGAGCCATGATAGAGAATATACTAATTAAAAGTCAAGAAATGAAGCTTAATTGTTTAATGTCAAAGGCTTAGGGACAAAATTCAGGTAATTGCAAAGAAGACTATTAAAGTGTGATTTGAAAATGCAAGCACTTACACTTGGTTAAGCTAAGCCACTCTCTGATCACTTCGAAAAAGCTCCTTTGACATGTCTGATTTAGATTTCATGAGGAAGATGAGTATGTAGAAGACTCATTTTTACTGAGAATGTGCAAATTAAAATTTAATTGAAGTTGGGTAAAAACTATACATATGAAGGAAAATTGCAGGAATACAGAAAAAGAGAAGGAAGTAAAATAATTATGTAAAAAAGAATTGTGTATTACATATTTTGAGAACATAATTTATCTTAAATTTATAACATGGCTGTTTGTTGATATATTGAAAATAAATGTGGAGAAAGGACAGGCAGAGCCAAGATGGCAGCTGGAAAGCAGGGACTAGCGTGAGCTCCCTGCCGAGTCCCTCCAAAAACCTATAAAAACGGCTATGAACCAATTCTAGAACTGCAGAACCCACAAAACAGCAGAGGGAAGCAGGGCTCCAACCCAGGACAGCCTGGATGGTCTCTGGGTGAGGTCTATCCCACCTATCCCACATGGAGCTGGGAGCAGAGCAGAGTACAGCAGAGCCCAGTGTGAGTGGCACAGACCAACCAGACCAGGAGCCGGGTGGAGTGTGCCCTAGTGCCCTGAATCAGTGAGCTGCAGCAGTTACCAGATTTCTCAACCCACAAACACCAAAGACAACAGAGAAGGTTAGTGGGAAAAGCTGCAGGAGTGGAAAGAGTTCAGTTTGGCTACTGCCCCAGGGGCAGCAGAGGTGGGGCAGCTACAGAAGTACAGCTGCAGTTGCTTCCAGCCCCAGGCCCACCTGGTGGGAGGAATTAAGTGGCAGATCAGAGCAGGAGTGAAGAGCCTGCTGAGGATCTAAGTCCAGTCCGGGTTGGGGGTTCTTAGGGAAGGAGGAGTGCTGGTGTGACAGAGCTGGTGCATCCCCCCAAGCGTGGAACACAGTTCTCTTAACTCCACAAGCAGTCATACCCAGCTGAAAAACTCAAGGGTCAAGTTAGTTGGCTGGGAATATGGCCATGCAGCGAAAACACACCCAGATTCAGTATCAGACTTTGGATTCTTTCTTTGGTGACAAAGAAGACCAAAACATACAGACAGAAGAAGTTAACAAAGTAAAAGAACCTACAACAAAAGCCTCCAAGAAAAACATGAACTGGTCCCAGGCCATGGAAGAGCTCAAAAAGGATTTGGAGAAGCAGGTTAGAGAAGTAGAGGAAAAATTGGGAAGAGAAATGAGAAGGATGCAAGAAAACCATAAAAAACAAGTCAATGACTTGCTAAAGGAGACCCAGAAAAATACTGAAAAATATACTGAAGAAAACAACACCTTAAAAATAGACTAACTCAAATGGCAACAGAGCTCCAAAAAGCCAATGAGGAGAAGAATGCCTTGAAAGGCAGAATTAGCCAAATGGAAAAGGAGGTCCAAAAGACCACTGAAGAAAATATTACCTTAAAAATTAGATTGAAGCAAGTGGAAGCTAGTGGCTTTATGAGAAATCAAGATATTATAAAACAGAACCAAAGGAATGAAAAAATGGAAGACAATGTGAAATATCTCCTTGGAAAAACCACTGACCTGGAAAATAGATCCAGGAGAGATAATTTTAAAATTATTGGATTACCTGAAAGCCATGATCAAAGAAGAGCCTAGATATCATCTTTCAAGAAATTATCAAGGAGAACTGCCCTGATATTCTAGAGCCACAGGGCAAAATAGAAATTGAAAGAACCCACAGATCGCCTCCTCAAATAGATCCCAAAAAGAAATCTCTTAGGAATATCATTGCCAAATTCCAGAGCTCCCAGATCAAGGAGAAAATACTGCAAGCAGCCAGAAAGAAACAATTTGAGTATTGTGGAAACACAGTCAGAATAATCCAAGATCTGGCAGCTTCTACATTAAGAGATTGAAGGGCTTGGAATACGATATTCCGGAGATCAATGGAGCTGGGATTAAAACCAAGAATCACCTACCCAGCAAAACTGAGTATCATGTTCCAAGGCAAAACATGGATTTCAATAAAATAGAGGAGTTTCAAGCTTTCTCGGTGAAAAGACCAGAGCTGAATAGAAAAATTTGACTTTCAAACACAAGAATCAAGAGAAGCATAAAAAGGTAATCAAGAAAAAGAACAAGAAAAAGAAATTGCAAGGGACTTACTAAAGTTGAACTGTTTTGTTTACATTCCTACATGGAAAGATGACATGTATGATTCCTGAGACCTCAGTATTAGGGTAGCTGAAGGGAATATGCACATATATATATATATATATATATATATATATATATATGTGAATGTGTATGTATGCATATATGTATGTGTATATATATATAGAAAGACACAGCAGACACAGGGTGAGTTGAAGATGAAGGGAAGATATCTAAAAGAAATAAAATAAAATTAAGGGATTAGAGAGGAATATATCGAGAGAGGGAGATAGGGAGAGATATAATGGGGTGGATTATCTTGCATAAAGGCAGCAAGAGGAAGCAGTTCTGTGGGAGGAGGAGAGAGGGCAGGTGAGGGGGGAATGATTGAATCTTGCTATCATCGGATTTGGCCTGAGGAGGGAATACCATACATACTCAATTGAGTATCTTACCCCATAGGAAAGAAGAGGGAAGAAGATAAAAAGGGGGGGGTTGATGGAGGGGAGGACAGATGGGGGTGGGGGTAATCAAAAACAAACACTTTGGAAAGGGGACAGGGTCAAGGGAGAAAATTCAATAAAGGGGGATGGGTTGGGAAGGAGCAAAATATAGTTAGTCTTTCACAACATGAGTATTGTGGAAGGGTTATACATAAGGATACACATGTGGCCTATGTTGAATTGCTTGACTTCTTAGGGAGGGTGGAAATGGGGAGAAAATTTGTAATTCAAACTCTTGTGAAAATCAATGCTGAAAACTAAATATATTAAATAAATAAATTTTAAAAAAAAGAAAAAAGAAAATAAATATTATGCTAAAAATATCTCTCATCTTTCAAATGAAAGGGAATAAATTGATAGCTTGGGGAGTACATTCCAGATTAAGGGAATCTCATATGTAATACTGGATGTTATGGTTATCTGATCGCTTGTTTCTTTGTTGTGACTTGCCAAGCCCTAGAGTGTAACCTTCAAGAAGGCAAGGTTAGTTTCTTCTTTGATCTTTCTACACTTTACCACCACCAATAGCATCTATGTGTCAGGGCCTTAGGAAATATTGCTCCTATTAAACCGTCATTGCCTTCTCAACCTGTGAAATTCTTCACCATGTCCTTTCACAGACCTTCTTTGGAGAGAGGAGCAATCTGATATGTTGGAGTCATTTCTGTAGAGTTTTTAAAATTTTATGTTCCCCATACCAGCTTGATTTTTTTTCCTTTTTTTCTAATTAAAGAGGCGTCTCCACTGAATGGGTATTACTTCACTCTAAGCGAGTACATGAAAAGGCCTAAAAGGGCCAGGGTCTCCAATTGCATCCTAGATCATCTCCAATCATCCTGATGAATATCAGGTCACTGGATCCAGATGGCTCTGGAGGAGAGACTGAGTCTGGTGACCTTGCACAGCCCTCCTCCACTCAAATCAAAATCAACTGCAAGTCATGTCATCATCTCCCTGATGTCATGGTCCTCTTCGAAAATAACGGACAAACACAACCTGTTGTTAAATACAAAATCCAGTCCAGATGAGTTAGGAGCTCTTTCCTCAGTAGGCAAGACACATATGAGACATTTTGTAACAAGGTTAAAGTAAGAAGAAAAGGAAAACATTAAAAAACATTCACATAAATCCATATGCACAGGCATACATCTATATGTATACACAGGTGCATCTTTTTGAAATTGTTACGATGGGTGTTTCTTCTTACTTTATGCTCATTTTTAGATTCAGAGTTCACATATGAAATATACCAGCATTTATGTGATTTCTGATAAGTTTACAAAAATAAACAGGATAAAAAAGAGAATTACCGTGTGAAATTTTTACAGGGGGCCACATTGACCCACTGAAGCTTTGAGATGACTAGTATATATGAAATAATGTTGAACAGGCAAAGAAAAATGATATTTTTCCTAATCTTAGTTCACATCTGTACCATTTCCTGATCTATTCATCTCCATGGGAATGCTGAGGATATTTCATTTTCAAAAACTAGGGAACTCTAGAGTTGTTTGGTAGATCCTGACAAAATTGGCAATACCAGGCTTAGAGTTTAGGCTTCAGAGATTAAAACTGGGAGGAATATGGAATGTTGAGAATAAACTATGGTGAAGTATAGGTATATGGTGAAGCCCTTGATTCAAGAAGCTGGGACCAAAGAAAAGAGTAAAAGAACATTATTTATCTGGGAGGGTCTTCACCTTTTTTCTAGAGTATGGAGCTTGGCAGCTTACAATATCTTCCTGGAGTACGAAACTTTGCAGTTCTCAAAAGTCTGAGGTAACAGAGTGGGAGAAACTGAGAGTAAGGTTGTTCTCCCCCTTCCCCACCCCATATCCTGGATAAGAATTCCTGCGTTTTCTATTACCTTCTTTAGAAGCCTTGTAGCTAACAGAACATGGTCGCATCTGCTATTTGCTTGAGGACAGCCAAGGATTTCAGCTGCTGGAGTCAACAAAGTGTCTAAAGTGTGTGTTCATGTATCCACTAAAATAAAATAAAACAGTGCAACTCATTCAATGGGAGCATATACCCAAACTCACATGAGTGAAGTATATTGAAAAATTAAAACATCTAGTTTAATCGCTTCTGACATGTGCTTGGAAGTAGATATTCAAGCTGTCTAAAGAGCACTGTTAAGCATAGAAAAGTCTCAGAGTATCCAGAAGAGCACAAAGAGATTGTCCAACTGGTGGAGACTATGAGTCTGGTTAAGTAGAATTCAGCAAAGAAGTGTCCAGTGTTGACTATTAGATTAGTAGGGAGCAGCACAATGACATTAATAGAAGACATGAATTTGAGGCATTAGAGACTTGAGTTGCCTGTCAAAGCATGCATCTTGGCTATATTCATTCCCTATTTACAAGCCTCTTCATATATTTCTGCTCTTCCCCCCAATCCTCTGTAGATTTGTGGAAGAACATGTACCAGTTTTGTTTTATTGTTATTTTTTATGCTAAGCAATTTTATTAAATGTCTTTACTTTGAATTGCCCGTCACATAGTAGACTTCTATGTTCTTGTCTTTTTTGATTGATTGATTGAATGTCTATGAAAGTGAACACACTGTTAGAGTTTTAGGAGATGGGGACCTTTGGGAAGTCATTCCTAGGGGTATTCAACCTGTGACTTGGGAGTCCTGCCAAGAGCTCCAATTCTGGGCCAGTGCTGCACCTGCGATTAGGAGGATATGGGTTTAAATCCTGCCTCTCACAATTACGACCAGGGTGACTATTGGTAAGTTATTTAAAAACTTCAGAAGCCAGCTCTAGCCTACTTTTCCAGGCGTATTCCTTTTCATAGACTCTGTAGTCCAGACAAACTGCCATATTTACTGTTTCCTAGATTAAGCAATCCGTTGCTCATCTTCTTGATTTAACACAGTCTGGGCTCCTTCCCTATGTAACAGCAACATGGAACATGCTTAGATTTTTCCTTTCCTGATGAGTTACACAGAGTATATTAATGGAGTATTTGGATGCTTTGTATTGGTTACGTGGTAATTTGCTGTGTATGGGTGGGGGATAGGCCGGTTATTTCCATCTCTATTTGCTCAGAGTACTTTAATGGAAAATTACTGAGTTCCCTAATTGACTGCCAATGTGGAACTCAATGGATATATACAAGGGGAGTAATCCACTATTTTACTGCTCTCTTTTTGGCTTTGAAGCATCTTTGAACTTAACCTGTCGAGTTGGATGCAGAAAAAAGAAATTGCTGTATCCTACCCAGCCTCCCTTTGGCTCTAAACATATGGTTCATCTTCCTATTGTGTGTTTTTTCTCCCCTGCTCTTAGGCAAATGAGATGTTTTGGTAGATCAGTCCCAGACTGACAGTGACCTTGTGAATTACAAAAGATCTGAATATCCTGGGAGATCTGAGTAGCAGCAAGTACAATGTCCCTGGATTATCAGAAAGATATCCTCCAACAAAGGAATCATCTGTATGGAAAAGGATAGCTTCTTAACAGAAGATCAAAATTGGGTGATTGATTCACTAGCACAAAATGAATATATGTGATGTGTGAGATGCCTAGTTAGATGTATTGCAAAACTGCTTTGTGTTCTGATAAAGCTTGAAATATTACCTCCTCCACTAAATATAACCATGCCTATTGATGAAGTAACTGAATTCTAGTGTTAGCAGTACGTTTTATGCACTGTGATTTTTCAGTTTCCTATTTGTTTCTTTCTACGTATAAGTAAATTTCCTGTACCACACCTGATTCATAATGCACATTGAGTCTTTCTTCCTCCACCCCCCTTTAAAGTAAGAATCAGAAGCTTTACTATAATTATCATCCTTCCTTTAACACATGGATGGTGCTTTGTTATCCAGCTGATTATTGTGAAAATAAGGAAAATTGTGACAATAACTCCCTTTACTACAGAGGTAGCATCTCCTACCCAGCATTAAACCAAACAGAAAAAAACCCTCAAAATAAAAAACAAACAAACAAACAAACAAAACCAGGTACGGAACAAGGAGATGCAAATACCCCTACCATCTATAAACCCAAATGACCAGTTATATAAATTCCTTTTTGTTGGCACTGCCACCTTGAGTCTGCCTAATTATTAGTGTTTTCTCCCTCATCAAATTATATGGAATTTACTTATTTAAATGTATCCCCTAGTATAATGTAAGCTCTTTGCAGGTAAGTAATATTTCATTTTTCTCTTTGTACCTCCAGGACATGGTACAGTGTATTGCCTGAAGTTAAGTATTTAATAAGGGTTTCTTGAATTGAAGAGTCACTTCAATTCAGCCTGAGCTTACATAAGTCAAATTTCTATTTTGCCAGGAAGAATCAGTCCCAATAGTGTTCTCTAAAGCTAGATGGCACCATTTTAATCAAATTAAATTAATAGTCAACATAGCCAGCATTTAAGTTGCTAAACAACACAGAAAATGATACTCAGTTATAAAAAGAAGTGGGTACTCCCAGGGGTCTTGCTGTCATATTAATGATAAACTCTAATTTTCTGACCTTAACACACCAACTGATAAAGGATATCCCCTCCCCACTTTGACTGGGTTTAAATACATAGACTTAAAAAAAATAAAACATTAGTTTTGAACTGTGTGAATTTTAGCCTACATAAACAAAAATGATACTTTTGTGAGTTAATTGAGACAGCTTGAACATCTACTTCCAAGCACATGTCAGAAGTGATTAAACTAGATGTTTTAAGTTTTCAATATACTTCACTCATGTGAGTTTGGGTATATGCTCCCATTGAATGAGTTTCACTGTTTTATTTTATTTTAGTGGATACATGAACACACACGTACATACATACACACACACATTTATATTAATTTCAAACTTGAAAATTCAAAGTCAAATTAAGGTAAGTTTCTTTCATCCTGATTACATTATCATATAAATGAAAACTTACTTTCCTATTATGCTATAATCCAATGTTACAATGTAGACATTGACTAGATACAAACTTAGGATGTTCCCATTTCAAAATTTAACCTTAAACTTATTGTCTAAAACAATATTCCCAGAGAAATATTGTCTATGTGCCAAAAGTAATATATAATTTGACACATACATTCTATTACAGGAGAAAAGTCATATTTTTTTTAAATGGGCTGGCTTTCATTGATTAAAGTGAAATTCAAATTTAAATAAGTTTAAATTGAAGTTAGTTTTAGTACATATATGTTTTTGAGCAGGTTATTGGGCGTGTTCCGTAGGCTAATAGATTTCATTAGCATTAGTGGATAGATTTGTTTAACATTCGATGAAGACAAAAAGCAAAAGAAAACATAACTTCTCAACCAGTCAATGAATAAGCATTGAATAAGTGCCTACTAAATGCCACTCGCTTTATTAGGCCCTGGAGATACTAACACAAAAGTGAGATAGGTCTTGTCCTCAAGTAGATTATATTCTACCAAGGAAATAAATTGTATTTAATCAATCAATCAATTTATTATTATGATCACAGGTAAGTAAGGTTGGATCTATGTAAAAGATAAATACAGTGATTAGGGGAGGGGCTAACAACTGAGGTAGTAATAGGACTACTTCTAGCAGCAGTTGCTGCTTTTCCTTTTCCTCCTTCTCTGCCTCCTCTTACTACTCCCACCACCACCACCACCACCACCACCACCACCACCACCACCACTACTACCGCCATTAATTGATATATTTATGTGGCACTTTCAGGTTTTAGGAACATCAAATTTGCTTTATCTTTTATATCAATCCAACCTGCAAAGTACCTTCTGTGGTTACTATAATTCCCATTTAGCATCCAAAGAAACTGAGGCTGAGAAAAGTTAAAATATTTGTTCTGGTTCATACAGACTGTATTTAAGGCAGGATTCAGATTCAGGTATTCCAAGCCCTAGTCACTGTGTCATATTAACTCTCCTTTGTTATAGAAAGCCTTCCCTCATCGCTGTAATCTTTTGTGTCCTCCCCATATTCAAATGGCCTTGTATTAACTTAATCTTTAAACATAACGTATCCTCCAGTAGGATATAAGCTCCTTGAGGATGAAAACTCTTCCAACTTTGCCTTGATAGTCCCATTAAATAGCAGGTGGTGGGAGCCTAATGAATGATTGATGAAATGAATTGAGTAGATTCAGCAGAGGGATTCACTTGGGAGGAAAAATAAAAATAAAAACTCAGGACCCAGGATAATTTTTCCTTGAATTGGTGACAAAAACTTTTATGACTTCTCTTTTTTGTTCCATTATTCACGCTAACTCTCTGTGTATTTTTGCCATGTATATTTAGCACTTTAAAAAATCAAGTGAATCAATTAGTTCTAACATTTTAAGTTTCTATTTGAAGTGTGACTTTTGTGTGTTAAATTTATATCTTTTACAGCATACCCCTGCCTTCAAAAAGCTTATTGTCTAAGAGAAAGACTTTATCTTAGAGGCTCAGAAATATTAGGTGTTTTTGATGAGCTCATATAGCAAGTCACAGAGCTGGATTTGAATCCTAGACTTCAAGATGCCAAAGTCTATACCACTGTTCTAATAGGTTCAGTTCATTAAATAGAAAAGAGAGCTGGGGCCCAGCAGGTTAAACCAGTCTATCAAACATTTTACAGTTATTTAATGTCCAAGGAAAGTTAACTTTTGCCTTATCTCTCTCCAGGACCCAAGCCTCCACATCATTTACAAATTGATTCATGACATTTTATCTCTACTCTGACCATCACCTCCCCAGCACTGACCTGGACTCCACTCCTGGGTCCTTTGGTTTTTATAAGCCAGATTTTGCTTTACCTCTCTCTGGACCAGGCCTTCCTATCACTTCCATCTTGTTCCATTTCATCCCCTCACTAATTCCATTCACCCTTTATAGTTTCCCCCATCAGAACGTAAGCACCTTCAGAGAAGAGACCATCTTGCTTGCTTGTATTTATATCCTCAGAGCTTACTATAGTGCCCAGCAGGTAGTAAATATTTAACAAATGATTGCTCAATTGCTCGTACTATCTATCTGTATTCCTGTCTATCTGTCATCATCATCACCATCAGATACCTATTGAGCCTCTAAGTGGCACAGTAGATAGAGTGTAGGACTGGGAGTGAATTGAAATCTGGCTGTATTCTTGACTCTATTTATAGACTTTTGCCTCTGCCTTTGTGGCTTCCTTTTCAGATTGGAGAAAATTTGTGATCTTTCTCACTACAACAACTATTTGAGGAAGTGCCCAGTTCTACCATGTTCATTTCTAAAACAGCTCTCGTCTTGACTCTGACCTTTTACATCTTGTCCCAGGTACGGTAAATCTTTCAAGCACACCCATACTTCTTCAGCTCCCTTTTATGTATCTTTTTGCATTTGAATATGAGTTCCTTGAAGGTATAACCTGTCTTATTGTTTGTATTTGTATCCCCAGAGTTTAGCATGCCTGGTCAGGAGTCAGTACTTAATAAATGTTCATTCTATCTATTTATTTATCCACTTGCTACTTTATAGGTATACAAATATTACAAAATTTTATAAATACGTATATCAAAAAAAAACCAAAATTTATTAGAAGCCTACTTTGTGCCATGCACTGTGTAAACACTTTAGGAATGTTATATCATTTGATTCTCACAGCAAGCATGCAAGGTAGATGCTATTATTAATTCTATTTTACAATAGGAGAAACTGAAACAGACAGTGAGTTATGTGACATGTCCACATTTTTTGAAACTATTTGGATGAAGCATAAAATTGCTGTTAGGTAATGTCCAACTCTTTCTAATCCCATGGACCATAGTAAAGTAGGCCTTTCCATCCTCTACTCTTCTGTTATCCCCTTCTCCTTTTGCCTTCAATCTTTCCCAAAATTGGGGGCTTTTCCAATGATTCCTGTCTTCTCATTTGGTGGCTAAAGTATTTAAGCTTTAGCTTCAGTCTGAATTAATTTCTTTAAGCACTGACTGATTTGCTCTCCTTGCTGCCTATGGAACTCTCAAAAGTCTTCTTCAGCATCACACTTCAAAAGCACCAATTCTGCATTACTCAGTTTTCTTTCTTTTTTTTTTTTTTTGGTTTATTTAATTTATTTAATATTTTTAGTTTTCAGCATTGATTTTCACAAGAGTTTGAATTACAAATTTTCTCCCCTTTTCTACCCTCCCCCCACTCCAAGATGGCATATATTCTGGTTGCCCCGTTCCCCAGTCAGCCCTCCCTTCTGTCACCCCAGTCCCTCCCCCATCCCCTTTTCCCTTACTTTCTTGTAGGGCAAGATAAATTTCTATGCCCCATTGCCTCATTTCCTAGTTGCATGCAAAAACTTTTTTTTAAACATCTGTTTTTAGAACTTTGAGTTCCAAATTGGGTCCCCATTGGAGCAAAATTCTTGCATTATATCTCTGCATACTGCATACTTCCTTCCCCACCCACCTTCCCTAAGAAGGCAAGCAATTCACCATAGGCCACATGCATATCATTATATAAAACCCTTCTACAATACTCATGTTGTGAAAGACTTACTATATTTTGCTCTGTCCTATGCTATCCTGTTTTATTCAGTTTTATCCCTTGACTCTGTCCCTTTTCCAAAGTGTTTGTTTTTGATTACCTTCTGTACCTATCTGCTGTCCCTCCCATTGTCCTCCCTTTTTTATCCCCTTCCTCATTCTTTCCTGTGGGGTAATATACCCAATTGAGGGTGTATGTTATTCCCTCCTCAGGTTAAATCTGATGACAGGAAGATTCACTCATTCCCCCTCACCTGACCCCTCTTCCCCTCCTACAGAACTGCTTTTTCTTGCCACTTTTATGTGAAATAATTTACCCCATTCTATCTCTCCCTTTCTCCCTCTCTCAATATATTCCTCTCTCATCTCTTAATTTGATTTTTTTAGATATCATCCCTTCATATTCAACTCACCCTGTGCCCTCTATCCCTCTGTCTATATATATGTGTATATATATATAGCTAGTATATATATATACTAGCTAAAGGGAATATACATACATACATATGTATATATAATATGTGTGTGTGTGTATATATATATATATATGTATATATATTCCCTTCAGCTACCCTAATACAGAGGTCTCTTCTTTCCACGTAGGAATGTAAACAATCTTTCCACGTAGGAATGTAAACAATCTTTCCACGTAGGAATGTAAACAAAACAGTTCAACTTTAGTAAGTCCCTTATGATTTCTTTCTTGTTTCCCTTTTCATGCTTCTCTTGATTCTTGTGTTTGAAAGTCAAATTTCCTATTCAGCTCTGGTCTTTTTACTGAGAAAGCTGGAAAGTCCTCTATTTTATTGAAATCCATATTTTTGCCTTGGAGCATGATACTCAGTTTTACTGGGTAGATGATCCTTGGTTTTAATCCCAGCTCCATTGACCTCTGGAATATCATATTCCAAGCCCTTCGATCCCTTAATGTAGATGCTGCTAGATCTGCTATTATCCTGATTGTGTTTCTACAATACTCAAATTGTTTCTTTCTGGCGGCTTTCAGTATTTTCTCCTTAATCTGGGAGCTCTGGAATTTGGCGACAATATTCCTAGGAGTTTTCTTTTTGGGATCTTTTTCAGGAGGCAATTGGTGGGTTCTTTCAATTTCTATTTTCTCCTCTGGCTCTAGAATATCAGGGCAATTCTCCTTGATAATTTCTTGAAATATGATGTCTAGGATCTTTTTTTGATCATGGCTTTCAGGTAGTCCAATAGTTTTAAAATTATCTCTCCTGGGTCTATTTTCCAGGTCAGTAGATTTTTCAATGAGATATTTCACATTGTCTTCCATTTTATCATTCCTTTGGTTCTGTTTTATAATATCTTGATTTCTCATAAAGTCACTAGCTTCCACTTGCTCCAATCTAATTTTTAAGGTAATATTTTCTTCAGTGGTCTTTTGGACCTCCTTTTCCATTTGGCTAATTCTGCCTTTCAAGGCATTCTTCTCCTCATTGGCTTTTTGGAGCTCTTTTGCTATTTGAGTTAGTCTATTTTTAAGGTGTTATTTTCTTCAGTATTTTTTGGGTCTCCTTTAGCAAGTCATTGACCTGTTTTTCATGGTTTTCTCACATCTCTCTCATTTCTCTTCCCAATTTTTCCTCCAGTTCTCTAACTTGGTTTTCCAAATCTTTTTTGAGCTCTTCCATGGCCTGAGACCAGTTCATGTTTTTCTTGGAGTCTTTTGATATAGGCTCTTTGACTTTGTTGACTTCTTTTGGCTGTATGTTTTGGTCTTCTTTGTCACCAAAGAAAGATTCCAAAGTCTGAGTCTGAATCTGAGTTCATTTTCGCTGCCTGACCATGTTCCCAGCCAACTTACTTGACCCTTGAGTTTTTTGTTGGGGTATGACTGCTTGTAGAGTAGAGAGTACTTTGTTCCTAGCTTGAGAGGATGCACTGTTGTTTTCAGAGCTCTTTCTACACTGCAAGCTCTGCCACACCAGTGCTACTTCTCCCTCAAGAACCGCCACCCTAGACAGGACTCAGATCTAAGCTGGCTCTGCAGTCCTGCTCATATCCACCACTTAATTCCTCCCACCAGGTGGGCCTGGGGCCAGAAGCAACTGCAGCTGTAGCTCTGTAAGCAGCTTCAGAGCTGCATCACCTCTGCTGTCCCCCGGGGTGGGGCTGAACCTTTTGCTCTGTCCCAGCAGCTTTTCCCACTAACATTCTCTATTGTCTTTGGTGTTTGTGGGTTGAGAAGTCTGGTAACTGCCACAGCTCACTGATTCAGGGTACTAGGTCCTGTTCTGACCCCTAGTCTTGTTGGTCCAGGTGCAGCTCACGCTGGGCTCTGCTCTGCTCCAATCCCAGTTCTGTGCAATTGACCTTACCCAGTGACCATCCAGGCTGTCCTGGGCTGGAGCCCTGCTTCCCTCTGCTATTTTGTGGGTTCTGCAGTTCTAGAATTTGTTCAGAGCCATTTTTATAGGTGTTTGGAGGGACCTGGTGGGGAGCTCATGCAAGTCCCTGCTTTCCAGCAGCCATCTTGGCTCCTCCCCCTCAGCTTTCTTTTTGTCCTACTCTCACAGTCATATATTGCTCCTGGAAAAACCAAAGTTTTGACTAAATGGACCTTTATTAGTTATGTGATTTTTCCGCTTTTTAGTGTGCTGTCCAGATTTGCCATAGTTTTCCTTCCAAGGAGCAATCATCTTTTAATGTCATAGCTACAGTCACCACCTGCAGTGATCTTTGAGTTTGTAACAACAATACTGATTGCGGCTACGGTGGGCTGTGTAAGGCCAATCACACCAGCACACAAGAAGGCAATCAGCACAGGTTCTTTGATCTGCTTTTCTAAGTAAAGCAACTTTAAGGGGTTATCAAACTTACTTTAATCAAACACACATATATCATTCACTTAGTTGGGTGGGGGGAAAGTCAGCACCCTGAACTTTACAGCAAATACAAACAAATTACAAGCACACATTATATAAACAGAGCAAACAAACACTAATCAGCAGACAACCTTCTAGCTGTCTGTTCAAGCAATACATAGTTACCAGAGAAGCAACATCTTGATTTTTTCAAAGCCAGAGGGCTCCTTAACAGCTACTCAGAGTCTCCACACCAACACTCTTCTAATGAGTGAGAGCCCCAAACAAAATGTTAAGCTCTGAGTTTATATACCATTCTTAGGGCCAGAAGGCTTCAAATCTAATCAGCAAAAAGTCGTGGGCCTGGGGATTTGCACCTAGCAAGACTTAATCAAAGGCCCTTGATTACTTTAGCATTCTAAAAAAGAAAACATTAAAAAAAAAATTCCTGCTTTAATTACCAATACAGAGCCCAATAGTATAAAATCTGATACTGCTTCCATTTTTACTCCCTCTATTTGACAAAAGGTGACATTTGCCATGATCTTAGTTTTTTCTTTTTTTATGTTAAGGTTCAAGTCAGCTTTTTCACTCTCCCCTTTCACCTTTATCAAAAGGCTTCTTAATTTTTCACTCTCTGTCATCATAGTATTACCTGCACATTTCTCTCAGCAATTTTGATTCCAGCTTCTGATTCATCCAGCCTGGTATTTGACGTGATGTACTCTGCATATAAGTTAAATAAATAAGGTGACAATATATGGCCTTGTCATACTCCTTTTCCAATCTTAAGCTAATCAATTGTTCCACAAAGCATAAAAACAAACAAAAATAATATTTACACTCTATAGTTTATGGAAGATATGAAATGCAACTGGCCTACATGAGAATTAAACAAATGAACTGGGTTTCATGGTCAAACTATAACAAAATAGGCCAATAGGTTACTGCTTACTTAGACATCTCTGTTTTAGCTCAGCTGTTCTCAAACTTTTTGGCCTCAGAACGCTTTTACTCTCTTAAAAATTCATCACTCCCAAAGAACTTTTATTTATTTGGATTATATTATTAATATTTATAATATGATAAATTAAAATGGATACATTTAAAATATTTATTTTTAAAATGACAATATAATCCTATTACATGTTAACAAAAATAACCTATTTTTTGAAACATGCCAGTATTTTCAAAAGCAATTTAGTGACAAGAGTAGCATTGTTTTACATATTTTTGCAAATCTCTTTAATGTTTGGCTTAATAGAAGACAGTTGGATTCTTAAATCTACTTCTGCGTTCAATCTGTTGTGACATGTTATTCTGGTTGAAGTAAATGAAGAAAATTTGGATTCACATATATGTAGTTATAAAAAGGGGGGATATTTTAATAGGTAAAAATTGTCATTATCGTTGCTGCTGTTGTGCAGTTTTTTCTATTTTAATTTATTTATTTAGGGGTGTGTGTGTGTGTGTGTGTGTGTGTGTGTGTGTGTGTGACTTTGTATGATCCCATTTCAGGTTTTCTTGGCAAAGACACTGGAGTGGTTTGCAATTTCCTCCTCCAGCTCATTTTGCAGATGAAGAAACTGAGGCAAATGGGGTCAAGTGACTTGCCTAGGGTCACACAGCTAGTAAGTGTTTGAAGTCAGATTTGAATTTAGGAAGAGGAATCTTCCTGACTCCAAGCCCACACTCTATCCAACGTACCACCTAGCTGCCCCTAGTATTCTCTTAGTATTACTATTAAACTAGTTCTGATTTCCAGGCCACATAAAAGGCCACAGTGATGCCTAGAGGCACACAACCCACAGTTTGAGAATTGTTGTCTTTGTTGTTTTTCTACATCTAGTTATCTCTGCCTGCCCTTTTTCTGATCACTGATTTTTTTTAAAAACCAAATCTTTCTTAAAAGCATCGGCTCCAGTTTACCTTAAATTCAGATAACTGTGAAAGTAATTGAATTCAAAGAGGAAGTTAGCAAAAGAAGGTTCTTTAGCATTTCTTCTATTGGTTAAACCTCTGGCAAGCTTCAGTGAGCATACAATGAAATGAATGATCCAATGTCTTTCTTCAGCTTGGGACGCGGCACTACTACTGTCAAAGATATCCACACAACATCCAGAATTTCTGCCAAAAGCTGCTAAAAGTGTGGAAGGCTCTGGCAATGCGAAGCAGCATTTTGCATTTTTGCACTAGGCCCATTGCTGTAACAGCTGCTGAGACAGATTTCTAAGTCTTTTTCACCACTTGCTTCCCATGTATTTCTATTGCTGGCACTTCTTTTAAGAATAGAAAATACCAGCTGTTCCTGCTGCTCAAGAAGGCCTTATGCAGAATTGTGTCCTCCCCTAAAATAAATAGTTAAGAAATAATGGTAACACAATGCCATGATCCAAGGTAGGTGTAGTAAGGAAAGCAGGAACAGCTTTCATTTGCAACTCCCACCAGCACAACATGCATAGTTCTCTCTTTCTCCAAAATATGGAACTCCTATTCTTTTCTAAAAATGTAAACAAACCTTCCTTTCTTGATTACTTCTTTTCTTTCTTCTTTGTTTGATGTGGCAGTTCCAAGTTCTCATTTGCGCAGCTCCCAAAGAGTGCTGGGAGGGCACTGGATTTCCTTTCATAAAGACAACTGAATCAATTGGGAGTTCCAGATAAAAATTGCTATTTTGTCTGTTTTCAGGTGGATAAAATTGGCAGTTTGGCATATTTGGCTTCACAAAGATAAATTTACTCCTTAGCTGGATCTCTCCTGGAGAACATGAAGAGAAAAATTTAAATTTTTAAGAAGACATGTGTTTGGTGGATAGGATTACAGCTGGTGTCTCCCCTGCTAGAATGTAGGTGGCTTCTTGAGGATAAAGAAACTGAGGTCCAGGGAAGTAAAAGAAAAAATAAGCACTTAATGTACTTGTTATACTCCAGGGTACTTTGCTAAGTTATTTTTCAAATATTATCTCATGTGATCCTAACACCCACCCTAGAAGGAGGTAACCTAGATTCCAAGGGGCAGAAGGAAGCCTCACAAAACCCAGCCCTCAGCAACCCCTACCCAGACAACCTGCTTCCCTTCTGTCTGGGCCACCTCCTCCCCAGCTGGGGTGCCTTCATTGCATAATCCCTTGAGCCTTGGCAGAAAGATTGGTTGTTAGGGCTGGCCTACACACGTAGTCTGATGACAAGCCCCTGGTGGAGGAGCCCTTACACTTCCTGCATTAGTGGAGAGGTAACCTGTGCCCTATATCACGAAGGTCACAGCCAATGGCTCCTCCTTTGTTATAAGCGGAGAGGGGAGAGATGCTCACTAGAGGTGAAAGAGGAAGAGCTGATTCCTACCTGTCAGTGGCTAGATCAGCCTTCCTTGCTGGGGCAGCTCCAGAACCCTGAGAGGTAATGTCATGAGTGGCTGAAGAATTCACAGTAGACTACAACTTTTCACCTAAAGCTGGTAACAGCAAGTTGCAGTGGGCAGTCACAGCTGATGTTTCCCTTGATTCCAAGTTTCTTATATACATTTGCACAAATTTGACAATGTGTCATGTCTTGGTCATTGCTTACATAAGATCTATTTCTTCTGTGTACAGGAACGGTCAAAAAATCAAAGCTGTTCACTATGCAAAAAGACATTTCATTCTATCTTACATTTGGTGAGGTGTAATGGCAAGCAAAGTGAGATTTTTGCCGGATTGAAAGTGCGTCAAGTTTTAGCCAATAAGAGATTTGTGTGTGCATTGAGTTCTAGCCAATTGGATGCTCATGAATTCATCCAGAGACCTGAGTTCTAGCCAATCAGATGTGCATGAATTCAGCCAATTTTACGAAGATTCTTCCAAGATAAAGGGAAAATGTTTTGAAAAATCCTCCAAGTTTGGTGAAACCTACAAAAATGAGAGTGACAGCTTTTCAGATAGATCCACCAAGTATAGATACAACAGGAGGAAATAGAGGGACTGAAGTCTAAGTGTAGAGATAGTTTATGAAGTCAAAACTACTAACACAATTAGATATCATAAAAAGAAAAAAAATAGAAGAGAAGTCATGAAACTAATTCTTCACAATCTTCTTCAATTGTGATTCCAATTGAGATTGATAGTGACAAGGAACCAAAAGTGAAAGAAAATAGTAAGTGTGATAGTCATGGCACCTTGGTAACTCAGAATCATTTTTTTTAAAGGATCTTCCTTTCCTGTCTTGGGATAAATTAAGAGGAAAGATAGATTTGTTCTAGATGATGGAATTACTGTTCTGGACAACAAATGTGAAATCACCATGTGTTTTTCTCCTGTTCTAACTAGAATGTCAAAAAATTCCAATACCTCATGAACTTAATCACTCAACTCTGTGGTTCTCAATTCTTGAGTCTTGAGAAAATGTCCCTTCTCAGATGCTATGTGTGATTTCCAGAGGAAAAAAAATTTAAGGAACATAAACCCTTTTTATCTTTCACAATCTTTCTGGCTTTCAGTCAACCAACTTTTAAAAGTACTGAGATATCTGAATAACTCTGAACTGAATAAATCTTTTTATACTTGCACTGGCATGAATATACATTGAAAACCACTTCTTCCTTAATGAGCTCAAATCCCACTTCTGACACATACTGGCTGGGTGACTAAGGGCAAGTCTTTTACCTCTCTGTGTCCAATAAACTGTCCAAGATTTTAAGTTACTGATGAAATCTGCATTGATGGAAAGAATTTCTGAAGTCTGTATGATAAAAAATACACAAATGAAGAAAAGACACATAAAAACTTGAATTTTTTGTGTTTTATTATTAGGAACCTGTAAGTTTCAATAAGACTACTCTCCTCCCATTTTTTTTCTTATTTTCAATTCTTGGGCTTCTCACATCCTTCCTCCTTCCAAATGGAGATGTAAATGTACTAAACCATTTTTGGAGTGCTATAATCAGAGGACTACCAGTCTGGGGGAAAAGTTTGTTACCATAAGGTTACACACTCGATATTATAAATCCAGGAGCTTGAAAATCATTGCATAAGAATAAAATAAACATTTAAGTATTTATTCAAAGTAAACTACTGAACATTTTTAGACTTGCCCATCAATAATTATATACTGTTTTGATAGCATGCATTTCATTAAATGTGAAATTTTGGTCTTAAAATATCCTTAGAAAAAGTGAATATAATTGATTGATTTCCATTTAATCTGCAATAAAATTTCAGACACTTCCACTTCCTAGCTGTGTTTGTGTGGGCAAGTCAGCAAACTTGTCTGAACCTAAGTTTCTTCATTTATAAATATAGTATTTGTACTACACCTCACAAAGTTGTTGTTTGGAAAGTACTATATAAACCTTCAAGTTCTATTAAAAGGTGAGTTGATATCATTATTTCTGATATTACTAGATTAAAGAAATGTATAAAATAGATGGATAAAGTCTGTGGGCCAGTGGTTCTTGGTGTGATTGCATCCTACATTGAGATTCTCAAAACCTTTTTAACTTATATTATAATTTTAGATAGGCTGAAACAAGCACACATTTATATACTTCCTTTTTCGTATGCTTGATAATTCATGCCACATACCTGGAATTTGATTCTGCCTCTTCATTCAAAAGTACAGAATATAAGAGCATGTCAAATATATCAGTTTCTCTATAACAGCCTTACATGGTTTGTTACTGTTGTTCTTTCTCAGAAATGGCCCAATTGCCTGTTCCCAGGGGAGTCATACATTTATACATTGCACATCCACACCATTCTTCCTACTCTCAGGAATTGAAATATTACCACTGTACACCATCAGGCTTTGCAGTCACCATCACGTTACATCAGCTGGACAATGAATGGCTCTAAGCAATAGTTCTACAAATCCACTCATAAGTATTAAATGCAATTTTGTATTGCCATCAAAAGGAATTTTAGAGAATAATAACAAAAAAATTCCAAAAGCTCTGTAGATCTTCTTTAAACACATAAGTACATAACTTTCAAAGTTAAAGCAATTTGACAAGATTATCTTTAATGCCTCATATATCTTATAACGATGGGAAATCAGTCATGAAATGGAGCGCAGGATATGTATTTACAAGTCTGCACCCTGGAATCACTTACATCTTAAGACATTTACTTGTCACGATGAAACGCTTGAGACAAAGTGGCTTGCATTGTTACTTTGTAATGTCATCTGGGAGACATTTTGTTATGGTTTGATTGCCTTTCAGTAGAAAATGTAGGTCTTCAGATTTTCCCTTTCTTCTTCAAGATGTAATATAAGCTGTCAACTTGCTTTTGCTAAGGTCACAACAGAACTCTTCCTCTCCCCTTTTCATTTTCTCTTAGACATCGAGATCAGCTATAAAAATTGGAAATAGAGTATTTTGGTAAAGATCTGAGGTCTTAGAGGAAGTTCTTTTACATAGTACCACAGAATAGTTAAGATATTCCAGAAACAGAGCAGACATTTGCCTGGTAGCCTGTCTCTTAGTGGAATGTGCTCTGCCATATCTTTAAACTCTTCTATGTGGCATAGTATCATCATAATTTGCCCTTCCTTTGTTTATGGAAGTAGTCAAAACTTTTTTACAATGGCTTTCCAAAGATTTTGTAGGTTGGCCTGTATATCTGGTTGTCCTATTTTAGATGATGCTTTTATTTCCACTCACTTAGATCTCCATGGGAGTAGTTTCTAATTGGTCTTATCTCCTTAACATTAGTCTTTTCTTCCCCCCACACATTCCACCATTCCCATACAATCTAATTGGCCTTTCATACTGAGGTCCAAATTATTTTACTAATACAAAGTATTAGTTTGAAAATCTTTATTATCTCAAAATAAAATCTGAATTCCTTAGTCAGGTACTTAAGACACTCCACAATTTGGCTTCAGCTTTATATTACACTGTACTCTAATTCTGCTATTCTTTCACTCAGATAGAAGACTTCCTCTATATGCACCATTACTTCCACCATCTATGAACCTTCTGCATTTCCTATTATCTTGAACACTCTTTTTAAAATTTTTTTAAAATTTAATATATTTAGTTTTCAGCATTGATTTTCACAAAAGTTTTAATTACAAATTTTTTCCCCATTTCTACCCTCCCCCCACTTCAAGATGGCATGTATTCTGGTTGCCCAATTCCCCAGTCAGCCCTCCCATCTGTTACCCCACTCCCCTCCCATCCCCCTTTCCCTTCTTCTCTTGTAGGGCAAGATACATTTCTATGCCCTATTGCCTGTGTATCTTATTTCCTAGTTGCATGCAAAAACTTTTTTTTTGTTGTTGTTGTTTTTGAACATCTGTTTTTAAAACTTTGAGTTCCAAATTCTCTCCCCTCTTCCCTCCCCATCCACCCTCCCTAAGAAGGCAAGCAATTTAACATAGGCCACATGCATATCATTATATAAAACCCTTCCACAATACTCATGTTGTGAAAGATTAACTATGTTTTGCTCCTTTCTAACCTATCTCCCTTTATTGAATTTTCTCCCTTGACCCTGTCCCTTTTAGAAAGTGTTTGTTTTTGATTACCCCCTCCCCCCGTCTGCCCTCCCTTCTATCATCCCCCCTTTTTTATCTCCTTCCTCCTTCTTTCCTGTGGGGTAAGATACCCAATTGAGTGTGTATGGCATTCCCTCCTCAGGTCAAATCCAATGAGAGCAAGATTTACTCATTCCCCCTCACCTGCCCCCTCTTCCCTTCCTACAGAACCACTTTTTCTTGCCACTTTTATGTGAGATAATTTGCTCCATTCTATCTCTCGCTTTCTCCCTCTCTCAATATATTCCTCTCTTATCCCTTAACTTGATTTTATTTTTTTTAGATATCATCCCTTCATATTCAACTCACCCTGTCCTTTGTGTGTGTGTATATATATATATAAGAATATATATTCAATATATATATTTATATATTGTCAATATATATATTTGACATGCTCTTATATTCTGTACTTTTGAATGAAGAGGCAGAATCAAATTCCAGGTATGTGGCATGAATTATCAAGTATACGAAAAAGGAATGTATATATATGTGCATATTCCTTTCAACTACTATGATATTGAGGACAGACCTCATCCAGTGACCATCCAGGCTGTCCTGGGCTGGATCCCTGCTTCCTTCTGCTATTTTGTGGGTTCTGCCCATCTTGAACACTCTTCTGCCTACTGAAATCCTTACCTCTTTTTCAAGACTCAGCTCAGTACCACTTCTTCTATGTCCTCTCTTTCCCTAAATCAAGAATGTCTTCCTGCTGGGATTTCTCTCATAACTTTGCTTATGCCTTTCTTATGTACTTTCCCTGTTCTCTTTGCATTATAATTATTTGGTCTTATGTCCCTTACTAAACTTTAAGCTCCTTAATGGTAGGAATGTGGAACATATCTTATTTATCTTTATATCTCTCAGTGCCTAATATTGTGCTTTGCACATAATAGGTGATTTTAAATGACCAATATGGACAATTTATATAATGCTTGATGGTCATCAAAGAATTTTACTTAAGTTATCATTTAATTTTTACAATTATCCTGTGAAGTGTTGTTATCATCATCATCATCATCAATGACAAAGTAGAAAATTGAGGCTGAGAAAGGTTCATGGGTGGGGATCCTGCAGCCTGCAGGTTCCCCAACACTGATAAATGCTTCGCACAGGGTCACATAGCTACTAAGTGGCAGGATGTGAATCCAGGTTTTCTTGATTTCAAGAACAGCATACTATCCACTGTGCCACCTCGCTGCCTCTAATAATTATTCAGTGAATGAATGAATGAATCAGTGCTGAAATGGCATAAGGTCCATGCGGCAGTATAATATAATGGCTCAAATGTGGGACTTGGAATCAGGAAGACTTCAGTTCAGTTCCCATCCCTGATGCTTTATATGATAATGAGCAAATCACTTAACTCAATTTGAGCTTTAGTTTTTTTCATCCATAGAGTAGAGATAATAACGCCTAAAATACTTATAGAATTTTTGAGGTTTAAATGAAATTAGATGTTTAAAATATTTTGTAAACATTAACTTTCTCCATAAATACCAGTTATTAACATACTAATTCTGCAGTATAATATCACTTCAATTAGGACAGGGAAAATTTTCCACTTTATTTTTGTACTTTCAGCACCTAATTCCTATGCTACTGTGTGCTTACTGGCCCTTAAATAAATGTATATTGCATTAGATTTAACTGGGTGTTAAACTCATCACTTTTACATAGTTGGTGCAAGTGAAGAGACTATATTTTTAACTGCACTTACCTTTTTATTGATTTTTAAAACCTTTCAATTATACTTTCTCTAAAATGATGCTTATATGTCTCAAGGTGTAATGGAAAAGGCACAGTTATAATGATCAAGTGAAAAAGAGTAAGCCTGTGCGATGAGGTTAGATAGGCTGTGTTAAATCATTGTCTTATTTAGATGTAATTATCCACTCAACCATGTAGGGGACAAGGCCGGCTACCTGATTGCCTAAATCAAAATATGCTTAGAAATAGAAAGTGCAGGCATCATAAAGTTGTATTCTTGCTGGTGTTGTATTTTCCTTTTTGTAAAGAATGTTTGCTCGTTGGTTTTTGAGGGAAGACAAGGCTATATCTTATTACTTGGCCGTTAGCCCTACACAGGCACATTAATGCAGATTCAAACCAAATTTCTGACAAATGGTGTTCTATGGAATTCCTTTCCCCTCCATATATATAGTGTCTTAAAGAAGCCCACAACAATGAATTTATTTTGTCCTTGTTCTCTGATTTTCCATGAAATTACATCTGAGTATGTGGTTTAAAGTCAAAGTAGTAGTGATAAAGGAGAAGCTGATGTATTACCGTGAAGCACTCTCATCTGGTCATTATGGTTCAGATTAATCTGGAAATTGGTCTTAAATGAATGACCCTCTGGTTCCCAGATCATTGCCATCTCCCAGAACTATCATCTTCTCATTAATAAGGATATTTTGTGCTAATGATATTTTAATGCTGGCTTTCTAATAAGAACAGGCAGAATGGGGAAACTATCTATAGAAACATAGTCTCTTTGAGTTGGGAAAAAATTGGAAGTCATCTAGTCCAAACTATACCTGAAAGAAGAATCTCCTCCACGGCATGCCCAACAAATAGCTTACCATCCTCAGCTTGAAGATCTACTCATTATCTTCCAAGACGACCCATTTCAGTGGATAGAGTGCTGGGCCTGGAGTCAGGATTTCATCTGCCCCCCCCAAACACTTACTAGTTGTGTGACCCTTTGCAAGTCAGTTAACACTGTTTGTCTCAGTTTCTTCATCTGTAAAAAGAGTAGCATCAGAAAATGGCAAACCACTCTAGTACCTTTGCCAAAAAAATAACAAAATCATTAGGAAGTGTTTTTTTTTTCCTTCACATTGATTCAAAATCTGACCTACCAATTGGTGAATTCCTGTATGCCAACTGTTTTGCATTGCTGATTATCTTAGTAATTGTGTTATTTTTAATAAATGCCAGTAAGAGTGTGGTAGGAATGGCAAGAAGTTTGCATGTGTGTGGGGGGTCAACTTAGGTTATTGATCAGACATTTATAATAGAGGAAATTAGCTGGTAGGATTTCAACTCAGGTATTCATGATTCTACCCAACACTCTAGCCATGGCTCATTTTGGGTCTCAGGATTTCTTCTGTTATTCCCAAGATGATATCAACACTTTTATATTCATTCTCACAACTGCCTTTGCTTCCATGTTCAGACCTTGTCATTGAATTAATTGCATATCTACCTAAGTCCGTGTAGATAGTGGCCCCCCATTTCTTCTTCATTAGAAGCACCTGCAAAGTGTCATCAGAATGTGTTTTTCAATATCTCTGTATATTCTTTTATCCAGTAAAAATAAAGACATTTGCATAAAATTGTTGCCTTTAGGAACTGGTTATCAGAAATAGAAGTATTATAGTAAATACTGAACCAAACTGTATATTAATGAAAATATTTCAGGATATAGATTCACTTAGACCATTTTAAATTATAAACCAATTTTCACTGGGATGTGTAAGAAAACAGGTGACATTTGGACTCTCTTATGTGTTTCCTTTCAGCTAAATTCATCTGCTAAAACAATGCATAAATAGGTTTCACTTTAAGGATAAGGCATACCTTTTGAAAAATCATGAACCTTTGTTTCAAATGTCATCACCCCTAGTTTGGATTACTGAAACCCATTTCAGAAGCCAAGATGATTCCATTTGGATGGGATATAGAAAGAAGGCAGCTTGATTTTCTAAAGGTGTGTTGCTGACTAGCAAAAACATTTGTTCTTAAGCTCATGATTATATCAAAGAGAATCAGTCAAGGAATAAGTGTATTATATTCTTTCTGAAAAGACATCCTTCAATGTATTCACCTCTGAGCATCTATAGTTTTGCCCTTGTGGCTACCATAAATATCTTCTTCTGTTAAAGAACGGGTTTATATCCATGTGAGCAAGCTGTCTGTAGCTGTTGTGTAAAGGACCATAATGAACAATCAAAATGCTCATTAAGGTATATGTGCAGTTCATGCAAGAGGTTAATGTAATATTAGAGGCAGTAGGGAAATAGGAAAAAATCTAGTAGTCTCAGATCCGTTAATTTAGAGTTTTCAAGTCCTCTATTACAAAATCAAGGCAAATATTATATAACTGATATGAATTTTAGTAAATTTGTCCCCCCGACACACTAAAAGTCTAATATTGCTGGGTATCGGCTCATTTAGTAGGCCATAGAAACTGACTCAATTTAACATATTAATTTCAATAAAAATTAAGTGCTTCTCAAATCTACCAAATTTACCAAGACCTTAAATGTAAATATTAATATATGTACATATAAAAACATATGTATGTATGTGAATATAAGTTTACATAGACATAAATATACAGATAGGTAGATAGGTAGGTAGATAGGTAGTGTCTGCCTTCAAGGATCTTAGAAATCAAAACAATTCCTTGTTTTTTTGTTTGTTTTTAGCAATATTCACGGGCAGCTTAAGAGAAACTCAAATGAAGCTATATGAATTAAATTTGGTTCTCTGCTAGCAATAACTAAAGGCAAATTAAGATTACAAAGTCAGTGTTTAATGGAGAACAGGTCAAAAAAATTCTTGCCCCCCTATGGAGAGCAATTAACTGCCACTAATAAGGAGAGGCAGATAGTGAGGAATTCAGAAAAGCTGGGGAAGATGTGTGGAGGCTCATGGCTGACCTTCCTCAAAACCTCTTGACTTTCAACTAGAATAAATGGATATGGACTGCTTCTGAAATTTCATTATACACACAAACATAATATTAATATTTATTTTATTCTGTATGGTGTCAAGTCATCGTCATCTTGTGTGCCCTTAAGTTCTGTGTTTACATTTCAATGTGATCTTATGATGCATTGTTCATTTTTAAAGTATTAGAGGTTAGAATCACTTGACTTGAATTTTAAGGTACTCTTAATACTGCACTAGGTGCAGCAGGGTCCTCAACTATTGAAGTTCCTCAGAGGTACCATATGATGAAGTGAAGTGGTTGGAGTAATCATAGTCAGAACAGAAAGAAGTGTTATAAGAACTCCATGACCTAAAAAGTAACAGACAAGGAACTCGGGAATATAAAGCTAAAAGACCAATAGGCTCATTTGAAAAGATGAAGCAGAAGCAAGCCATACATAGCAGGGATGAAACAGAAAGCCCTGCAAGTAGCTGCTATCGCTGATAAATAAAAACATGAAAAATTCAATATTAAGGACTAGGACAGGAGTGGGGAACCTGTGGCCTTGAGGACACATGTGTCCCTCTAGGTCCTCAAGTGTGTCCCCTTATCTCACAGAACAAATCCCCTTAAATAAAAGAATTTGTTCTATAAAACTTTGACTCAGTCAAAAGGCTGTTTCCAAGAACCTAGAAGGTCACATGTGGCCTTGAGGCTGTAGGTTCTTCACCCCTGGACTAGAGTTATCAGTAGGTTTTCTTTTTCAGTGAGGACTATATTCTTTGGAGTACTGGAATATTGGAATAATGAATGAGTATTCTTATGGTTTCATGAGTCTTCATAATATCTACACTGCCCCAAATTTTCAACCAATTTTATTTAAGGTTATTTTCTTCTTGTTCTTTTCCAGAAGAAAACAATAAGCAGAAACACTAGTGATATCATGTTTATCTTTTAAATTTCATGTTCCCTGATGTCGTATGGCTAGCTCCAAAATGTGGTAACTCAATGTCAACTAAACTCATAGTTACTCAATTTTAACTTATGTGTGGGCTTCCATTTAACAACAAAAACAACAGCAAAAAAATCTACAACAATATCACCCCCCACTACCACCACAACTACAACATGATTAAGAAGTATACTTAAATATGCAGCATAGAATACTGCAAAGAACACAAAGCTAGCCATTAAGAAACCTGAGTTCTAATCCTTAAAACTGTTGATAAATAATCTTATAATACTGGGTATATCACCTTGGCTCTCTCAGTAGTCTGCAAAAAGTAAATATATGGATTAAAAAAGAAGAAAGAAAAATGAGTTCTCATTAAATGAACTAATTCTCCCCCCCACCCCCCTGCCTTGTAAAACAGGAGGCAAAGTTCTCAGCTAAGAGGATAAGGAGAGAAGGAGCCATGGGAGGGATAAAAAGCTTTGGAAGGACCCCTTTGGAATGTGAGAGAGGGAGGAGATGAGGGAGGTGTAGAAATATTGCCTAGCAGTAGTGCAAGCCCAGTTGAGCTTGCATAACATAAATTTGTAATGGACTCAAAATGGTTGGGTGATTTTTCTCCTTAATTTGGTAGCACATGAGGAAAGAGTGAATGTAGCAGATGGTGGGAGTGATCCAAGACTGAGGCTTGGCAGGGCACAATTGATAAAGGTTTAATAAGGGGGCCAGGAACCCAAGAGAAGAGGGAAGTATAGAGATGAACTGATTCACTAAAGGAACAAGAAGGGGAAAAGAGGAGAGTACAGTAAATACAAGGGTGACAATCTAGGAAACAACTGAGCAATATAAGGACTAGAGGTAACTGTGTGGATGAAGAGTAGAGTTTGGTACCGGAAGGCAGAAGGAGAGGTGGAAAGCTAAAAAAGTATGGTCAGAGAAGGGAATGTCAGAATTCTTGAACATGGAGGTGGTATGCTGAGGAAACTTTTGTAAACAGATGGTTCTAAAAATATTAATGACCTAGGGCAAGGTGGGGATGAAACCAGAATTTAATAGAGCCTAGAACAGCAGGAGAAAAAAAAAAGGTAAGAAGACTTTCTAATTACCTGGCATGTGCCTATTAAAGCACTTTTTAGAATTTTACCAGGAATTAGTTAGGCTCTCCTTTGTATAGTTTACAAGCTTTACTATGTTCTCTCTTTCTCTCTCTCTCTCTCTCTCTCTCTCTCTGTCTCTCTGTCTCTCTCTTTCTCTGTGTCTCTCTCTCCACATATACACATAAATGTGCATGTATAGATGTGTGTTTGTACGTGCATATATATACATATATGTGTACGTATACATGCTATATATGAAATTTTGTTAAAATTTCCCAACTACATGTAAAAAATGTTAACAGTTTTTGAAAAAAATTAAACTCCAAATTCCCTCCCTCTTTATGCCTCCCTCTTTCAGACAGCAAAAAAAAATAATTGTAATTACAAATGTGAGGTCATTCAAAACATATTTCCATATTAGCCATGTTGCAAGAGAAAACAAACAAAATAAAACAATAAAGATAAATAAAATTTTATAAAAATCTGCTTCAGTAGCATTTTTTCTTTATGGGTCATTGGGAAATGTCTTGTATCATTGTCTTGGTCAGAGTAGCTAAGAATTTCATAGTTTATCATCTTTGTAATATTCTTGTTACCGTGTACAATGTTTTCTTTGGTCTGTTCATTTCACTGTGCATAAATTCATACAAGTTTTCCCAGGTTTTTTGAAACCATTTTGCTCATCATTTATTATAGCACAATAATATTCTATCACAACCATATACCACAACTTGTTGAATTGCTCTCCATTTGATGGATATCTTTGCAATTTCTAATTCTTTGCACCACAAAAATATGCTATACCTTTTTCTACATATAAATCCTTTTCCTTTTTTCTTTGATCTCTTTGGGATACAGACAAAAGGCACCATTTGATATCCCTTTGGGCATAGTTCCCAATTGTTCTCCAGAATGGTTAGAGTAGTTCACAACTTCACTAACAATGCATTTTGTTATTCAGTTGTTTTAGTCATAGTGAGCTCTTCTTGACCAATTTGGGGTTTTCTTGGCAAAGATACTGGAGTGGTTTGCTATTTCTTTCTCTAGCTCATTTTACAGATGAGAAACTGAGGCAAACATGGTTAACTGACTTGCCCAGAGTCACACCACACAGCTAGTAAGTTTCTGAAGCTAGATTTGAACTCATGGAGATGAATCTTCTTGACTCTAGTCCTGCCACTCTATCCACTGTGCCACCTAGCTGCCCAGAACAGTGCATTACTGTCTCTATTTTGTTATATCACCTACAGCATTTATCATTTTCCTTTTCTGTCATGTTAGCCATTCAGAGAGGCTTGAGGTGGTAACTCAGAGCTGTTGTAATTTATATTTCTCTGAGAAGTAGTGATTTAGAGCATTTGTTTCTGTAGCTATTAATAGCTTTGATTTCTTTTTGAAAACTGTTCATATCATTTTACCATTTATCAAGTATGGAATGGCTATTTTTTTTTATAAATTTGCATCAGTTCCCTATATATTTGAGAAAATCATGATTAGTCAGAAAAAATTTGCTGTGAAAATCTTTGCTGGCTTCCTGTTTTCCTTCTAATTTTGGCTTCATTTGGTTGTTTATGAAAAAGTTTTTTTAATTTCATGTAATCAAAATTATCAGTTCTATTGCCTGTAATCCCCTCTATTTCTTGTTTGGTCATAGACTCTTCCTTTATCCATAGATCTGATAAGTACATTTTTCCATACTCCATTAAGTTGCTTATGATATCACCATTCATGTCTAAATCATTTTTCCATTTGGACCTTATCTTGGTATACAGCGTGAGGTGTTGGTCTATGCCTAGTCTTTGCCAAACTGCTTTCCAGTTTTCCCAGCAAGTTTGGTAAATTGTTCAATTCTTTACCCAATATCTTGGTATCTATTTGGAAGGCAAAGTGTTGCCTTAGATCTTTGCATGCAATATTTTGGTCTTTACATGTAAATCAAAGAACATGAACAGACATTTCTCAAGGGAGGTAATCCAAGTGATCAATAGCCATCTGATAAAAAGAAACCACTAAAACACTAAAAAAAAATTCTAGAAATGCAAATTAAAGTGAACAAAAGAAGTTCAATACAGGCCAGGGAAGCAGGGAACCCTTAGAACTACTGTGTTAAATTTAATATATATATATTTTTTAAAAAGTTGTAAGTTAATAGAAAGGTACAGTTTCTTTTACAATCATATTTTTTTTCTTTTTTTAGATTGAAATGTTTATATTCATTGGTGTCTTTTTAAACAAGTTGTAAATCTTTATTTTTAGACACTAAACTCCTCATATACATATTCTATGCATATACACATTAATCTTGGAGAAACATGATGATAAAGTAAGTTTAATGAAAAATCATTTTCCATTCCATGGTTGCAATTTTTCTAAGTACAATTCTTCTTAAAGTTTGTTGAACTTTGGCAATAAAGTATCACCACATAAGTTAAACACACTGAGATTACTGTAAAGGGAACTAAGTGAATGTCTCTGTTAAGCTACTGGTTTCAAAACTGGAAAATTTTACTTGTGAAGACCAAAATACTCCATGTAAAGATCTAATGCAATGCTTTGCCCTTCCAAAAAGATACCATTTTCAGCAATAACTCACATATCTGAAAGACTGAGAGAAAAGAGGGTGAAGGTGAATAATAGAAGCTTTTCTTCCATCTTCAGAAAAGTCCCACATGCAGGCCTTCTAAATGGTTTAGCAGCATTCATAAGTGAACAGACGTGTCAACCCCCTTCCTGCTACAAAGCTACAGTCTTACATCATATAAATTAAATGAAGGCAGACTTTAGTAGTGGAAAAAGCACATTTTTGTACATGCCCAACTTTATTCTGTCAAGTGGATAAACAACTTCACAAAGACTGATGCACATATATAACTGTCATAGAGCATACTCATACATGGAGAAGTTCCAGTTTAAGCAATGAGTCCTGATATGAATCATAGATGCCTTTTAGCAATCATAGCTTGAATTTCCATCTTTCAGTAAGCATTTTCTCAGTCTGAATATTGGATGTAATCAATACAGATAACAATTTTCTACAGACTTCTGAATAATGGTTTTAGTCTGTAAACATGCGTGCAACTCATTCACAATTTTCTTAGCTTCATTCACATAATCAGTGGCCACTGAGACCCTTTTCATGTTTGCAACGGGGACATCAGTGCTTGGAGTGAGGCTATGAAGTTTTACTGGCAGCAGAGAGATGAGAGAATTGACTGTGTCTGATTCCCTGAAACTACATCACTTTCATGTAAGGAGATCATCTTGTTTCAATACTGCATGACATGGCTAATATTGGTATGCTTTTTTCACTAGTTGAAAATGTTTATGAAGAGTCTCTTTAGTCTAATTTCTTGCATCTGATTTTTCCATCTAATTAACACTACAGAAATCTCCTGGGTAAGTACTTATCTCTTCATCATAATAACAGGCATAAGAAGACTATCTGGGATTTGTAGCAGTAGTTGCATAAACATTGATATCATCATGCAGGTGGTCCATCATTGAGCCAGTTTCACATGCTTCAATACTGAGCATGATCTTTTGGTAGCTTTTATGCTGGTGCATATAATGGATGCTTATTTGAATCCTTTATATGAAGATCATCATCAGGGAAAACCCAGAGCCCAAGAGCTCCATGATCAGTGAAGTAAACAAACACATGATACTTGGAACCACTGCCAAAAGAAATCAGCCCTCCTCAGTAGCTTATCATGACTCACAGTTTAAGAAGCACTGAAGGGGTCACCAGTGTAAAAAGTTTAAGAAGCCCTGGGTTAGAACACTAATTTACAACATCCTGAAATACTTGTCATCTCAATTTTAATGTAACTACACAGAAAAACAGCTAAAAATGTACAGCTGGTCAAAAAGTCCATTCAGAATAAAATGCAATACACAGGGTCAAAAGCCACAATGAAGCCACATTTAGCTTAGTTTCTTCCTTCGTATAGGTGCTATTCTGAACAACAGGGCAGTTTCCTGCTAATTCAAAATTTTGGATGAAGAATTTGGGATTGAAGTAAATTATGGGAAAGGTCACAGTATACTGTAGAACATTCATTCAAGATATATTTAGTATATGCTTATGATGGACAAGGTACAATTATGCCAGGCACTGGGGAAACAAATCTAGTCCAATTCTTTTCTTTTAAAGGTAAAGGAAACAAAGCCCAGGGGTAAGTGGCAGAGATGAGACCAGAAGCCTAATGTCTTTACTCCTAGTGCACTATTTTTCTCAATACAATCATAGTATGGACAGGGAGCGGGGAAAATATCTTATAGCTCTTCTCCAATCAACCGTATCTCCCCATTGGCTCCCCCGGGCATACGGCCAAATGCAGGGTTTGTCAGTTCCCATTAAGCACATCTGATCATACTATACTACCCTTGGGGATGCAGACATACTATGTGTCAGAGTTATTGACAACTCTTGGTGAATGACTCTATGGGTAGTACTGCTATGAATCAGAAGCACATGAGAATCATATTAACTTCAGGGTTAGCTGTATCTACATCCCCAGTTCTATAACACAGATGTACTGCCATGGCAAAATAAAGCACTTCCTGTAAATTATGAGACACCATAAAAGTAACGAACACCACATATATACCAGAGTACATTTGCTGACTCACAGTAAGTAAGGGTAGAACTTGAAAGATGCTTTCCCCACAAAACTGAGGATAGATTTGTGCTCATTCTATAGAGCATCTTCACTTAATATACTACCTCTGCCTTGGTGCAATTTGAAATAGCGAAAAGCTAATTAGACTATGGGAGAGGGGGAAAATCAACCCTCCTTTGGGCATACAATAATAGAAATTAAGATAAACTGAGTCAATAAAGTTTTGAGTGAGTCCCCTTTACAAGCAAGACTGACATATGCCAATAAAAGTGGTCAATGGACCCTTAGTAGTCAAAGACTCATTAATGTCTATTGAGCTTGCAATTTTCAAAAAAAGTGATGATGTAGAGAAGAAGGTTTTATACCATTGCTAATGCCATTGAGAATGCTGGGAGTCACTGGAAGTAAGTGGATGGTGGAAAGAAAGACAGAAAATCGGTATTATAAAAGAATAGTATAGATTTCTAAAAAGGGAAAAAGAGAGGAGCTTTATGATTTGTGTAGCAATAACAGTGTGAAAGGAGTATGCCAATCATACCATTGCTCCTGAAAATCTGGAGCACTTGAAGGATTGTCTTCAAGGAAGATAGTTGTAAGGGATATGATACCCTCAATGGGAAGTCTAGCCCTAATTAAAGCCAACTGGAGACAAGAGCATCAAAAAAATTAATATAGAAATTTGTTTAGCAAGGAAGGGAATGTATCTCACAGGTATGGAAAGTTCTTGATCATACAAGGATAGAGGTGACAATAGGAGACAAAATGGACAATATTTTCTACAATTTCATCACCAGGTGGCTAGACTACTGGTAATGTACGTAATCAATAGACTCCATCTGTTACTATACTCAAAGACTTTCCAACAAGGAACCTGCCAGATCCTGTGTTCCACTGGCATATTCTTCAAAACCCTGTCTCATTTCCATGACATGATGACATAAAGTCAAACTAATACTTCATAGGCAAGAAAGAAAAGATGGAGTGGCCACATGGGCAATACATATTTCCATATCTGAAATCCAGCCTGTTCCATGGTAGAGCAGCATAGTATGTTGCCACATGCTGAGGAAGGCATCTAATCTTCCTTGTCGAAAGTGGTTTTGGGACAATTGGCTTGAATGCTTTCTAGATTTCTGAGGAATTTAATCATTCTGAAATGTCAAATCAACTACTCTACTGCTGCAGTACAATGATAAGGCTTAAAAAAGATAGAATGGGGGCAGCTATGTGGCACAGAGAGTAGAGAACTGGCCCTGGAGTCAGGAGGACCTGAGTTTAAATACAACCTCAGTCGCTTGGCACACTTACAAGCTGTGTGACCTTGGGCAAGTCACTTAACCCCAATTGCCCTGCCTTCCCCCCTGTAAAAAAAAAAGAATGAAAAGGAGAGAGAGAGAGAGAGAGAGAGAGAGAGAGAGAGAGAGAGAGAGAGAGAGAGAGAGAGAATGAGAGAACAAGAACCTACTCCTCAGGCTTTACAGACAGATCTAAGTAGAGATCACTCTGTAAATGATTTTTTTTTGGTCAGATTATCTTCTGGCTACTATAAAGTGAAAATATTTTGACACAAAGTTAAGAGTAAGTTTTATCTCTCCTCCTCCCTTCCTCCCTTCATGGAATATAGTAGAAATTGCACAGTAAAGTCCAAAGACAGGTTCAACTCCTGACTGCTACTTACTATATATGTGATCTTTAGCAGGTTCTTTTCTCTGTGTGTGTCTCAAATTCCTGATCTATAAAATGAGAAGTGTAAATTGTTTGATATTTATGGTCTCTTCTAATTCTAGATTCTTAAACCCTATTCTGTTTTAAAATGCACATTTATATCTTAGGCTATTTCCCAAGCAAAAGTCTTCTCATGGGTTTTCAATGGGCCTTCTGCTTTAAAACTTTTCCAGGCAATATGAGGACAAAAATAAAATGAGGAGAATTGATGGGAAAAGGAGTCTTGTTAAAAATACTAATTTTATAATGGCACTGATTTATTCATTCTTAGAGTGACACTACAACTAGAATTAGAGAGAGTAAGACCATTTGTTTAGCTAGAGTTTGCAAATACATTTATACATATTATCTCACTTGATCTTCAATACTCTAAGAGGTAGGCGCTATTAATACCCACCTTTAACATATGGGGAAAATGACAGAGAGGCATCTTAAATAACTTGCTCAGCATCACAGCTAGAAATACTTGAGGCAGGATTTAAACTCAGTTCTTAAAATCCAGTACCCCACCTACTATACAAGATAAATTGGGAAGGCCTAGTGCTACTCTTAGGAGGCCTCATAGGCAATTAGTTAGCACAGTGGATGAAGTGTTAAACTTGAGGTCAGGAAGACCTGAGTTCAAATTCTGCCTCAGAAACTCATCATTTTTATGATACTGGCAAATCACCTAACATCAGCATTTTCTTCTATAGATTGAAGATAATAGCATCTAACTGATAGAGTTATTGAGCGGATCACATGCAGTAACTCATGCAAACTGTTTTATAAACTTTAAAGTAATATAGAAATGCTTGCTCTTATTATTCAATAGGGACTTTAAACATGAGAGAAGATATGAACCCCAAACATGATATATGTGTAGGATTTTATTTAGACGTCCTTCATTCTACACTATCTTGATATATTAGTTTGGTGTGTAAATTCAGTCTATTGCTTGGGAACACATATTCCTTCCATAATCCCCTCCCCCTGCCCCAGTTGCCTGATATGCAGATATGGAAAATCTATTAATATACCTCTCCATTACCATAGTATCCTGAAAGATAGAAGCTTCACATACTTAGTTTATTTAGTTAGTAGATTTTGATTGCCAATTTCCAAATCCCAGTGATTCCGTCTCTGTTTCCTGGAGTTAAAGCCACCTTCATTTTACTTGTCCACATATCATTATCCCCGTCAGGCTCAAGTGTATCATTCCATAGATGCTTTTCTCCTCTGCCTCCTTTCCACTGAGACCACTAGAATGTTGTTTGATAGTTATTAAACTAAGCCTTCGCATTTCATCTGCCTTTCTCAAGCTTTGTTATGCAACTATCTTCTTGATTCACCAATTTCCTGAAATTCACTGAATTAGAGATTTACCACACATTCTCACATGACTGACCATATCTCAGATCTCACCATAATCCCAAACTGGGCCATATTCATGATTCAGAATTCTCTTTCTATGATCATGACCTTTCATCCATCCCAATCTATTCTTAAGCATCACTGTGACTTTCAATTTATCCATTCTTTATGCTTCTAGTCTATCATTTTTACTTTGGTCTTGATTTTCTATCTTCAGTTTTGAGTCGAAAGTAGTCAAGTCCAACTACGTCCTGTCTCCAACCCATGACTCTTTGCCCCTATTTTAACCACTATTCATTTCTCGACAATAATCTTCTACTCAATGCAACTTCAATTCAAATCAATTCAATTCACCAGGAATTCATTAACTACCTACTACATGAAACAAACTCTCCTGAATGCTAGACACACAAAGATAGAAACAAAGCTGCATTTGTCTTTGAGGCATCTACGTTCTAATGCAGCAAACATTTGCCTTCACAAACTACTGAATACTGCTATAAAAAGTGACATCACCATACTGAATGGGTGAAGTTCATTTTGTCTCTCAAATGAGCCCTCACTGCTGCATGGCCAAACTTTTGTTCTTCTTTTATTGACTCTGTGCACCAGTCTACTAAGTAGTTGTTCTAATCTTTCTCTTCTTTCAAACTGCCACTGATTGTCCTCTAGTGCCCCAGTAGATTTCTTTGACTTTTTAATTTTTATTGAAAATTGGAGGCCATGATCTGTGAGCTTCCTTTCCCCTTCTTATCTATACCTCAAAATCCCCACATATCTTAATCATCCTATCTTCCTTTATTCCCATTTCTGAGAGAGTATGAGCCCTTCTCCTTATCAAGACCATTGTAATTACATGTGCATTATATTGTATATTTTCCTGGAACTTGTTCTCTAGCAATGACATCTCTGTCCAACTGCAGTCAGCAAGGTGGCACAGTGGATAAAGCACTGGGTCTTGAGTCAGGATGATCTGAGTTCAAACCCAGCCTCAGACAGTTACTCTCCTTGTGTCATTAAGCAACTCATTTGACCTCCTTTTGCCTCAGTTTCCTCATCTATAAAGCAAGGACAGCAATAGCATCTGCCTTTCAGGGTCGTTGCGAGGACCAAATGAAATAATTGTAAAGTGCTCAACACCCCTGGACTATTATAATAGCATCCTAATTGGTCTCTTCTAGTCTCTCCCATCCTTCACATAGCAGCCAACATGATTTTCCCAAGAAACCGGTTTGATCAAGTTATTCCTCTCCTAAACAGCATTTTATAAGTTCCCATTGTTTCTATAGTGCAACATAGCCTCTACAGTCTGGCATTTTAAATTCTCCATAATCTGACTCACAACTACTTTTATGTTTTTCTTTCACATTCTTCTTTAAAATTCTATGTTCTAATCAAACTGGACAGTTAGATATTCACTGCACTCCAATCTCCCTCTCCTGCCACTGCATATTCATAATAACTGTCATATGGGCCAAGAATGTATTCACTCTGCTCTTTACTTTTCAAAAGCTTTATCTGCCTTCAAGGTTCATTCAATTCATATGCCACCTCTTTTCTTAAATCAATCTAGATCCCTACCTCCCCTAACAGTAATATTCTCTCCAGATATTTTTTTGTGGTTCATTTATTCATGCGTATGTTGTCTCCCCAAAAACATATTATATGCTTGAAGGCAGGGCCCATTTAATTTTTTGTCTCCCAATATTCAATAATTAGCATAGTGCTTAGTGTACAGCAGGTACTTAATATAATATGTTGAATCGCACCAAATAGGATTTAGAATAGTGAGGGGATGTAGACATCACCTGGTCCAGTTCTTTTATTTTGCAAGGTGGGGAAAGTGAGGTCCTTTAAGGTAATTGTTCACCAATTAAAGTAAACTGAGTTTACTAAATTGTGTCACCTGATAGTTTAAAGGCCTTCAAAGAATTGTGCCAGGAGGATTCAGTAAAGCTTAGAATATGAAGTCACTTATGTTAGAGGGAAAATGGGGTAAGGGTGAGGGTAAATATCCCATTCAGAGATCAGCACAACCAAACTCATAGAAAAGGACTTCTGAGATAGGCTATGGATTTGGGGTAATCAGGGTGGGACTTTTTTTATTTTTACTGTTTTCTCTTTTGGAATGCTGAAGTAATCAAGTACCTTTGATGAGTCTTGCCTTTCAAATGTAATGGATAGCAAAGTGGACTTTTTGTTGTCTTGTATTTCTTTGATTGAATCAACAGTCTTTGATCTGCTTAAGAAACAAGAAAGCCTAGTTCACATAGGTTTGAGTTGCATGGTTGTGATGCCCTTTGATCCTGAAGAAGTGTATATAAACTCAGAGGTTAGCATTTTGCCTTTAGGGACACACTCAGTTGAAAGAGTGTTGGTGATGAGGCTCTGGGTAGCCACTGAAACAGCTCCCCCACCCCACCCCCAGCTTTGAAACCCCAGATTTTGGTGCTTCTCTCTGGTAAATGTGTATTGCTGTGGATGGGCTGATTTGTGTTTTTCTGCTCTGTTTATGTAATGTATGCTTGTAATTTCTGTTTGTATTCTCTCTGAAGTTTAAGGTGCTGGCTTTTTCCATTGAACTAAGTGAATGATACATGTATGTTTAATTAAACTGAGATTGTTAACCCCTTAAAATTGCTTTCCTTAGAAAAGCAGATCAAAGAACCTGTGCTAGCAGCCCTCCTGTGTGCTCCTGTTGTTGGGCTTGTTATCAGTCTTTCACCAACACAACAGCTGCTAGCAAAATTGTTGTTACAGGAGCAAATGCTCTGATTCAGTGATTCTGACACCTGCCACTGCTTTGTGTAGTTTGTGCTTTACATCAAGGAATAACAAAACTAATTTTACTAAATCATTATTTTCCACATTAAGTTTTATATTACGCTTTCCTCATGATAAAAGTATGTCTAATATTTTACAAAAGAGGAAGATAAAAATGAGAGCCATTAAGTAATATGTCCAATGTCATAGAACTAATAAGCAGAGGAATGTGAGTTCCAGTTTTGACAGAAGTACAGAATACATTTTCCTGGAGGAAGAAAAACCAAAACCAAAAAAAAATATTTGTTGATGTTTACCCCACGTAGATCCAGACTGTATGTATTTTAATGTTAGTATCAACCAACATATTCAAAGAACAAGGAAATAAAAAGAGGATTCAAAGAAATCACTTACTAACTCTGTGATTGGTATCAAATTATTTCACCTTTCTGTGCCTCAGTTTCCTCATATGCAAAATGAGGCACTTGAGGAAAGTATCTTTCCAGAGCTAAGAAAGTACTATGCCAAGAGCTGTTAACTGTACTTCTAAATCCTACATAGTTTATATAAAACAAATTATAATCAATTGCAAAGTTTCCAGAGTATCATTTCTACCCACAACCTCCTGCTTAAGGAAGTTTGCTGAGAGATTGCTTTGACTCAGTAATGAGTCAACTCTCATTGTCATATAAATGGAACACTCAATTTGAAGAACTTGAGCAGTTATGCTTCTCAGAAATCTTGTGTGTGTATTTGTGCGTGCGTGCGTGTGTGTGTGTGTGTGTGTGTGTGTATGTGTGTGTGTGTGTGGTGGGGGAGAATGGAAAGAAAATGAAAATTGAATCCAGTCTTCGTGCATAGCAATGTTTCTTGTATTAGTTTACCACCCACTGATTTCATTCTTTTCTTTCTAAATCATCCCACAGTGTCTCCCTTGCAGGAAACTGCTACTTGGAAAAGCAAAACAATTTCTAGTGGTTTGGGAGTTGAGGGAATGAATTTAGCTAAAATGTTCCTTGATTTAGATGATTGGTAGCTCTGGTTGAGATTAGCCACTTAGACTTTGAAAGACTAATGTTAAGAAAGTTCAAATGCCTAGCGTGAGCAGCAACTCAAGAGAAAGTTAAAAAAAGTAATATCCACCAAAAATAAGTGCCATTAGCCCTTAATATTTGAAGAACTACTATAGTGAATGATGATAATGAGCCAAAAATTATGATCATATGTTGCATACATACATGTACATTTTATCTTAAATTTATATCCTTACAACTTGCTTATATCATTTGAAGGATTGTTAGCTAAAAGCTTTAATCATCTTATGCTGTTCTTGAATGCTCCTTTTTATCTGATTATTGTCTTTCATTTTAAGCTACTGTGAAAGGAGAAAAGTAAATAGACAATACTTTAAAAATAAATAGTCAGGGGGTTACTGTGTTCAGGAATACTTAAAATCAGTTCACTTGTTTAGAAGTTATTTAGGAAACATGACATTTACAACCTCTTGATGTAAGCTTGAGTTATAGAGCTTGGTGATATATCATCTAACTGTTATCTGATGCTCAGTCTCACTAAGTTTGGAGAATCTTATTATTAGATGGTTTGACACAATATGATGGATTGTATAGACATGGTAATTCAGTTGATTTGTAATCCCACCAATAAGGATCATAGATAGGAACTTGAAAATGAAAGATGAAAGGGGCAAAATATGGTGGAAAGGCACAATGTGCATGCATTCCAAGTAGAGGCACTCCATTCATAGAAAAGTCTTTCTTTTACTCAGTACTTACTAATGCTTGATTTTATTGAAAATTCTAACTAATTTGTATCTATATATGCCTCTATCTACCCAAAGCTTTGGTCCAGCTTGCCTGGCAACAACCATTACCAGAATAATCACCATCACCACCACCACTACCACCCACGAACAGCAACAATCTAAGCAAAAAACAGATGGTATCAAATAACATATACAGTATTTTATACCCACATATTTCCTATCCATTCTTCCCAGAAGAGTGTTTTCTTATCTTTTTTTCAGAGTTGATTGGTAATTATAATTAGTGTTCATCATAATAATTCCATTTTCATTGGAATTATTATAGTCATTGTGTATACTGGTTTCCCAGCTCACTTTATTTTTTTATTCATCAATTTATAATGTTTTTTACATGTTTCTCTGAATTTCTCATATCCATATTTTTTAAATAATGCAATAAGACCCCATTATCTTTTTATACTACAACTTGTGCGGGAAGTTGTATTGGGCATAAAAAAATGTAAATTTTATTTGTGTCACCTATTATCTCATCTGACATACCCACTGCCCTGTTTACCTAGTCTGTTCAAATGACCCACTATTTATAACTACACAGCTTATCCACCCTTGGATATCTTCACTATGATCACCATATTGAATTTTTTCTACGGTAGTTTCTTAATGGTTAGAGCTCTTTTCATTCACCAATTATGTCACATCTCTCAGTTCTGAATGTTTCTTAAGCAAAATTCAAATTCAATGTGTCATTGTGGAAGGGAAAGTGAGTCTTAACTTAAAAAATAAAGGGAACACTGGGTAGTTTCACTGTGCAGGGTACACTGCAGACTAGAGATGCTCCTTAGACTCCCACCCTAGAGGCAGAGAAGAAAGCCATGGTAACTCACTTTCTCAGATCTCAGAGTGTATGCCAGCCGAACCCAGAAGGAAGGACTGAAACTTTAACTTTACTTTTCTGCCTCTAAGTTATGACATCTGTCCATTACATATTTTTTATCGCTTAAGACTCTTTACTCTTACCTTCAAGTCTCAGAACCCCTTTGATATCATCAAAAAAAAAACCTGGCCATAATAACTATGCGTTCCCCACACATGTACAATAATAGGATTTGCCTTCCGAACCTACTCAAGACTAAATCATAGCTAAGCCACACTTTGCTCATGCCTGGGAGAATTCTCTAGGACTCTCTTATGTATGTTACCAACTATTGACTATTTGAGGCTGGATTCAAACTCTTGTCTTTTTTACTCCAAATTTAGGATTCTATCCACTATGTAACCAATAGATAACATAATATTTCATGACATGACATGAAACAACCTAATGTAACAAAATATAATGTATGATTTAATAGGACAATATATCATACCAGCAACATAACACAATACAATATAACATAACATAACATAGCTTAACATAATATAATCAAATATATTATACATGTGCATATATTTTCTATATCCATATGTCTCTATGCATTGCTTATATCTATCTTTTTATGTGTCATGCGTATATTTTGTTGTATACATGTATGTGTTTGTGTATCTCTATAGCTACCTATTCATCTATTATCTAATTTCATCTTTTCCAATGGTTTGAGAGCTCCATTTTTAAAAATTGGCACATATTCCAAACTTTAAAAAGGGTAAATACAAAAATTTCTGATAAAATTCTAGAATAGATTATTCTTAGAGGGATTCAATAAATATCTCAAAAATAGTCCTCATCACAAAAAGCCTCAGCATGAACAGGTCATGCCAAGTCCAAAGAGGTAAAAGACAGAAAGAATGTGTTCATATGTCAAAACAAATTTTCATAGTAACATATTGTGGGCATATATGCATGGAAGTGTACTTGTTACCTGACCTATCATTTCATTCATTTAAGGAACTCCTAGTGAGAAAAGTGCTTCTCATTTGTACTGTGATTTATTGACTTAGGGAGCTGTCTGTCACTAAGAAATTATGACTTCTCCAGGATCATGTAAGTAATACATATCTGAGATGCGATTTGAACCATGATTTTCTAGAATCAATCTCTTCTAAGTCAAGATGTTGATATGCTCATCAAAACAAACAAAAATGCACATCCCCACATATATAGTTAATGTGTGTATATGTATGTATATATAAATTGAGCAAAGAGCTCAACTGGCACGCAGATATATGTATGTATATATGTGGTATATATAGATAGATATCGATAGAGGTATAGATATATATATCCATTGTAGATGCATGGTGTATGTGCATGGGCATGTGTATATATCTATGTATTTATATCTATCTTTCTATTGTGTATAGGCACAACCATTTTCGAGCATAGGATAAACTCCATGAACTAATGACAAAGAATAGAAATCTCCATTTAGTTAAAATTATCTGATTTTACATAACAGTTATTTGCAATTATTATTCACAAAATATGTAAATCAAATACCAGCAAGGGCAAAGAAATATTATTGCTAATTAAAAGATGTTAACAGAGACACACATCTTTATAAGCAAAAATCAATCTTTAGTAATGTGTTAAACGTACAATGATGTCAAGTTTTGGGGACAAGGCTGTAAAAATTTGTTAAATAAATTTATACAGAGGCCTCAAGTGGAAATATTGTTCAAAATGAATTATAAGTATTAACCCATAAATTTTTAAAAAGATACAGAAATAGATCTTTCATTTGTAATAGGAAATAGGAAATGAGAGCCAGGTGGTAAAATAATTTTTATCAGAACAAAATCTTTCCTAGTACTCCAAAAAGTGAATGTATTTCAGATATTTTCCCCTTCTTTGTTCATAAGTATTTCATTTAGATGTTTCTTTTTTTATTTTAAAAATGTGACTAGCTCTAAAAATACTTTTGGCTTGTTCAATTGGAAATAGAAGTCACATAGTTGGATTTCATAGGAAAGGAAAAAATCAATATGAAATTATAAATGATTTTGATCATAGCAGTGGCCATATAGATCTTAAGTTCCAGGTTTAACTTTAAGTCATAATGAGATTTAGTCCATCTTTGCTTACACAAAATCCAGAGTATTTAAGGAAAGTTAAAATTGAGTGATTTACCAGTTATTCTGAAAACAAATTGTTGAATTCTATAAAATAACTCATTAAAATAATTCATTTTATGATTACATAATTGCTTATTTGAGTCAGCTAGATTTTTTTTTTCAGGTCAGTATATTTAAGTTAGTTTAGTCTTCTAATATCTTGAGTAAAGTTTTGTAGGGTTTTTTTAAGGGAAGGAACAATTAGCAAAAGACATATGGATATCTGAGGGGAGATGACCAAAAATGATGTTTCAAGAATATTTTTCTAAATAGACACAAATACTAAAGCTAAACTTAATCTCATATCAACAAAAGCTTGAAATATTTGTTAACCAAACGTTCCTGTTTCCAAATGGTTTGTTACAATGTCTAATGAAATCTATGTTATATTAGACTATAACTATGTTAGAATGCCCAGTGGGCCCGGAGTAATGAATTTGAATATGGTTTTCAAGCAATTGTCCTAAGTTAATTTCGGAGCCAAGTGACCCATGTTTGGGACTTATATGAGAGAGTGGTAGTGACTGTGAGATATTCAGGTGACTTAACTTATCAGAACATTAGGAAGGATGAAGTGCAATTCCAAGGATATAGCATTTTATGAAAAAAGGGAAAAAGGAAAAGACGAAAGAATTGTCAGGTCAGTAAATAGTCAAGTTGCATCAGAGAGGTTCTATGGTCTTAGAAAAAAGCTGTAATTAGCAAAATACATTTACAGTTGTGTAGTAATCCCCTGTGAAGCAGTGGCAATGCAATATTTTACTTGTCTCTGGTTTCTGACACATAAGGTAATTAGCAAAGAATCCTCATCAAGACCATGTACAGAATTAGAAACTAGAAGTCAAATAATAGCTTATGATTTGTCTATTTTCAATTATTATACAAAGTACTATTTGAGATTGTGTTTATCCTTCATTTTTGAAGAGGATTATGACATCAGGGAAATGATGACATGACTTGTAGTCATGCATTTATTTGAGTGAGGGAGGGCTGTGCAAGGTCACCAGCCTCACTTTCTCCTCCAGAGCCATCTGGATCTGGTGACCAGATATTCATCAGGATGACTGGAGATGGCCCGGGATGCAATGGAAGACCCTGGCCCTTTTAGACTAAGGCCTTTTCATGTATACTCTTAGAGTGAGGTAATGTCCATTCAGTGAATAGGCCTCTTTAAGAAGTGAGTCAAAGGATGGCCTCTTTAATTAGAAAAAAAGATTTAAAAAAATCAAGCTGGGTGGGGAAGACCCTCAGGGTTGTTGTTCCAAAGAGAAACAGTTACCATTGACATTCACTCTAAGGCAGGAGGGCCCGAAATACAGCCATTAATTAAAAGGGCCATCCTTTGGCTCACTTCTCGAAAAAAGGCTTATTCACTGAATGGGCACTACCTCGGTCTCTACCAGTAGGGTATTAGATTCTGTGTCTTCCCATATGCACTCGTACATTGACTAGTTCACTATTTTATTTTTTTATTTTTTTAAATTTATTTTTAGCTTGCAACACTCAGTTGCACAAGTTTTTGAGTTTCAAATTTTCTCCCCCTCCCTTCCCTCACCCCTCGCACCTCAAGACAGCTTATAATCTGATATAGGTTCTACCTATACCTTTGAATTAAACTTATTTACACAATAGTCAAGTTGTGAAGAAGAATTATAACCAATGGAATGAATCATGAGAAAGAAGAAACAAAACCCTAAAAAGAAGAAAAAAGAAAAAAAAAAGAAGAGAGAACAAAAAAAAATTTGCCTCAGTCTGCATTCAGACTCTGTGATTCTTTCTCTAGATGTGGATAGCTTTTTCCATCATGAATCCTTTGGAACTGTCTTTGAACCTTGCATCACTGAGAAGAGCCAAGTCTATCACAGTTAGTCATCACAGATACCGTGTGTCTTTAATCATGTCTAATGTTTTGCTTGTTCTGCTCCCTTCAATCAGCATCGGGTCATGTAGGTCTTTCCAGGTTATTATGAAATCCGTCTGATTCCCATTTCTTATACCGCAATAGTATTCTATTACATTCATATACCACAACTTGTTTAGCCGTTCCTCAATTGATGGGCATCCCCTTGATGTCCAATTCTTTGACACCACAAAAAGAGCTGCTATAAATATTTTTATATATATGGGTCCATTTACCACTTCTATGATCTCTTTGGGATACAGCCCTAGAAGTGGTATTGCTGCGTTAATGGGTATGCACATCTTTATAGCCCTTTGGACATAGTTCCAAATTGCTCTCCAGAATGGTTGGATCAGTTCACAACTCCACCAACAATGTAACAGTGTTCCAATTTTCCTACATCCTCTCCAGTATTTATGATTTTCCTGTTTTGTTGTGTTAGCCAATCTGACAGGAGAGTTGTGGTACCTCAGAGTTGTTTTGATTTGCATTTCTCCAATCAATAGTGATTGAGAGCATTTTTTCATATGCCTATAGATATCTTTAATTTCTTCCTCTGAAAACTGCCTGTTCATATCCTTTGACCATTTCTCAATTGGGGAATGATTTGTATTCCTATGAATTTGACTCCATTCCCTGTATATTTTAGAGATGAGGTCTTTATCAGAGACACTGGATATAAAAACTCTTTCCCAGTTTTCTGCTTCCCTCCTAATGTTGGTTGCATTGGCTTTGTTTGTACAAAAACTTTTCAATTTAATATAATCAAAATTATCCATTTTGCATTTTGTAACTTTCTCTATCTCTTGTTTGGTCATGAATTCTTCCCTTTCCTATAGATCTGATGGGTAAACTATTCCCTACTCTCCCAAATTGCTTATAAGTATCAGCCTTTTTACCTAAATTGTGGACCCATTTTGACTTTATTTTGGTATACAGTATTAGATATTGGTCTATGCCCAGTTTCTGCCATCCTATTTTCCAATTTTCTCAGCAGTTTTTGTGAAGTAGTGAATTCTTAGTCCAGAAGATGGACTCTTTAGGTTTATCAAATAGTAGATTGCTATAGTAATTGATTACTGAGTCTTGTGTACCTAACCTATTCCACTGATCCATGACTCTGTTTCTTAGACAGTATCAGGTAGTTTTGATGACTGCTGCTTTATAACACAGTTAATATCTGGTATGGCTAGGCCACCATCCCTAGCATTTCTTTTCATCAATTCCCTTGATAACCTTGGGTCTTTTGTTCTTCCAGATGAATTTTGTTATCATTTTATCCAGCTCTATAAAGTAATTTTTTGGTAGTTTAATTGGTATGGCACTGAATAAGAAAATTAACTTAGGTTAAATTGTCATTTTACTATATTAGCTCGATCTACCTATTAGCAACTGATATTTTTTTCTATTTATTTAGGCCTGACTTAATTTCTGTAAAAAGTATTTTTAATTATGTTCATTTAGGTCATGGGTTTGTCTATGGTAACTTTAAATGGTATTTCTCTTTCCATCTCTTGTTTATTGGGCTTTGTTAGTAATATAGAGGAATGCCAAGGATTTATGTGGGTTTATATTATATCCTGCAACTTTGCTAAAGTTTTTTATTATTTCAAGTAAATTTTTACTTGATTCTCTAAGTAAACCATCATATCATTTGCAAAGAGTGATAATATAGTTTCTTCTTTGCCTATTCTAATTCCTTCAATTTCTTTTACTTCTCTTATTGCTAAAGATAACATTTCTAGTACCAAATTGAATAATAGGGTTGATAATGGACATCCTTGTTTCACCCTGATCCTATTGGTATCTAGCTTATCCCAATTACATTTCATGGTGATGAGCTTAGGTAGATGCTATTTATAATTTTAAGGAAGACTCCATTTATTCCTATGCTTTCTAGTGCTTTTAATAGGAATGTGTGTTGTATTTTATCAAAAGTTTTTTTCTGCATCTATCGAGATAATCATATGGTTGGTTCTCGTGCTTGGACCCTAATTTTAACAACATCTACTTGGGTGCCTGTGCCTGAACCCCAACTCCAAAATCACATCTTGTTCTAAAATCACATCTCTCCCTAGCTCCAAAGCATTGGCCCTAGCAGTTTCTCTCTAGCAAAGCAGGGCAGCATGCCCTAACAAAATACTTATCTTGTTTCTTTCTGGCTGCTTGCAGTATTTTTTCCTTGATCTGATAATTTTCAAATTTGGCTACAATATTCCTTGGAATTTTCAATTTGGGATCTCTTTCAGGGGTTGACCAGTGGATTCATTCAATGACTATTTTACCCTCTGGTTCTAGGACCTGTGTTGGCAAGCAAAATGGACTTTGTTTTCTTTGAGTAACTCAGTTTATTTCATTGAGACTTACTAGGTGCTGGGCCCTTGGGGGCCCAGGGAGGGCCTGGTTTGCATGTCGGGGACAGCAGAGGCTTTTGGACCACGTGGGTTTGGGTCCACCTCGGTTGGGTGTTGACCTGGTCTGCGTGGATGTGAACCTCCCAGGGTCCTAGGGGAAGGGGCCAACTCAAGAACCAATCAGCCCTGCTCATTCAGGTGGTGCTTGATGATGTCAAAAACGCTGTAAGAGGGGAGAAGACAACTTGAAGATCCCTTTTTCGGTTGGAACAGCAGCAGTGGCGAGTGTGACTCTGGGCCAGCCCTCGGGCTGAACCTAGATGTTGGTAACTATGAATTGTATTGGGTCTGTCTGTTGATATTTGTAATTTGTTTATATTTTATTCTGAAGTTCGGCGTGCTGGTTTTTTTCCCCTGAACTAAATGAATGTGCTAAAGTTCAGGGTGCTGGCTGTTTTTCCCCTGAACTAACTGAATGCTGTCTGTATGCTCCCCTGAACTAACTGAATGCTAGAATAAAGTAAGCTTGTCAACCCCTTCACCGTGCTTTCCTTGGTTAAACAGATAAAAAGAACCTGTGCTTTCCCGGCATGCCGGCAGCCTCCTGGGTGCTGGCTGTGGGTGGATCTTATGCCCCCACAGAAGCTGCTACCAGATTGTTAAAACACCATATTAGCCATGTTGAAAAAAACAAAAACAAAGAATAAAAAGGAAGAAACATGAAGAAAGTAAAAAAATATGCTTCAATCTACGCTTTCCATCAGACATAGCACCTTAGAGGTAGATAGTTTTTTTCATTATGAATTCTTTGAAATCCCATTGAATCACTGTCTTGATCAGTATAGCTAAGACTTTCACAGTTGTTCATCCTTACAATATTGCTGTTACTGTGTACAGTGTTCTCTTGGTTCTGCTCACTTCACTTTGCACTTTAGTACATAAGTTCATATAAATCTTCCCAGGTTTTTCTGAAACCATTCTGCTGATCATTTCTTTTTCTTATTTTAACTTTTAAAGAAGTTACAGCACTTCTCTTATATTTTTTTTTTGTTTTCAACATTCACTTTTCTTTAATTATTATTTATTTATTTAATATTTTTAGTTTTCAGCATTGATTTTCACAAGAGTTCGAATTACAAATTTTCGCCCCATTTCTACCCTCTCTCCCACTCCAAGATGGCATATATTCTTAGTGCCCAGTTCCCCAGTCAGCCCTCCCTTCTGCCACTCCAGTCCCTCCCCCATCCCCTTTTCCCTTACTTTCTTGTAGGGCAAGATGGATTTCTATGCCCCCTTGCCTAAATATCTTATTTCTTAGTTGCATACAAAAACTTTTTTTTTGAACATCTGCTTTTAAAACTTTGATTTCCAAATTCTCTTTCTTCTTCCTTCCCCATCCACCCTCCCTAAGAAGGCAAGCAATTCAACATAGGCCATATCTGTATCACTATGCAAAACCCTTCCACAATACTCGTGTTGTGAAAAACTAACTGAATTTTGCTCCTTTCTATCCTATCCCCCTTCATTCAGTTTTCTCCCTTGACCCTGTCCCTTTTCAAAAGTGTTTGCTTTTGATTACCTGCTGCCCCTACCTACCCTCCCTTCTATTGTCCACCCCTTTTTATCTCCTTCCTCCTTCTTTCCTGTGGGGTAATGTTACGGGCTGAGTTAGAGCTGAGCCCTGTCCTCCTCGGACCTCCAGGCCCAGGGGCCTGCTGAGATAAACTCAGGGCTTTGGGATGTGGGTGGAGCCAGGAGGAGGGGTCTTGCCTTTGTTGCCTCCCTAGCGATTCCAGGTGAGACCTGCCTGACCACGTGGAACTTCCGGCTCTCTGGCAGAGCATGTGGAACTTCCGGCTGCCTGACCACGTGGAGTTTCTGGTCTTTGCCTGGACTGCCTGCCCGCAGGGAGCTTTGGGTAGTGCGGGAAGAGAAGGGGAGGAGAGTAGGTGGAGTCAGGGTGGTACTAGTCCCCAGGTATATAGTTTTACCTGTCCTTCACCCACGTAACCAAAGAATGTACCTACGTCACTAAAGGTATAAATGTGCTGCTTGCTGAAATAATAAACGGAGTCATTCACCATCTTGTTCGGCTCCCGCCCCGTTCATTGTCCGCGAGATCAGGCCCTTTGCTTAGGCAGAGGCCTGGGGCTTGGGGGGAACCCCTTCGGGAGCTCGTGACAGGGTAAGATATCCAATTGAGTGTGCATGTTATTCCCTCCTCAGGTCAAATCCAATGAGAGCAAGATTCACTCATTTCCCCTCACCTGCCCCCTCTTCCCTTCCAACAAACTGCTTTTTCTTGCCACTTTTATGCAAGATAATTTACCCCATTCTATCTCTCCTTTTCTCCCTTTCTCAACATATTCCTCTCTCATCCCTTAATTAGATTTAATTTTTTGAGATATCATTACTTCATATTCAACTCATTGTGTGCCCTCTCTCTCTCTCTCTCTCTCTCTCTCTCTCTCTCTGTATATATATATATATATATGTATATGTATATATATATGTATATGTATATGTATATATGTATGTATGTATGTATGTATATTGGCTTCAGCTACCCTAATACTGAGGTCTCATGAATTATACACATCATCCTTCCATGTATGAATATAAATGAAACAGTTCAACTTTAGTAAATCCCTTATGATTTCTCTTTCTTGGTTACCTTTTCATGATTCTTGTGTTTGAAAGCCAAATTTTCTCTTCAGCTCTGGTCTTTTCACTGAGAAAGCTTGAAAGTCCTCTATGTTTATTGAAAATCCATATTTTGCCTTGAAGCATGATACTCAGTTTTGCTGGGTAGGTGATTCTTGGTTTTGATCCTAGCTCCCTTGACCTCCAGAATATTGTATTCCAAGCCCTTTGATCCCTTAGAGTAGAAGCTGCTAAATTTTGTATTATCCTGTTTGTGTTTCCACAATACTCAAATTGTTTCTTTCTGGCTGCTTGCAGTATTTTCTCCTTGATCTGGGAGCTCTGGAATTTGGTGACAATATTCCTAGGAGTTTTCTTTTTGGGATCTTTTTGAGGAGGCAATCAGTGGATTCTTTCAATTACTATTTTATCCTCTGGCACTAGAATATCAGGGCAGTTTTCCTTGATAATTTCTTGAAAGATGATGTCTAGTCTCCTTTTTTGATCATGGTTTTCAGGTAGTCCAATACTTTTTAATCTCTCCTGGATCTATTTTCCAAGTCAGTGCTTTTTCCAATGAGATATTTCACATTGTCTTCAATTTTTTCATTCCTTCAGTTCTGTTTTATAATATCTTGATTTCTCAGAAAGTTGCTAGCATCCACTTGCTCCAATCTAATTTTTAAGGTAGTATTTTCTTCAGTGGTCTTTTGGACCTCCTTTTCCATTTGGGTAATTCTGCCTTTCAAGGCATTCTTCTCCTCATTGGTTTTTTGGAGCTCTTTTGCCATTTAAGTTAGTCTATCTTTTTAAGGTGTTATTTTCTTCATTTTTGGGGGTGTTTCCTTTAGCAAGTCATTGACTTGTTTTGAAAGGTTTTCTTGCATCACTCTCATTTCTTTTCCCAATTTTTCCTATATTTCTCTAATTTGCTTTTCCAAATCCTTTTTGAGCTCTTCCATGTCCTGAGACCAGTTCATGTTTTTCTTGGAGGCCTTTGATGTAGGCTCTTTGACTTTGTTGACTTCTTCTGCTGCATGGTTTGTTCTTCTTTGTCACCAAAGAAAGATTCCAAAGTCTGAGTCTGAATCTGAGTCCATTTTCACTGCCTGTTCATGTTCCCAGGCAACTACTTGACTCTTGAGCTTTTCATTGGGTTATGACTGCTTTTAGAGTAGAGGGTACTTTGTCCCAAGCTTGAGGGGTTGTGCTGTTGTTTTCAGAGCTATTTCTATACAGCAAGCTCTGCCACACCAGCACTCCTCCTCCCCCAAGAACCACCAACCCAGACCAGGACTCGGATCTAAGCAGGCTCGGCACTCCTGCTCTGATCTGCCACTTAATTCCTCCCACCAGGTAGACATGGGGCCTGAAACAATTGCAACTGTAGCTCTGTAAGCAGCCTCAGATCTCCACCACCTCTGCTTCCCCCTGGGCAGTGGCCAACCTCAAACTCTTTTCACTCTGTCCCAGCAGCTTTTCCCACTAACCTTCTCTTTTGTCTTTGGTGTTTGTGGGTTGAGCAGTCTGGTAACTGCCACAGCTCACTGATTCAGGGCACCAGGGCCTGTTCTGCCCCCTGGTTTGGTTGGTACGGGCGTGGCTCCCACTGGGCTCTGCTCTGTTTTGCTCCCAGTTCCGTGCTATAGACTTTACGCTGCGACCATCCTGGCTGTCCTGGGCTGGAGCCCTGCTTCCCTCTGCTATTTCATGGGTTCTGCAGTTCTAGAATTTGTTCAGAGCCATTTTTTATAGGTGTTTGGAGGATCCTGGGAGAGAGCTTTAGGTAAGTCCCTGCTTTCCAGCTGCCATCTTGGTTCCACCCCCAAACATTTGCCAATTCTAGTTTTTAACAAATTATTTTCTTCAGATAGCTTCTGTATCTCTCTTTCCATCTGGCCAATTTTACTTTTCCATGATTCATTTTCTCCTGTTAGATTCTGTAGTGTTTCTTTTACCTCTAATTTGGCTTTTAAAATCCTCTTTCAGCTCTTCCAGGAAGGGCTTTTGGGTTTGAGACCAGATCATATTCCCTTTTGAGGTTTCAGATGTGGGTATAGTGTCAATGCTGTCCTCTTCTGAATTGGTATTTCAGTCTCCTCTGTCCCCATAATACAATTCAATGGTCGTTTTAATTTTGTAGCTTGCTTCTTCATGGTAGTTGCCTTTTTTCTGTCTTTTTAAGTGGATCTCTGTTTCTGGGGACCAGTGGGCTTTATCCCAGACTTCTTGTGTTGGAAGCTAGGGGCCTGGTTACTGGCTTTATGTGCTGTGGCCTCTGGTTTTGTCAGCTAGAAGTTATAAACTGCTGCAGCTCACTTGGTGCTGAGCTGAAGCTGGCTGGTGTGTGCCAAGAATCAAGGCCCAGTGAAGTCTTTCTGAGTTTCCCTGGGTGGGGGGGTCACAGCATGAGATGTGGGGGAGGAGTGGTCTGGCTGCTGGAAGTCTTTTCTTCCTCTAGAGCTATGCTATATAGCATGAATGGTGTCAGCCATAGGTCTGTGCTGGTGTCTGCCAATTCCCCTTCTTGTGCAAAGGCACCACTGGGGTGATGGCATTTGTCAGTTCTGCCCCCCGGGGTTCATGAACTTCTACTGATCTGCTAAGGGGAGGCGGAGTTTGCTGTAATGCTTCCCTTCCTGCACTGATCTTCTTCCATCACCACAAAAGGGGGTCTTCTTAGCTTCCTGAGCTAAAAAATTACTGAACTCCCACTACTAGTTCCTCTATTCCAGGGTTTCTCCTAGGACAGTATTCTCTGAGTTTCTCAAGGCAGGGACTAGAGCTGTTAGAGTTTACTCAGTCATCACAGCTCCTGGAATTTCAAGAAGCTGGGTTTCAACCTATAGACTGTGGGCTGATAGCTCCAGGAGTAGCCACTGCTGCTGCTGCAGGCTCTGCACTTCTGTCTCAGATAGTTCCAACAGCATGGAGAGGGTTGGGGATCACCACCTCAGCTGTTGAAATGGGCCTCCTCCTGTTCCAGTATGGTGCTCCAGGGTGGTTCCATGCACCCAGCACTCTCCTGGTCTGGTACAACAGACCCCTCTCTTTATGGACTCTCCTGGCTTGAAAATCTGCCACACTCTGTCTCCTAGTGGACTCGACTTCTCAGAACTGTTCATATTCACTTCTCAAGAGGTATCTGAAAGAATTTGAGACAGTTCAGGCATGTCCCTCTTTTCACTCTGCCGTCTTGGCTCTGCCTCCCTCTTTTTTTTAACCTTATAATTTCTTACATGCTCTCATTGTGTGCCTTACATTTTTCAGTAACAAAAATCTGTACACACAAGCCATATAGAGAGAGTTGGAATGGTGTAATGGTTAGTGTACTAGATTTAGGGCCAAAGACTTGGATTTGTGTCCCAGATTCACCACTTACTAGTTGTAAATCATTTAACATCTCTACCTCACTGTTTTTTCTCTGAGGTAGGAATAATAAAACTTACACTATCTGTCATGAGGATCTATTGAGAGCAATCTATGAGAAGGTGATTTGCAAGCTCTAAATCACTGCAGAAATGTATGATATTACTATGATCACTTGATCCTTGCAGTAATCCTGTGAGATAGACAGGGAAGTGAGAAATGCCTCCTATTTCACATTGCAGTAAGTGGAATGCACTGTAAATCCTCAAATACAATTTCCTACTGTATGCCTAATTTAATTTAATTTTTTTCCATCTAGGTCATTCTCTGATTTGTATAGATTGCTTGAGATTTTTAACTTTCCATTGTAAATGGTAATAAGGTCTACAAGTTTTATATCATCTACATATTATGAAAGTAAAACCTCAACTCTGTTAATCAATACAATTAAAAAGGCAAATACTAAGAACATAAGGTCATCAGGAGAATGCCAAATTTAAGCATATGTGTGTATGTGTGTATATATGCATATATATGTATATATATATATATATTTTATGTGACTTAAAGGGTTTTTTTACTAACATTTATTTCTTTTTTTACTTTTAAAATTATTTATCTATTTTTAGTTTTCAACATTCACTTGGATATGATTTTAAGTTTCAAATTTTCTCCGCATCTCTCCCCTCCCCCACCCCAAGACAGCACATAAGTTGATATCAGCTCTACATACATATCCATATTGAACTTATTTTCGTTATAGTCATATTGTAAAGAAGTAGAACCAATGGGAGAAACCATGAGATAGAAGAAACAAAAAAACAAAGAAAAAAGAGAGCAAATAACATGCTTTAATCTGCATTCAGACTCCACAGTTATTTTTCTGTATATGGACAGAATTTTCCTTCATGAGTTTTTTGGAGTTGTCTTGGATCTTTGCACTGCTAAGAAAAGCCAAGTCTATCATAGTTAGTCATCGCACAATGTCTCTGTAACTGCGTACAATGTTCCCTTGGTTCTGCTCCCCTCCCTCAGCATCAGTTCATATAAGTCTTTCCAGGTTTTTCTGAAATCCTCCTGCTCATCCTTTCTTATAGCACAATAGTATTCCATTATATTCATATACCACAATTTGTTCAGCCATTCCCCAACTGATGGACATCCTCTCAATTTCTTATTCTTTACCATCACAAAAAGAGCTGCTATAAATATTTTGGTACATATAAGTATTTTTCCCATTTGTATGATCTCTTTGGGATACAGGCCTAGAAGTGGTATTGCTGAGTCAAAGTGTATACACATTTTTATAGCCCTTTGGGCATAGTTCCAAATTGCTCTCCAAAATGGTTGAATCAGTTCCTGACTCCACCAACAATGCATTAGTGTTAAAGTTTGCTATACATAGAAGCAGTCATTCTTTTCCTGGCTAAGTCAAGTAAAGGGTATAAATTAACACAGCATTGGATTTAGTTCAAGGCCCTACTTAGATACTTATATTTAGTTTTGGAATATGTGCAGAAGCCAATCACTTGCTCTGAATGTGCTTTCTTAGCTATAAAAATTGCAATCTCCCTCTAAGTAATAAGATTAAATGATCAAATGTAACAATATGTCCAAATTATTTTATAAACATATAGCATTTTATAAATATCAGATATTGATAACAATAGTAATATATATATATATAACAATATAAGTGTCACAGTTGTGCAGAATGTGCTATTTGAATGAGAACTATGCTTTTTTATCCTTTCCCAGGAAGTCTCCTTCCTATACATCATTTTGTCATTAACTCTTAGCTTCATTCAAAAAAAAAGTCCCCACACTCTAGGATGAGAACTATATCACTAAGTTTGACCCTATACACTCTATGTTTTTTCATTAAAGCTTCACAAACTTAGATCTAGAGAAGACCTACTGATTATCTATTTCAGGTTACTCGTTTTTTTATAGATAAGGAAACTGAAGCCAAGATAGTTTAAGTCACTTTCCAAACATTTCACAGAGAGTAGGCCTGGGATTCTCACTCTAGTCCTCTCATTTCAAACCCAATCCTTTTCTGTTGTCCCATGCTGGATTCCAATTTACAAGGTTCCCTGAGCAAATTAACACAAAATAAACATGTAGCTCTTGCTGACAGGAAAAATCTCCCCTTTCCCTTCTCAATTTCACTGAACTCCTTAGTGTATGTGGAGCCCTCTTTGAACATTCAAGGAAGAAATAGAACATTAATTAAACCACAAAAGGATACAGTTTGCTCTACTAAGGCTAGTCACTTCTATATTTAGTATATTTCTCTGATTTTATTTTTTAAAGAAACCATTAGGATTCTAAGAATTAATTTTGTAATGTAGCTCTCACACTACCCTCTGCTTTTTTTTCCTTTGGAAAACATAGTCTTTAATAACCTGTGATATTTCATAGTTACATGGGATAAAGTTTTTTTTTTATAATGATCACAGTTAACTTGCAACTTACAGATGTTATTTTATACTCCCTTTTATAGCATCAGTAATTTTTGCATTAATTACATAAGAATTAGTTATCACCTTGAATCCACATTAAGTATATTTCCCAGAGCTGACAATCATTCAAAAAACACCACCATCTTCCCTCTGAATCTCCATGGAGAAGGCAGTGAATGGGTGCCCCATGAGAGCCAGCTATTATTTGGCAGCATTTTTTACTTTAATGGACATATCACTTTAAACTAAGCCTCCACCATCTGTTCCACACTCTAATTACAGTGACAAGATGAATTTAATTTATGATTATGTTATAAAGTAAGATATAAGTGATTTAAATGGGTTTTTTGTATGTTCTTTATGCAATATCCTGTTCACCTGTTAAGTTTTTTTGGGGGGGTGGGGTGGGAGGTTTAAAATAGAAGAGAATTTGCTTTCTCTGTACAAAATGAAAGTTTTCTATAGAAAATGAGAATGTATAAGTAAAGGATACATAACTAGATAATCAGCTACATGCTCTGAAGGTCATTGGGATTTTCTACCAAGAAACTTAGGTAAATCAATGATTCCAAAGGGCTCCCATTACTCTTACATTTGAACATAAATAAAAACTAATGTGTCTGGTGGTAGATCTATCAAGAAAAAACTTTATTTTTTTTAGTAAGTTATCTATTCTAAATTGAAATACGATCCCAAACTTCTCAAGCCTTAATATTCGTAAATGCTGTAAGACACCAAAGAATCTGGTGAAAATTGGATGATACAAATACAGCTATCTTAAGAAGAAGTACAAGCTGAATTTGCCTTTTATTATCACACAACAAAGCAGGGACACCTAACAACAAGAAGCAAACCCCTCTTATTAGTAAAATAAAAGCTTCCACCTTAAAGGAAGCTTCCTTCTGGCAATCAAATGGTGCACTCCAAAGTCTGGTTTGGCCATCAGAGGACTTGGGTTCTAATGCTTCCTCTGATGCTTGCTAGCTATGTGACCATAAGCAAGCCAGTTCAACATCTCTGGGCCTTGATTTCCTCATCTATAAAATGAGAGTGTTGGACCAAATGTCCTCTAAGGACCTTTTGACCCCTAGTTCTATACCCTTTCTTGTGAAGTTATCTGATTCTTTCCAGCATGGATATTCCACTTTTTCCAAAAACAAAGAATGGTAGTAATTAGCATCATGGTTATGGGGAAAATAACAGGATGGAGAATGCCTCAAAGTTAAGTGAAAGCCATGACTAGGGGTGTATGCTCCAAGTATGACCGTTTCAGAGGGCTGCCCAAATTTCTATCCAAGAAGTACCTTGAATCATGAAAGTTTTGTTCTTCCATTTGTTTTAAAACTTGACTAGAGGTTAAGCTAACAGAAGTGACTTCTTGCTTTGCTTAGAAGCTAGATTCAACCTTCACTTACTAGGCATTTCCTACTTCTCTCATACCTATTTTCTGAAATGTTAGCATGTCCAGACACTCAGTACTAGTACAGGGCTGCCATCTATCAGAGTCAAGTCCTTCCAGAGAAGAAATGAGAAGGCTAGTTGATGCAACTGGGTTTATCCATTTAAATCCCTGAATTTTAAATTTATCTGCATGTAACTGCCCTTTGGGCCCAGATTTGGCTTCTAAATTATTTCACCTTAGGGCCACTAGATGGTGCAGTGAGTAGAGTACCAGCCCTGGAGTCAGAAGGACCTGGTTTCAAATCCAGCCTCAGACACTTGACGCATGTACTAGGTGTGTTACCTTGGGCAAGTCACTTAACCCCAATTGCCCTGCCAAAAAAAACTCCAAAAAACAAATAAATTATTTCACCTCCCTTCTTTGTAGGCCAGGGTGGAAACCATTCATTCTGCTTTGTAGTTCCTCACTTGTTTTTTTTGTGACAACAAATTTACAACACTGACTTCTCAGGGAAAGGAGCAAATTCTCTCATCATTGTTGCCTCCAAATGTCTTTTTTTTAAATTGCTGATTCTTTCTTTGTTTCACATTTCAATATGCTCTAACTTTTTGAAAATTTGCCCCTTGTTTAAATGTTTCTCCCATTGTGGAATGCAGGGTTTTTTCTTTTTACATTTATCTCTCCTTCCTTTTTCTTTTTCCTTCTTCCTTCCTTCCTTTCTTTCTTCCTTTTCTTTCTTTTTTTCCTTTTTTTCCTTCTTTCTTTCCTCTTTCCCTTCTTTCTTTCCTCCTTCCCTCTTGCTTCCTTCCTTCCTTCCTTCCTTCCTTCCTTCCTTCCTTCCTTCCTGTTTTTCAGAATGGTTGGACCTAGAACATGACTGGCAAGGTTGTAGAATAGTCGTTCTCAACATAACTAACACCCTCAAAACAAGAAAACACCACAAACTTATATTAATTAAAACAGTAACATCAATGTGTGAAGATAGAAACACTGCCTGATTTAAGTCTTCTGAAATAACATGGGTGAACAGGAATACTTAGAAGACCCCATTTATCCTATACATCAAGTTTCAGGTGTAACCTGACCAGCTTCTATGTAAAACTTTGGCAGGGCTGGCCCCTACTCAGTCCCCTCAAAACCTTAACTCAATCTGAGCTCCCCAAATCCAAAGGAAGTGATAATGATTGATCCTACCCATACACACATAAAAAGATTTTGTAACGATTAGAAGAAGTGTTAGGAGAGATGCAAAAATGCAGAGCTGGCTAGCAGGGAGGGAGCTTTAGTGGTTAGAAGAATGAGACCAATGAAAAGCCTGAGAGACAGAGTTTCTGGGTGATTAATAATCAATGTATTAATTAGGCTAACAATTAGTCAAGAAATTGATGGTTAGTTGTCCCTCTCAGTAACTAAAAACAAAACCATAGAGATCATGAAATGCTTAAATACCTTTGGAAACAGAAGTGCCCTTGATAGGTGAAAATCAACCCTGATTGGTGAACAATTAATGAGGGGGTAGACATACTAATGTGAGATGGGCTAAAAGTCTTCAACTCCTTCTGCTGAGAATATGACTTGATGAGGCTCAGCTCCTTCCAAGAGTGTGGATAAAGCAATCCATCGCTACCCAGGCTCCTCTGTGGTTTTTTCTCCTTCTTAACCCAGGTCACTCTAAATTCTAATGGAGGGTTTCAAGGATAGGGGTTTATTTCCTTGGGGGCAAAAACTCATTTAGACCGGATTCTGTTTACACTTTAAACATAAAGTAAGGCCTTTTAGTTGGGTTGGGTCCTGCCCAAGATCAAAGAGCATGTCCCCATGAATTTGGGCAATCTCATATATCAGCAATTTTTCTGAGAGACTGACTGAATGGCCTGCAAGCACTGGTCCCTGAATGAAGAACTAGAAAGGAAAAACCTCAATCCTAATTTAATAATTGGTTATTAATATAATTCAAAAATAAATATTTCTTTCAGGAAACGGGTCTGAAATTTGTCCTCCTTAGGTATATTTGTCACGGAGCAAAGGTGGGAACATTAAACCACACCCGAAAGCTTGAGGAGACTGGATCTGTGTAGCATACAACATTCATGCTATCTAGGTGGAAGGAGGAGTAACCAAGAAGAGAGAAACTTCTGTCAGATTACAGGGGATACAGGAAAAATACTGAAAGTAAAAGGTCTAAGATGAAAAGTTTGGCTTTATACCATAGTCTCAACAGATACACCACTAATATGATTCATAAAGAGAGAAGGAAAATAAAAACTCAACAACAAAAACCAAAAGACTACCACAGAAGGCATAAGCATTTTATTTTAATGGGCTATGAATAAACTGATGCAAAAGGGATTATAAATTCTACAGATTCCTACAGTTCATGGAATAATAAGAGCAACAAAAACAAAACAACTTCTGGACTAGATCAAAATAGAAATGCATCTCTTGAAATAAGATATTAGAATGACAGTCAGATCACAAATCAAACCTCTGGAAACTGAAACAATGAAAACAAACAAGAGAGTAGGTGCTTTCAGAATTCACAATAGAGATTTTCTCCGTAGCATAAAAATTGTAAAATATATAGATTTTGAACTGAAAAATACAAAAACAAGAAAAAAAAAACAATTTGTAGAAGAAAAGCAAATGACAGCTATTGACTGGATATCAAAGTGTTATATAAGCCAAAGCAACACTACTTAAAGACAAAGTGCAGAAGAATAAAGTATCATAATTCATCCAGAAAAGAAACAAAACAAAACTTGATACAATAAAAAATCTCAGCCCCACAAGTGAATCCCTAGAAATTGTGAAAAAGATGACAAACTAATGATTCATAAAATTCACAAATTTCCAACAAAGAAAAACCTAATGCTTAAAATACCAAGGGATTTAGTGGTTTAATTTCAAAATTTCAATGACAAATAGAAACATTTGTAGTCTTAATTTGGATATTTGGACTAGGTTATATTGAAAAGCAAAAGAAAAAGGGATGCAACACAAAATTATAAATCTTGAGAAGTGGGCATAAATAGAAAGGATGAAAAAAAGATTTGGATTTTCATCAACAAAAATGGGAATTTAAATTGTTTCTGATCTATAAACTAGAGGTAAGGAGAACATTTGCTTTCAAATGCTCTGAACATGGAATCTAGGAAAGTTAAGAGAAAAGACTAAGCAGTGAATTTGAATCTCTCATGTATTAAGGGCAGGATAATTCTATTGCTAAAAAAATTTTTGATTAAAAAAAGAACAAAGAGGAATAATCAAAGGAGATAAGGACCTATGTGCCTAAAGATTTGCAAATAATTGAGAGTCAATGAAAGGAAAGGAGGAAGAATTTAGCAATGGTGTGAATTAAATCTCACAGTTATCTATAAGTGAGCATATATGTATACACATGTATAGATATACGTGTATGTATAGCTATCTATACTCACTTCATTCTCTGGATTTTCAAATATTAGACTCATATCTCACACTGGAATTTTATGAAAAAAATATACACATGCATGTAGATATATGTATTTTAATTGTGGAGAAAATACAATGAGAAAGAGAGGGGTTGTTTTACTCATAATCTGACTTTATTATAAGCATACAAAGGAAAATTTCTCATTAGACTTTGGGAGGGCAGGATGAGATATGGAGGGAAGGGACTGTGACAATTGAGAAGGGATGCTGATCTTAGTCTCAAAAAGAAAATCAAAAAGTATCTTTGGAGGATAAATAAAAGTTTTACTGTGGAGATTGGGAGAGACAGGGATTTTTCATTTTGGATGAAATGTATACTGTAGGAGATCATCTTTTCCAAATTGGATTATATTTTTTAGGATTACATCTAATTCACTGAGACAATGTATAGGCCCTTTGAGGAGGCTAATATTCAGGATCACAAAGGGGACATAAATCCAGAATACATACTGGCTTTAGAAGGAGTTCTGATAAGGACAGGTAATAGGATAGTACCTCCAGATTTGGTAAACAATGCTTACCACCATATCTCACTGCCTCCTAAAGATTTATATTTTGAGGAATGAGACACAGCAGAAGATTCCAAACAAACTGACACCATAAGTATAAGACAAAGTGAGATGAGATCTACAAATGGGAAAAAGGAGGAAATCAACTTAAAAAAAAAAAAACCTCCAGAGTCCCCTTCTTTGATTAGAGACATAGTGAATGTCCTTGAATGGGAAACTCAAATTGGAGAAAGGAATCCAGAATAATCTGGATAAACAGGAGAACAAAGTAAATGAATGTAGTCTGGGAAAGGACACTACAAAAGAATGTTACTTGAGTTGAGGGTTGGAGCATGCAGATGGAAGAGGGAGGATTTTGACTCAGAAAGGCTAGATCAATTTGCAGTTCTAATCAAAGTGCATTTGTGTTCCTAACTTCCCACAGACTTTTCAAAATTTTCTATTTTCATCTTTTGACAATTCTTCTAATCTGATGCATCTGTCAACCTGAAATTAAAAAAAATTATTAGCAAAGTAGCAAAAACTATCATCTTTAATTGAGGCAAGGAGATTGCAACCTGGGACCACCACTCAGCACCAAAATATTGGAGTGCCCAAAAGGGGCAGAGAGGATCAGTTTTAAATAGATTTCAAAAAGGAGGGAGTCCCATGGGAAACACAGCCTGGGGAAGCTGCCAGTCAAGTTGTTTTGAATAACAACTGAAAATCCACAGAGGAGGCTGGAGGAGGCTGGGGAGTGGTGACATCTGGTCAGAATGGAGTTTCCTTTTTTTAAGCTTTAAGCATTCTCCTCTTAACTGGTTTTGATTGCCCTCAGGCAATTCACAGCTCAAGGATCAGGCTAGGTCAGTTCGTAGACAGCTGTACTCAACACATCAAATTTAAGGGATTACTTAAAATATACTCTGCTGTCTTTATACAGGAGAGGGAATTCAGAGAGGGCTTGGAACTACCTAAAAATCCTATGGGATCACTAAAATAATCACTAACACAGCTGCTTCTGATGTGTTCATGTGTGTTCCTCAGGAGCTAACACAGGATAATCCATAAGCAGTGTGTATTTATAATCTCATAATTTAACCTTCCCCATCTCACTGTTATTTATTTTCTTTTTTTTCTTAGTGTGGGGCCTTAGCTTTTATTTATCATTCTCTTATAACATCTTTGGAAATTGTTGCCCAGATAGAGCAAATGTATGAAACTGAAATAGAAATAGATACTTGCAGGCAAAATATCGACTCAGAAAACCACAAATTTACATTATGTTATATTTTATTTTTATTTGTTTTGTTAAACATTTCTCAATTACATGTTAACATGATTGCAGCCTCACTTGAGAATTTTGATGGTGGCTTACTGCCCTAGTATGACACCTCTAGAGATAATTTTCAGGTCCCTTAAGAGTTGACTTTCAAATTTTTCTATGTCATATTTTTCATGCTTTTGATGCTTTGTCCTAGTTTTTATTTCATAAAGTCTTACTGCTTTAAGGCAATATCCACATCCAAAAACATGAATGTATATTTTAGTTAAAATCTAGTGGTTATCCATATTTCCAGACCAGTACATCCTTAGTGCCTCATGAAAAATCCTCTTATATATATTTGTTGGCCTGTCTCTGAAAAACATCAGAAAGAAACAAATGGAGGAATTGGAGAAACATCATTTATGTTCTTCCTAGAAAACCCATAGATATCGTTAGCTGTTACTTTGTGACATATTTTGTTTCATATCTAAATAGATAGGAGGACAATTCTTTTGGTTTGGAAGGGGAAAGATAAAGGGGGAGAGTGGTGAACAAGTCTACCAGGACAATAATAGTATTTCTATACTGTCTGAATGGAATGGTCATAATTGACTAAAATTGATATAGAAATAGTGGAAGATCCATGGATGAATTGCGCGCGCACACACACACACACACACACACACACACACACAATTGAAAACTTTCCATTAATAAAAATTGTAATAAAGTATATGGCATCAGAATTCTTTATTTGACTACAGCTGTCTATCTTTCATGAAGAAAAGTACAGCTATCGTTTAGCTTAAAAATTCAGTTTATCAGTAGAAAATTGAAACTAGTAATGATGAAAGGTTGTTATGATCTTTGATAGATAATGCTTTTATCCTCAGAATTGATTTTACCTGAAACTCTAACATGGAACAAAATCAATGGAGAAAAAACAGTGACAAAACTATTAGTAAACTGATCTTATTAGCCATAGATATCTGCATTTGAACAGTTCCCAGGAAGACTCAGTAAAAAAGATCTTTCAAATGGAGAGAAACAATGATAATATGTTTGTAAAAAGAAAAAAAAAATACTTAGAGATAATGCTGGGGAAAACCAGAAGAATGCCAAAGAAGAAAGGTACTTTTTAAAAAAAATTTAGTATACCTTATAGATGGAATGTTTTATGTAGGTATATCACTTTGACATTAAAATTTGCCTCTTAGTGCAATTGAGCAAACGCAAAGCACATACTATAAGCAAAGAACAAGAACAAATTACTCCAAAGTATAACAAGTTTATCTGAAATTTTATCAGATATCTCTGTCAACTCCCATTTTCTTCCCTCCATGATAAAATCATAATTGAAAGAAAAATTTATGACACCTTAGTTCAAGATGCTAAAGTGCTAGGTCATCAAAGGAAATATCTTCATATTCTGAATATTTTAATGTATGCATACTTCGTATTATTTGAATTCTTTGCAAGCTGGGAGTGTTTGCTAAAGATAGAGCATTACAAAAAACAAAATATCTTAGATATTCCAAAATACACCTCAACACAATTCCTTCTATTACACCCTCCAAAGGTATACATCCAGCTTTTGCTTAAAGATGTCCAGGAAAGCAGAATTTAATTATTTGGAGGAAGTCCAATTCTGTTTTTGACTGTTCTAATTTACAGTGGGTCTCTCTCTCTCTCTCTCTCTCTCTCTCTCTCTCTCTCTCTCTCTCTCTCTGTCTCTCTCTCTCTCTGTGTAATTTATTTTTCTTTATAATATTTACCCCTTGATCCTATTTTTGACCTTTAGGGCCAAGCATCATATATTTAATGGCTCTTCCATATAACAACACTTCAAATATGTGAAGAGAGCAGGTGTCCCCCACCCCCATGAATCTTCTCTTGCTCAAATTAAACATTTCCATTGGATTAATCTCAAGACCCATTTTTTTCTGCCGGTTTGCCATTATCTCAGTGTTCTCTAGTTCATTGCTATCTTCCCTAAAATTTGATATCTAGAACTTAATTGTTCTGCTATATCATACTGTTGATTTATATTTTTAATAATATTTTATTTTCCCCAATTACATGTTCAAGCAATTTTTAACATTTTTAAAGTTTTGAGTTCCAAATTCTATCCCTCCCTTGCTCCCTTCCCTCCCTGAGATGGTAAGTAATGTGATATAGGTTATACATGGGAAATCTTGCAAAATATTCCTGCATTATTTATTTTATACAAAAGACTCGAACAAATAAAAAGAAAGTGAAAAATAGTATGCTTCAGTCTGTATTCAAATAATATCAGTCATATACCACAATTTATTCAGCCATTCCTCAATTGATAAGCATCCCCTCAGTTGACTAAGGCTTTGGTACATGAAAATTTTCAGAGGTTTTTTTTTTTTTAGAATAAATGCTTTTAATTCTGTCTTTGCATACTATATTTGTAAAGTAGATACTTCAAAAAAAGAACATGGGTATGAATTGACATTTTGCCCTACCACATTTCATCTTATCTATTTCATCCCAAAGTTTTAGCCTGTTAAGATCTTTTTGTATCTTGATGATATCATCCAATATAGGAGTTTTCCATTCTCGATTTGTCTCATTTCTAAATTGGATGATGAGTCATGACATTTTTGTGTTTATCCTAATCACTGCTGAACATATTTTAAAACACAGGGCCAAGGAAAGATAAGGAGGGCAATACAGTAAAGAGCAAGACATCTTTGAAGTTGACCTCTTAACAACTTATTGGGTCTGGTTATTCAGGTACTCTTGGTGTACTTTTGTCTAGCCCACAACTTTCAATCTTTTCTATAAGAATATAGAAAACATTATGAAATGACTTCCTGAAATTTATGTAAATTATATGACATTTTATTATTCTACCAGTCCAGATTGGTGGGGGAGGGGGGAGGAGAGGTGAGGGGTTGGGCTGGGAGGGAGGGGCAAGTAAACTTTCTCTGTAATAACTTGTTCTTGATTAAGCCCTGTTCACTTTTTGTGAGCACTATATTTTTAAAAGATATTCAGTAATCATCCTTTTAACAATACATACTAGAAATATTCTAGGTCTCTATCTCAAGCTCAGAAGTTGTTAATTTGGGGGACTGGGCAATGGTCTGTTATTATTTTAAAAGAATTAGGAGTATATTTGATTGATAAAGCACTGTTCATGACCTTTAAAAATTGTGGAGAATGGGAAAGGTTTCGCAAAATTTAGGAGGACCAAACATTTTCTCTTTTTTTTTTCAAAAAAAAAAAGAAAGAAAATGGAGTCTGAAAATTTTAAGCCAACATGTTTTTTCATTAGTTCCAATATGTCTCCCGAAGTGTGGGTAGTAGTCATCCAATTTGACAAGTTTGGGGAGGATCGATTAGAAAGGGTTGAAAATTGAGTAAATGTTGAGAAAAGAGACAATGAGTTCCTTCATCCTCCTCCCCCTGCCAGGAGTTTATCTTTGAAATGGATAAGAGCTTAAAAATGTCTGGTTTCAAGAGCAGTCTGGTCAAATTACAATTAAGAATGAAGAGAAATAGTTACTAGACAAAAAGGGATGAGCAACAATATAAGAAGGGATGGAAAATAACAGAGCAAGAGAGGGAAGGCTCCCAAATTGGACTGGCAGGGTTGGAATCAAAAGTATAAATAAATATAAGAGCTGGAATTAGCAGGGAGGAGAGCCACATTTTCTTCAGAGCCTGGAACAATGAAAGAGAATAGGGGTCAATGTAGAGGAGTTTGAAATGTGGAATAAGTGGAGAAGAAATAGCTCAGCCTAAAAAGAGTCAAGATAAATTGTATCCCCCCAATGGTTAGCAAAAAGTATCTAATCAATACTTATTTCCATAAATGCAAACTGAATGGATATTAAATGAATTATACCAATGGCATGCGGATAGATAGATACCTAGAGATAGATGGATAGATGATAGATAGATAGATAGATAGATAGATAGATAGATAGATAGATAGAAGGAAATAGATCCATCAGCTTCCTTTCTGTCTCATGGTTTGCAACATCAGATTCATCCTTGATTCACCTGTCTACCTCACACTCACCCCCAAACTAATCAGGTGTCAAATCAAGTTGATTCTACCTCCACAGCATTTTTTTTCCATTCTCATTTTTCCACTCACATGACATTTAACCTAATTCAGACCTTCACTATTGGTCACCTGGAATATTGTAATAATATTATAATTGATTTTCCTGCTTCCATTCTCTCACCTCTTCAAATCATCTTTAAAATAGTTTTCAGATTAATAGTTGATATGGACCTGAGCATGTTTCTCCTCTGTACAAAAATCTTTGTGACTCCCTGTTTGCACTAACATAATATTCAAACACCTCAATCTTTCCCTCAAAGCCTTCTTCAATGCGATTCTATGCTTTTTTTCTAATATGTCATGCTCCTCCCCTTCATGCACTCTAGTTATCTATACAAATGGCCAAACTAGATTACCAGTGGCTCCCTGAATTCAACATTCTACCGCCAATCTCCTTGCCTTTGCATAGTTTGTACTCCATGCTTGTAACACCTTCCCTCTTCATCTCTACTTCTTATAAACCCTAGTTTTCTTTAAGGCTCATCCCAGATGCCATTTTTGCTTCAAAGATTTCACCTGTTAAGCCAGTAGTTAGCACCTCCATTTTAAAATTACTTTCTAGTTACTTCTCTTTGTTGTGTCTACAGGTACAATGTACATGTCATCAGGTGAGGTATGACTTCCTTTTTATTTGTGTATTTAAGGTACTTAGAATTCTGTCTGGCACATAGTAGTTGTCTGTTGCTGAAGACCAGTTTGAATGGTAGACCCCCTGCCCACTCAGGATGTAAGTATTCCAAGGCTAATAAAAACACAGTTTGGGACTTAATCCTTTTCAAACTTTTGCTGCAATGGTACCATTAGGATTAAGTTTGCTTAAGTTATCATTAGGGTTAAGTTGCCTCAAGTTCCCTTCTGTTTACACCTCATTCCTTGCTAGGACATTTAGAAATTACTGTCATTTTACTGGTCCCATATGTCCTATTAGTATGGAACAAGTAAAACGAGGGTAATTTGCATAAAACAATATAGTAAAACAGCTACTACCTGGGACCATCTTGTTGCCAACTGAAGGCATGGAGGCTGCACACCAGCACTGGATGGTCACTCTGAGCAGTAGTTCTTCTGTATGTGATTAGCAACAAAGTTTGCTGAAACTAGTCTCTGTGTTCTGATGTCCTTCCTCTGAACTCCCCTTCACTACAACCGAAAGTAGCAACAATGTCTGTTGATGTAAGTCAAATTGAATGAGTCACTATCTTTTCTTCATGGAGCTTAGTGTCTAGTACAGAGTCATGACTCATGAACTAAAAATTCTAATATACAACAAAATCTTATAAGTGTGTTAGAGAGGTACAAAACAAAATGATATGTAACAGCTGAAGGAGTTTATTTGTCCAGAAATTGAGAAAGAGTGAATATAAAGTTTAGGGCAAGATTTAGCACTTAGCATAATTGTTACAGGAGTTTTATTCCCTTGCAGAATTCCATTCCCTTGGCTAAACAATTTGGCAATGGTAGTGAGAAAATATTGCAGATTCATTGATTTTTCAGCTTAGTGAAGGAAGTAATAGATCTTTCATACTCACTACCAAAAGGAAAAAAAATCATATTCTATGGAAATCTAGACACATGTCATATTTTCAATAAAAGCAAACAAAATCCCTCAACATTTTAAAAAGTGCACAAAATAAAAAAAAAATTGTATATGAAATTTGTAGTTCTAGGAAACTTTAGAAAACTTTATCACATTTACTATCTATATTACTGCTTCTGGGTATTCTAGTTATTAACAAATTCTGGTTGTCATGGAAACTTTGGCAACAAATCCTAGCTCTGGAATATCGGTCTCCATATTGAAAGAAATGCTTTGTTATGCCAACATAAATTTCAGCATGTATCAATTTTCCTTTATACACATACTTGAGAACCCCAAAATAATTCATGTTCCTTTTGATGAATTTTTCCTGAATACTTGGTATTTTGCATTTGGTACCATTATAATGATTTTAAAAATGAAGACAAATATAAATAGGGATAAAGTTGGTGCTAAATGAAGCAGATGGTACAATTAGTGTTTCTTGGTTTCCTTACCACTACTTCAGGCAGGAATATAACTACATGTTGTTGTTATAAAAACTACAATAAGAATGATATAATCTATCCAGCTATAGATGCTTGATCAAAATGAAAAATTTCATACATCAAATCTTTACATGTTAGAATAAGATGTAATCTCCAGCACCAGTTGGAGTGCATTGCCAATATAATTTGGTTAACAACTTACCACATTCATGAAACAGTCAAACAAATTATAGTCTGTGGAACAAATAGCCATAACAAAGACATACTAGAGGACTCTTCCAGAATAATGAAAGATTGTTGATGAATAAGGTCCATAGAAGCACAATTCTTTGGATCACTGCTGGAAATGGGTAATTACCTCAGTAAGCACCATTCATGGGGAACAGTGGAAAGCACGAGAAATACATTTTAAAAATATATATGTTTCTGCCTAACATAATGAAGAATCCCCCAAATAATCAGGGTTTTACAACATTGTGGTAATTGTAAAATATACAAAATGTATTTATTCTTCAGCTTAATTCATGGCAGATAATAAATGGAAGTATTTGAAGATAATTGATCATCAAAATAAGAAGCCAAAGCAAAAAAAAAATATAACCCTCTTAGTAGCATACCAGATAGTAAAGGAGAAATTGCTTATGCATCATTGAAAGTATTAGAAATAAATATGAAAGAAAGACTTCTCTTGGAATGCTTGCAATGCTTGTCGTAATGAATCTCCATTTCAGTAGCCAATTAAAATACATATGAAGTCACCTGTGTCCTTCAAGATATCTAACTTCTTAACAGTCAGCCCCAGGGATGTCAACTAAATAGTATCTGGGAAGCTACAGGTATCCCTTCCACATATGACTTTGTCCATCAGTTTCAATATATCTTGGGTCCGCATAAGAAATTAAATGGGAATTTTAGGGAGTTTTGCAGAAGCTATAGATGACTCAGAATAAAGTTTGGAAACTCAGAAAGTGGCAAAATATATTTATGGAGTTGTATATCAACATATTTTATATTTAATATATAATAATTCAGACTTCTTCTCTGATGTAAAGAGAAGGCCAAAAAACTTTACACATTTTTACAGATCATGGGGGCTCCATGTCCCTAAACCCCATAATGTTAAAGGGATAACTCTAGCACCTATTTGGGAACTCCCTAAGTTCTGCATCTTGGATGATAAATGTAGCTGTCTCTTTGGTTCTTTTCTGTTTTGCTAAAAAACAAAATAATGATATTATAGAAGACAGTTCAATGACAATATTAAAAATATAATAACTATTTTTCTAATACCTATCAAAACTAGTAGCTAACTATTCTTTTATTTTTTTTTCTTGGAGAAGGAGAGACTATAACACAAAGCCATTGAAGACAAAACCATTTTGAAGAGAGAATGTTGGAATAAGCATCAGGAAACTTCCAAAGCAGAAAATTTTGTTTTATTCTGAGCATTTTTTCTATAAATTTAAACTCCTCATCTTTAAAATAATATTAAATCCATCTATCATCTATGGTCTAGTGTATTCTGTAGACTGATTAGATAATACCATTAAAGCAACACAACAACCCAAATACCTCTTTGTTCTGTTAATCTGTCACTTATTCATCCATAGCTTTATTTTGTTGCCTCCCTTTCATATCAATCTTGCTTCTCCTTTCATCAGTGTCGCTGACTTACCCTCTCTCTCAAATTCTTGTTAACTTCAATTTCTGGACAAATAAATTCCTTCAGATGTTACATAGCATTTTGTTTTGTACCCCTCTAATACACTTATAAGATTTTGTTGTATATTAGAATTTTTAGCTCATGAGTCATACCTCTGTACTGGACAGTAAGCTCCATGATTTAGAAATAAAAGGAATTTTAGAGGTCATTCTCTCCAACCTCCTCATTTACAGATGTGGAAGCCATCTCAGAGAGCAGAAGTCAATGGAGCAACGTCACACAGATGATAAGTAGCAATCCTGGTTCTTTTGACTCCAGATCCAGTGCTCTTTTCACTAAGCAATGCTGATTGCAAATTATTATTACATATGGCATGAAGCACTAATATGAAAATATGATTCTGTCTTAGCTCTGCAATATTAATAACAGATTGAAAAAAGTGCAAAGTGGTGGGTTATTATTTAATTTAGAGAATTGTATTCAGCACGCATTTTTATGGATATCAACATTATACAAAACACTATAGTAAGCTCTAGTGAAGAAATAAAGATAAAGGCAGCTGGGTAACATAGCAGAGAGAGTGTCAGACCTAGGTTCAAGAAGCTCTGAGTTTAAACCTGGACTCATTCAGTTACTAGCTATATACCTTTACTAGTTATATGAGTCTAAGCAAGTCATTTACATTATGGCTTTCCTTATCTATGAAATGGGGATAAAAATAGCACCTACCTACCAGGGTAATTATGAGATAAAATAAGATAATATTTTAAAGCATTATATAAATGCTAGCTACTCTCATTACTAATAAAACACTATTTCCTATCTCATGTAATTTATAATGCAGTAAGGGGGTTTTCAACAAATACACAAATTTCCATGATACAAACTAGAAGATGTTCAAGACAAGTGACTGAAAATGTTTACTAAGCTTATTTTATGTACATTATTGTAGGTACTAAGGGAGATACCAACAGAATAAGGCACCTTTCTTGATTTCATGAATTTTAATATAGTAGGGAAGATTAAGGGGATAGAAACAAACAAACCAATGCATGAATAAATAAACGATTAGAAAAATATGGTGTGAAAGTGTGATATCATCACTACAAAGTGCTGTGGTGGTTCAGAGTAAGGTCATCATGAATGCATCATGGATGAGATGGCATATCAGATGGAACTTGAGGGATAGGCAAAAATTTGACAGCCAGAGCTTGGAGAGAAGGACATTCCAGGTAAATAAAATATCAGGAGAAAAATAAAGAAAGCATAGAAGGAGCATTTAGGATATAGCAAGTAATCCAATTTGGATAGAGGGGAGGAAGAAAGAAAGAAAAAGAAAGAGAGAAAGAAAGGAAGGAAGGAAGAAAGAAAGAAAGAAAGAAAAAAAGAAAGAAAGAAAGAAAGAAAGAAAGAAAGAAAGAAAGGAAAAAGAAGGAAGGAAGGGATGAAGGGAGAGAGAAAAAGAAAGAAAGGAAGAAAGGAGGGAAGGAAGGAAGGGAGGAAGGAAGGGAGGAAGGAAGAGAGAAAAAGAAAGGGAGGGAGGAAGAAAAGAGAGAAGAAAAGGAAGGAGGAACAGAAGGAATAATGGAAGGAAGGAAAAAAGTAGAGAGATAACAATTATTAATAATTTATTTTGAGCTATGTGCTAAATACTGGGTATAGAAAAAGAGAAAGCTAGAAAAATTCCTGCTCTCAATGAGCTCCTACTCCTTATATGACATGCAAATGAGGTCTGGCATCATCATGCTTTTCTTCCTTTGGTTGCTCTCCTGTTTATCAAGGTCCATCTTACATTTTGATGCATAAAACTATACTTGGGAGTAACTTAATAAACATTTGTTGAACCAAAAGCTTTTTAGAACAAATAACTCCATAGCTTGAAATGGAATTTCGGTGTTTCTCTGCACTTGTGCAGTCCTTGTAAACTTAGCTTCTCAAGTGCATGACTGAATCTGATTAAAAAACCAGCCCCATCTAAATATTCTACACTCATCTTCTCAGTATCCCCACCACAGAAGTACATTACCAAACCTTTCCCTATTATTTTCACTGCACAAATTCAGGCACCTAACCAGCCATTATTAGTATTAGATTTTCAGGATATTCTACAACCTTAGAGCCATCTTGAAGCCACCTTTGTAGATTAATAGAGACCACAACAAAAAAATCCCTCATTATACAAGACTTTAAGAAAGATCCTTCTTAAATCAGTGATCTACAATTGAGAAATTAAGGCCTGATGTAATCACAATACCTGATACAAACCTCTTTTGTTTTGTGTTTTTTTCATCTTTGGGCATTTTTTCATAATTCACAAAATTGAGAAAATAACCTATCTTTATTTAAAGAACAGAAAAATACATAAAAAACCCAAGTGTTTAAAATGCTATCTTGAATCATTAATTGGACAGTGAAAGTGCACTCTTGGGAGTACAAACTCAATATAGTTCTTTTGCTAAACAGGTGCCTAGCATAAAAAAAAAAACATTTACACATGCAGTTATCTATCTTTCAATTAATTGTTAAAGGATTCTCTTAAGAAGAACTTGGGGCTATTCATTTTCATATTACTTTCTTCAAGACCTTATCCTATGACACAAATAGAGATTCATTATTATTTTATGTTTTTCTACATGATATCCACTTTGAATCAGGTTTTTAGTGAAAGTGATTACTGGGTGGAGGTATAGCTGAAAAAATAATAGTTTACAACCATCATATCTGTGAAACATTCTCATTTGCTTTAGTTTGCATGGTTTTGTATTTTAAAATCTGAAATAGAAAGAAATCAATGTTGCATTTTAGCATGTAAGTGAGTTGAGTATTAGGGAGCATGTCTTTACGCCAGAAATCAATTGGGGGAGACCTGGGTTGAAATCAGACCTCTGCCACTTAGTAGCTGTTGGCCGGAGGCAAATTGCTTAAACTTGCTGACACTCATTCTCTTCATCTATGAAATAGGAACAGTCATACCTGTGCTACTTACCTCCCAGGTTTGCTCAGGGACTGAAATGAAACACGGTATATAAAGTGTTTTGCTAGTCTTAAAACTTAGTAAATGTCAGCTATTTAAATATTTCTACGAAAGTTGGCATAGACTTGTGAGCAAGAGAAAAATGTTAAGTTTAAAAGCAGAGACAAAAGGTTTTTTTTTTCAATTGCTTCCATAGAAAACTTGAACTGAATATGACCTAAGTATCATTTTTTCTTATCTTCAGTTATAATCACCTGCATCTGACCAATCCCTTCAAAGGAAGTGTACAGAGAAACAAATAGAACAAAGATGAGACAATCTGACACACCAATGTGAAAACTTATGTCTAGAGGTTACTTTCACAGTAATAATCAGGAGAAAAAACAAATCATTAGCTTGGCACACAGTGGGTTGGGTCAATTTTTAACTAAAGAATAAGGAGAAATAACTGAGATAAACAGTTTCAATATTCACCATCTGAATGTGAATATTGTTCAAATAAAAATGGAAAATGTATTTCTTGAAAATTTGAGGATGGAAATCAGCCATAAGGAAATTAGAGTAAAAATGATATCAGTTACTTAGAAGCTTTCATAAAGACACATGGCTGTTTTCTCTCCCTGATGGACAGAACTGACTTCAAGTCAAATACACAAATTTTAAATATTTGAAAAAGACATAGTTCAACTGCATCTTAGAGCCAGGAGGGAAAAGATATATTTAACTAAATTCTCTAATCCAGGGTTCCTAAAGTCACAATAGACATTTATTTTTTGCTTTTAAAATTTTTAACCAAAAATTTACATATATGCCTTTTGCCCAAAATGAAAATAAAAGAATAATTTGTGGAGTTATGATGACATTTAATTAAAGTGTTATTCCCTTAAACCACAGTGAAGTATACATGTGAAACTGGATTCTTGAAGGGTAAGCCAATATTAGCTCTGACAGATTGTATCAAACTGGCACAGTTTGGAGATTGTATATCTGAATATCAGCCTAGCCAAATGGGAGGAGGCTCGTAAACAGAACTTTTTTAATTTTCCCCCCAACGTGATATTATTTTTAGCCACAGTGATGCAAGAAATATTGTCTATACACATGGAAGAATTGCTGTCCACTTTGATGGGTGAGGTACTTACATCAATGCAATTACAAATCTTTCAACGTGTTGAAATATTCAAAACCAACAAAAATGTTTTTTGATTTCGTTTTCCATATTAATTTTAAAAAATCTTTTAAAAATACATTCACTTTGGTGAAATAAGAAAAAAAAAGTTCCAATTAAAAGCCATAGAACTGAGTCCCCTACCTCCTTTAGACTTTCAGATATTTTGACTCATATCTCACACTGGAATTTTGCTAATTTTTTGCTTTTCTTAAATAAGTAATTTAATCATGAGATCCATGTTTAAAAAACAGTTATGATTTTGTATTGGTAGTGAAGGGGGCTCGATCATTACTTGCCAGCAAGTTTAGCCTTGAAGAGTGTATTGTGGCTTTCTTCAACTACTTCAACAAGCAATATGCTCTTTTCCTAGTTTGGCCCAAACCCATTTATCATTGTTGCAGATATTTTGCTAACTTTTCCATAGAGACACAAAGGAGCTAAATCAAACATTAGGGTAGGAGGACTGTTTTATAGATTGTATTCCTATTTTTTTCATTGAATAAAGAAATTTAATTAAATTACTTCTCATTTCTATAGAGTTGTGCATGCATGTGGGGGTTGTTAGACCTAGACAGCAGAATTGTTTCTACCCTGCATTTTATTAGATTTTAAAATTAATTTTCCTCATATTCCCAGCTTTTCTACTGCAACCAGGGAACAATGGAGAATTCATTTATATCACTCAGAATCAAAGAGTAAGTAAAATGATAAGATCTACTTTATTTTATGAAAAGAAGCTACATATTGTATTTTATTAAAACAAAGTACCTTTATTCCGTAGGGTAATTCATCCATTTTTCCTAAATATTAAAAAAAAACCTAACATTTTTTCCTATTTGCAAAATAGAGATCAGGTTCAGCAAAGAAATAATCTTAAGATATTCATGTCATTTAATTGATAAGATTCTGGTGCCTTTTTGAATGAGCTGAGGAGTGAACTGTATATCTCTTAAAATAAATTCCTTAGTTTCATTTGCCAAAAGATTAATGAAATATGCCACAATGCCTTTTTTCTCTTTTTGTACTTATCCCATAAATGAGGCAAGTTTCTGCCCTCATAAATTTATAATTCATATTACAAATTATTCTTACATTTGTATAGGCAAGTTTACTTAAGCTGCAGGCTTCCATTTAGATGCAAAGTAAATGCAAATCTTACCTACACCAAACTATCTCCCATACTGAACTGGCATACTTACTTGGCCAAAATTTTCCTTAATTTCTAGATTTTAAGCTCCTTGGGGGCAGAAATTCTGTCATATATTTTTTACAACTTCCTCAATGTTTTGCCCAAAAAATTAATAAATGTATATTGTTACTGAATTTTTGGAGACCATAAAGAGTCCTCCAAAGTATTCAGAGACATGATATTAATATCATCTTAGATTTGGACCAGTAGATTTTCTTGTTAAGGAAAATGTTTTGATTCAGAAAAGAGCTTTGATTACTAATGGAGCTTTGGAGTAAAGTCCTGGAATGTTACCACTCTGGCTTTCTGGAATGATGACTTGGCCTATTCCCTAAATTATATTTCTCTATTTTCATTGAATATTTCCTTTGCAAATGGTGACTAAAGGACAAGAACAAATATTGTTGATGGGGAAGGAAGATGGGGATAACTTATTGTCAAGGCAGTCACAGCTGAAATGAGAGAGTTTAAGTATATTTAGCACTGAAATGTCTTTATTTCTGAACTGTTCCCCTGGACTTATATCTGACATAGGCCCTGCATTGAGGGATAGTCATATGGTAGTTTCTAGCAATAAACTTGTTCTGGCTATGACATCTGGTTATGACATCTGGTTTTGACATCTTTGCTGACTCTGGATATTTATTGCTGAGACCCCAAGAGCTGATTCCCCCAACAACCTTAAAATCTGAGTGTATTGGGTGAATAGTTAAAATTTTAGGTCTAGATGATTGTTTTAGTGTAAAATTTGCTCCTAGCAGTAAACTGAGATTCTTTTGAAAGCTAAATTCAAAATTACAAGCTTGTTATTTTTAAATTTTATTTATTTTATTCTGAACTTCAGAAATAAAATATTTCCATATCATAGTAGAACAGAAAAAAAGATGATTGTACATGAAACTGTGACTCTATTGTTGTCAACTTGCTATTCCTTTAAATATATAATGATATTATGTAACTTTCTTTTTTTAATCCTTTTTTCTTCCTTGCCCTCTCCCACCCTAGAGAAGGCTACCAACGTGTATTACATAAATATATACACACATATATCATATAACATATATAATATTATATGATATATACATGTGTTTGTGTATATACATACATATATATATGCAGAGAGAGAGAGAGAGAGAGAGAGAGAGAGAGAGAAAGAGAGAGAGAGAGAGAGAGAGAGAAAGAGAGAGAGAGAGAGAGAGAGAGAGAGAGAGAGAGAGAGAGAGAGAGAGAGAGAGAGAGAGAGAGAGAAGAAGCAACAGTCTATACAGACTTCTATTTATCATTTCTTTCTCTGGATGTAGATAGTATTTTCCTTCATAGGTCCTTTGTAATTAATATGAGTATGATTGTGATGGGATAATCTTGTTTTCCCAATCTTACCCTTGGGCTATTCTAGCTATCACGCTCTGGCCACTCCCATCTGCTGAGCCAAATCTGAGATATTCTTTTGGATCCACATTAAGCCCTAACTCCACTAGGAATTCTTTTCCAACTGTTTTATCACATATTGATCTCTACTTCTGATTTCCAATTCCTACAATTGCTCATACCATTCTATTTTTTGTCATATATTATTTTCATTGTTATCTAATAACACATTCAATGAACCCATATTTTTGCCTCAGCTATAATACAACCTCTTAGAGGGTAGGGACATATCTTTTTCTCTTTGTAGAATTCTTACTCCTCTTTGAGCAATGTGAGGGATACGGAGGTGGTGTTTGATCTCAAGGATCAAAGATTTGATAGATGAGATGAAGCATCGTCTCACCACACAAGGAAGGATATAGGAAGTGAAGTAATCAAAATCTATGAAAAAGGCCTCTGAGGAAGGAGAAATGCAACATCTTGGCAGTCACTTTTATTTTTAGCACTTGAGCAGTAAATAATTTGACTGACCATTTGTGATTGCCCTCCCACATTGGATATTAAAGTGTTCATATTCGGATGTGAACTACACTCTGCCACTTTCTGTTGGAGAAATGAAGCCACAAGGGGAAAAAAAGCAAACTGTATCAAGCCAAATTCTCAAGGTTTGTCAATGGATAGCAACCTTCAGGCTGTCACACTTAAAATAGTATTAGTATTCTGTCCACAGTTCAAAGTGAAATATCACAATGTGGTTGGCATTTACGCGATGAAGGTATTTCTGCAAGGAGTTGTGTGAACTGCATTTGCACCCTTTAACATTCAGTGCAATTGCTATGAATAGCTCTTTGTAATGTTTTCTGTGTTCCCTACAAGCAGGCTTTCCTGAGTAAAGTGGCTCCAAATATCTAATTTATGATTTTATTGCATTTCATGAAAAGTAGTTCATGGTTTGATGCGGGAAGAGGATGCACAGGGAGAGAGGATCCTCAGACAAGCTAGGAAATGCAAAATTGACATTTGATGAATAGATATCTGATATCTAAAAAAAAGAATTATTATGGTATGTGAACACATGTGTGGGTTTATAGACAAAGCAATTTAATAATATAATGACTAAACATAGGAATTATGACCTGTGGTTGTAATTATTTCTGTCTTGAAACCATAGAACATCACATATTCTGCTGAAATACATTTTACTTCCTTCTAATTGAATGAATCTGTTGGGTCTGGAAACACTTCTCTGACAGCTATTCTGTTGAAGTCCCACTATCTTTGTGAGCTAAATGAGAGATTTGTCCAGGAAAGAGGAAGAATTGAGGCAGGGACTGCTAAAGAATTGGAAGAGAAGTGATAAGGAAACAAACCAGATAAAATAAACACATTAACAATGAATGAACCAGGCAAAGGGAGAAAGCACGAATTTTTAATGTAATTTTTAAAAGAATGTGATTACAATGAATTCTGCCAAGTTAATCACTCTGGATGGACATAGCTTAGGCTTAACAAGTTGCCAATTCATATGCTCCTTCAATAAATCCCCTCCTCGAGGTCTAGAAGCAGCAGTTATAGTGACAGATAGTATCTCCCATTTTTACTCAGGACTTAAAAGCAATTCAGCCAGGTTGTTCAAAGTGATGGCTGAGAAAGACTGAAACACCCTTTCCATAACAAGTCACACCTATTAGTTGATGGAGTGGCACTTAGCGTGTATAGAAAGGCTTTCTTTGCTATGCATTAATAGTCATTAATGTATATCAGAAAATGAAGAACACCAATATTAGAAATGCAATTAAAAACACAATTAAAGAAGGGCATAGTGTTCTCCACGTAGCTGGAAAGTCCATTTTAGCACTTTTAGATCATACCTTCGGTGAAACCTCACAGGAGTGGAGGTTCTTACTTGGTTTAAAAGGTTCTGTCATTAAAGCAAATGCCCTGGTTTTTCCTACCGAGATGTCAAGGCTTCTAGTATGGGCCCAAGGTAGACTACATGCTTCTCATCCTAAAACCAGCCTAGCTCACTAAGTATAGAGAAGCTCATTGCTGGTTTAGCTATGTTGCGGTGAATTATTTGGCTATAGATTCATGAAGACAGTTTCTTTGCGTTAGATTTAATTCAACAAGCATTTATTATGTACCTACAATGTGCCATGCATGCTCTGTGCTAGGCAATGGGGATAAATTGACAAAAACAAAACTCCCTATCAATGAAGTTACATTCTCCTGGGAAGAAATAGTAGGTATGTAGACAGGTACAACACTGTAAAAAAAAAATGGGGCATAGTGGTGGAGGGGAAACAACCGAGACAGGGAATATACTAAAAACTGGAGAGATTTATTAGAGCATCTTCTTAGCAGCAAAGTTTAAGCTTTGTCTTGAAGGGAGCTACAGATTCAAGAAGAGGAGGAGAGGAAAGAAAGCATTGCAGGCATGGGTCGTGGGAGTGCTGGTTGCTAGAATCCTGTGTGAAGGCACAGAGACAAGAGATGGATTTTCATGTACAGGTAACAGTAAATAGGACATTTCCACTGGAACACAGAGTGAATGTTTGAGGAGGAATAATGGGAAACCATTCTAGAAATAGAAGTCCAAATTACATTGCAATGGACAATGGAGACTGTAGTCTATAGTTAAGAGAAGTAGAGTCATCTAAAAGTTCCTTGAGCATGGGAGTAAATAGTCAGATGTGAGGTTTAGGAATCTGGCAGCTATGTGGAGAGTGGAGCAAATAGAAGAGACACTTGAGATAGGGAAACCAATTAGAAGATTGTTGAAATAGCTCAGGTAAGAAGTGACATTGTGATCCTAGGTGCCTGCAAGGATGTTAGTACCTGCAACAGAAGTATTGCAATTAGGAGAAAGGGGTGTTTTTTGGTTTGTTCTTTTGGGGGGGGGGACAATTGATGAAGTTTGTGGAAATTTTGACTTTGAGGTGCCTAATGGATATCCAGCTAGAAATTGGTAGCACTGAACAAAAACCCATTAAAGACACTAGGCATGGATATGCAGACTTGGGAGTCATGCATATAGGAGTGGTCATTGAGCCCCTGGTAGCCAATGAAATCACACAGAGTCAGCTGTCATGATATACTTGCTGAGAAATTAGGTGGAACATGAGTAAATTTATTTCAGAGATCGGGATAGCAATAAAAGCTCTTTAGATTTTCATGGTTTCTTAAGATTAAAAAAAAAAAGCTTTTCTTTGGGTTATTGTATTGATTAGAGTAGCCAGTTGAGCATCGTTAAAACTTTCCCATTACTGTGTACCCTGATTTCCCCTTTCTCACTTCACTTTGTATCAATCCATATAGGTCTTGCCATATTTTCTGAAACCACCCCACCTTGTCAATTGTTATAGCACTACGTTACTCCGGCACAATCATATGCCTCAACTTATTCAGCCATTTCTCAATTGATGAGCATCCCCTTGATTTCCAATTCTTTGCCACCACAAAAAGAACTGCTATTAATATTTTTGTTCAAATAGGGCCTTTTTTTTGCTTTTTAAAAAAATTTCTTTGATATAAAGTTCTAGTAGTGACATTGCTAGGTAAAAAGTTATGGCCAGTTTTATAGCCCTTTGGACATAGTTCCAAATTGATCTCCAGAATGGTTAGGCCAGTTCAGTATTCCACCAAATGTTTATTAGTGTATCTCTTTTGCCCTCATTTCCACCAACATTTGTCATTTCTGATGATGTGATGTGGTATCTCAGAGTTTTTTTGTAATTTAAGTTACTCTAACCAATAGCGATTTACAATGTTTTTATATGACAAAAGACAACTTTGATTTCTTCTTCTGAAAACTGCCTGTTTATATCCTTTGACTATCAGTAGAGGATGGCACTTATTTTTTATAAATTTGACTCAGTTCTATAGTCTGTATATACTTGAGAAACAAGGGCTTTATCAGAGAACCTTGTAAAAAATATATTACTTCATTGTCTATGGTATCTTTTCACAAAATGTAATTTTATTGTCTCTTTAATTAGGTCTATTCTTGTTTTTGCTTTTTCTGAAATCATGATTGTCTAGCTTTTTATTAGATTCTGCTCCAGCTCTTTATTTTAACTCTGCATGTGTCTATCTGTTTTAAGTGTGTCTCTTGTAAGCAATATATTGTTGGACTCTGGTTTCCTATCCATTTTTCTAACCACTTCCATTTTATGACAAAGTTCATGCCATAGACATTCACATTCGCAGTTATAATTACTGTTAACTTTCCTACATATGATTTTCTTCTGCATCTTCTTGTCTCTCTTTTTCTCCTATCCCTCTTCAAAAGTCTATTTTAATTCTAACCACCCACTCCCTTAATATGCCTTCCCTTTTATCATTTACCCTTTCAATTATCCTCTTCCCCTCCAATTTGCCTGTTGGGTAAGATATATATATATATATATATGCATACATACATGTATATATGCATACATACATATATATACATATGCTGATAGAGTAAGGTTCAAATATTGCACTCTACCCTCTATTTCCCTCTTACTATAAAAGCTTTTCTTTGCACACTGCCTTTGAGAAAAGTTCTCCCATTCTACCTCTCCCTTCCCTCTTCTCCCAGTGCATCCCTATTTCTCAAACTTTCATTTTTTCAAGATCATTCCAATATAATCAACTCACAATGAGTCCTTCCTTCTATGTAAACTCATTCTGGCTGCCCTAATAATGATAAAGTTCTTGGGAGTTACAAATATTATCTTCTCATATAGGAATGTAAAGAGTTTAACCATATTAAAACCATTATAATCTCTTTTTCCCATTTACTTTGTTATGCTTCTCTTAAGTCTTGTGCTTGAATGTCAGATTTTCTATTCAGCTTTGCTTTTTCTGTCAGGAATACTGAAAGACCTCTATTTCCCCTCACCTACCCCAAAGTATTATACTCAGTTGTACTCAATAGGTTATTCTTGGTTGTAATCTGATTTCCTTTGTCTTGCAAAATATCATATTGCAAATCCTCCCCTCCTTTAACATGGAAGTCACTAAATCTTATGTGATCCCAGCTGTGGTTCCATAATATTTGAATTGTTTCTTTCTGGCTCCTTGAAGTATTTTCTTTTTGACCTAGGAACTCTGGAATTTGGCTACAATATTCTTGGGTATTTTCATTTTGGGATCTTTTTCAGAAAGTGATCAGTGGATTCTTTAACTTTTCTAGGAATTCATGCTAGACTTGGGTTCAGTTAGCTTTTTTCTCTGAGGCTTTGTTCGTAGCTATTTTCATGTTGTTGTCTTCTTTTGAGGTTATAGCTTAGTCTTCTCTGCCACCATAATAGATGTGTATGGTCAAGTTATTTTTGTTGTTGTTTGCTTATTTTCCTATCCTATTTCTTCACTTTGAACCTAATTGGGCTCTGTTCATTTGGAGGTAGGGAGGCACTGCCCCAAGCTTCAGGCTTTTTCATGCTGCTCTTTTCAGAGCTATTTCTGGGTATCTGCAAATTTTTGGTGCTTCCAAAATGGTGTAATCCTAAGACATAGCCACTGCTGTTCTGGTCTATGATCTGGTCTCAACCCAAGAAGGGCCTCTGGTCGCTTGCAGCCACAAGTGTTAGCACTCCTGTTTGTCTTAAAACTCCTCTAGGGATCCTGCTCCTCTGTCTATCTTCTCTGCCCTGGAGCTGTGACCCAGAATTGCATATAAGAAATAGAGTAGCCAATCAGAACCAGCTGTACCCAGTACCAGCAAAATTTACCCTATAAACTTTTTCTGACCAGTTGTCCGATTCCCTTATTGTCTCTGGATTAAAAGCACTGAAAGCTGCTGCTACTGCTGGGGCCACTTTTTCCGTCCCTGCATCCCCTCCATATAAGACTTTATGCCAGTGTTAAAGATGTCTCTGACAGACCTCCTAAGTTTTATTAGGTCAGAAAAATATATCACCCTGACTTTTTTTGGCTTTCTCACGCCAAAATTTGAGGTGTTATTTTAAAGTTGTTTGGATGGGAATGTTGAGAGAGTTCAGGTGGTTTGCTGCTTCTGCTCTGCCTTGCGGTTTCAACCCACCTTCTAACTCTTAAAAAGAAAAGACAAATTATTCACAGGTAATTCTATCAGACATTTAAAAAACAATTAATTCTAATAATACATGAAGCGTTTGCAATGCTAAGTAAAGGGGGGAAACTAATCATTTCCTTCTATGATACAAATATGGTCTTGATACCTAAACCAATGCAGATCAATATCTTTAATTAATACCGATGCAAATATTTTAAATGAAAATGTTAATGAGTTGTCTAAAAACATATTAGCAAGATTATAAATTATGATAAGGTTAAATTTATACCAGGAATATGGGGTTGGTTCAACATTAACTCCTTAAAACAGTCTTGTGAAATAGATGCTATTATACCCATTTTAGAGTTGAGGGAAGTAAGATAAAAGATTATCTAACTTGACCAGTGTCACATAGCTAGAAGGTGTCTAAGACTGGATTTGAACTTAGATTTTCATGACTCCAAGTCCCAGCACTTGATCTGCTGTATCATCTAGTGTCCTTGCTAGGAACTGATTGATTTCCAGTTTATTTTTTTTTTAAATGCTCACAGAGCAACTATTTAACAAACCATTAAAGATTTTAGCCCAATCTAGTTTTCTAATCATGCTATGCCTTACTTTCTGTACTGTAAAGTCCAAGTAAATGGACCTTCTTGCTGTTCTTCTTATATCCCATCTCTCACCCCCATGCCATTTCACTGGCTTTTACCCTTGCTCATCATGCACTCCCTCTTTATCTACATCTCTTAGTATCTCCCATCTCCTTCTAAATTCAGCACAGGTATCTCTCACTTTGTACATAAGTACTTTCCTGGTGTCCCCAGCTACCAGTATCCCCTAAAATGTATTTTGTATTTGTGAATTTATTTTGTAAATGCTTTGTAAATATTTATTTATGTACTCATATAAAAGTTTGCCAATTGAATTTTTTTATTTTTTTAAATTTTATTTTAGAATAAAGAAAAGAGACAAAAACATATCATAAATTTAAATATTGGAACTTAAATACAAAGTAAGAAAGTAAAAAAGCATGTCATGTGCATAGCAGAACATACGAGAGGATTCAAATATGCAACAAAATTTCATTTTAAGAAAACCTGTATGGTAAATACTACAGGTTATTTTGATAGCTGTCCATCTTTCTTTGCTTCCTTATAAGGTTTCTTTTTGTTCTCTGCTGTGCACTTTTTTTTTTTTGCTTTGTTCTTTTTTCTCCCCACCTCCCAAGGCTACAATCAAGTGCACATGTTTCTCTATATGTACATGTATATATATATATATATATATATATATATATATATATATATACACACACACACACACACACACACACACACATATACATATATACATGCATATATAGAAATATACTTTGCCAAACAAATTGTACTCCTGATCATTGTTTTTATGCATATCTCTTTATGCATTGTTTCTGCATATGTCTTGTTTCCTATCTTTCCTGCCTCCTCCACTTTACTTCTACTCACTACCTGCCCTCCTATTACTTGCCTAACACTCTCCAAGGATCCCTCCCCATCCACCCCTTCATAAAGTCTAAACAGCCTTCTATAGCCCCCATAACCTATTCCCTCACCCTCCCCTCTGAAGATCCCTCCCTTGTCCTATCTACCCCCACCCCCTTACCATTTTATTTAATCTGAATTTAGAAGACTTTTATACTTTTCTAAATATATATATATATATATATATATATATATATATATGTATGTATGTATGTATTGTTCACTCTTAAACCCAATTCCAATGAAAGTAGGTTACCAGAACTACCAGCCCTCCTCCCCCATCTAATTCCTCTTTATCCATTCTTTCTCTAGTACCTCATTTGTATAAAATAATTACTCTTTTTAGTTGTTCCTAAATGTTTTTTTTCTTTTTAAATTCATATAATACTCAGGTTTACCTCAATCTTTCTTATGAACTACCCAGTTATTAATAAGTATCTTAGATCTACATTTTGCCTTTTACACATATAAAAAGTAAATGGTCTGTCCTTGTTGAAATCTTATAATCAGTCTTTGATATGTACCTCAGATTTCTCTTAGCTCTTGTATGTGAAATCTTCTACTAAGTTCTGTGTTTTTTTTTTTAAACAAAGTCTTGAAAGTCTGACAGTTGATCAAATATCCATTTTTTTTCCATTCAGGATTATGCTTAACTTTGCTGAGTATGATATTTTTGTCCAGAGCCCCAATTCTTTTGTTCTTCAATATGTAGTGTTCCAAGACCTATGGTCCCTTATTATTTTTGCTTGTAGGTCTTGTGTGATTCTAATTGTGGCGCCATCATATTAAAATTTTTATTCCTGTTGCTTTTAATATTTTGTCCTGAAGCTGGAGTTTTTGGAATTTGTCTACAACATTCTTATGAGTTTTCCTCATAGGATCTCTTTTAAGTTGTGTTTGATGGATTTTTCTATTTCTATTCCCCCCTTCTAATACTTCAGTACAATTTTCTTTCATTATTTCTTCTATTTCAGCTTATTTTTATGTTTTCTGTTTATTTTTATGTTTTCTTTTCTTGATCTATTCTCCAGAACTGTTGTTTTTCTTATAAGATGTTGCACTTTCTCTTCAATTTTTTCATTATTCATATTTTGTTTAATTATTTTTTATCTCTTATGATTTTGCTGTCTTTGCCTCGCCCAATTCTAATTTTCAAGGTGCATTTTCTTCCTTAAGATTCTGTATCTCCTTTTCTAATTGATTGATTTTCCTTTCATAATCCTGTTTTTCTTAGATTATTCTTATTTTTTTTAAGTTTTTCCTCAATCTCTCTCATTTGATTTTTAAAGTCTCTTAAAACATCTTCTATGAATTCTTTTTGGGCAGTTGACCACTTGACTTTACTCTTTCAGGTAGAAGGGGCTTCTTTACTTGAATATCCTCCTCTGAAGATGAACCCTTGTTTTCTCTATTCCCATAATAGTTTTCTAAGTCTGGATTCTTTCTCCCTTGCCTGTGCATTTTTTGTGGTAATAGCTTAATTTTTCTAATCACCTCTAGCCCTGCGGTGGGAGATGGTGCCTCTTGCCCCAGATCTTCAGTTCTCCCCTCTGGTGTAGAACTGAAGCCAAACCTCGAACCTTCTGTAAGTCCCCACAGCCAGGGGCTTTCTGCTCCACTACATGTGCACTCACCTGGTCTGTGCTGGTTCCTTCTCACCTTGTAGCTCTCTCTGCAGCACAGCTGAGTCTGTCATTCCTTGTCAGCAGAGGTTCCCTAGATCTTCTCCCAGCTCAGAAGCCCAACTCCCCTCATTACCCTCGGGGTAAAAGTTCCTGTGGCTGGGGTGGAGGCAGCTTCTCAAACCAACTAACCCCAGGGCTTAGTGCTTGTTGTTAAGTCAGACTCTAGCCTGAAGGTGTTTACTCTTCACAGGGGACCAAATATCATTCTGTGATTTTTCTTGTAATCTCCAACTGTCCAGGGGAAGGCCCCTGTTGTGCCCTGGGTCTTATTTATTTTTACCTGCACTTTATTCACCCTAAGATACTATTTTATCTCTTTTATGGGGGGAAACCTTGAAAGCTTGGAGTTTTCTGATCTACTCCACCATCTTCCCAGAATCCTCTCCTCCTTTTTCTTAATAGCCCTAATACCTAATACTGTGCCTGACATATAGTAAGTACTTAACATATTGATTGCCTGGATTAAAGTCAAACTTGTTGGCTGATAATCTGTAGATTACACCTTCATTTTTTTCTACATTCAAGATATTTGCCTGTTTCTAGACCTTCAAACATCTCCTAGTCTTCTTGATTTTTTTCAAAGATCAGTAACAGTGACCAAACAATCACTTTCACCAGGTAAGGGTGTGCTCATTAGTATGTTCGGTACAAGTATTCTCACCTTCCTAAGCTTCTATCCATTCACCTAAATGACCTAGGTCTGCCTATAACTCTAGGCTTCCCATTCTACTTTTACCCCTATCCCTGCTTTCCAGGTCCCTTTCCTCTTATTGAGGCCAATCCTTGGATTCTAGACTATCCAGTTATTAATTCTATACTGTACAGAATATCTATGCCACTCTATATCAGCCAAGAAGTGAGTGATTCAAATATATAGCAATGCCCCTGTTCATTCTGCCCAGCAGGTAGAAAGAGCGATTTATAACAGGGCAATCCATTCTTTTACTCCCTGGTACGTCACAGAAAACATAAGTTGTTGCTATAGTAGGAAATGCTGTTCTCCTACAAGAAAATGTACTCGTTGTTATAAATGACCTTGATCCCCTGCTATTGTCCCATTCCCTCCCCCCGACCCCCCCCCTTTCTTTCATTGTTAAATGCTAGTGAGTATGGCCTATACCTAGTTCCTGTACTTACTCTCAAGTCACCCTTCAACCCATTACAATCTGTCTTTTCACACACATTGCTGTCTCTAAAGTCATAGTTATAAACTAAATTGTTAAATCCATTACATTTTTAAGTCTTCATTCTTCTTGAACTATATGCTACACTTAAACTTTAACCCAAGAACTAATAGTAATCAATGACTAACGGGCTATCAGTTACCTAGTGCTTTAAAGTTTGGACAACATTTTACATATATTACATCATTGGATTTGCACAACATTCCAATGAGATAGGTGCTATGATTATTATAGATAAGGAAGGGAGGCTGAGGGAGGTTGTTACTTGTCCATGGTTATGCAGTGTTTGAAGCAGATTAAAATTAAGGTCATCTTGTCACCAAGTCCAGCACTCGACCCATTATTAGAAATCTATCCTTCTTAATACTGTTACCATTTCAGTTTCTTTGAAAGTATACACTCTTGGAAAAGTGAACTCTTCTTCTTACCCCCATCTCCTTCATAACTTTCTTTTCACTCTTACTTCCCTAGATCAAATAATGGTACTACCATTTTTTTCAATAACTGGGGTGTAAAACCTTAAAGCTATTTTGATGCCTCTTTATCTTTTGAACTCTAGATATAATCAAAATTAGTTTCATTTGATTGTGCCTCAACATTATTTCTTCCATTCATCCCCTCATTTCTTTTCTTATTTCTATTACCTTATTTCAAACCCTTATTTATTCTAACCTGCACAACTGAAAAAGGCTTCTAATTATCTTTCACTCCTCTAGTTTCTCCACACTCTAATAAAGTGAATTTTGCATTTATACTCTGAACAGATGTTAAGGACTCTACCCAAAGAGTTTTATATAATATTGGATGTATATTTGAATATGTATATTTGTGTGTATAGAGTATTTGCTGTATTAGCCTTAAAACATGATAGCATATCATGAATATAGTTTCAAACTCACAGACCACCTGAAAGTGTCTAGAAAGCCCTCAGGTTTCCCATGACCCTGGCTTCTCAGGGCTTCCCTCTTGGGCTGATTGCAACATCTGGCTTTAAATCATAGACTATAAGGTCACCATGGTTATAGCTCCAACATCTGGGACTCCACTACCTGTACCTAGAACTGAAAAGGACAAACCAAACAAATATTGACACCACCCCCACAAGCCCTTCAAGACCACAGGGTCAAAGGGGAAGGGAAGGTACTCTTCCCTGATGAACCTAGTGAATGGTACCTATATTCTGAATGAACAAGACCTTCACTGGTGAATGTCAGCACAAAGAAAGTGAGATTATGCTGGTGTGTTCATTTTAAAGACACAGGGATGTTGCTATGCAGTCAATGGAAAAAAGCTGTTGTTATAGAAAACTAGTGCAGAATGTTTTCTTCCAGAAGCAGGTGTCTGGCATCTCCCAAATTGGTAACTTTACCTTAGGTTTCCTGGGCATGTGCCAAAGCCCTACTGCACTTGTACCTCACTTATGCACTTAACATATCCTATCCTGAATTACACATAATGATATAAATGCTCCAGCTCTCAAACTAGCTATTTGAATTTAGGTAAGTCTCTTGAACTCTCTGTACTGCAATTCCCTCATGTGTTAGTTGTCAATAACAATTGTACTACTGAACTCATAGGTTTGTTGGGAGGACAGTGTTGTTTTAAAATCTTAAAGTATTTTCAAAAGATCAATTATTGTCTAATCTTAAACATTACTAAAAATGAGGGGGTTATACTAAATAATGTCCAAGATCTCTTCCAGCACCAAATCTATGGTCAAGTGATGCTACTGCATTGTGAACTCCTTGAGGCCAGGACAATGTCTTGTTTGTATTTGTATCTGGTAGTCTTCCAAGAAACATAAAACAGGGTCTTATTCAGAATTTAATAGGAATTCAATGAATGTTGATTGAATGATGAATAAATGAATGAAATTAAACACTCATTACTGTATTTAAGGCAACTCAGATGCCATTTTTGAACTGGCTTGGGAACCTCCTCATCGTATATAATATTATTTCTATGGAAATGTGAGTTGTCATTAATCTTAAAATTACCAGCAAATCTTGGAAAGATAATACACTAGTAAATTGGGGATTACTGTATTTGACATATTAAATATTCAAGCAGTGTTGAAAACCTAAATGTAGTAAGAAGATAAGCAGTAGGAGCTTCCACTGGCATTGGAATGTGATTTACATTATTTTTGCTATAATAACATGTACAGCAAAACTGTCAAATTCAACTATCTGTTAGAATTAACACAGAATTATCTGAAAATTTTGATATCTTTCCCACAACCTCTTAATTTGAACAAGGTATTAGAACAAATTGCAAAGCACTAGCCTGTCATAAAAAATCACTGGCTTGCTCATTTAGTGAAAATAACTTGTGAAAGCAGAAAATAAGGTGAAAATGCCACATGCAAGAAAATTTCCCATATATAATTAAATTATAAAATACTTCATGTTTGTAGATCTTAGTTCAAATGAGGAGACATCTATACACTTAAAAGTAGAATCTGTGAAGTAAAAATTACTGTTCTTTCACTGATAGTATCTCATTCTCGACTGCATTTATATATCAAATTATTAGTATCACTTATATTTCAATATGTGAAACTCTCTCTATGTATGTGTTCATACATTCCTTAAAAGAAGCAATGAAATTATACAGTATACGATTTTCCACTGTCTACTGTTTATTTTTTCAAACAAGTTAAAAAATCACTCTATTCATTGTAAGTCAATCAGTCACAAAGTCACAGAACTTGGGGCCTAGAAGGAATGGTCATTTAGTCCAACTCATCCCTGAAAAGAATCCCAAAGCAAGCAAGATATCTGACAAGTGGGGATCCCCTCTCTTCTTGAAGAGCCCCAAAGGAGGGGAATACACCCCCTTTCAATGAAAACCATTCTGTTCCCAGACAATTCCAGTGATTGAAATTTTCTTATGAAAACAAGTCCAGTATTTTCTCTTTGAAAGCTGATGTCATTGCTCCTTATTCTTCTTTCTAGGGCCCAACATAAAAAAAAAAATGAATCTCTCTTTCACATGTCATTCCCTGAAATGCTTGAACACAACTATCATGTCTCCCTTAGGTCTTTTCTTTTTCAGGCCTCAAATTAAAAAAAATCAATAAGTCCTTCAATCTGTCCTTACATGGCATGGGATTGAGGAACTAAATAATCTTAATGAATTTTGATCTGTGAAACCTTAGTAAATGTTTCACCTCCTTAAAATTGCGAAAATATGATTTTTATGAAATTTATATTTGCTTTCAATGACTTATCTGTGTATTTTATAATGAGAATGAGTTATATATATATACATATGTTCACACATTTATCTAAAATGGATTATGTAATATCTAAAGAAAATTCTTTCCAATTTTTCTTAAATTATGGGAAGAATTATCCTCACTAACATGATAAGAGAATCAATTACAGGACCAATAAGGAGCAACTGTGATACATTTCTTTAGAAGAAGCAAATATATTTACAAGTATAGTTGCCCCACTATGAAAAGCTGCATTGATTAGAAGTATCAGTGCTATTTTGTGCATGGTTATTATAATTGTATTATTCCCACAATTTCAGTGCTTTTATTATTTTCAAAAGAAGGCAAATCAATTCACTTAATAATATTCAGTCTCCCCCTGCTGCCTCTACCTTGTCCTTTAATGATATAGGGACATGGTAAATTATAGTTGGAATTTCTTCCTCACATAGTCATCATTCACTACTGTTCCTTGCTTCACCTGCCCAAATATTTACTACCACTTTAATCTTCCTGTCTAGATCCACTGTAGGCAGATGTTGAATTGAGGATTGGTGAAGTAAATTAAATTGTTCTTATTTCCATTAATGGTTTAAAAAGTTCAATTAAAATCACAAATTTCTAGATCAACCAATAAACATTTATTAAGAACCTGCTATGTGTCAGGCTTATTCCTTTCCTCTTCCCTCAGTACAACCTCACACAGCAGCAAAAGTCATTGGAGGGGAAAATATGCCTGCTGAAAGTTTGGCATGAATTGGAAGACAACAAATAGTTGTGAGATGGAACAGATCTTCCAGTATATGCGTAGGGGTGTTCAAGGATGGGATGTTGAAGGACAATCACCTCAGATGTTAGGGCTGGCTGAGCCCCTTTCATGGTTGCTCATCCACATTTGGTATCTAACTGGCACTCAAGTCTTACCTGTGGCTCCAAGGAATTATAACATATGTAGTGGCCACACCCAAACGAAGCATCTTGGCAAATAGGCTAAACCAGGTTTAAGGTAACTGACAGGCCTTAAGCCAGTGGATGAGTTAGGGACATTTCTACCCCAAGCATGTGTAGACCTGTGCTAGTGAAATGGGAAGATGAGAACAATTTGTTCCAACAGCCATGAAGGTAGCTGAAGCAGGCACTGTGCCAAGATCATGCAATGCATCTCAGGCCATCATCAGTCATCCTGACTTTTGTCTTGCCACTGGACTTTGATAACTGTGGAAAAGAGAGTGAGGCTGATGACCGTGTAACTCTGCCTCAGCTAAACTCAATTCATGCTCCAATCATGATATCACCCATGATATCTTTGGTCCTCTTCAAAAATGAACAACAAATGACAACAACAACAACAACATGTGCCAGGAAATTTGCTAAGCACTAGGGAGAGAAAAAGAGCCAAAAGACAATCCCTGTCCTCAAGAAGCTTACAATCTAATGAGGGAGACAACACGCAAACAAATACGTGTGTGTGCTTTTGTGCATGTAGAGAGGGGGTGGGGCAGAAGGCAGTAGAATTAAGAGAGACTGAGTAAGGCTTCCATGACAAAAATGGGATTTTAGTTGGGACCAAAAGAACCTAGGGAGGTCTGTAGTTGGAGAGGAGGAGGGAGAGTACTCTAGGCATAAGGGACAGTCAGAGAAAGTGATTTTGCAAGGATCTTGGTTATAATATCTAGTCCATGTTCCAGAGAAGGTAGCTGAGGCTCACAGATGTGTCCAAAGTTATATAAGTAATGACAGATCTGAGACAAGAACTTCAGAGTTTCCTATGCCAAATCCTTTTGCTAATGCTATATATCACTATACTATTTCCTGGGCTAGATTGTTTTAACTCCTACAGGATTTCATAGGATAAAAACTGGTCTTTCTATTTATTAAATTGCAAAAAAAAATTATCTTGATCCTCACCTAAGACTATAAAAATAAGCAAAAAGCTGAATATGAAAGTCAAAGGCCATTAGCCTTTTTGTGCATATGTAATTCTAATTTACTGATGGACAAGCATGGAGCTCTACGAAATCAAAATTTGATCTGCTTCATTGTTAAATTCCCAGGTCTCCACGAATTGCATGGGATTGACAGGGGAATACTTCTGTGTAACATCTTGTGATTTCTGGAACACTCTTTTAGTGACAACGTACAGATTCAAAGAATATTATAATGGTTTTAGGATCTCTCTCTCTCAAATAGATCCAGAGCCAAAGGGTATATGGGATGGTGACTGTTAGCCAATTGTCCTAATATTAGGGTGCATTGTTTAACAGAAGAGATTGGGAGAAAGAAGCCAAAGGACTGATTGTATGTGCCATCTAAATAAATGGGAATAAAAGAAACAGAATCCAGAAAACAGAAGATAATATAGAATAATGTGAGTTAAAAGCCCAAAAAGCAGCTAGGATTAGTACCATCTCTTAAAAACGCCACCTTAAGCACAAGCCTGTTTAGTAATGAAACTCCTGAAATGAAGGATAAAGCAAGCTGTTTTTTAAAAATGAAAAAAAAAAGCAACAACAGTCTTATGTATATGTAACGTGCTTAAGGACAAATCACATCACCACCCCTTCAAAAAACATCAAAGTATATAATATCAAATTTTTTCCTCATGGTATAATAATGTATTAATTTGTATAAAACAAATTTAACTAGCTTTCTGAAGAGGCTTATCTTGTTATGAATGGATTCTAGTTTATTATTGAAATTCACTTTGTTGTTATCCAATGCATTTTTCAAATGTGCTTCTCATTTTTATCGTTCTATACATAGAGGAGGAACAATTCATGTTTGTTGACTAAATGTGAATTGTTAAGTTTCACTGTAATACTCACTTCACCAGCTCATTTTCATCTCATTGATCCAATAAGGTTTTAATTTTTTTCGTACTTAACACAGATTTATGTTCTCTCCTCCCCATCTCCCTATCCCCACACTGAAAAAAAAGGAAAGAAAAATGAAATCCTTCTAACAAATATAAAGCAGTCAGGTCCAAAATGATTTCTCATTCTCCCTGCTGAGTTCATCATCTCTCTGTCACTAGGTCAACTGTCTGCTTCTCCATTGGACTGCTGGAATCATGATCGGCCATCGAATGGATATAATAAGATGTGGTGGAAACAACATATACCTGTCCGTTGACCCAACAGATTGCCTTTTCTCCTTCTCGTTAGGCACTATGCATTATTTTCCCCCAAATCACAATGGCAACTATGCACTAAAACCTCAAGGATCATGCATGTCTCTTCTTGAATCTTCTCAAGTGCGCACTAACAAGGAAAGAGAACTTCTTATAAGCCAATTATTATATTCTGCTCATGTCACCATGAGATAAAAAGGAGGACCCTCTTTCTAACTCTTGTATCCATTAGGAAGGGTGAAAATAGTTTCTCTTGTGAGTAGTTTGCTAGCCAATGAGCTTGCTACAAGTGATCAAAAAATCTGTGGCTTGACAGAATGAATGATACATACTCTCTACTAAAATGACATATGTGGAACACTGAAACTTGGGAAAATTTGTTCACAGGTCATGGACTTGACGAGTGTTCTTGTCTCAAATATCTCTTCCCTCCAATTAAACTTCTATCTAGCTACCAAATAGGACTTCCTAAAGTACATGATGGTCTTGTCTTCGGCCTCTGGTCGGTAAGCTCCAGTAGTTACCTACTGTCTATAAGACAAAATTCAAATTCCTCTATTTGACTCCAACCATCTTTCCAGGTTTATTGTACATTGCTCTCCTTAACTCACTCTACATGGCTACTCAGTTGGCCTGTTGGGTAGGTTCTGGAGATGATGAGAAACACTTTCCATAATCATGTCTTTGCCCAAGCTGGTTATTCACATTTGTTCTCCCTTCAACTTTTCTTTTAATTTCTATTTTTTTCCCCAAAGTCCAATTCAAACACTACATTCTAAACAATAACTTCCATGCTGTTCTCCCCAGCTCTTAGTTTCTTTCTCACACAAAATAGCTGGTATTTATTTTTTATACATTCTTATCCTATTATGTGTGTTTGTTGCCTTTCTTAATAGAATATAAGCTCCTTGAGGGCAGGGGCTGCTTAGTTCTTTTAGTTTTTTTTATCTTTTTATCCCCAGCATCTATCAAGGAGTACATGATGCAGAGCTGTTATTTTATAAGTACATGTTGATTGATTGGTTCTGTGTCTTGACATCTTAAGTTAGAAAATTTTCTCACAGGAACTCCCTCAGCATAAAACCACAAGAGTCCTTGGGAAAGAACTGAGACATAAAGTCATTTGATGAGGATTTTGTGTATTATACTTGTCACTAAACAATACTTTGGCTTTGTTCACCTGATAAAGGCAGCTATATGACTGTCAGCACATTGAGTTTACTGCTTTTTCCCATTGATCTCAACCCTCCTTCTTTGCTTCATGATAAGTAGCCCTTTTGGAATCTCTTTCATCATGGTAAGCAGTCCTTAAGTGTGCTTTGGCTTCAGTTCCCCTTTGGTTCTTTTCCATAATGTTTTCATTAAATGTGTATGCTAAAATCAAAATGTCAGGGTAGGGATATTACTACTGGAACATTATAACCAGGCAAACCTCATAAATAATGTTTTATTTTCACCACTGATGTCAATCTAGCCAAGCTTTCCAGTACACACTTTTGTTACTTTGAATGTAATGCTTTACTTTTTGCTAAAGAAAAGTGAAACAGAATAACTATTAATGAAATCACTCTTGAAGTTTGAAAGATGGTTTTCCTATTGTGACAAAAAAGTAGAAGATATAAACAAGAGCAAACTAATAAAAATGCTTCAGCAGTACCCATCCAATAACTTCAGAATCCAATCTGTATTTATGCTTACACTTGAGATTTTTCTCATTCTCTAACTTATCTTGCCAGATTTCTCTCATGCTACCTTCTTCTTTAAACTGTACTTCTCAAAAAACTGTTCTTCATCTCCTGTCTTGTGTATTTATCATGTCTTCATTACATGATTCAATTTTAAGCTCAATAAATATTTTAAAGGTGCTAATATGCACCATTCACTGTTCTATGTGCTAGAGGTACAAAGACAAAAATCAGTCACCCACAGGGAGATTACACCTTACTGGGGACTGAGAAACCACACACACACACACACACACACACACACACACATCTAAATAAATAGGCAACACATATGAAATAAATGTGTAAAATAACTCTGGTATAATTATTTCTGGCAAGACGCAGCAGAATAGCAAATGGCAAGGATAATTGATAAGGCGTTCAAGGGAGCAGTTGAGATGGATCTTGAACATTAGTAGAGATTCTATATAGGATGGAGTGACAAAAATATATTCCAAGAATGGTGAAAGGAACAGTGATAGGAGAAAGAATGTGTGTACAAGGTGCAACAAATAGAACAGTTTGGCTTAGATGTAGAGTGATGAAGGGGAATAATGTGTAATATGCCTAAAAATACATGGAAACATATTGTGAAGTGCTTTCTGTCTTCCTGTCTTCCTTCTTTCCTTCCTTCCTTCCTTCCTTCCTTCCTTCCTTCCTTCCTTCCTTCCTTCCTTCCTTCCTTCCTTCTTTCCTTCCTTCTTTCCTTCCTTCCTTCCTTCTTTCCTTCCTTCCTTCCTTCCTTCCTTCCTTCCTTCCTTCCTTCCTTCCTTCCTTCCTTTCTACATATACATACACAGAGAACCACAGACATATGCTAGATATTTCAGATGGGCCAAGAATTGAATGGGAGGAAGTGGGCCTTTGGGAAGTGCTTTTAATAGCTCCAAGCTTCATTTGAAGCCAAGGCTCACATTTTACCTAATACCAATCTTCTGATGATGCTGTATAATTGCAAACTACGGAATACTATCAGTTCCAAAGAATTGAAGCTTCAGGTCACCAGAAGTTTAATGGAGAGGTAAAGGGTGAGTGCAAATAGGCTACAAAATAGATAGATCCCAAATAGTGCAAATAATAGACCACCTGAAGTGATCGCTTTATTCAAATTCAACTATATACCTGCATTGGGCTAGAAACGATGACCATTATTTTATTGAATTATAACTTAAATTAGTGCAACCACATGGGAAGATTCATTAATCTAACTATTGGACTTAGCCAGTAATGAACTGAGCAGAATAAAGGATGTCATCTAAGATACTGTGACTAACAGGAGGTAGGCTGGTCATATAGCAAAATTGAGGAATAACTTACAAATAGCTTAAGTGCTGTGGTAACTAAGGTAGTAACTAAGTATATGTTATAAATGGATGGTTAAAAAGAATACACAGAGCAGCTGTTCATTGTGAAAGACAAAAACAGAAAATAAAACAGATATAAATAATAATAAGAGATTCAGGTGGTGCATAAATACCCACAAAAATAAAAAAAGATAATCATGTCACACATCAATTTATGAAAATATAAATTGTGCAATGAGCTTCTGAATCAGTTATAGAGTCCCTATATTAATTGAATGGACAATTACATATTTTGGGTGACCTAAACTTGCTTTGAAGCAAGAGAATGACTTAGACACCCTCTTAAAATTTCATACACTTAAATTTTGGAGATGAAAGGTCGTTTAACTTTGAGACCAGAGTCAAGACCAGCTGGTGCTCCCTAAGGACTCATGGGACTTGCCATCTGTCCTGCCACTGACCTTTAGAATGTCTACTCCTTTCCATCTGCCCTAAATCTGAATTTTAAAAAAGATGTATTGTATCTCTCAATTAGTCTTGAGAGCAAGAATTTAAGGACTATATAATTATTTTTCCCATTTGTATTGCCAGCACTTAACACAATACTTTGAATAAAATAACCACTTAAATATTTTCCACTCATTCATATATTTAGTCAGGCCCCCAGCAAATATTGTATCATCTAAGTTTTACATGAGGACATGAACAAGGACAGGAAGATATGTATAGACTGTGATGTATACAAGTGGAGGGAGTATGCACATTTTCAAAGTATGAAAGTATTCCAAGCATCTAATGCAATCCCTTATATGTTTTTAATACCCTATTTTTACATCTAAAGCTCCTGTGACACCTGCACCTACATCTATAGCCATATCTAAGGTTCGGGGGCCCATGAACTTGAGGGAGAGGGAAAAAGTACATTTTTATTTCCACTAACCTTTGGTTTCCTTTGTAATCCTGTTTATTTTATGCACTAAAAAATATTTTAAGAGTACATCTATAGGATTCATCAGGCTACCAAAGGGGTCTATGTTAGCCAATATAGCCTTCCCTCCTCATCAGCCAAAGGGACATCCCTTATGACAAAATAAAAATAGAAAGTTTAAAATAAAACTGTTCAATAAATCTAAGCCACACAGTTATTGAGTCTCACATTAAGCCAACAGACATACAAACAAACAAATGAATAAAAAAAATGCAGGTTAACTGTGTGTAACTATATACATCTATATATATAGATATAGATATAGATATATATACACATATACACACATATATCTCTATATACACATACATACACATATACATATGTACATATGTGTGCATATACATATATACATAGACATATATATGTGTGTATATATATCCACATAGAGATAGATATAGATATAGATGAGATATAGACATAGATATATTCCTGACATCACTATTTTAGTTCAGGTTCATCTTTCAGATGAAATGAGGTGCTCAGAAGTCATCGAACAATTATTTTGTCCTAAAACAGCAAGGAAACACAATCAGAATTCTTTGACAATTAGATTTTGCTTTGGTACAGTTGATCTCCTTCCCCTCCTTGTGGAAACTCAGGTCATTAGGACAAAATATAGCAATTGTAGTGGTCTCAGATACCCTCCAAGTCTGGAGTGACACCATACCACCTGGGAGGAACTCCTTTTGCCATTAGGATTTTTTATGATCAGGAAGCTATTCCAGGGACCAATTAGTTCCAGGGATTCCTTGTTTTCTTTTAGGGAAAATTAATCCCTTTTCCTGGAATAAAAGAGGATATACGTGCCTAATTCATGTTGCAAAGGAGAAGAGAGAAGCTGTGTTGGTAAGCAAAATGGGCTCTTAGCACTCAGTTCAACCAAGTGCCCTCGAAGAGTTTGTCTTTTGTTTCCTTTAATTAATTCAGTGTATTTCATTGAGTCTTACTAGGTGCTAAACCCCAGGCCCAAACCCCTATTGGGTGCTAAGCCTATGTGGGTGTGAAGCTCCCAGGGTTCTAAGGGGAGGTGCTAACTCAAGAGCCAATCATGGTAGCCTAAGTTCTGGCCATTCTGAAGATGGTCGATGACGTCTGAAACGGTATAAGAAGAGAAGACAGAGCCATTTGTGCAGGGTTCTCATTCTTGGTGGTGAGCTGATGCATGATGTGAAGACTCCATGCAAAGACTCCGGGCTAAGAGGCCTCCAGCTTGTAAACCTGGATGCTGGGACTTTGTTAACTCTGGTAATATGTATTGGGATTTGAATCAGACAAGGTCTGCCTGTCGATGTTTGTAATTTTTTTGTATTTGCTCCAAAGTTCAAGGTGTTGGCTTTTTCTCCTGAACTAAGTGAATGGTATTTGTATACTGTATTAAAATAAGCTTGTCAACCCCTTAACGTTGCTTTCCTTAGTAAAGCAGATGAAAAGAACCTGGACTTTGGCAGTGTGCTTGTTGTTGGGCTTGTGTTGGTCTTTCACCCCCACAACAGATGCTAGCCAGATTGTTGAAACAGAAGTGTGAGTTAATATGTTGTAGGGGAAAACTGGTAAATATTAATCCTGTCAAACAACTTCCAATCTATATCCATCTTTATGCTTTTATCTATATCTATCTATAATTGAAATTATAAGCTCATACTAGGGACATTGTCTAGTATTGTAAAGTGTATAAAAATGTGAATTGTTATTCATTTGAAACATTTATGAAATGCTTCAGATAAATTATTGATGGTAAGAGTTCAAAATCTTTTAGTTGAGGACATCAGTTAAAAAGTAGTCTTTTTGAATATAGTGTGTTGCTGTACTTTTTTTGAGGTGTGCATAACTTTGCAGTCTTATACTAGAGAGATTTACTAAACAAAGCAGATGTTCTTTCACTGGAGAATGGCTAAACACATTCTGGCACATGAATAATAAATATGAAGAATATGAAGAAATAGTAACTATGAAGACTACAAGTAGATGTGAGAAGACATATTAACTGATGGAAAGTGAAGCAAGTATTATCAGAAAATTTATATATGTATATGTACATATATGAGTCTATATGTGTACATATAGGTTGTACATACATATGTGTGTGCATATACATACATGTGTATACACATTTAATATGCACATACACAAATATATAATGACCAAAACAATATACATGAAAAAGAACACAAAATATAAATAAGTTTTGTGTAATTATAATGACTGAGTTTGGTCCCCTAAAAATGATATGAGACTGCACCTCCCTACCTTCTTTCCAGAGATGAATGTAATAATGAATAGAATGTGAGACTTGATAACTGTGTTGCTTAGATTTGTTGAACAGTTTTGTTTTAAACTTTCTTTTTTTTAATAAGGGATGTCCCTTTGGCTGTTAAGGAGGGAAGGTTATATTGAGGAATGAAAGTGATTTAAAAAAGAAGAGAGCTATTTTTATGAACTAGATTGAAAATGTGGGCAGAAACTTCGAATAGTATAGACTCTAGTTCTGATATTTAGTGTTTTAAATTGGTGCCTTATAAGGAAGTCAAGAGAATGGTCATTAGGTTGACAACACCAAGTTGTAGAGAATTGCTAATGCTTCTTCATAATGTTGTAATAGAATTTGAAAATGATCTATGCCAAACAGGACAAAATACAAGTAAAATGAAAGTTAGTATTCTAAGAAGACTCAAAATAAAGCAAAAAAAAAAGATTAAGTATTCAGAATATGTGACTAGACAAATACAGTGAAGAAAACAGGCTAAACAAATGATCCAGTCATTGAATGAGTCAGCAGAGTTATGTAAAAAGTTAACTTGATGCTTTTGATGCTAGAACATATTACTCATACCTGGGAGAAGATTTAGATGAAAAAAATATGTAAGTTGTTTGAAGGTTAAAAAAAGATGGACATATGAATAAAAAGAAATGTGAAGTTTTTTAAGATTAAAGAAAAAATAACTTAAGGTAAAAACTGACCATCCATTCTAACATGGACAATTAAGTAGAATATACTGAGCAGCTGTTCATTGCCATGAAGGACAGAAACAGAGAAAAAATGGTATTAAATTACAATGCAAGACTCAGGTTATACGTAAATATAACCATCAATAGTTTCCTTTTTGTTCTAAACACTCCTGTAAGCTTCTGAAGGATTTATAGATCACCGTCTCAATTTAATGATCTCATGTACCTTAGGTGATATAATCCTGCTTTGAGGTAAAGGAATGGAAAAGATAATCTTAAAATTTCTTATATTTGAATATTAGAGCTGAAATATAGTTTAACTTTGAGAATGTAGCCAAATCTCTTTATTTATGTATGGATTATGGAAACCCAAACCAGAGAGAGGAGGAAAATAGCAAAAGAGACTATATCAACAACTTTAGTGAAATCTAAGTAAGGTATATCCATAACTTTTTCACATCTACCAGAGATTAGAAAACCGCTCAAAAAATGTAAATCTGTCATGGCCTCTGCTTGATAAAATCATGGTGTATCTTTGTACTAACTACTTCCTTTTCTAGATGTTTATCTAGAAAATATATATCAAAGTGCATATGTGTGTGTATTAACTAGTAGTATTTCTTAGTGACCTATTCTAGATTTTTTTTCCAAAAATTGAAGGCAAACTCACTAGCCTATTGTTTGTTGACTGTTCATTTTTTTTTTTTTTTCAGAAATCAGGACATTTACCTTTCTCCAACCTTGTGGCACCTCTTCAATTTCTCATGATCTTTCAGATATCACTGATAATGACTAACCAATCACATTTGCCAGTTCTTTCATGACCTGAAGATATATTTCATCTGGACCAAGTGATTTGGTTCAGTCAGATATTTAAATGATTTTTTTATACTATCTCTTTTCCTTAGGAATTAATTAACTTGGTCCTTTTAGGTTTGTAATTTCTAGTAAAAGGATTATTCCATTTGTAAGAGAAATCTGAAGTGAAACATGATTTCAACCATTTAATGCATTCTGACTTTTATGTTAATAAGCAATATTTCTATTTTTTTTGGTTGAATATCTATGTTCCCAAAACTGGTATTATGTCTTCATTTGAGGAGACTAAGATAGGATCTCCTACAAGATTATCTATATACATATATACCCTTAGACTATATATATATATATATATATATATATATATATATATAAATATATACACACACACACATATATATATATATATAAATACACACACACGAATACACACACACACAAACACACACATATATATATATTCTCTTCAAAGTGGAGGGATGATTAAATCATTTGTGCTTTTTTATTTTATTTTATGCATTTGCATTTTAACATTTTTAATAATTATTTAAATTTACAGGTGACTTTGTTGTGAAATTTTAGATGACACAGTTAAATATGAATTGGTTATACAATATGGAATTTCACCAAAGTGAAACAGTCAAAGAACTTATACCCTATTATTCTACTGGGTGAAACAACATGTATGTGTAGGTATGCATTTCTCTCTCTCTGCCCACCTCTCTCTTTCTCTATGCATTAGATAGATATAGATATGTGTGTATACATTCATATCTAATAGGTATATTTAATATTTATATAACACATACAACAATTAACTGTATATGCATATCATTAATTGTTATTCACTCCATCTAGGCACCTTATTCCATAAGAAGTGATAAGATGTTCAATCAATCATTTTCTTTTTTTTTGAATTTTATCATTTTTATTTAATATTTTAGTTTTCAACATTGATTTCCACAATATTTTGAGTTACAAATTTTCTCCCCATTTCCACCCTCCCCCCGTTCCAAGATGGCATATATTCTGATTGCCTCATTCTTCAGTCAGCCCTCCTTTCTGCCACCCCACTCCCCGCCCCCATCCCGTTTCTCCTTACTTTTTTGTACGGCAGGACTGATTTCTATGCCCCATTCCCTATATACCCTGTTTCCCAGCTACATGAAAAAACAACTTCTTTTTGAGCATCTGCTTTTAACTTTGAATTCCAAATTCTCTTTCCCTTCCTCTTCCCACCCACTCTCCCTAGGAAGGCGAGCAATTCAACATAGGTCACACACATATCATTATGTGAAACACTTCCACAATACTCGTATTGTGAAAGGCTAACTATATTTCCTTCCATCCTATCCTGTCCCCCTTTATTCAGTTTTGTCCCTTGACCCTGTCCCTTTTCAGAAGTGTTTGCTTTTGATTACCTCCTCCCCCTATCTGCCCTCCCTTCTATCATTCCCCCTTTTTTATCCCCTTCCCCTTACTTTCCTATGGAGTGAGATACACAATTGAGTGTGTATGTTATTCCCTCCTCAGGTCAATTCTTATGACAGCAAGATTCACTCTTTTCCCCTCACCTGTCCCCTCTTCTCTTCCCAAAAAACTGCTTTTTCTTGACACTTTTCTGTGATATAGTTTACCCCATTCTATCTCTCCATTTCTCCCTCTCTCAGTATATTCCTCTCTCATCCCTTAAATTTATTTTATTTTTTTTAGATATCATCCCTTCATATTAAACTTTCCCTGTGCCCTCTGCCTATATATATGTATGTATGTATATTCCCTTCAACTACCCTAATACTCAGAAATGTCTCATGAATTATACACATCACCTTTCCACATAGGAATGTAAACAAAACAGTTCAACTTTAGTAAGTCCTTTATGAATTCTCTTTCTTGTTTACCTTTTCATGCTTCTCTTGATTCTTGTATTTGAAGGTCAAATTTTCTATTCAGCTGTGTTCTTTTCATTGAGAAAGCTTGAAAGTCCTCTATTTTATTGAAAATCCGTATTTTGCCTTGGAGCATGATACTCAGTTTTGCTGGGTAGGTGATTCTTGGTGTTAATCCTAGCTTCTTTGACCTCCAGAATATCATATTCCAAGCCCTTTGATGCCTTAATGTAGAAGCTGCTAGATCTTGTGTTATTCTGATTGTGTTTCCACAATTTTCAAATTGTTTCTTTCTAGCATCTTGCATTATTTTCTCCTGGACCTGGAAACTCTGGAATTTGGTGACAATATTCCTAGGAGTTTTCTTTTTGGGATCTTTTTCAAGGTGCAATCAGGGGATTCTTTCAATTTCTATTTTACCCTCTGGTTCTAGAATACCAGGGCAGTTTTTGTTGATAATTTCTTGAAAGATGATATCTAGGCTCTTTTTTTGATCATGGCTTTCAGGTAGTCCAATAATTTTTAAATTATCTCTCCTGGATCTCTTCCCCAGGTCAGTGGTTTTTCCAATGAGATATTTCACATCATCTTCCATTTTTTCATTCCTTTGGTTCTGATTTCTCATAAAGTCACTAGCTTCCACTTGCTCCAATCTAATTTTTAAAGTAATATTTTCTTCAGTGGTCTTTTGGACCTCCTTTTCCATTTGGGTAATTCTGCCTTTCAAGGCATTCTTTTCCTCACTGGCTTTTTGGAGCTCTTTTGCCATTTGAGTTAGTCTATTCTTTAGGGTGTTATTTTCTTCAGTAATATTTTGGGTCTCCTTTAGCAAGTCATTGACTTGTTTTTCATGGTTTTCTTGCATCACTCTCATTTCTCTTCCAAATTTTTCCTCTTCTTCTCTTACTTGCTTTTCCAAATCCTTTTTGAGTTCTTCCATGGCCTGAGACCAATTCACTTTTTTCTTGGAGGTTTTTGATGTAGGCTCTTTGACTTTGTTGACTTCTTCTGGCTGTATGATTTGATCTTCTTTGTCACCAAAAAAGAAATCTAGAGTTTGAGTTTGAGTCTGAGCTCATTTTCATTGCCTGTTCATGTTCCTAGCCAACTACTTGACCCTTGAGCTTTTTGTCAGGGTATGACTGCTTGTAGAGTAGAGAGTACTTTGTCCCCAGCTTTAGGGTCCAAACATTGCTGTTTTCAGAGCTACTTATACTCACCATTACCCCAGGTTCTGTCACAGCAGCTCTCCTCCTCCCCCAAGAAATGCCAACCAGGACAAAAGTCCAGAGCCAAGCAGGGCACAGCAAGAGAATCTGCCTTTGTGCCCATAAAGCACTACTTGCACTCCTGCTCTGATCCGCAGCTAGATTCCTCCTGCTGTGTGAGCCAGGGACTTGGGAAGCAGCTGATGCTGGAGCTCTGGGAACAGCCTCAGGAGCTTCCTGCTACTGCCACTGTCACCACTGGACTTCCTTCGCCACCCCCAGGGATGTTGACTGGAGTGGTCTCAACTTGATCCTGCAGTTTCCCACTAACCTGCTCTTTTGTGTTTGTGGGTTGAGAAGTCTGGTAACTGCCACAGCTCAATGATTCAAGGCCCTAGGGCCTGTTCTGCAGGCTAACTCCAGGTCTAGTCTGTCCTGGCCTATGTGGGGCTGTGCTCTGTTCCCAGCACCATGTGATAGACCCTTCCTGGTGACTATCCAGGCTCTCCTGGGCTTGAGACCTGTTTCCTCTGCTATTTTATGGGTTCTGCAGCTCTAGAATTTGTTCAGACCCATTTTTCACAGGTGTTTGGAGGGATTTGGGGGAGAGCTTAAGCAAGTGCCTGCTTTCCAGCCACCATCTTACACCATTTGTTCTTCTTAAAAAAACCATCTTTTACTATACTAATATAACATAATCTGAGGCATTTGAGCATACCATTTCCACTTGGAAATACACTGCTCTCAAACCCTCTTCAGGCAGGTTGGTGAATTTAGTGGTAAAAATTGTGGGGGGTACTCTGTACTATTGGACAGGTTGAGTAGTACCTTTTAACTCAATTTTTTTAGGATGAAATTTTCTTCCTTCTAATTGATCCATTAAAAAAAACACTAAGTAGAATCTAGACCACATCTAGAGTACATTTCATTTAGTCTACTAGTGTGGATAACAAATATGAAATTGTGTATGGAGAATCATGGGATGATAAATTGTTTATGTTCTCCTTTTGTCATCAAACTTCTCTCCTCTATCACCACACTTTTTCCTTCCCTCCCCTCCCCTTCCCTCCCCTCTCCTCTCCTGCCTTCTCCTCCCTTCCCCTCTCCTCCCTTCCCCTGCTCTCTCCTTCTCTGCTCTTCCCTTCCCTACTCTTCCCTCTTCTCTTCTTCCTCCCTATCCCTTTACCTCTCTTCCTTCCTTCCTTCTTTCCTTCCTTCCTTCCTTCCTTCCTTCCTTCCTTCCTTCCTATGTTCTTCTTTCCTTTCCTGTTTCTCTGTCTTTTTGTCATGATCTCTCTGTGTCTCTGTCTTTCCCTCTCCATCTTACCACGCTTCTGTCTACTATGAAACTGGAACTCAGTACCTTGCCTCGTTTAGCAGTGCAGTAGTCACTCATGATCCAATCCCAATGCAAATTAGTGTAGGGGCTTTCACCCGCTCCATTTCTGACATGGGCTGGTTTGCCCCTCCTTAGAGAGCCATGTAGACCTCAGCTCCTGGTCAGTCACCAAATTGGTGCTGGACTTATTGTGAGAAGCTATGGACTCATGAGCTCAAGCAATCCGTCAGTCTCAGTCTTCTCGGCAACAAAGAGTGCAAGCATGTATCACCATGCCTGCTCCCAAACTTCTCAAAATTCAGTAAATATAGTATTTGGAAAAGCAACCAAGTATGCTTGAAAGTTCTCTGGTATTGTGGGATACTGGCATTCTTGCCGTAGACATACATCACATGGAGCTGAGGAGCTAACCTCTCCTGAATAAAGTAGCATACATCAGGAACACAGCATATTTTCTTTCCTAGACAAATATTAAGATTAATACCTCACTTAAGTAGTAATTGACTTGAAAGTTTGAATTTGAAGACATTTTTAATTGTAAGCTTTTGTAAGATGCTGGCATTAGTACAATGTCTGATTCATATTTTTAGCATGTGTCTAAACTTCCATCTCAAAGCAGAAAGATGGTTAGATTACAATCAAACCAACTTTGATGGTATTTAAGAAATGCAAAGTTAACATATTTTGTAACATAAAAATTAAACTGTGTTCTTAGAAAATGATTCAGAACATATTTTCTTCTATTCAGGGATGTAAGATGAAATTCTGATTAGAAGAGATCAGTAAAAATTAGTATTTGGATCTCATATGTATTTCCTGAGGCCAGTCACCCCAGAATTATAATCAAATGTATTAAAATTAAGCTAGCACAGTGGGTCTGGAACTTTTCTTTTCATCCCACAACTCACCTCTCCCCTCCCCTCCTCTCTCCTGCCCTCTCCTACCCCTCCTCTCACCTGAGGATGCTGTGCCTAAAGGAAGGTACATTTTGATGGCCAAAGGCTGTTTCCTTAACTTTGGGTTTACTGGCTAGATTTATTTCTCAAACTCTAAGCCTTAAACCCAACTCTCTCTGGAGCTCATAGATTGGACAATATGTCCCTGCCTTCCTAGCACAGAGTGAATGTAAATACTAAGTAGTAACTGTTCCTCTTTTGGCCAGGAACCCTGAGGGTCTTCTCCCAGATATCCCTTGACTCACTTCTTGAAAAGGCCTTTTCACTGAATGGGCGTTACCTCACTCAAAGTGAGAACTTGAAAAGTCCTTAGTCTCAAAGGACCAGGGTCTCCCAATGCATCCTGGGCCATCTCCAGCCATCCTGGTATTCACCAGGCCACTGGATCTAGATGGCCAACCATGCTATCTATCTGGGTAGAAAGAGAAGGTGGCTCTATTTCTTTAGAGACAGAGCAAGAGAGGATGATGGAGACATCAACAAACTACTTTTAATCAATTCAAATTTCATTTTATTTTTAAAAGCATGTGCTCCTATGAAATATCATACATCCAGGAATGGATTAAAGGAGAAGGGAGAAAGAAGAAGGTAAAATAAAATATGACAGAAAGAAGAAGACTAGAAAGATTTTGATAGAGTCACTTTTTTTAATGGTAAGCTTGATGGTTATGATGAAGGAAAGTCAAAAGAATTCACTGTAGAGCAGTGATCCAGGTGAAAAGGGCAGGGACGATTATGCTGGCACAGTGGCAAAGAAAATCTGAGCTTTAGAGTTGGCAGGGACCTTAGGAGACATGAATTCCCATTCACCCCTGCCCCCTGCTGTGCTCCCCCACCCTGCCCTGGAGAGTTGGTGTTCAATCACCCATGAGAACCTGGCATGCTGCACCTCTACGTCTAGTGGATGTAGTGGAGAGAGCATTGGAAGGGAGACTAGGAAGACTGGAGTTTCAGCTCTATTGTTGATAATTAGCTTTGAACAAATCATTTTACCTCTCTGGGCCTTATCTTCTATATCTGGTTTACTTATATATGAATTACTTCCAAGTTTCAATAAATTATGATTCTAGTGCTAGGGAGCTCAAAAGATAGCTTTTCCAGTTTTCTTTCACGTATCATTAGTTACTAACCAGCAAAAGATCTTTCCCCTTATATCATCTACCCATTGGAAGGCAGTGTAACAAAAACAGGAAAAAAAGTACTAAATTTGGAGTCAAGACCACTTATTAGCTATGGGAATTTGGATAAATCACTTATTGAGTCTTTTGCGAACAATTGTGGCTATACTACCTACCTTAGCCTCATTGCCTCTTTTCTGTCTCTTTACATCTAGAAAACATTAGTTTGCCCCTTTCACTTTAACCTAGACTTCCATTAGGGATGTGGAAAGTTGAGACTATAAATCATATAGTGCTCTAAGGGACCTTAGAAGTCATATGGTCACTCTAACTAATTTTACAAATTTGGAAACTGAATCCCATAATAATTATTTGCCCAAAGTAGTAAATGGAAAAGGTAGTATTTGAATCAAGGGCCTCTGAACCCCAAGTCAGATTTCAATAGATAACCATTTTAAGCCTATGTCCTTCATGGAGCTAAGCAATATAATCATGATGCTACTCACCAAATTAAAAATTTAAAGGAGAAGGAAGACAAAGGAAATGCTAACTAGTCAAAGAAAGGAAGAGGAAGAAAGAAAAAAAAAAGCAGGTTCTATGGTGGTCAGCTATAAAGCACTGTCAATTATAACAGACTGTCTATTCCTGATCTACTAAAGGATGTGGCTTTCAGAAAATTTGATCTTAGCTCAAAAGAAGTATAGAGCAAAGCACAAATTCCAGGAATAACTTCTAAAAAACATGCATGCATAATTGGATTTTATTGGATATAACCCTGGCCGTAAATTTACATAGAGTAACAGAGTAAGTTCTCAGTCTTTTATTTTTATAAACACTAATACCCTCTCTCAGCTGAAAACATGTCAATCATTTTAGGAAAGAGAATGAAATTTTAATCAGGTAGTAAAGCTTACAATTGCATTTTCTAGAATGTGAGAGGTTTGTAAAAGTAAAGATGAAGTTAATTTAAAGCCTATGTGTATTTTTCAGGTATTCTAAAAAATGGATTTGTTAATTCTTGAAGTAAGCCATAGGCCATAATTGGACCAAGGAAACTATGAATTTTGCAGTCTTACCACATATTTATGTTATACATCTGACTTGTTGCCAGTATGTATGTAACAGCAAGTACCCCAGCATATCCAGGATGGCATGCCAGAACAGGTCCTTTGATCTATTTTTCTATGAAAGATTGTTCAAAAAGGGGTTAACAATCCTACTTTTAATTACATTCACTAGTTCAGGGGAAAGGTTAGCACACTGAACTTCAAAGAAAATACAAGCAGAAAAATTAGCATAAAGACCAACAGACAGGGCTCTTAACTGCCTGATCAAGCAATATTGCCATACACTTCACATACACCACTGGATCAAGAGAGTCTTTACATTTGGCTTGTTGTTGTGTTTGTCCTTCCTTTTCAAAGAGGACCATGGCATCAGGGAAATGACAACAGGACTTGAAGCTGACTTTGATTTGAGTGAGGGAGGGCTGGGCAAGGTCACCAGCCTCACTTTCTCTCCAGAGCCATCTGAGTCCAGTGACCAGATATTCATCAGGATGACTAGAGATGGCCCAGGACACAATGGGGGACCCTGGCCCTTTTAGGTTAAGGCCTTTTCAGGTACTCACTTAGAGTGAGGTTACTCCCATTCAGTGAATATACCCACTTAACTTGGGGCCTACTGGCTAGATTTCTCCTTCCCTCTCTTCTCTTCTCTCCTCTCCTCTCCTCTCTTCTCCTCTCCTCTCTTCTCTTCTCTTCTCCTCTCTTCTCTTCTCTTGTCTTCTCCTCTCTTCCTTCTCCCAGTTCACTCTGAAGCTCATAGATTGGACCAAAATAGGTCCCTGCCCAAGCTCCACTTCATGGCTGTATTTTGGGCCCTCCTGGCTTACAGTGAATGTCTAAAGTAACTGTTTCTCTTTGGAACAGCAACCCTGAGGATTTTCCCCTCCCAGCTTAATTTTTTTTCTAATTAAAGGGGACATCCCTTGATTCATACATGGCTTAGTCGGGCAGAATCTACAAACTAAAAAGAAAGTATGGGGACTGGGATAATTGTCCATTATTTACCAGTTGTGGTGGCTATGGTTCTGTGGAGCCCCTGGAGCAGCAATGGCCTGAGAGGAAACAGGCTAGTAGCAGTGATGTGAGCAGTTTTCTGAGTGCCCAGAACAGGGTCCCTGAGGGATAACCTCCTTTTCCCTCCCTAACCCACTAGCACTCCTGAGAAGAGAGGTTTTAAGTACCAGCTGTGGGGGGAAAACAAGCTTGTAGGGGGTGAGAACGACCAGAGGCAAGATTCCAGTGGAGTAGCCCCACCCCAGAAAGTGAAGTGTATTGTATTTAGAACCCATACTGGGGTGGCAAGAGCTTGGAATGGAGTCATGGAGCAGGAGCAGAGAACTACCTGTGTGCAGACACAGCCAAGAGCCTAGAGAGGTTAGCTCCTGCAAGAGAAAGAAACCTGGAGGTCTGAATTCAGCCTTGGGGCAAGAAAAAAAAAAAAACTTTGCAACAAGTCAGGAACAATGAGTGTGCTTTCCTGCTGCGTCACCTTGGGATGGTTTGGGAGGTGGGGAGGGGGGCAGTTGTCTGTGTTGGGTGGGGGAACATGCCATGGACCCCCGAGGACCCACCCTGTTGGCTTTGTCACCCAGCCACCCCTCAGGACTTGAAATTGTGGGCTGGAGCAGTGTTAAGACTGGGACTTGGCTCATTAGAGCATGCCTACACATGAGAGCGCCAGAAGGAAGCCAGGAATAGCAGCATGGGGAAGCATGGGGAGAAGGACACACCCCCAAGAGAACTTTTACTTGGACATTTTTGTTTTGGATTGAGGGAGGAGGAGCTGGTTGCTCACTCCCCAAAGATTTTGACCCCTAAAGAATGGTGTTATGTTATGTTATGTTATGTTATGTTATGTTATGTTATGTTATGTTATGTTATGTTATGTTATATACTTTTGTGTTTGTTTAAGGCTGTGTCCACACTGGTAAGGAGTTGTTTTGTTGCTATGTATTCTGCAAATGTGATGTATTTATTTTGTGGGAATTATGTTGATCTGACGTAGATATTAATGCCTATCCAGGTACAAGTTGCCTATGTAATGGACGTGTAAGATCTTGGGGCCTAATGTAATGTTAATGGGATATGAAGATACTCCCTGCCAATTAATAGGCCTCACATGCAGTCCATTAAGGGAAGCTGCTTAGGGGAGGCTTGCTTGTAAGAAGGTTTTCACACCTTTTGATACTAAGTTGATTAGGCACTGAGTCACAAGGGTTGTGATGCCTTCTGGCTCTGAGAAGCATAAATATACTCTGAGTTGGTATTTTGCTTTGGGGGTTCACTTATGAGAAGGATCTTTTGATTTCCTGAGTAGTCATATGTTCAGAGCTCCCTGACTGCTCAGATATAAAGGCTCTCTCGATTCAACAGTGTATGTAGAGTGTATACCAATATTGCTTTCGTGCAGGCAGTTAAGAGCCCTGTCAGTTGGTCTTTATGCTAATTTCTCTGCTTGTATTTTCTGTGATATTCAGGGTGTTGATCCTTTCCTTGAACTAGTGAATGAAATTAAAAGTAGGATTGTTAACCCCTTTTTAAGCAGTCTTTCCTAGAAAAGCAGATCAGAAAGCCTGGTCTAGCAGGCCATGCTGGGTATGCTTGGGCGCTTGCAGTTACAATGCACTGTCAGACAATGATGTATTGTTGATAGATTTTTAGATGCTTAGTATTTCATGGATTTTGGATAAGCACCTTATCTTTTTGATCAGAACATAGACATTCACGTAAGCCAGTATATAGTTTTATTTTCTTGATCCACATTAATTCCACTTACATCATTTAGATGACATCCTCAGAATGTCTGTATATAATTCAAGTAAATGTAAGCAATAATCCTAATATGAATTTACTTAATTGCATATGATACTTCTTATGGAATTGTGTGTATGTATGTGTATTTTACCTTATTTTGCAATGGAATATTCTCATTGCATAAGTGGTTTTGAGGTTGAGTGAAAATATATGTGGCTGTGGTGGTAGAAAAAAAATCAACTATACTAATTCTGCATATTTGGGAACCCAGATTTTCCTTCCTACAAATATTTTGGTAAAAGCCTCAAGTTTCCTCTGCTCAGGTGCTGTTAAATATCTAGCTTCTAATTAACTGACAGATGGAAAGGAAGCAACTTTCTATTAGTTTCTCTGGAAGAATTTTGTCTAGTAGATGAAAAGAATTTGTTATAAAAGAAGACAACAGCAACAACTACATTTTTGGAGTGGGGGTTTGAAGCCTTATGTGATGTCTCATCCAATATGAAATGTTTGTTCTCTGTGAGAAGATGGGGTGAGAAATAAGCCAGTAAATTTACCAAACGTAATCATCTCAAGACAACACACAATCCACAGGAATTTCACCCTGTGATAAAACTGGCTTAAGCTACTTGTAAGACAGATCACTAGAATTGTTCGGGCAAACACAAACTCTATACGAAATTAAGATTATCCATTTAAAATTATTTTGAAGTTTTTAATTTAAAGTATAAAACATTCCATTTATTGTAATTTATTTTTAAAATACATTCATTTTTAAGTCATAGCCACACAAATGCTCTGTGTTCCTTTCTGAACTTTTTTTTTGTTTTTCTTTCTATTGTAAAAAATGTTAAATTGGTGTTTTCTTATTTCTCTCTTTGTATTATTGCCATTACCCATCCTCTTCACACCAAAACTCCTTATTTTACCAGGGAAGGCCTCCTTTCTTTTGCAATGAACATACTCAAGCAAAACAAGTCACACATTGGCTGAATCAGAAGAATGTTTGTTCATTCTGTACCTCTATTCCATCTCTTCTCTGTCAAAAGGTGGGAAGTTTGCTTCCTCATCCATCTGGTAGTTGTCAGTTGGTTTCTACTCTCAATTAGTTCATTTCATCTCTTCCTGGAAAGGAGACCATAAACCATGATGAGACTGATCCATCAATGTGGAACATTCCCTAGAAATCTACAAGAATGTAGCATTTGACAATATTGACCTCTCTCCATACTATTTTTTTTTTGGCTTCCCAGATACCACACTCTCCTAGTTCTCTTCCTTTTGGAGTCCATTTTTTTGCCTCTTTTTATATTTCTGCTTCTCTTTTAAGTACTTTAGATGGGTGTTTTTTGGTACATAGCCCTCTTCATTCTATAATCTCTCTACTCTGCAAGTCATATTGTTTGTTATATTGATGACTCCAAGTTCTATAACTCCAGTGTTGACTGGTCTCCTCATTGAGCTCCACATATATCAATTTAGACATCCCACTGACATCCCAAACTTTACATATTCTAAACTAAGCTTATTTTCTTTCCCCAAAATCCATTCCTCTCTTACAATTTATGAAATATTGATGGTGATAATTATAACAATATTACCAAGCATTTATACGGTACTCACTCTGTGCCAGGAACTGTACTTAGTGCTTTACAATTTACATCTCATTTGATCCACACAATAACCCTGGGTTATTGCTGGGTAAGTGCTATTATTATCTCCAGTTTGCTGGATTTGAACTTAGGTTTTGCTGATTCCAGGGCCCAGTGCTTTATCTTTTGCACTTCCCTGCTGCCTCCTCTATTTATCAGTGGCACCACCATTCAGATGAAACAGTTTCCCTACATTTGAAAAGTCACTGTTATCTTTCACTTATCTTTCTCCTTCATTTCAAACAGCCAATCAGTTTTCAAGTCCTATTGATTCTATCTTTGAAACATCTCAGATCTAAGACTTCTCTATTCAAAATGCTATCTTTTTGTCAGAGATGCTCATTACTACCCATCAGATTCCCATAATTACTTCCTAAAATTGCTTCTTAACACATCTACTCTGACTTCCTACAATCTATACTTTATGTGATTGCCAAAGTCAGTCATTTATACATAGTTAGTCATACAAATCATCTGTTCAAAACTTTTCAATCCTATTGCCTATTCACTAGGCATTCTTTTGTCAATCAAGTAACATTTAATATCATTTGACTGGATTCATGACTCTCCATAAAATGGCAATACCATTCCTAAGCTTACTTGATATTGCTATCTTATCTGTACCTCCATTCTTTAGCCAAAACTTGCTGTGTATAGACTATCCTTAACAATTTCTTTATATTTGCTTATCCAGCATATTATGTTTATGAGGTTCTTCTGAATTTTGAACTAAATTTACATAATCACGGAATTTGAAAGTTGGGTTGGACTTCAACAGCAATTTTATGCAATCCATACCGAAAGTGAATCCCTGTTACAATATATCTGATCACTGATCATCCTGAAGAACACATTCAACTTTTAGACAGTTCTAATTATAAGGAAGTTCTTTTTCTTCCTTGACTTAATGTCTAAATTCACCACTTTGCAAAAATAGTATCTTGGAATTTGAGTATGGATATCCCTCAGAGTAGGGATTTCTAAAATTCTTTAAAACTTAAATCCAATAACACTTTCTTCATCAAACTTCACATGAGTTAGCATACTTTATCTTTCCTCCATCTGGTAGTGACCTTCTTCAACTAAATCTTCAATTTGAAGAACCGTTTTATGATTCTGTCGCATAGATATGCATTATTTTGTACGATAGCAATTAGTGTATATGTCTCTCCAACCCCCTAGACTGTAAGTTCCATGAGAACTCTGGAACCATGTCTTCTTTTTACTTTGTATATGCCCCAACAATTAATATAGTGTTCTTTATAGAACAGCTAATAAATGTTTATGCAACACTCTTAAGCCTCCCAAATGCACCAAGTCACCAAAAGGTGGCTTGGGCTAGTTCTTTGAAGGACAATCCTTTATTTTATATGTTGTATATTATAAGGAGATATGATGCTTGATTGGCTGAGAGAGGAAAGGTTAAAAAAATGAAGGAGAATCAAAGAGGGATTTGGGGGAACACAAGTGGAAAGCAAGTTGAGAACTTTTGAATGATAAACCAGAGATTTTCTAGAAGCCAGAAGTATGTGCATAAGCCACACCTCCCAAAAGATGTCTTGATTACCATTTTGCACAACTCCAGAGACTGCTATGAGTGCCCCATCCCACCTGTGATATCATTCTTCCCCGTTTCAAGCTAAGAGTTTATTTTTTTCCAAATTGATGTGAATATTTGTCTTATTTTTATATAGTCTGATCTAATCCATTTACCTTGCCAATTTCTGTTTACTGTTTACATGGATAAATGTGCTTGCTTCTTATTCGAGATTGTCTTTTGTGTGAGAGGGTAGCCAAGCTGGGTAAGATTAAGCAAACCATTAACCTCCCCTTGGGAATGACCAGGGAAAATAGCTTTCATTCTAAACACTTAAATGAGCATCATATCTCGAAATATCAATATTTGATGGGTTGTGGATAGGTATAATTTAAGCTCAATACCCTTCTCAAAGACAGGAAAGTGATGAGATGAATATCAATCTACAGTCCTTTAGCTTTCAACAGATATAGAAATTAGAATTTTCTTGGAGAAAGGTTAGACTGACTAAATCCCAGATTATATCTATCCAAATTAAAATCATACATCTATATCTATATAAACATATATAATATATATACATACACATACATATATTATATAAATACATACATATACATATATCATACACATATATTTGATGCTATTTAATATAATATATGTATATTTACAGATGTCTATATATGTATACATTTGTGTATGTACATATATACAGTATTATGTGAATATATGATTAAATTTCATGTTACTAAATACTCCAAATAAACACACTGTAAATCTTTATTACCTTAAATTGAATTGATATTAACCCATGAACACAAGTCAGGTAACATCAAAAGCATTGAGGAGAAGATAATATTCTAACTGAAAATAATATTTTCCTAGCTTTAATTTATTAAATTTCAACAACTGAAAATTTCTCATGTAATTTGCAGGATTCTCAGAAATGATTGGAAAGTATTTAGACTCTTTACTGGAAATTGATCTTACAGAATAAATATAAGATTTATAGAGGATGTGGCATAATGAGGAAACAAAATGCCTCAGATGGGAGATGCATTTTCCTCAAGTTGGATATTATCGGTATGACTTGCAACTATCTGAAAAATGAGTGCATTTAGAAAATTTTCAGTGGTAGAATATAAAGAATAATAATAGATAATTAACTAAAACTCAAACTGTTTCTATTATACATATTACACAAAGATTGCTAATAGATGCAAAGTGAAAGGAGTAGCAACAAGATGGCTATTGAGAGATCATATTTAAATCCATATATTCTTCATCAGGTCAAAATGGCAAGAAATAAGCAAAAGTGGGCAAAAAACACCCACAAAGATGAAAGATAAAATGATTCTAATTCTCCACAGAAAAAGCAGCAACAGGATGAAATTGAGTAAAGAATCACAAAGAGGCCCTAATATAGTAAATACAGCACAACAGAAAACAATGCGAAAAAGTTAAGAAAAAAGATAATACTTTAATAGCAATTATACAAATTATCTCCTCACCCAAGGAATAGTAATGCAATTAACACAAAAACCTGCAAATTCACTAAAAGAATTTCAAAAAAAGAAATGAAGGAATACATCAGAATCATTAAAGAATTCCACCCTGAAAAGGGGGAATAATAGAAACAAATGATGGAAACTTTAAATCTGTAACATCCCTGTTTGAAAAAAAACACACACACACATAAGGACAGTGTATCCAGAGCAAAGAACTATGAAGAAATCATAAAAATATTCAAAAGACAATAAAATTGGAAGATTGTGTGACATTTTGTGAACCCATCCAGAAACACTGAATCCGCTACAGAAATTCAATATTAAGAAACAAATCTGGCAATCAGCCAGGCAGAAGCTTCCATACAGATGAATAATTCAAGATTATCCATATGAGATGAAATAAAGGTCTTGAATATGATATTCTAAAAAGTAAAACAAATAAAGTTTCATTCATTATATGTTTTGCAAATCTTAGAATAACCATCAATAATAAAAGAACATGAAGAAGAGGGAACTATTTGAATTGTTTCTTCTGAAAAAAGAGACAATGAAGCAACAACTTTGAAGTGTAAAGTTATCTATCAAAAGAAATCCAACAAAGGAAATAAATTCGTAATTCATTGAAAAATCAAATAAATTTTTAATATATATGTATGTGTATATATATATATATATATATATATATATATATGTATGTATGTATGTATGTATTTAAATTTGCTATTTGGAAGAGTTGAAGCCTTTCTGTCAGAACCTCTCATACTACCTCATCAATTAGTTGAAGTTCATTGGCAAAACAAAGGACCAAGTCCATAAAGAAAAAGATAGGCAAAAGAATGGAAAAGAGAGGAAGGGTGGGGGAGTTGGATATGTCTTGAAATTAAGTGCCACACATTAAGATCAGCAAAACAAAATGATGAGGATTGGGGGTGGGGTGTGGGGGGGTAAAGGGTAGTGCAGAAATACATTCGAAGTTGTGTTGGGCAAAGGGGAAAGAAAGGTAATTCCTTCTTTGAAGTCTGTTCTTGTCTTAGAGTCATTAAGAGAGTAATGAAAGAACAGGACAGGTAAGAAATTAAAAATTATCCTACAGGATGAAAGAAGTGTTTTTTTGTTGGAGTAGGGGGAGAAGTTAATAGGATCATGAACTTGGAGAAGAAAGGGATCTTGAAGACTACAAGAGTAAAATTCCTTCATTTTTCAGATCGTGAAATCCAAGTCCAGAGGATAGAGTGACAGAGTAACCAAGTGAGGAGTGTCAGAGACTGTATTCAGTCTACAAATAAAAACAATCTTTACAAAAATTTTGAGTTATTCTAAAATAAGAGGTAAAGGGCACTTTACTAAAAGTGAAGGGCACATCATTGGAAATAATTGGCTAAAAGTCAAAGGATTGCTTGTCTGACTTGTTGTAGACTGGATTTCTGTTCAAATATGATTTGGACTAGATGGTTTCTGAAATGCCTTTAAACTCTTAGATTCTGTGATTCTAAGTTTAACCTTCTATGAAGTGAAAAATTTAAGGTAGGGGTTTGAAACCACAGGACTAACTCTGAAACTAGTGCTCCTTCCAGTGTACATTATTGCTTCCTTCATTAAGTAATATTTTTGGTTATGGAACTTCACAGATGAAATTCATGCAACAAATAAAAGAGAAAGTGAGGAAATAGGAGGGCCCACAGCCACAATTTTATTTAGCTGGAGGAAAAGGAAAAAACAATACTTTTATTGTTTTTAGAGAGCTCACTTTATCAGAAGACAATTAAGAGAACAAAGAGAGCATTTTACTTAAAGCCCAAAAAGGAGTCAGACCCAAGAAAAGCACCATAGATGCAGGAAGGGTGGGAAGGTATAATATTAAAGATTTTTCCCTCCTTGGGGCACTATAGACAAAAATCATTAAAGCAAAGAGATGAGGGAAAAGGGTAGTGTCGAGGGGTGATCCAGAATCACATCTGTAACAGGCCTGGAATAAAGAGGAGATGAAATTCCCTTAAAAATTTCAAGTTTTCTGGAGGTTGTTAAGAAAAGAGAGAACATTAATATACAAATCTCATGAAGGTGAACAGGAATAAAGCTAACGAATTTCTCCTCCTACACCTACTACTCTATCTCCTTCTTCTCTTCCTCTTCCTACCATCATTACTACTGCTATTAATATATCAGTTTAAGACTTACAAATTGCTATTGTTAAACCTGAAAGCTGGTTAAAGGAGGCAAACAGAGCTAGGTGATAGAAAAATTCATATTATTTATTTATTTATTCATTCCTTCCCTTTAAGTATAGCAGACAGACATGATCATGGATTGAGCCAGAGAGAGTCTGACTGACTTGTACAGAGGAATGAACAGGTTTTTATGTTTTTTAGAACCATCACAATTCAGCATGTTACTCAATTTTATGATCCCCATGTATGTTTAACCACAAGACCCTTAATGGAATAGGTTTGTAAATACAAGAGTGCTGACAAAGGTAAGTTAAAGTATAAACCCTTGGAATATTAAGCGAGGTAGTCTTTCAGGATTAGGGTCTCATCCCTTAATGGTTACCAGTGGAAAGAATGTTCTTAGGTCAGCCAGATCTGGCCTTGTTGACAGGGAAAGTATATTCTCTGAGCAAACTTTAGAGAACAAAGAAGTCCAGGTCCTGGCTGTTCAAGTGGGTCATTAATTCAGGCTCTGGGTCTTATTGAAATTACAAAAATGATATAAAATGGTATAAAATGTTTCACACTATGGTATCATTTGATCATTGAATTATCTCTAAAGTTAAAAAATGAAGGAGAAGGAATTATAAGGTTGTTGACTTGAAGATGAAAGAGAAAATTTCCAGAATTATCCTTTTCTTTTTGGATTGGGGCATTCATGTTGGGGAGGAGAGATCAAGGATGGCTTGTTGCTAAGTATGCAGGAATTGAGTAGCAGGTCAAAATTTAATGCTACTTTTCTAACTGTGGATCCAGTAGTTCTGGATGTCACTAAACAGGCTACTTCATCCATGAAGCAATATTTCTGGGACTAGGTAATTATTTCAAGCAAAGTCATAAGGAAATCTAAAACCAAACTCCTATCTGGACTGGCTAAAGGAGGAGAAAAGGCTACTCTCTTTCTGAAAGAAGTTGTGTTTTATATTAGAATTGTTTAGAGAAAAAAAGAAAGAAACTTTATAAAAAAACTTATGAAAGGAGATTAAATATTAAAAAGTTTTCTAAGAGGAAAATAACAGAAAGGAGGAAGAGTTGAATTGATATTTGTTGATTAGATGCAACACAGGAAGATATTTTAAAAAGAGATGGATGGATTGTGGGTGGGAGGTGAAGATGAGGGAAATGAAACCACACAATTTTCTGGGCTAGTCAAAAAGAAGAGTTCTAAAAAGAGAATAACGATATAAGTAGAATTAAGGAAGCTGGGCTTGGCCTATTTAGCTGATGGTGAGTGATTAGGTGATCTCTGGGAAAAGATTAGGTTCAGATTGGTACAGTATAGACAGAAATAGAGTTGAGATATGCTTGATTAAAATAAAAAAAATTGAATGAAGAAAATTACGAATAGCAATTGTAATCTTGAATAGTAAGAGACTAACCTCACCCCCCTATTAGAAAAAGGAATGGAACATTATATAAGCTCAATCTAGTAATATACTTCATAAAGAAGAACAGCTCAAACAGAAATTCAAATATCCAGTTAATATAAGGGGATATGTGGAAATTTATCATACTTCAGGTGAACCAAACAAAGCAGGAACTCCAATCTTATAAGGAATGATAGATGTAAACAAATAGGGAAAGGAAAAAAAAAAACTTGGAAAGACTTTCATGAAGTAATGCCAACCTAATAAATTAGAACCACATATACAATATTCCAAGGGATTAAAATAATGGAAACAGATCAAATTCATTCAAATTCCATTGCCAAATCTGTTTCCAAAAGTCTGAAGTTAAACTAGACCATTTTTGTTACAAAGAAAACTTCAAGAGAGTAAAGTCATTTGTACTGTTAGTAACATTTGATAATTGTACTTAACTTTTATATGGTAAGGCACTTGCTGTTCTAGGGCTATTTCTTTGGGAAATGTCTGATATTTTAAAAATACATTACTTTTTAAAAAGACATTAAATAGAGGTTTGAGTATAACTGGAGACAAGCTTATTGCATTATGTGGGGACAGTATGGTAAAAATATTCTGGATTTGGAATCTACAAGGTCACATACTTAATACTTAGCTGAAGTTGAACTAATCACTCAACTTCTCTGGGCCTCCATTTCTTCATCTACACAATCATTCAATTCAATTGATTATTCAAACAATTTTTAAGTACTACTACCTGCCAAGCATTGTATTAGTCACTGGACATGTAAAAGACAAATGAAATGAAAAAATATGCTTTCAGGAAACTTACAGTATATAGGAGGAGACATGTGCATATATATATATATATATATATATATATATATACTATGTATGGAATACATGCAAATAAATGTAATATAACTTTGAAGGGAGAGCACTAGCAATTGGAAGAATCAAAAAAGGCTTCATGTAGAGGATGGTGCTTGCAGTGTCTGGAAAAAAGTCAGGAATTGAGCTGAGGAAGGAGTACATTCTAGGCACGGTGGGTAGACAGTGCAAATGCATGGAGGCCAAAAAAGATGGAATGCTATTTGTGAAGCACAGAAAGTCAGTTTACCTGTGGGTAAGAAAAGTACATTGAGCCTGGACAGATAAGCTAGAACTAGACTATTTGGCATCACATAATTTAACCTATTGCAAAATGAGAGGTTTAGAATATCTGATTTTTGGATAGTACTTCCTTCTAGTCTATATCTTAAGAGTCTATGAACTTTAAAATTACCAAAGGTAGGTATCTGTATACAAGGTATCAATATGAAATTAGTAAATTAGTGAACTGTCTCCTGCAATGGCATCTAAGATGGGAAAATTTGCCCACTGAAAAATCTCTATTGCTTGTTTGGAATACTTCAATATTGTTTAATACTTAAATATGACAAGCAGTGTACTTGCAAATTATCTGTTTATATTATCCAACTTTGCCATTTTTTTTAAAGAGGGGACATCATTCCCTCTGACCACTGGAAAAACATTAGTGATCTGTCCATACAACCCTTTCTTGGTTGTTAATCAGCTATCTGGAACCAGGGCTAGTTCCTTTTAGCTGTAATCATATGACATATTTCACAGTCTCTATGACAAATGAAGAGTTGTCTCATTAGATTAGTGATGTCTTTGTCTAACTAAAGGAAAGAAGTTAAGATCTCAAGTGCAGTCAGCCAAGAGAACTAACAACAGGATATCAGAATTACTAATTAACAAAAGAATAATCTATGTTTCTACATGAAATAGAATCCAAATTGTTGCTCTCTCTTGAGGAAATTCTGCTACCTTAACCAAATGATTTGGTTGATTTATGAAAAAAGAAGTTGTATTATTTCTACAAAGCAGGCATCAAGCTGTGGGACAACTCACTTAAGTGATAACATTTTCTCAACTTGGCAATAATAGTGAGGAAAGAAATAAAATAATCCAGATTGTGTCTGATTTACCAAGGCCAATTTTCATCATTGTTACAGTTTCAAAAACAAACCAAAAAATGGCAGTACTGTGAGGTTCTCTTAATTTAGTCAAGACTGGTTCAAAATAACATTAATCTTATACTCAATCATACTTTCAAGGCTGGCCTAGCAAATAAAATTACCAAGTTCATGAAATCTAGGAAAATTTCATGCAATGTAGTTGCATGTATTTTATAAATAAATTTATATGCCTACTACTAGATGTTCATTATATTAATCTAAATTTGGTGCTCCTAAATTTCAAAAAAAATGTAATATTCACACTCTTCTCCCACTTATTTTCTTATGTACAGAAACAGAAAACTATGCATTTCAGTCAATGGCAAGCAGCAAAATTTCAAGTCAATAAATGAGGTGATTGGCTTGCAAAAGGACAAATCATTTTCACTGAATCCTGCGTAGTGCATACTCTCCTTTGACATGTACCCATTAATGATGAGATAGATGCTGCATCAACATTGGAATGGTAATATTTTGTCACAGGATACCTGCAATTCCCCAGACAGACTTACTCTTTTATACACAGGATTAAATAATATATAACAGCAGGGGCATAACTCCAGTGCTGTGCTGGAACCAACTTGTACTAGCTGAGCTGACCGTTTGATATTACTTGTAACCATTTACCTGGGCAATAAGCAACTCCTAAAAAACAAGGCAACTTTTTGTTTCTTTTTGTTGATTTCTAGACTTGAGAAAATGGTGGATAAAATGCTAATAGTACAGACTAAACTGAAAAGTATGTCTAGCTTACACTTTCGTTAGTTTTTTGTTTGGATAGCAATTAAACTCTAACACACTCCTGGATAAACAAGTGAGATAGATAAAGAGTAGTTCATTCTTTGAACTTGCTAAGTCAGCAAGTATAGTAACGACAAGCCATGGAGAAAGGCAGTGTGGTACTGCCTGTAGCATAAAAGGGCCTGGGTTCAAATCCTGTCTTTGGGACCTTAGCCAAGTAATTTAACTTTTCTGGGACTCAGCCTCCTTGTCCATAAAATGCGATTAGAATTGATGGCCTCCTAGGTCTCTTCTAGTTTTCAGTCTATGATTAAATAAATCATATGAGCAGATATTTGTGGGTACTAGGTCAGACATATCAAACATGCTGCCACAAAATACTCCCAAGTCTGGCCAAGTCAGATTAAAGTGTAATTGAAAGATATTTTACAAAATAAATAAAAATTTAATGGAATCATAGACAATGTTGCTACGTGTTATTTAAGTCATTATCTAGCCTAGGTTTGTGATTATGGAAGGTTTAGTGACAGACATTTCTATTTGTTTGACACCACTCTATAAGAATACTTCAACCAGCCACTACTTTTAGGACTACTTTAAGGAATTTTGAATTAGTAAAGATTCTAATATGGCTACCTCTGTTAATAACATTATCAGATTTCAAAAACAGTAATGCTATCTTTTTTATTATTAAAATGGGTTGAAACATCAAGAATAAGAGCTACTTGGGGGAAATCATTAGTGGACACGCTCTGATCCATCTACATCCTCACAGATTATCCCCCTTGCATTCAGAGGTATGAATTAATGAGGTACCTGATCAATGTTAAATGTGTAGTCTGTATCCAGGGACCTCAGTGATCCTGTACAAGTCTAGATCCTAAAACTTTGACCCTAATACTTCTATGTGCTAACTACCATGATCACTGTGTTTCCTCTTTGTTGTTGCTCGGTTGTTTCAATTGTGTCCAACTCTTCATGACCCTATTTGGGGTTTTCATGTCAAAGATACTGCAGTGGTTTGCCACTTCCTTCTCCAACTCATTTTACAGATGGGGAAACTAATACAGTGTTAAGTGACTTGCGTAGGAACACACAGTTAAACCAGATTTGAACTTATGAAGGTGAGTCTTCGTGACTACAGGCACAGTGCTCTATCCACTGTGCCACCCAACTGCCCATGCTTCCTCTTTCCCTTTTAGAAATGGTATAGTAAATTATAGGGAAAACTATGCTGTCTAAAACAGTGCCCACTACATCTTAAGCACCTAAAAATATTCATTCATTCATTTATACATTAGTTCATCTAAGAAAAGTTCTATTATTAAAACTATCCCCAAAGATTCTAATTCTAATTCTAATTGGACATTGGGAGTTCCACAGCCAGAATAAACATGTTGCCAATTGAATTATTATCAATATTATTAAAATAACATCTGTATAGCACTTTTTAGCTTACAAAGTGCTTTGACACATCTTATTTGACCCAAGTTCTCCAACTTATTTGTCTTTTGCTGCATTGCTTTTCCAATACAATATTTATTTAATAAGTTTTGAGATTTCCATAAATTCTCCTAGCTCCTTGGGACCTTAGAAGTTCTCAAGTCAAACCCAAAAAGGAGGAACCTGAGGCCCCGAGAGGTTGAACAATTTGCCTGCAAGGTTATAAAGTAACTGAGTCAGGATTTGAACCATTATTTTCTGACCTCAAGTCTAGCATTTTATCTTCAAACCCAAATTTTGGAAACATAATTATCAAAAATTGTTCATTGATATAAATGTTTTAGGTGCTATTAGTAAAAACTAAACACGGGAATACTGGCAAAGTTTCGCTAATAACATGTTGCAGATCAAATTGTCATTAAATGCTTGCAGGGCACATACTTATTTTTCTATTGGGTTACAGTTTCAAAAGAGCTCTAATTTATTTTCTTCTTTGACTAATGTACCATAAAACAAAGAGCATTCTTTATGTCCAAAAATATGTGAGAAATGGTAACACTTGGCTGTTAGGGCAAATATGCAGAATAGATTAGAACTTACAAACTGGAGGTGGGGTGGGGTGGGGTGAGGTAGGTATGCTTACTTGTCTTTCACATGTACCATGATGTACTCAGTATCATCATCATCATCATCATCATCATTATCATCATCATCATCATTATCATCATCATCATCATCTCATCATCCAAAGGAGAAAAATGGAATTGTCTTTGTCAGGATATGATGGTGTGAAGCAAAAATGATCCCTTTGGCCTAAAGTCTAACAAGTAGCTAAACATTAGGCTGACCTTTCTAGGTTGTATACAGTAATAAGTTATAGAGCTGGAAAATGTGATTGAATATCAAATATCTGAAATGCCATGTAAAACGTGTTCCTCTAAGAAATGAATGGGAGTATTAAAAGCTTCTCAAATGCGAACAACATAAAGATTCTATGCAGTTGAACCTGACCTTTGATTTCACTGAGGCAGGGAAGTCTTACCATGGAAATTCATTGTGTTGATGAAGATTGGCAGCACGGATGTCAATGATAGCCTTAGAAAGATTCCTCAATTATACTCTGAAAATTATACTCAGATTAACTATGTTCATACAGCTAATAGGTGTCTGAAGCAGCCTTTGAATGCAGGTCTTCCTGATGTAAGAACAGCACCCTAGCCACAATATCACAATATCGCCAGTGCCTACCTCCCTCTCTCTGAGAGAGAGAGAGAGAGAGAGAGAGAGAGAGAGAGAGATGATGATGATGATGTCTCTATCTGTCTCTGTCTCTTTCCTTCTATATCTATGAAGTGCAAAAGAAATAGTCTAAATTTATCTATCATCTGAAAGAGAAACCAGGAAGTATCCAATATGATTTGTTATTTGATGTCAAATTGACAAATACAATAGAATACTAACCTAATGTTTCAGAGGAATTAGTGTAGAATATGAATATTCTCACAATGAAAATGTAGTGGTTCAATTCAACAATCTCTTGCTAAAAACAAAATCTATGGATTAATGAATCCATATGTGAAAAAAAGTATTTTAAAGTGCCAATTATGTGCCAAGCACTGTGTTAACTGTTAGGGGTGCAAGCTGAAAAAAACAAGACAGTCCCTGTTCTCATGGAATCCACATTCCACTAGGAAGAAACAATACATATAGGAGCTTTGAGAGACAAGTCTTAATTGTAGTGCCTTCCTTGTTTTAATTATTTTCTATTTATCCTGTATACAGCTTATTTTTATATGTTTGCTTGCCTGTCTGTGCCATTAGATCATGAGTGGCAAAGACTATATTTAACCTTTTTAGTGGAAGGATCCCCAGCATTTATCACAGTGCTTGGCACATTGTGGGTGCTTTTTAAATACATACCAACTGATTGATGAAAAGGTCTTATGCACTAGAGTTATGCACTAAAACAGATGGTAATTCATCTTCTTTAATGCCATTTCTATTGATAAAGACCCTGAGAGACTTCCCCTCCTAGTTTGATTTTTTTTTTGAGTTTTGATTAAAGGGGCCATCCCTTGATTAAGTTCTTAAAGAGACCTATTCACTGAATAGGGATTTCCTCACTCAAAGTGAGAACCTGAAAAGACCTGTGCTTGAAAGGGCCAGGGTATCCCAATAAATCCTGGGCCATCCCCATTCATCTTGGTGAATATCAGGCCACTGAACCCAGATGGCTCTGGAGGAGAATGTGAGGCTGATGACCTTGCACAGCCCTCCCTCACTCAAATCAAAGTCAACTGCAAGTCATGTCATAATTTCCCTGATGTCATGGTTCTCTTCTAGAAGGAAGGACACACAACCACAATTGATAAGATCAGGTTTTTTTCCTATATTGAACAATTGACAATACTAAGGACTTTGATGTCAAGAACTTTCTTTTCTGAATCTTTAAGAGTTGTGACTGATGAGGAGACAGGGATTACAGCACATGTAGAAAAACTCTGAAGTTCACATCTCCATAAAGTTTGGCCCCTTGGACAATGGTCAGTGGGGCCAAAGTAAACAGGATGAGTGGTTGTGGAGAGCATTGCTATCGCTGGGGATCTTGGGACAACATGACTAGGTGTATCATTTGGTCAATGAGTGGAACTGGTGTTGTTATTGGTGGGTTTGCAGACCTTTCTTCATAAGGGTTTCTCCTCTTGACAATATCTGCAAGGGCTAGGCTTACAAAGAGGGGCCACGTTTTGGTGGTGGGTTTCAGGCATTAGATGAGGTTGGCTATTCTTCACAGAGCTTTTGTTCATCCTCTGTCCTAAGTAACTGGCATAAAAAGATGAAATTCGATATGTTTTGCCTTCAAGGAGGATAAAATAACATATAAGTAAATAATGTATATGCACAAATAATTATAATTAAATAATGATATATATCAAGTAAATAGAAGAGATCTGACAACAACAAATTAATTATATTGTAAAGTGACTTTGAATTGGGAGGTCTATGTACTAATATTGGCTCAGCTACTAATTAGTTGGATAAATTTAGACGAGTTTGTCAACTTCCCTGATGTACTTGCTTTGTCTTCTTTACTATGAAGTAGTTGTATCAGATTCCTGTGATTGTATAATATCATTAAGTAAGCAATCTTTATATTTTAATTATTAAACATTTATTTTTATCATCTGTGGTTCTGTATAGCAGACACCAAATCATTTTTCTCTAATATCAAATATTATAGAGGCAGTTTTATGTAAAGTAATATATGTTTGTAAAAAACTTTATATTATGCTGTGATATCAATGATCTTTTTTTGATCCTCTTGTAGGTCAGGCAGTATTTACCCTAATTTACAGTTAAAGAAACTGAAGCCTATAGTGGTGAAATGACTTGTTCCAGGTCATGCAGCTAACAGTGCCAATGTCTGAACAAAGAGCCAAGTCTCCTGTCTCCTGCTTGTTCCATTACACTCAACACCATGTATTCATTCCTTTATTAAGTAAACTGAATATTTTCCTCTCTTTCTATGGGGATTGTACCTGAAAAGGGGGCAAGGGGAATAGCTGACACTTACCACAATACTGTACCTCATGATACCATGAAAACATCCAGACCATGATATTTCCAACTAGGAGCTTTCATGACAGACTAGGGAATTAGTATTTTATGCTATGGGCCATAGGGAGAAGTTAAATACTTTTGAGGAGGTGACATAGTAAGGTCTAGGTCTTAAGAAGATTATTTTAAGAGTTATGAGAAACGTCAGCCTAGATTAGGTAGTGAATACATACATATATATATATGTATGTATACACACATATACATATATGTATATACATATGTGTGTGTATATACATGTGTATATATGTATATAAACATAAATGGCCACTATTGGAAATTTAACAATCAGCTATGACAATCCAGGATGAGCATACTCCTGCTTGTCTCCACATTAGAATAAGTTATTTAAGTATAGAGTCAATTTCTAAACTAACCTTTATGTTTTCTCCTATGCCTAACAGTCTTCTATACATAACAGATAATAAATAAATGTTTAATACCTAGAGAGAAAGGCAAATCAATAGACTTGACACTGCTGGAAATAAAAGAATAGGAGAAAGAAAAAAAGAAAGATAATATTGAAATTTTAAGCTCAGGTGACTAGTAAGCCATAACAGAAATAATGAAGGTGAAAGGAAGTCAAGTTGGGGAATTGGGGTGAGGAAATAGGCCAATTTTGTACACACTGAGTTTGAGTTATGCTAGAGGGGCACATGGCTTACAGAGTTCTTTATTGTTAATTTCATATCTACTACTGGTATAGACTGACTCTGCTTGAACTTTCTCCTGTTTTGGTTCCTATATGAGCTTGGACCTGATCTTAGCCCAGTTTCATTTCCCTTGTCATAGATTATCTAGCCAGGTTCTGAGCCTCAGCCCATCAGAGTCTGTTTTGCCAGTCTTTAATTTGGAGTATAGAGGTGTAGATAAGTGGTATAAAATTCACATAAAAATGAAGGTCAATAATCCTTACATAAGGATTCCTGTAGAATGCATATCAATTTCATTTTAAAATGTACCTTTTTAATGTTTTGTTGTATTTGAATTTATTTTCTTAAATATTTCATAATTAGATTCTACTCTGGTTCAGATTATGGTTGGGAGTATTGAAAGCCACATATGTCTTGTAGGCTGCATGACTTGTAGGCTTCATGACTGACATTACTTGTATAGAGGAAGATAAATTTTTCCTTCTTGTAGAAGGAAGAGATGGGCAAATACATTAAACACTTAACACAGTGCTTTGAACATAGGACACATACAATGGTTACTGAACTAAATTGAAACAAATCAAATGGAATGGAATTTTAAAGAGAAAGAGCATGGAATAGTGGAAAAAATAAGAAATGTATATTCAGAACAAATATGAGTTAAGTCATTCTTCAGATACACATAAGCTGTGTGACTGTGAGCAAGTCATTTGATCTTTCTGAGCCTTAGATTCCTTAAGCAAAAAAAAAATGGAGGTGATTAATAATCCTTATAGTTTCTACCACAGATGAATATTTTAAGGATCAAATGAGACAATATATGTAATGGGGTTTCAAAAACTCAAAGCCAAATATGTAGGTAAGTAGATAAATATACACATATACATGCAAATACATTAATATAACATATATATATATATACATATGAGACACGTACACACACTCACAAACACATACATGTAGCAAAAACCCTAGAGTATCAACTAAAAAACTAAATGAAACAAAGAACAACTTCAGCAACATTGCAAGCTATAAAATAAATCCACACAAACCATCAGCATTTCTATATACTATCAACAAAAATCCAGCAACAAGAGATAGAAAAATAAATTCTTTTTAAAATAACAGTAGACAATATAAAATAGCTGGGAATCTACCAGCCATGCCAAAACCAGGCTTTATATGAACACAGTAATAAAACACCTTTCATACAAATAAAAGCAGACCTAAACAACTGGAAAAATATTAATTGCTCATGGATACACCAAGCTAATATAATAAAAATGGCAATCCTATATAAATTACTGTACTTATTCAATGTCATACCAATCAAACTATGAAAGAACTATTTTATAGAGCCAGACTAAATAGTAACAAAATTCATCTGGAAGAACAAAAGAATATTAGAAGAATAACTTTTTTATGATGTTAAGGAAGGTGGCCTGGCACTTCAGATTCCAAATTCTATTACAAAGTGGTAATCATGAAATGAGGAAAGAAATGACAAAAATCGCTTATGTTTCTATCAAGCTTTAAAGTGAACAAAAAGGTTTCCTCACAACAAGACTGTAAGGTAGGTACAAGAACACAATTTTATGGATGAGGAAATTAAGATTCTTAGAGGCTAGAAGACTTTACCATGATTACAAAGCTAATAAGAATCTCAAATGGCATTTGAATTCATGTCTCTTTCCTTTCCATCTAAGAAATTGGATCAGTGGAATGGATTGGGGAATACCATACATGGTAGGAAGTAACCACAAGTAATTTAGTTTTTGATAAACCCAAAGATCCAAGGTTTTAGGGTAAGAACTCACCATTTGAAAAAAATATTTGGGAAAACTGAAAAGAGCCATTTGTCGAAACCTAGGTGTGAATCAACCCCTCATACCCTCCACCAAAATAAGGTCAAAATAGATAAGCTATTTTGACATAAAGAGTAATATCATAAGTGAATTAGGGGAACATTAAAAAATGTACCTATTAGATCTATAGATAAGGAAGAGCTTATGACCAAATGAGATATAGAGGGGATTACAGAAGTATATTTTATAATTTTGATTAAATAAAATTAAAAAGCTTTTGCTCAAACAAAACTAATATAGCTAAAATTATAATGAAAACAGAAAAGTGGGGGAAACATTTTGTAGGAAGTTTCTCATATAAAGTCCTCATTTCTCAAATATAAAAAAGCACTGAACCAAATTTATAAAAATAAGACCATTCTCTAGTTGAAAAATTGTTAGAGGATATGAACAGGCAATATTCAGAAGAAGAAATTAAAGTTATTAATAGTCATAAGAAAAATTCTACTATGGAAATGCAAATTAAAATAACTCTGAAATGCCAAATCACACCTATCAGATTGGCTAATAAGACAGAAAAGAAAAATGACAAATGCTGGAGGGGATGTGGAAAAATTGGGACATTGATTCACTGTTGGTAGAGTTCCAAACTCATCCAACCATTCTGAAGAACAATCTGAAATCATAACCAAAGGGTTACAAAACTCTGGATACCTTTTTGACCCATAAATACTACTACTAGGTCTGTGTCCTGAAGAGATCAAAGAAAGGGGGAAAGGACCTATTTGTTCAAAAATATTTATAGCAGTTTTTTGGTGGTCCCACAGAATTGGAAATTTAAGGGACATCCATCAACTAGAGAATGGCTAAAAAATGTTTTGATATGTGATTGTGATGGAATACTATTATGCTGTAAGAAATGACAAGCAGGATGGTCTCAGAAAAAAGGTGGGAAGACTTGTATAAGTCTTACATTCAATGTGAAGTTAAGCAGAACCAGGAGAACATCGTGCAAAGTAATAGCAATATTGTAAGGATGATCACTGATGAAACACTTAGCTACTCTGATCCAGACAATAATCCAAAACAGTTTCAAAGCACCCCGATTAAAAAATGCTATCCCCCTCCAGAAAGAGAATTGATAAATTCTGAATGCAGATTGAAGCACATTTTTAAGCATTCTTTATTTTTAACATTTTATTTGTGTTTTCTTTTGCAACATTGCTAAGATGAAAATACATTTGGCATGACTTCACATGCATAATTGGAATCAAATTGCTTACCTTCATAAGAAGGGGAGAGGGTCAGGAGGAATGGAGAGAATTGGGAGCTCATATTTAAAAAATAAAAGATTGTTAAAGAATTTTAAAAATTTAATTGCAAAATATTTAACAAAGTAAAATAAGAATTAAAATGACCAAAAAATTCTCAAAATACCTCATATTTGCCTACTGGTAACATCACTAGGGGAAATTCTTGCCTCTTAGTATTGCTAACAGAAAACTAACCTACCTGGCCTTTAAAGCCATCTCAAAACAGAATTATAGAACAGATGGTGTGCTTTACTCAGAACAAGGGGATGATAGCTTTAGAGCTAGAATTTAGAGGCCAAGAAGATCAACCCTGTACTCTTAGAGATGAAGATTGAGACCTAGAAAGTTGAAATGAATTCCCCAAGTTCTCATAGCTTGCAAGTGCCTGAGATGAGATACAACCCCAAGTCTTACTCACTCCAAATCCAGTGCCCTATGTATCAAGCCATTTTCTTTCAAGAGACATGAATTCAAATGCCACTTTAGACTCTTATTAACTTTGGAATCATGGACAAGTCATCCAGCCTCTAAGAACCTTAGTTTCCTCATCCATAAAATTGTGTTCTCATACCTACCTTACAGGATTGTTGTGAGGAAAATGTTTTTTTTTCTTTTTAAAGCTCAATAGGAATGTAAGCAATTTTTATTATTTCCTTCCTCTGATTTGATTAATATTATATCAGACTTGCCATATCTATACTACATCTCTACAACTTCACTCCATTTTATTATCTTATGTTCTCTCTGTATTAATGACTCAACTATCTGTCCACATCAGTATTTCAGTCACTAATGACCAAACTTTCTTGTCCACCTAATCCATATGGCTTTTTAGCTTAGCAGCCCGGGCTTGGGGCCATTGTCATGTCATTCATCACAACATTGACCCTCCTTATATGTTCTCTTGACCTCTATCTTAATCCATATTCCATCATGACCTAGTTCTTATTGCTCTAGCCCAACTGAGATAAGTATACCATGGAGCAAATTGACCCTAGAAATCTCTTGTTCTTGTCCATTTTACTACATGACCTGCTATGAGTCATTGTCAGGACACAGGTAGTTCAGTTTCCTTGTGTTCAAGAAGTTTGTTATCTATTTAAATATAAAACAGAAAGCAATTATATTGTCTCAAATATTATCACTCAAATTTAAGGAATTTTGATTTTAAATGCTTGAATTGTTTTTAAAAAGCAGAGAATAATGTGTCCAGAATTGGCCAGGGAAGTGGCAGTTAATTTGGGCTTGGTATGTTAGTTAAGATTTTGACAGAACAAAGGATTGGAGGTGGGATTGAAAAAAATCATATGTAAGAGAAGAGAAGATCTGCTTTATTAAATCCAGTATTTGGTTGGGAATCAGTGGGAAATGGAACTATATAGACAGAGGATAAATAATAGAAATCATTGATTGTCATGCAGAGATAATTTTTCATTTTTGTTTTCCTGTAGTATAAATGGATACAGTCTTAGTCTATTGAATTTAATATATTCAAGGATCATAGAATTTTAGTTTCAGATGTTTCTAACAGGCAGCAAGATGGCACAGTAAATAGTGTTGGGCCTGTAGTCAGGAAAACTCATCATCCTGAATTCAAATCCAGCCTCAGACACATTAGCTTTGTGACCCTGAGCAAAACACTTAGCCCTATTTGCCCTAGTTCTTCATCTGTAAAATGAGCTGGAGAAGGAAATGGTGAACCATTTCACTATCCTTGCCAAGAAAACCCCAAATGGGGTCACAAAGAGTTGGACATGACTGAGCAATAATAACAACATGTTTTTAACATGAAACCCACAACATTCCCTGTGGCACAATCATTAAAATGAAATTGGGAAATATTTAACAAAATAAAAGTACAATAGAATATGGATGTTAAATATGTGGTTTTCTAAGTCAATATACAACCCCTACATCCTTACATACAGTTAAGCATCTCTTGTTTCTATCTGAGTTTGAGAAAACTGATCAGATTATAGAGTATTCACTAAAGTATAAATAGGCTTCAGAGTCTTCTAATCTGACCACAACATTTTACAGATGAGAAAGTCAAAGGCCAGTGAAGGGCAATGAAGGCAAGTGATTTGTCCAAAGTCACAACAGAAAAGCATTAGAAGTGGGATTTAGTTCAACCTCCCATCTATATTAATACCAAATTACTTCTATGCAGGAGTTGCTTGAACTTTTTTAAAATTTTTTTATTAAGATTTTTTATTTTTAGTTTATGACACTCAGTTCCGTATGGTCCCGAGTTCCAGATTTTCTTCCTCCCTCTTCCCACCTCCCTCCCCAAGATAGCATGCATTAAACTTATTTACACAATAGTGAAGTTGTAAAGAAGAATTATTACCGAAGGAATTAATCATGAGAAAGAAGAAACAAAACCAAACAAACAAACCAAAAAAAAAAAAAAAAACAGAGGAAAAAAACAAAAGAAAAAAAAAAAGAGCAAACAGTTTGTGTCAATCTGCAATCAGTCTCCATAATTCTTTCTCTGGGATGTAGATATCTCTCTCCCTGACGAGTCCTTTGGAGTGGTCTTTGAACCTTGTATTGCTGAGAAGAGCTAAGTCTATCAAGGTTAGTCATCACAGAATCCATATGTCTGTGGTAGTGTATAATGTTCTCCTAGTTCTGCTCCGCTCACACAGCATTGCATCATGTAGGTTTTTCCAGGTTATTATGAAGTCTGTATCTTCCCCATTTCTGATAGCACAATAGTTTTCTGTTAGATTCATATACCACAACTTGTTCAGCCATTCCCCAATTGATGGGCATCCCCTTGATTTCCAATTCTTTTCTACTACAAAAAGAGCCGCTATAAATATTTTTGTACATAGGGGTCCTTTTTGCCCTGATGTGACCTCTTTGGGATACAACCCTAGAAGTGGTATTTCTGGGTCAAAGGGTATTAACATTTTTATAGCCTTTTGGGCATAGTTCAAAATTGCTCTCCAGAAAGGCTGGATCAGTTCACAACTCCACTAGCAATGTAACAGTGTGCCAATTTTCCCACATCCTCTCCAGCATTTATCATTTTCCCATTTTGTCATTTTAGCCAATTTTAGCCAATCTGACAGGAGAGATGTGGTACCCAAGAGTTGTTTTGATTTGCATATCTCTAATCAGTAGTGATTTTGAGCATTTTTTGATATATTCCTTGTTCTCTTAAATTGCTTACAGTATCAGCCTTTATTCCTAAATCATGAACCCATTTTGGACTTTATTTTTGGGATATGGTGTAAGATATTGGTCTATGCTCAGGTTCTGCCCTACCATTTTCCAATTTTCCCAGCAGTTTTTGTGAAATAGTGAATTCTTAGCCCAGAAGCTAGATTCTTTGAGTTTATCAAAGAGTAGATTGCTATAGTCGTTAACTACTGCATCTTGTGTACCTAACCTATTCCACTGATCCACGACTCTGTTTCTTAGCCAGTACCAGGTAGCTTTGATGACTGCTGCTTTATAGTACAGTTTAATATCTGGTATGGCTAGGCCACCTTCCCTAGCATTTCTTTTCATTAATTCCCTAGATATTCTAGACCTCTTGTTCTTCCAGATGAATTTTGTTAATTTTTTATCTGGTGCTGTAAAATAATCTTTTGGTAGTTTGATAGGTATGGCACTGAATAAATAAATTAACTTAGGCAAAATTGTCATTTTCATTGTATTAGCTTGGCCTAACCACAAGCAACTGATAGTTTTCCATTTATTCAGATCTGACTTTATTTGTGTGAAAAGTGTTTCATACTTATGTTCATATAGGCCCTGGGTTTGTCTCGGCAGATAGACTTCCAAATATTTTAGAGTGTCCACAGTAACTTTAAATGGAATTTCTCTTTCTATCTCTTGCTGTTGGGCTTTGTCAGTAATGTATAGGAATGCCAAGGATTTATGTGGGTTTATTTTATATACTGCAACTTTGCTAAAGTTATTTATTATTCCCAGTAGTTTTTTACTTGATTCTCTAGGATTCTCTAAGTAAACCATCATATTATCTGCAAAAAATGATAATTTAGTTCCTTCTTTGCTTATTCTAATTCCTTCAATTTCTTTTTCTTCTCATTTCTATAGCTGACATTTCTGGTACCAAATTGAATAGTAGGGGTGATAATGGACATGCTTGTTTCACCCCTGATTTTATTGGGAATGCATCTAGCTTATCCCCATTACAAATAATGCTTGTTGATGGTTTTAGGTAGATGCTATTTATAATTTTAAGGAAGGCTCTATTTATTTCTGTGCTTCCTAGTGTTTTTAATAGAAATAGGTGTTGTATTTTGTCAAAGGCTTTTTCTGAATCTATTAAGACTATCATACAGTTTCTGCTAGTTTTGTTGTTGATATGATCAATTATACTGATGGTTTTCCTAATATTGAACCAGCCTTGCAATCTTGGAATAAATCCTACCTGGTCATAGTGTATTATTCTCGTGATTAGCTGCTGCAATCTTTTTGCTAATATTTTATTTAAAGTTTTTACATCTATGTTCATTAGGGAAGTTGGTCTATAATTCTCTTTCTCTGTTTTGACTCTTCCTGGTTTAGGTATTAGTACCATACTTGTGTCATAAAAAGAATTTGATAGGACTCCTTCTTCACCTATTTTCCCAAATGGTCTATAAAGTATAGTAATTAATTGTTCTTTGAATGTTTGATAAAATTCACATGTAAAACCATCTGGCCCAGGAGATTTTTTCCTAGGGAGTTCATTGATGGCTTGCTCAATTTCTTTTTCTGAGGTGGGGTTATTAAGGTATTTTACTTCCTCTTCTGTTAATTGGACAATTTATATTTTTGTAGATATTCATCGATATCCCTATGGTTGTCAAATTTATATGCATACAATTGGGCAAAATAATTACTAATTATTGTTTTAATTTCCTCTTCATTGAAGGTGAATTCACCCTTTTCATTTTTGATTCTGGTGATTTGATTTTCTTCTTTTTTTAATCAAATTAACCAAAGGTTTATCAATTTTACTGGTTTTTTTTTCATAAAACCAGCTCTTGGTTTTATTTATTAGGCTAATAGTTTTCTTGATTTCAATTTTATTAATATCTCCTTTGATTTTTAGTATTTCAAACTTGGTATTTTATTGGGGATTTTCAATTTGTTCTTTTTCTAGCTTTTTCAGTTGCATGCCCAATTCATTGATCTCCTTCTTTATTTTATTCATGTAAGCATTCAGGGATATAAATCTTCCCCTAAGAACTGCTTTTGCTGCATCCCATAAGTTTTTGTATGTTGTCTCATCATTGTCATCCTCTTGAATGAAGTTATTGATTGTTTCTATGATTTGTCCTTTGGCCCACTCATTCTTTAGAATTAGATTATTTAGCTACCAATTAATTTTTAATTTGTTTTTCCATGGTTCTTTGTTACAAATAATTTTTATTGCATCATGAACTGAAAAGGATGCTTTGACTACTTCTGCCTTTCTGCACTGGATTGTGAGGTCTTTATGCCCTAGTACATGGTCAATTTTTGAGTATGTGCCATTACCGCTGAGAAAAAAGTATATTCCTTTTAATCCCCATTCAGTTTTCTTCAGAGTTCTATCATATCTGCCTTTTCTAAAATTGTATTCACCTCTTTAACTTCTTTCTTGTTAATTTTGAGGTTATATTTATCAAGTTCAGAGAGGGGGAGATTAAGGTCCCCCACCAGTATAGTTTTGCTGTTGATTTCTTCCTGTAACTACTTTGTGCATATATGTTAAATAATGATATTGTTTCATTGTCGATGGTGCCTTTTAGAAGGATGTAGTTTCCTTGCTTATCTCTTTTAATTAGATATATCTTTGCTTTTGCTTTGTCTGAGATTAAGATTGCTAACCCTGCTTTGTTTTTTACTTTAGCTGAAGCACAATATATTCTAATACAGCCTTGTTTACCTTTACCCTGTGTGTATCCCCTTGTTTCAAATGTTTTTTCTTGTAAGCAGCATATTGTAGGATTATGGTTTTTAATCCATTCTGCTATCCATTTCCATTTTATGGGAGAGTTCATCCCATTCACATTCACAGTTATGATTGCTATTTGTGTCTTTTTCTCCATCCTATCCCCCCCCCCCCCATTCATGCTTTTGTTTCTCCCTTTCCACTTCCACTCCTCAACAGGCTTTTGCTTTTGATCACTGCCTTCCATAGTTTACCCTCCCTATCGACTCCCCTCCCTTATCTTACCCCTTTCCCCTTGCTACTCCTTCCTTCCCTTTGGACCACCTCCCTTCATTTTTCCCCTTTCCCCTCCTCCTGCCTGTAGGACAAATTAGACTTCTATACTTACCAGGGTATGTTATTCCCTTCTTGAGCCAAATCCGATCAGAGTAAAGCTCTAATACTGCTCTTCTCCCTCCCTTCTTTCCTTCTACTACAATATGTTTTTGTTACTCTTCATGTGATATAATTGACCCTTTTCTGCTACCTCCTTACCTCTTCTCTCATAACCATCCCTTTATATCTATTAATTAAATTTTTTATCCTTATATCGGTTATTTTATACTGATACCTACAGTCTATGAATATCCCTTTCAATTGTCATAATAAGTATACTATTCTCAAGATTGACATGTATATATATACATATATGTTATATATATACATATGTGTGTGTATGTGTGTGTATATAAATATATATATATATAACATATATAAACCAAAACAATCCTATATCAGGATGTAACTATTTAGCCTTATTGATTAACCAGGGGTTTTTCCCCCATTTACCTTTTTAATGTCTCTCTTGAGTTTTGTATTTGGAGATCAAATTTTCCATTGATCTCTGGTCTTTTCATCAGGAAGGTCTGGAATTCACTTATTTAATTGAATTATCTCCTTGCCTGGAAAATTATGCTCAATTTTGCTGGGTAGTTGATCCTTGTAGTGCTTGCTTCTTGTTAAATTTGGTTTCATTTAAAATGAATGTTATAAAGATGGCTAGCCACAATAAAGGACATAGAATCCATAAAGTACTTTGTTTCCTTGGATACAAAATGGCCTGACAGCAGTAAAAACACTTTATTCCATGGTGTATAAGTGAACCTTTTATGCTTAAAAATAGCTGCTCCCAAACAAGGGTCAACTTCCATACCAAATGTAAAATGAAAAACTTGTCAATCCCAGTTTTCCAAGCTAAGCAAGGGAAGGCAGAGGCAAAATGAGTATAGTAAACAATGGCATTCGTGTGTCAGAATTCTCAGAGTCGATTGGGAATAAAAATGTCAAATTAAATGTCATTTGAAAGAACATAACTTATGTGTCGGGGAGGGGTAGAAGGAATTTGTCAGTGTATGTATTTTCTTCTCTCCTCCCTAAGGCCCATAATCTCCCACCACTCCCAATGGAACCCAACCAAATTCCCAAACAACCAAATAAAAAAAAAATCCAGGAAAAGTGTGGTCAGGGCTTGGCTGTCTCAGATTAGAGGAATGTAGAAATCATATTCTCAGTGTAGAGGATCTGAAAATGAAGCTCACCCAGATTTTCACTAGTGAATTAAATAGGAAAAATAAGGATTTTGAATTTACTTGAGAGAAAAAGCCAGTGTTAGTAATTTCTTTTACTTTTCCCTTTGTCCCTCTTCCCGAAAATTATCATTATACCCACTCAGCAGAAGGTGAGGAAGGACTTCAGGATGTCCTTTCATTGCATCTTCTAGGCCAATGATTGCCTTTTAATGCAAATTCTCTGTTTAATAAGGTCCTAAAGTAGGTGATTTTTGAGGCCTCTTTCCAATATACCACGTTAGTCGCAGATGGTTGGCCTAACATCATGATAGCCTTCCTTACTTTCTCCTGACATTTTGATGATACAGGTAGAAAACTTGGCCCCTTGCTACATATGAGGTCCCTTTCTTTTTCACTCATATTTCCCTGATGATATACTTTACTTAAGTTCTTCAAAGTTCCTTGTCATTCATTCTAGCCAGTTTAAAATTATCATATGCCTCTACATTGTTCTATATCTCATAACATTTTAATTTTTTAATTTAATAAAAATCTATTATCTTTCTTATATAACTCTGCCCCTGATAGAAAAAAGGGGAAAAAAACACAAGATCATTGTAATAAATACCCATAACCATGCCAAAAAAAATCAATATATCGATATATGTCTTATTTGGCACCAATTTGGCACTATTTGTGTCAAGAGGTGAGTATGATGCCTCAGACCAATATTCAGGAATTCTGGTGGGTCCTCATATTGATCTGGTTTCTTAAGTCTTTCAAAGTTGTGCATTTTCCCAGTGTTATAGTTACCAGGTCAAGAGTTCTCCTGGTTCTATTCATTTCCCTGTGCATCAGTTCAGAAAGGTTATCCCAGATTTCTGTGAAAGTTCCATTAGATTATGAGCTCCTTGAGAACAGGGACTATCTTGTATTTCTTTTTGTATTCTCTAGTACTTAGCACAGTGCCTGGCACATAGTGGGTACTTAAATTCTTATTGACTAACTCAAAATGCCAATTTTATCATTTTTTTTGCAAGGGGGAAGGCAGGGCAATTGGGTTTAACCAACTTCCCCAATGTCACACAGCTAGTAAGTGTGTCAAGTGTCTGAGGCCAGATTTGAACTCAGGTTCTGCTGACTCCAGGGCCGGTGCTCTACTCATTGTACCACCTAGCTACCCCAATTTTATCATTTCTTATGGCACTATCATTTTACATTATATTTATAAACCATAATTTTGTCAATCACTCCCAATTGATGGATGCCCCTTTTGAATGAGTCATTCACTTAGCTTTATCAATGTTAGAATTATAACTAAAAGAGTTCAAAGAAATAGAAAAGATTTTTTAGATATGTGGTAGTGTATCAGTAAGGCAATAATAAAAATATAGATGATTATTGTCAAAATGCCTATATGGTTCTGTATCGCAAAGTATGCAAGACTCTCCACATAGAAGGCAGAAGAAGTAAACCATTTATTCAGATACCAGAGAACCATATCCCATAAGTCATCTGCCCAATCCATCACAGCAGCAAACATTCAATATATATAATATCACAACATGGAGTCTTGCCATCCCAAAACCTCTCCGACTCTCTGCTGGGGTCTTCCCAAAAACAAACTCACAGTACAGCTGTCACAGTCTGCTCAGCTACCAGACTTTCGTTACCTCAGCTCTATCTATCACAAAAGCCATTAACAGTCATAACAGCATTTCCTGTGATACAACTGCCTTTTCCTCTCAGCAAGCTCCTCCCACTACATGTGACTTAGGCTTCCTGTGATGTAAGCAAGTCACATGGCCTATTAATGGGTGAGAAAGATCTTCAAATCTAAATTGCTATTACATGTAGGTCTCTTTCTTCTGTGTGTGTGTGTGTGTGTGTGTGTGTGTGCACGTGCATGTTTTATTCTTTGCTAATCTTAGGTTAATGAGTATCATAGAGTAAATGGATCATGTGAAAAGCTCTCATTGTGAACTTTGAAAGGTCAGAACAACCAGGAAGCATCCCTTTCAGGAACTAAAGCTCATGGTGCTAGCAATAGCTGAATTCTGTGACTAGTCAACCCTGAAAAGCAAGCAATCTGCTATGCCACATCCAGAAGAGTACTTGGTAGGAGAATGTTTTGTAACTAACACTTGAAATTTGAATAAATTTGCCCAGACACCAAGGTCATACAGGAACATTGGTCTTAATTTGATTGATTTCTTTATTTTCCTAAACAAATAGAAAATCATTTCTAACCTCTCATTGTTATCTCTGAACCCTAAGAGAAGAAATAGTCAGTGCCTCTTTAAGTACCTGGCCTTCCAGTGAAAGTGAGGGTTGAGAGAATGGGCCCAAGCCTTTGATTTGCAATTGACTCCACCACCTGATCAGGTAGTCATTTGAAATTTGCTTTCATTCGGAGAAACAGCCAGGCTAGATCATTTATGTATCACAATTTTGTGGGGAGGGAGAAGGAAAGAGTGGGAAACACACAATTAAAGGTTTGTTAGAGGTTAGGATTAACAGAAACTTTTTGGGTCATTTTAATCCTCAATCTTTTATATGGATATAGCCATTCAAACGATTTGAAAAAATGAGCATACTTTTTTTGTTTTGTTTTTAAAGATCTCTCCTTTTCTTTCCCCTTTTGTTCTTATAGTGCTTATTACATTAATGAAAAATGTAGAAAGATGGATTAAGGGTATATCTGAATTCTGATATTGATGCACTAATAATGGCTTTTTATCATTTTCAAAGGTAATTTCAGTTGCTTAGGAAATATTCCCCTTACCTCTAACCCAAAGTCATTAATGCCTTCTAATAGTTTGAATTTTGTTTTTGTTCTGCTTATTTACAAATGTAAAGGAATGAATAGAGCTTTTGAGCCAAATCTCTCCACTATTTCCTTCTTTGGTAACTTTGGGCAAGTCATGAAACTTCTCTAAGTTTCTGTTTTCACATCTCTTAAATGAGTTTAGAGTAAATGATCTATAAGGGGTATTCCAGCTCTAAATCCATTGATCTAACAATTCAGTGATCAGTAGACTTTAAAAAGGATTTCGGGAACTTTTATCAATTATTATGGCAGACTATGCCAGGATGAGGGAGCCAAGGTGGGTTGTAATTAACCACACTTTGACTAGAACACTATTTTCTTTTTTTTTTGTTTGTTTTTTGGGTTTTTTTTTTGTATATATTTTATTTAATATTTTAGTTTTCAACATTGATTTCCACAAGATTTTGAGTTACAAATTTTCTCCCCATTTCTACCCTCTCGCCATTCCAAGATAGCATATATTATGATTTCCTTGTTCCCCAGTCAGCCCTCCCCTCTTTTACCCCATTCCCCCCCATCCCCTGTCCCCTTACTTTCTTGTAGGATGGGATAGATTTCTATGCCCCATTCCCTATGTATTTTGTTTCCCAGCTGCATGCAAAAAATAATTTTTTTAGGCATCTGCTTTTAAAACTTTGAGTTCCAAATTCTCTCTCCTCTTCCCTTCCCACCCACCCTCCCTAGAAAGGCAAGCAATTCAACATAGATCACACATGTATCGTTATGCAAAACACTTCCACAATGCTCATTTTGTGATAGGCTAACTATATTTCCTTCCATCCTATCTTGTCCCCCTTTATTCAGTTTTCTCCCTTGACCCTGTCCCTTTTCAAATGTGTTTGCTTTTGATTACCTCCTCCCCCATCTGCTATCTCTTCTATCATTCCCCCTTTCTAATCCCCTTCTCTTATTTCCTGTGGAGTAAGATACACAATTGAGTGTGTATGTTATTCCCTCCTCGTGTTGAATCCAATGAGAGTAAGATTCACTCATTCCCCCTCACCTGCCCTCTCTTCCCACAAAACTCCTTTTTCTTGCCACTTTTATGTGAGATAATTTACCCCATTCTACCTCTCTCTTTCTCCCTCTCTCAATATATTCCTCTCTCACCCCTTAAATTTATTTCATTTTTTTAGATATCATCCCTTCATATTCAGCTCACCCTGTGCCCTCTGTCTATATTCCGTTCAACTACCCTAATACTGATAAAGGTTTCCTGAATTACACACATCATCTTTCCATGTAGGAATGTGAACAGAATCGTTCAACTTTAGTAAGTCCCTTATGAGTTCTCTTTCTTGTTTACCTTTTCATGCTTCTCTTGATTCTTATATTTGAAAGTCAAATTTTCTATTCAGTTCTGGTCTTTCATTGAGGAAGCTTGAAAGTCCTCTATTTTATTAAAATCCATATTTTGCCTTGGAGCATTATACTCAGTTTTGCTGTGTAGGTGATTCTCGGTTTTAATCCAAGCTCTGTTGACCTCCGGAATATCATATTCCAAGCCCTTCAATCCCTTAATGTAGAAGTTGCTAGATCTTGTATTATTCTGATTATGTTTCCACAAAATTCAAATATTTTCTTTCTCACTGCTTACAATATTTTCTCCTTGACCTGGATACTCTGGAATTTGGTGACAATATTCATAAGCATTTTCTTTTTGGGATCTTTTTCAAGAGGCAATCGATAGATTCTTTCATTTCTATTTTACCCTCTGGCTCTAGAATATCAGGGCAGTTTTCCTTGATAGTATCTTGAAAGATTATGTCTAGGCTCTTTTTTTGATCATGGCTTTCAGGTAGTCCAATAATTTTTAAATTATCTCTCCTGGATCTATTCTCCAGGTCAGTGGTTTTTCCAATGGGATATTTCACATTGTCTTCCTTTTTTTCATTCCTTCGGTTCTGTTTTATAATATCTTGACTTCTCCTAAAGTCACTAGCTTCCACTTGCTCCAATCTCATTTTTAGGTAGTATTTTCTTCAGTGGTCTTTTGGACCTCCTTTTCCATTTGGCTAATTCTGCCTTTCAAGGCGTTCTTCTCCTCATTGGCTTTTTTGAGCTCTTTTGCCATTTGGGTTAATCTATTCTTTAAGGTGTTACTTTCTTCAATATTTGTTTGGTTCTCATTTAGCAAGTAATTGACTTGTTTTTCATTGTTTTCTTGCATCACTATCATTTCTCTTCCCAATTTTTCCTCTACTTTCTTACTTGCTTTTCCAAATGCTTTTTGAGCTCTTCCATGGCCTGAGCCCAATTCATATCTTTCTTGGAGGCTTTTGATGTAGGCTCTTTGACTTTATTGACTTCTTCTGGCTCTATGATTTGATCTTTGTCAACAAAAAAGGAATCTAGAGTTTGAGTCTGAGTCTGAGTGCCTGTTCATGTTCGCAGCCAACTACTTGACCCTTGAGCTTTTGTCAGGATATGACTGCTTGTAGGGTAGAGAGTACTTTGTCCCAAGCTTTAGGGTCCAAGCACTGCTGTTTTCAGAGCTACTTCTACTCCACTGTCACCCCAGGCTCTGTCACAGCAGTGATCCTCCTACCCAAAGAACCACCAACCAGGACTGCAGTTCAGATCCAAGCAGGACACAGCAAGAGAATCTGCCTTTGTGCCCACAAAGTGCTCCTGGCATTCCCGCTCTGATCTGCTGCTAGATTCCTCCCATAGTGTGAGCCAGGGACTCAGGAAGCCATTGATGTTGGCACTCTGGAGCAAGCCTGAGGAACATCTTGCTGCTGCTACCACCACTGCTGCATGACCTCCTTCACCCCCAAAGCTGGTGGCCCAACAGCTCTGAACTCGATCCTGTAGTTTCCCCCTAACCTGCTCTTTAGCGTTTGTGGGTTGAGAAGTCTGGTAACTGCCATAGCTCACTGTTTCATGGCCCCAAGGCCTCTTCCAGCTGGCTGACTCTGGGTCTGGTCTGTCCCAGTGTGGCCCATGCTGGGCTGCCCTGTACTCTCAGCACCATGCAATAGACCCTTCCTGGCGACCATCCAGGCTCTCCTGGGCTGGAGATCTGTTTCGTTCTTCTATTTTGTGGGTTCCACAGCTCTAGAATTTGTTCAGAGCTATTTTTACAAGTGTTTGGAGGAATTTGGTGGGGAGGCGGAGCTTAAGCAAATCCTTGCTTTCCTGACACCATCTTGGCTCCACCCCCTAGAACACTATTTTCCAAAAGGAATGCAGACCATGGTACATGCAAGTTTTTAGCCTGGAGAAGATAAGATTTAATTGGAAATGAAAACTCTCTTCATGTACTTATATTGCTGTCACACAGAAGAAGCATTTTCCTTCATGGGTCCTTTCTACTTGTCTTGGGTCATTGTGTTGCTGAGAAGAGCTGAGTCATTCATAGTTGATCATCATACAATGTTGCTGATACTATGTACAATGTTTTCTTGGTTCTGCACATTTCACTTTGCATCAGTTCATGCAACTTTCCACAATTTATGAATTCTCCCTGTTCATCATTTCTTATAGCACAATAGTATTTCATTACAATCATATGCCAAAGCTTGTTCAGCCATTCCCGAACTGAGGGGCATTCTCTTTATTTCCAATATTTTGCCATCATGGAAAGGGCTGCTATAAATATTTTGACACATGTATGTCTGTTTCCTTTTTTTATCTCTTTGGGATATAGACCTGGTAATGGTATTGCTAGATCAAAGGGTATTTACAATTTGGTGGCCCTTTGGGCATAGTACAAAATTATTCTCCAGGATGGTTGGATCAGTCCACAATTCTACCAATGGTGCATTAGTGTCCAAATTTTCCAACATTATATCCAACATTTATCATTTTCCTTTTTTTTGTCATATTAACCAATCTGACGGGTATGAGATGGTACCTCAGAGTTATTTTAATTTTCATTTCTCTAATCAAAAGTTATTTAGAGTACTTCTTCCTATGCCTATTTATTTCTATTGAAAATTGCCTATTCATACCCTTTGACCATTTATAAACTGAGGAATGGCTTGTATTCTTATAAATTTGACTCAGTTCTCTATACATTTGAAAAAGGAAGCTTTTATCAGAAACACATTGTAAAAAATTGTTTCCTAGTTTTCTGCTTTCCTTAAAATCTTGGTTGCATTTATTTTTTATGTACTAACACTTTTTATTTTAATACAATCAAAATTATCTATTTTACATTTCATTATTCTCTCTCCTTTTTGGTCACAAATTCTTCCCTTCCCCATAGATTTGACAGGTAGACTGTTCCCCCGTTCTAATATGCTTATGGTGTCTCTCTTTATGTCTAAATTATACACCACTTTTGACCTGATCTTGGTATACAGTGTGAGCTGTTGGTCTATACCTAGTTTGTTCCCTATTGTGTTACAGTTTTCTGAGGAGTTTTTGTTAAATAGTGAGTTCTTATCATAAAGGCTGGGGTCTTTGGGTTTATCAAACATTAGGTTACTGTGGTCATTGACTACTGTGTCTAGTGCACCTAATCTATTCCACTGATCCACCATCCTATTTCCTAGCCAGTACCAAATAGTTCTGTTGATTACTAATTTATAATGTAATTTCAGATCTACTATTTCTAGGCCAACCTTCTTTGTATTTTTAAAAATTAATTCCCTTGATATTCTTGACCTTTTGTTCTTCCAGGTGAATTTTATTATTTTCTCTAGCTTTATATATGGGTGTATAGTTTGATAGTTAGATTGATATGGCACTGAATAAGCAAATTAGTTAAGGCAGAATTGTCATGTTTACTATATTGGCTTTGCCTACCCATGAGCAATTGATATTTTTCCAGTTGGTTAGATCTAACTTTATTTGTGTGAAAAGTGTTTTGTAATTGTGTTCCTATAGGTCTAGAAAGCTACTTGGCATAATTAACAACTTTAGCAAAATTGTAGAATATAAGATAAACCTACATAAATCATCAACATTTCTTTATATGACCAACAAAGCCCAGCAGCAAGAGATAGAAAGAGAAATTCCATTTAAAATAACTGAAAACAATATAAAACAATTGGTCTACCTTGCAACACAAATGTAAGACCTATATAGTATTGTAGTATATATAGTATAGTATAGTATATTCATATAGTATTGAAATGAATTGTTCTTTAAATGTTTGCTAGAATTCACTTGTGAACCCATCTGGTCCTGGGGATTTATTCTTAGGTAGTTCATTAATGGCTTATTTAATTTCTTTTTCCAAGATAGGGTTATTTAGACATCCTATTTTCTGATAATATGGGTAATTTACTTTTCATAATTATCCAGTGATATTGCTTAGATTGTCAGATACTGCATAGTCCACCATCTTGGCTCTAAAAGACTATTTTAAAAGCAATGTTGAAGTTGTTTACAAGAGTAATAAAGCACCAATGTATTAGCAAATCATAATAAGTCCAAGTTGTAGAAACATGAATTTCAAATATCCTCTAGGTACTACTATATTCTGGAAAAGTTTAACAGTCCAAAGGGAAGGACATAGAATAAAGAGAATGATCAATTGCTTTTTCTACTGATCAGAAAACAATTACATTTCTTGAATATTTTTCACATCATTATTTTAAAATCCTTCATAATTTACATATATTCAAAAATTTTTTTCTTAAAATTTTCTCTTAGTATGTTCATTTAACAAAAAGTAATACCTGACTCAGGATCAGAAATTCAAGCCACACAGAATTAGTCTAGTCTGCCAATGCCTGCCTGAAATATAATTTGACTTAGCTCAATAGCAAATGTGTTTTAAATTAATTTATAGAATAGACTGAAGTTACAGAGAAAACATAAATAGTGTATTTCCAAGCAAACTATTTTATTGGAAATCATTCTTGCCATGATTAACAGTTGCTAACATATATTTTATTGCCCCATGTTTCAGCATTTTGCATTACATACTTATAAAATATTCAAAGTCTGAATCTACTTATAAGTAGAAATTAGTAAAGTGAAGAAAATTTTACACAAAGTCTAGAGAAGAATCTTAACATTGAATATGTGGATGGTCACGTTTTGAATAAGTAAACAATTGGATGAGCTTAGTACTGTTTTTGACTGAGAGAAAAAGGAAAGATTTCACAGAAATTAAACCAATGTCTAAAATTCATAGGCTAATAAAAGATCATTGAAATCAACCTATACCCTGAAGTTACAGCTAGATAAAGAAAGGGGCTGAGAATATGGAAACAACTCTACAGCTTGAAAGGGACTCTGTCTGTTTATTTATTAACTATCTGAGGTTTTCTTGCATGAATAAGACAGCATGGCAAACATAAATGGAAAATCCACATGACTTTTTAGCAATTGCTAAACTTCTTTATTTTTATTTTATTACTTTATCCACTTTATTTTCTCTGTATTCGTTCCTGTATTCTTCTCCCGCACTCTTTAAAAAGAGGAGAAAAGTGAGGATTGGGCAGTAGGGCACATAGACATTCTCTAATTATTCCAATCATTTTTGATGGACAGATTAGTGTTTACTGAAGCACTAGGGTCAGATTTATTCAAGAGGCTCATTGGATGTCATATGTTCATATATGTGTTATAAAATCTACATACCCGTAATTAAATCTATGATTTAATTTTACATTTTCTATAGATAAAACAGTGACTGTGAGTGAGGCAGAGCCAAGATGGCAGAGTGAAAGCAGGGACTCACCTGAGCTCTCCCCAAACCCCTTCAAATAGTTTTAATAAGTGACTGAACAACTTTTATAGTGGCAGAACCTGCAAAGAGAGAGAGAGCAAGGCAGATGTCCAGCCCAAGATAACCTAGAAGGTCCACAGGAAGGGTCTGTTGCACCAGGCTGAGAGAGGAGGGAAGTCTAGCACAAGCTGCACCAGTGCAGACCTGGCCCCAGCAAAGCTGGAGCAGACCTCGGGGGACTGAATCACTGGCAGCAGTGATGATTTCCAGACTTCTCAGCCCACAGACTCCAAAGACAATTTAGAAGGTTAGTGGGAAGGGTCTGTTGGAACTAGATGAGAAAGAACTGAAGTCCAGCACAAGGAGTGCCAGTACAGCCCTGGGCCCAGCAAACCAGCAGCAAGCCTTAGGAGTGACTGAATCAGCAGCAGCAGCAGCAGGGGAAGCAGACAGAATGTGTGAGAGTAACCTATTTTGACTTCCAGGAGCCAAGATAGTGGAGTAAGTAGCAAGTCATTCTCACCCTCCCTCATCAACTTTCAAAAACCTAGACAATGCTGCCCCAGGAAAAATCCTGAAATAGCTGAGTCAGCAGAAAGATGAGGTGTAGCAGTCTTTAAGCTCAGGAGGCTAGAGGGATTAAAGGAAGGGTCCCTCTTGTTATGGCTGAAGGAGACCAGTACAGGACAGGAAAAGTCACAGAAAGCCAGTGGTAAGCCCCACCTCAGCAAATCAGTGGGAGATCTTGAGCCCCAGGGTGGTGGAACAGTCAAGCACCAGCACCAGGCACACACCAGCTGCCACACTCAGCTCCAGCTCAGCACCAGGTAAGCCTCCAGCCTCCAGCTGCCAGGATCTGAGGGCCCAACACACAAAACAAGTCTTGTTGGAAGAGCTCAAGAAGGATTTTAAAAGTCAAATAAAAGAGGTGGAAGAAAAACTAAACAGTTCCTTTAAAAATACAATTGACAAAATGGAAAAAAAAGTGCACTGAAGAAAACAACTCCTTAAAAAGTTGAATTGGCCAAATGGAAAAGTAGGTAGAAGAGCTAACTGAAGAACACGATTCATTAAAAATTAGAATTCAGCAAGTGGAAACTAATTACTGTATGAGACATCAAGAATCTGTTAAACAAAATCAAAACAATGAAAAAAATAGAAGAAAACATAAAATACCTCATTGGAAAAACAACTCACCTGGAAAATAGATCCAGGAGAGATAATTTAAGAATTATTCGCCTACATGAAAGCCATGGTCAAGAAAAGAGACTGGACAGTACCTTTCAAGAAATCATTAAGGAAAACCATGCTGAGGTCCTAGAACCAGAGGCTAAAATAGTAATTGAAAGAATCCATGGATCATCTCCTGAAAGAGATCCGAAATTGAAAACACCAAGGAAAATTTTACCCAAATTCCAGAATTATCAGGTGAAGGAGAAAAGCAGTCAGAAAAAAACAATTCGAGTATCATGGAACCACAGTTAGGATTATGCAGGACCTTGCAGCTCCTACACTAAAAGACCAGAGGACTTGGAATATGATATTCCATAAGGTAAAGGAGCTTGGATTACAGCCAAGGATCAACTACCCAGCAAAATGAAGTGTAATCTTTCAGGGGAGGAGATGGAAATTCAGTGAAATAGGGGACTTTCAGATCTTCCTGATGAAAAGACCAGAGCTCAAGAGAAAATTTGATCTTCAAATACAAGACTCAAGAGAAGCATAAAAAGGTAAGCAGGAAAAAAAAAAACAAACAGTAATATGTTATTCAATAAGGGAAAACTGTTTGCATCCCTACACAGGAAGATGATATTCATAATTCTTGAGAACTGTATCTTTATTATGACATTTAGAAGGGATATACATAGACAGAAGGGGTGAGTTTGAGGTGACTTTGATGTGATGACAAAAAAACTAATTAAGTGGTAAAAAGGGATTGTTATGGGATAAGAAGAAAGGAGGAGGCAGAAAAGGGTAAATTAGATCACATGAAGAGGCACAAAGACATCTTAGAGTAGAGGGAAAGAAGAGACCGGAGATGGGTATTGTTTGAACTTTACTCTCATCAGATTTGGCTCAAGTAGGGAATAACACACATACTTAAGTACAGAAATCTAACTTGCCCTATAGGCAGTGGGAGGGGAAAGGAAAAAGAAAAGGGAGGGGGATAGAAGGGAGGGCAAAATGAGGGAGGCAGTGGTCAAAAGCAAAACTCTAGTGAGGAAGGAAAGGGAGAAGGGAAAAAGAAGAGTATAAATGAGGGGGGAGGATAGGATGAAAAGAAGACACAGTTACTAATCATAATGGTGAATGTGAATGGGATGAACTCTCCCATAAAACAGAAACAGATAGTAGAATGGATTAAAAAACAGTAATCCTACAATATTTTGTTTACAAGAAACATATTTAAAACATAGGGATACACACAGGGTAAAGGTAAAAGACTGGAGTAGAATATATTATGCTTCAGGTGAAGTAAAAAAAAAAAAAAGAAGAAAAAGCAAGGATAGCAATCCTGATCTCAGACAAAAGCAAAATAGATCTAATTAAAAGAGATAAGAAGGAAACTACATCCTACTAAAAGGCACCATAGACAATGAAGTAATATCATTGCTGGATATATATGCACCAAGTGGTATAGCATCAAAATTCTTAGAGAAGTTAAAGGAGTTACAGGAAGAAGTAGAAAGCACAACTATACTAGTGGGGGACCTCAACTTCCCCCTCTCTGAACCAGATAAATTCAATCACAAAAATAAACAAGAAAGAAGTTAAAGGAGGTGAATAGAATTTTGGAAAAGGTAGATATGATAGAACCCTGGAGAAAACTGAATGGGGAGAAAAAGGAATATGTGTTTTTTTTTCTCAGTGGTACATGTTACCTACACAAAAATTGATCATGCACTAGGACATAAAACTCTCACAATCCAATGCAGAAAGGCAGAAATATTAAATGCATCATCTTCATATCACAATGCAATAAAAATTTCTTGTAATAAAGGGCCATGGAAAGATAGACTAGGAATTAATTGGAAACTAAATAATCTAATCCTAGAGAATGAGTCAGTCAAACAACAAATCATAGAAACAATCAATAACTTCATCTAAGAGAATTACAATAATGAGATAACATACTAAAACTTATGGAATACAGCAAAAGCAGTTTTTAGGGGCAGTTTTATATCTCTGAATGCTTGCATGAATAAAATAGATAAAGAAGAGATCAATTAATTGGACATGAAACTGAAAAAGCTAGAAAAAGAGCAAATTAAAAAATCCCAAATTAGAAATACTGAAAACCAAAGGAGAGAGTAATAAAATTGAAATAAAGAAAACTATTGAACCAATAAATAAAACTAACAAAATAGATAAACCTTTGCTTAATTTGATTAAAATAAAGAAAGAAGAAAAACTAATAACCAGTATCAAAGATGTAAAGGGTGAATTCACCCCCAAAGAAGAGGAAATTAAAACAAAAAATATTAGGTATTTTGCTCAATTGTATGCCAATACATTTGACAGTCTTAGTGAAATGTATCAATATTTACAAAAATATAAATTGCCCAGATTAACAGAAGAGAAAATGAAATACTTAAATAACCCATTTCAGAAAAAGAAATTGAACAAACCAGCTATGAATGCCCTAGGAAAAAAATCTCGAGGGTCAGATGGATATACAAGTGAATTCCATCAAACAATTAAAGAACAATTAATTCCAATACTATATAGAGTATTTGGGAACATAGGTGAAAAAGGAGACCTATCAAATTCTTTTGATGATATAAATATGGTAGTAATGCATAGACCAGGAAGAGTCAAAATGGAGAAGGAAAATTATAGACCAATTTCCCTAGTGAATATAGATATAAAGAATTTAAATAAAATATTACCAAAAAGATTATAGTAACTTATCAAGAGAATAATACACAATGAACAGGTAGGATTTATACCAGGAATGCAGTGCTGTTTCACTATAAGGAAAACTATTGACATAATTGACCATATTAGCAACAAAACTAACAGAAAGTGTATGATTATTTCAATAAATGCAGAAAAAGCTTTTGAAAAAATACAACACTCATTCCTACTAAAAGCACTAGAGATCATAGGAATAAATTGATTCTTTCTTAACACAATAAGTAGCATCTACCTAAAAGCATCAGTAAGCATTTTATATAATGGGGATAAGCTAGAAGCATTTCCAATAAGATCAGGGGTGAAGCAAGGATGTTCATTTCACCACTATAATTCAATAACATACCAGAAATGTTAGCTTTAGCAATAAGGGAAGAAAAAGAAATTGAAGGAATTAGAACAGGCAAAGAAGAAACTAAGTTATCCCTCTTTGCAGATGATATGATGATAGAGAATCCTAGAGCATGAAGAAAAACAATTTGAAATAAAAACTTTAGCAAAGTTGCAAGATATAAAATAAATTCACATAAATCTGTGGCATTTCTATATATTGCTAACAAAGCCCAACAACAAGAGATAGAAAGAGAACTTCCATTTAAAGTTACTGTAGACGTTATAAAATATTTGGAAGTCTATCTGCCGAAACAAACCCAGGAACTATATGAACACAAACATAAAACACTTTTCACACAAATAAAATCACCTCTAAATAATTTGAAAAAAAACCATTAGTTTCTCATCAGTAGGCTAAGCTAATATAAAAAAAATGACAGTTCAATCTAAATTAATTTACATATTCAGTACCATACCAATCAAACTACCAAAAATTATTTTATAGAGCTAGAAAAAATAATATCAAAATTCATCTGGAAGAACAAAGTTCCAGAATATCAAGAGAATTGATAAAAAGAAATGCTGGGGAAGGTGGCCTACGCATACCAGATCTTAAATTACATTATAATGCAGCAATCATCAAAACCACTTGGCACTGGCTAAGAAATAGAATGGTGGATCAGTGAAATAGGTTAGGTACACAAGACACAGTAGTCAATGACTATGGTAATCTACTGTTTGAAAAACCCAAAGATTCCAACTTCTGGGATATGAATTCACTATTTGACAAAAATTTCTGGGAAAACTGGAAAACAGTATGGCAGAAAATAGGCATAGCCCAACATCTTACCCTGTATACTAAGATAAAATCAAAATGGGTTCAAGACTTAGATGTAAAGGCTGATATTATAAGCAAACTGGGAGAGCAAGGAATAGTTCACCTGTCAGATTTACAGAAAATGGAAGAATTTATGACCAAACAAGAAATAGAGAACATTATGAAATGCAAAATGGATAATTTTGATTACATTAAATCAAAAAGTTTTTGCACAAAGTCAATGCAACCAAGATTAGGAGGGAAGCAGAAAACTGGGAATTTTTACAACTAGGGTCTCCGATAAAAGCCTCATTTCTAAAATATATACATAACTGAGTCAAATTTATAAGAATACAAATCATTTCTCAATTGGTAAATGGTCAGAGAGCAGTTTTAAGATGAAGAAATTAAAGCTATCTATAGCTATATAAAAATATTCTAAATCACTATTGATTAGAGACATGCAAATGAAAACAACTTTGAGGTAGCACATTACATCTATCGGATTGGCTAACATGACAAAACAGGAAAATGATAAATTCTGGAGAAGATGTGGGAAAATTGGATCACTGATGCATTGTTGGTGGAGTTGTGAACTGATCCAACCATTCTGAAGAGGAATTTGGAACTACGCCCAAAGGACGATAAAATGTGTATGCACTTTGTCCCAGCAATACCACTTCTAAGTCTGTATCCCAAAGAGATCATACAAATGGGAAAAGGACCATTACGTGTAAAAATATTTAAGTCAGCTCTTTTTGTGGTGGCAATGAATTGGAAATTGAGGGCATTTCCATCAGTTGGGGAATGGCTGAAAAAGTTGTGGTATACGAATGTAATGAACACTATGCACTGTAAGTCATAATGAGCACATTGACTTCAGAAAAACCTGGAGAGACATATATGAACTGATGCTCAGTGAAATGAGCATAACCAGGAGAACATTGTACACAGTAATAGCCATAATATGCAATGACTAACTTTGATATACTTATCTCTTCTTTGTAATGCAAGGATCCAAGACAATTCCAAAGGACTCATGATGGAAAATGCTGTCTACATCCAGAAAAAGAACTATAGAGTCTGAATGCAGATTGAAGTATATTATTTGCTCTCTTTTTTTCTTTCTTTATTTCTTCTTTCTCATGGTTTCTCCCATTGCTTCTAATTCTTCTTTACAACATAAATAATGTGAAAATAGGTTCAATGTGAATGTATATGAAGAGACTACATCAATTTACATCCCATCTTAGCATGGGTGGGGGGAAGGGAGAAATGGGGAGAAAATTTGGAACTCAAAATCTTATAGAAGTGAATGTTGAAAACTAAAAATAAATAAATTTTAAAACAATATTAAAAAAAAACAGTGTCTGTTATCCTGGGGAAGCAGGAGAGGATAAATGACATGAATTACCATTTTTAGGTAAGAAACATGTTTTCTATATCTGTGAGAGGCAGCATTATGTAGGGAAAGGAGTGCTTGATTTGGAATCATGTGAGATTTTTAATTACTATCTCTGGGACAATACCCCAGAGGTTATATTATAATGTACAGACTTCACCTGGGATAAGTTTGGAGCTCCTATTTAGATACAAGTCATATAAGCCAAACATTTGATTATGAAGCTCCCACAGAGTAGTACCATTTCTGGTCTATTACTTCAGATTGCCTTCACAGGTTTGCAGCCTTGGTTGCCAGGGAGTCAAATAACTTTGGATTCTATGGGTACCCTTTGGGATTTATGCATAACAATACAATTCCTCAGCTCCCACCAGTGTTTCTATTAACAGTAAATTGATACAATTAGATCTTAGCAAAGGCATTTAAGATATCTTAATAAGAATAGTGGCCACAAAACTTTCCCCCACAAAATTCCTACAAATATATACATCTGTGGGTACAGTAGGTACACATTACAAATTTGTAGTGAGACAGACATGTAATGAGTATTTGTGGGCAGCTAGGTTGTCCAGTGGATAGAGCATTGGGCCTGGAGTCAGGAAAACCTGATTCTAAATTTGACCTCTGGCACTAACTAGCTGTTTGACTCCAGGCAAGTTACTTTGCTTATATTTGCTTTAATTTTCTCATCTATAAAGTGTGTATAATAATACCACTTGTTTCCCAGACATGTGAGAATCAAATACAATAATAATTAAAAAGTGCTTAGCACAGTGCCTAATAGTAAGCACTACATAAATGTTAGTATAATTGATGATGATGTTGATAATGACGACAATGACGGTAACGATGACGACGATGATGATGATGGTGATGATGGTGATGATATTTGGTCAAGGCAATTCTCAATTTTAGGTACTTCAGGGCCTGGAAGTTCTTTCTTTTTTGTGGAGTTCTCAGGAAGCTTCTCTTGGGTTCAATTCCTCTGCTGAGTGATTTACTCAGGTAGACTCCCCGGGTTTGCTCCTCTACATAGATCAAATCTTCACCATCAGGGTCCACTCACCCTTGGGCCCATAGTTACTACCCACGCTTCCTCTTCCTCCACACTATTTCTGGAGTAACATTCAATATTGTCTATCTGGAATTGTACCTTTGCTCCCTCAACTGTACTTTTGACTCTCTCACACTGACAAACAGTTGCACTGCTGGATGGGGTATCTCCTGAACAAGTTGCTCCTAGATATGATGATAGTTACTAGGGGAGAAGAGAGAAATTCTTTCTCCCTACTGAATATTTATTCTCCACATAGTCCCCCCCACCCCACTTTGGAACTCTTTGTATAGGAAGTGATGACTCAAAAATTAATGGTCCTCAGAGATGGTCAGTTGTTTTACCACTCAGTCAATTACATCATCCCTTGTGATTTATTCAAAGATCTTAGTCAGTCATCATATAAGCATGGTCACAATTTTGCAGTTAATGTAACACCTAGTTATCATATTAAAATTTCTTCATCTTTGATCAAATGCAGTGAGTGCATAAAATGATCTGGGGGTTATCACATTCCCTCCCCCCTTTACGTATGTAAAATGCTTTGTAATCTTAACCTGTATAAAAGTCATCTATTGTGGAAGAGAGTAAAAAGTGGCATCATTTATTTCATTGTCCACCTTCCTAGGTCTATTCTGTCAAAACACAATCAAATTGAGGTAGGAAAAAAATGCATCTTTCATCCTGACATGTGACTGTCTCATGATATAGAATGATATATGTGGCCAATGGCCAATGGAGGGATTTGTTTTGCTTGGCTATTTGTATCAGCCACCAGCATTTTCTTTTTCTTTTTCTTTTCTAATGGAGGAAGTTAATGAAAAAATACGTATTTGTTATTGAAAAATAAAATTAAATAAAAATTCAAAAATAAATCTGGAAAGACTCTAATATTGCCTTCTGAACAAGGCTTTCCTTGGTTCCTTCACTGCATCTAATTGCTGCCACCCCACCCCCAGCTGCTGCTCTGTTTCCCTGTAAAGTTACCTTATATCTGTATCTTCTTTGTAAGTAACTGGCATGGAGACACACACACACACACACACACACACACACACACACACACACACATATACATATATAGTCTCCCCCACTCAAATGTACACTCTCTGAGGGCAGAGGTTGGCACATAACTTTTCATAAATGTTTGTGAATCGATTGAATTACAGAAGGTAAAAGATTTCCTCTTGGTCACAAAGTGAGGTAGTTTCAGGGTTGAAACTCAAGTTTCTTGGATTCAATTCCTACACTTTTTTTCATTATATAATGTTGTCTCTACTGTCCTGGTTTCTGGAAATGAGACAAAGCTAATCTTGAATAGATAAAGATCAGACCTTGGACTGTCTGTCAACTCACAGAAGGAAACCCTTTGTAATTCAGATATCAGAGTAGACAAGTCTGTCTCCCATTACAAGAATTGTGAAGTGGTACTCTCTTTTGTCTGGATATGAAAGGCTTGTTATTACTCATTTCATACTGCAGATGCAAAGGGGAGAAACAGGCTGAGAAAATCATGGACAAAGCCACCTAAGAATATGTGTGTTTGTGTGAGTGTGAGGATAAATATGTATGTATATATATATGTAGATATATATGTATATGTGTATATATTTGAACATATATATCATACACACATATATATCTCAGATATTTTGAACCTTGAAGGCTATTGATGGGGTGCTTGTGCTTGTACCCTAATTCTAACATCACATTTCTCTTTAGCCTCTGTCTGAGTACATGTGCCTGAACTCCAGTTCTAAAATCACATCTCTCCCAAGCTTCAAAGCATTGGCCCTAGCAGCCTCTCTCTAGTTCAAGGGCAGCATGCCTTACCAAAACAACTAGTTCTCAAAACATATTCTTTTCCAGGCAGCCTTTCTCTAGCTAAAGGGCAGTGTGCCCCAAAATTATCTCTCCTTCTTCCTCAGTAAGCAGCTATGCCCGATTATAGATTGATTCAGGATGCTGATAACTGACTCTACACTGAGTCTAACATGTATCCTAGACATAGTCAAATATATACTCCCTTACATTAATCTTGTCTAACAAGACATGTGATGGAATCCACCTGGATATTCCCAGTCAGCAGTGAACTTTTCGTGACTTAGTGACATTTCACTGGCAAAAACCACACCCCCAGCTAGCCCTCCTGTGGGCCATTTTCCAGGGAACTCTGGGTAAGATACCTGTGCAGCAGATACAAAAAAGTGCATGTTCCTTTAAGAACTGACCACCCCTTAATCACACCTAAACCACTTTCTAATCCCACCCCAAAAAACCTAATTGACAAGTTTCATCCCTAAATTTTGTATTTAAACTTTCCCTGTAGCCCTGTATGGTTGCAGGTTCCCTAAGAACTCTTGCCCACTTTATTTACATAAATCTTTGCTTCCTTGACTTAAAGAATGCTTGGGTATGCAAATTAATTCCAGGCGGCTTTGGTTTGCGATTTCTACATCCCTGGGTTCATTTCTCCCTCAACACTATTATTGTTGTTTTTTGTTTTCTTGCAAGTAGTTTTAATGACTACAGTGAATTCAAACTCAACTTCCTCCCTCCTTCAATTTCAATAAATTATACTTTCACAATTTAATTAAAGACCTTAAAGTATATGTTCATAGTTGTAGAATATGTTTATAAGCCATTGCATGAGCATCAAATACCTTAATCTTCTTTGTATTCTTAACATCTACAGGTCAAACCAAGCTTGTTTTAAAACAAAATCTCTCCAAGGGAAAAAAAAAAACACTCTTTTCAACTACCAGTCATTGGTCCACTACTTTAAGAAGTATTTAAGAAACAAATATTAACATGATTCAAACTTTGATTAATTGCAATGGGCTTTGACATGTATTTCACAATAGTTGCAGTGGAAATGTTTTAGTCTAGCCACTTTAATACATTTCCATAGCCAACATTCTGGTTTTTAAAAGTTCAAATGTATTGAACTGTGGTTTTTAAAAGGCCAAGCATACTGTTACTGAACATAATAGATAGTTTGGTGAAATTGGAGTCAGGAAGCATTGGGTCTAAACTCTGTCTCAGATAGTGAGCGTAAGACCACAGATAGATTTCTGATTCCTAGTTTGTAAAATATGAATAATGGCACTGTTGCTCCTGTCTGAGAGGACTACTATGAGGCTCAAATGAAAGGATACATGTAAAACCCTTCTACAAACTTTTAAGTACTAAATAGACACTAGTTACATTGCTGTCATCACGATGACCACCACCACTATCATCATCATTATATCCCATATCTAGAATGGGGAAGTTGCAGGAGGTAACAGTATGTAGAAAAGGTATGGGTGGGAGGAACTAAAAAATTAATTGTTAATAAGATGTCATGTCATGATCAAGAAAGTAAGCTAAGGGCTTGGTTTCAAACAACTAAGAGGGCCTTAAAAGGTCAATGAGGGTGTTGTTGCTATCCAGAACAAAAGGCAGATGATTCCCTTGATTTGTTATTGTGTTGTCTGACCTGTAGGAAATTGGTGACTTGACTGTTTCTGATTGTGTTGGCACTTCCTACTAGAACATTTGTGGGAGGCAGCTAATCTAATTGGGAAGTAGGGGGAGGCATCTCTGCTGCTATAAAGTCTAGGAACGTGATATTCCAGGGGGTACACACAAAGTGCTCTGGAATTGGACAAGGCAGTAGAAGCAACTGTTTGAGATCCCCCCTTAAGGCTTCTTCAGATTTTATCAAGAAAATGTATTCCTTACAGGAGCAATGCCCATTGATGAGCATTAGTTACATGACAGAGGGAAAAGAGAACCATGAGGGAAGCAGCAATTGATGGAAAATAAGTGCAATGTCATTGTTGACTGTAATGTGGGGAAGGACTGAGAGGTGTTTCATGAACACAATCCAAGAAATTAGGAAGTAGGAACCATATATAACTCAACATAGACGTACTGACATTACCAATCAATTATCAAGCACTTCTTAATCACCTACTATGTCCCATTTAAATTCATTAGTTTTCTACTAACATACCAAAGGATTATTTCCTCTGGATTCTTTTATACTTACCATACCACCTGATATCAATTGATGAGGTCTGGACACGCAGTTGTTTACATGCTTAATTCAAGTATGACATGGGTCAAATCTACACTAACTAAAAGATATGTTTAGAAACAGAACTTCATTACACAAACATAGCTATAGCTGTGTTCCATGGCTGGAAAATCCTTTTTGTAATAAGGTGGAGATTTTATTACAATCATCAGACTGTTGAGGGTGAGATGAAGTCCAGGCACCCCAAAACTGGAGTTCTCAGGCAGGTTCGTTGGGAGGGGTACACTTCAAGGACAAGAGTACTGGACAGGGTCGGAGCTGTCTGGAATGAATTCATGATCTTGAGCATTCTTTAAGTCAAGGTGACAAAGATTTATTACACTATTCAGTAGGCAAGAGTTCTTAGGGAACCTGCAACCTTACAGGGGTGCAGGTAAAGTTTACATAGGTTAAACTTTAGTAAAACATGTGCCAAATATTTTAATTAGGTGACTCAGGGTGGGATTAGGGAGTGGTTAAGGAGTTCTTAAAGGAACATACACTTTTTTATCTACTGCTCAGTTATCTTATCCAGAGTTCACTAGGAAATAGCTGAAGGAGGGGCTACATGGAGGTGTGGTTTTAGGCCTGAAACATCACTGAGTCAACTAACAGTCAAGGCTGACTCGGAAATGCCCAGGCTGCTTCCATCAATGTCTTGTTAGACAAGATAAATGTAAGGGTATATACATATGTCTAGGTCTAGCATGTATTTGATAGGTCTGTGAGTAGTAAATATTCCTATGATCCAGCACACAGAGAGTTCAGCATATACACAGCTAGCTCAAATGAATAAATTCTATAGGTACAGCTGACTACTCTATAAGAAGAGAGATAAACATTTTGCTACAGCATGCTGTCCTGCTTTGCTAGAGAGAAACTGTTAGGGACAGTATTCAGAGACTAGGGAGAGAGATGATTTTGGAACTGGGATCCAAGCACAGAAACCCAAAGGAGAAATGTGATTTTAGAATTGTGATCCAAGAACAGGCACCCAAGCACCCCATCAATAATATTTAAAACTTTGCCTTCACTTAAAACAATTGTGTACCTGAGAATAGGGAGAGAATTCAGCTAAAGCATTTGATTATATTTATATAAGTGTGTCTGAAGGATTTTTAATTTTTATCTGCTTTATCATCAACTAATTGTGTGACTTTGGTCAAGTGGTTTAACCTTTTGAGATCATAGAAGAGTTGGATTAAGAAACTTCCCACTCAACTGAGAGATTTAGTACCTCAAATATCAGCCAATTCAAAGTTTATAAATTCAAAGTAGATATAAATAGGAAAAAATTTAAATGATTTATTTATTACCTTTATTTTTTTACAGACAATTTTTTTACAGAGTCAAAAATATGTTGAAATTCATTAAACCTTCTTTTTATCTTGGTCAATTGGTATTTCTTTTTACCTGAACAGCCAAGTGCTGCTTGATTTGGACTTTTAAGAGCTGACTATGTCTATCCAAGGAGAACTGGCTCAAAAAAGTCCATCTGGCATTTTCAAACATCTTAATCATAGAATAATATTCCCTGAACAGCTGATTTACTCATTTGTGTAAAAGAAATAAACCATGATACATATTAATCACTGAGAAAGTCCAGGAAGCATAGATCATGATTATCAGCACTGGAAAAGTCCTTGGAGATCATCTAATGCAACTTCTCATTTTGTTTACTAGGACACTGAGAGACAAAAAAGTGAAATGACTATCCCAAGGTCATAAATAAGTAAGTAGTAGAGCTAGAGTCCTCTCTCTCTGAATCTATTGCTTTCTGTGCTACACCTTGCTGGCTTTCTTTGTTTCATTACGTGGGTCTTGAAAATCCTAGAGAAAAAAAAAAACTCACACAATTTCAAAAACAGCTTGGCTTGAACAAGGCTAAAACAGATTCTTTAGATTAATCTCTATAACTTCTATAAGAGAATAATACTTCACTTGTCTTAGTCTATTGATTTTTAAGCCTCAATTATCCTTTTTTCCCTTCAAACTCTATTTTTCCTAAACTTTTTCTTGTTGGCAATCATCCTTTCAATTTTCCAATTTATTTAACATTTAGTAATTGTTTCCAGTTTCTTGGCATATGAAATAAAATGCATCATACATAAGCAATTATTCTTGGTTATTGTTATATTGCCATCCTCTGCATTAGGCATTATAGCTTCTACCACATTTCTGCATTTTCAAAACTAAATTTAATGCTTGTTTATGGAGCCTGCCTGATGGCAGAAAATGGAAATTTCCATGACTGGATTCTCATTCAGTGTAACTGAGTGCAAAGGGGTTTTTTTATTTGGTGTTTTTCTCTTTTGTTTTTTATCTAAGGAATAAATACAGAAGCAATTAAAATATTTCAAGAATGAGGCCTGATGGCATCTATCTATATAGGGGGCAGAATATTATTCCTTTAGCAGATTCATATGATGAAACGTGGACTAGTTTTAGGCTTATTTTCAATCTTGCCATTTGCATATGATAGTTATATGGTTTGGATGCAAGTCACTTACACTCGCTTAGCATCAGGTGCCTCCTCTGTAAGATGGGGCAATGTTATCTATAGAATATTTCAGCCAACATTGTTGTGAGTATCAAATGGAATAGCATTTATGGACATTTCATAAACATTAAATTATTATAGATGGCCAGAAGTTTCGGGTTTACCTTTTGTTTATAATTGTTTCCTACATGTGCACCTGAACAATATCATACTCTAAATTTGAATCCACTCTCCCCAGGGACCTTATGTGTTCAGGAGGTAACTGTGCCCTAAGTTTTGTTTTCCCCTTTTAATTGTTTTATACAAACAATTTATATTACACTACCTTTGTATAAGCACTTTTTAAATGTCTAAAAAAGTGCTATGTAAATACAAGGTATTATTTTTTATTGAAAGGTTCACAACAGTGATTACAATGATATTCATGATACTAAATATTTAGAATATATGGATAAGAAATTGGAATCTGATAGATGAATGAAGGACCTTAGAATTCAACAAGTCAAAACTTATTTTACATCTGAAGATAATTAGTGGTAAAGCTAAAATTAGAATTCAGTCTCGTGAATAAACTAGTTATTCTGTCAGCTAAACAATATGGCAGCTACATAGTATTTGGAGGTAGACACAGGATCACGGATTAGAGTACCAAGTAAATATTTCATTATTTCAACAATCTGTGATTTTGTTAGTGTTGTTATTCATACTGCCTACACAGATTGTAACCTCTCTACTATCTAGTAAATGGTTTTCAAAAATTCCTGTGGCTAAAACCTCATCATCTTGTGCCCCAGCTGTCAACTTCTCCAAACTTAGCTAGTCTTGTCCTTAAATAATGTGAAACATCCTGTCAGTCACAGTGACCCTACTCTTGGCTTTCTAGCAGGTAAGATACTCTAGTATTTGTGTTCTATGACTGAGGGTCACTTCCACACCTAGATACGACTTTGAATAAATACTTGAGTAAAGATTTTAAATATAGAAATTATTGACTGAAGTCATAAGGACAGAATTGTCTTCATTAAAGTTAGCACTTGAACTATTAAGAATTCATTAACATCTAATAACTGAGAACTAATTACAGATGTAGAGATTCTAAATCAGTTAATTAACATAAAAGTAAAAGAGGAATTAGATCTTTCTTAAGTCCAATTTAAAGATAATGGTTGAGAATTCATTCCATTTAAAAGGAAAAGGTATAAAAGTTTGTTAAAATTCATAGAAAGTATGTGAGAAGGGCAGTAGGGGGAAGATGGTCGAGTAGAAGAAGCACTACAGCAGAGCTTTCCCAACATTCATCTCCAAGCAACTCTAGTATAATGCCTCAAATTGAATTCTGAAGTGACATAGCAAAAAAAAAAAAAAAAATCAGGGTGAGACATTTTTCCAGGCTAAGACAACTTAGGAGTTCCAAAAGAGAGGTCTGTAACACTGTAGTAGGGGCTGGCCTGTAGCACATAAGGCAGAAACACTAGCTGTGGACCTTGTAGGTGGCTGCAACATCAGCAGTGGCAGCTTCAGGAGTTCTCATCCCCAACACAGTAAAGGGATCAAATAAATGGACAGAAGGAGATTACAGAGACAACAAGAAAGTTGGCAGGTAAAATCTGTCTTACCAGGAAGAGAGTAGAGCATACTGTAGCACAGGTCATGCCTCAGAAAGCCTACGGTAAGCCTTGGGGGTGAACACATATGTGCTGGTGTCTTCTGGAGCTCTTAGCCAAAACAGAGCAAGTGATCAGAAAGAGACTACAAAAGAACCTTTGATAGCATTGGGTCCAGTACTCTGTTTCATTGCGCTTATGAAGATTTAGGACAGCAATCTCAGGGTGAGGAATAACACTAACACACAAGAGCTTATGGCCACAGGGGAAGAGAGACCCTCAACACAGCTACAGGACAGCAAAGAATGCATGTGCTTGCTTACAGAAAAAAAATCACAGGCCAGGAGAGCAGTGACCACATCTCTCCTTAGGTCATACTCACTTGGGAAAAAAAAAAAAAAACTTAAAGACCTCCCAGAGCTAACTCTGAAAAAGAGCAAAAGAGCTAAAATTTGGAATGATGTTCTCTCTACTCTGGGAACAGAGCCCAACTTCTGACATAAATTAAAAGTCAAGAAATAAACTGGAATAAAAAGAGCCAGCAACAATAAAAGATAGAAACTGATCAAAGTTATTATCTTGACAGGGAAGATGAAGACACAAATAGAAGATGGTGAAGTCAAAAAAGGTACATGCAAGGCCACAAAAAAGAGTGTGAATTGGTCACAGGCCCAAAAAGGAATTCCTAGAAGAGCTCAAAAAGGATTTCAAAAATCAAATAAGAGAAGTGGAAGACAAATTGAGAAAATAAATGAGAATGATGCAAAAATGATCCTGAAAAAATAGTCAATAATTTGGTAAAGGAGTCACACACACACACACACACACACAACACTGAAAAAAGCAATACCTTAAAAACAGAATTGGTTAAATATTAAAAGAGGCACAACAATCCACTGAAGATAAGAACTCCTTAAAAAGCAGAATTGACCAACTGGAAAAAGAGGTACAAAACTCACTGAATAAAATAATTCCTCAAAAATTAGAATTGGACAAGTGAACCTTAATTACTCCATGAATCAAGAAACAAGAAAAGAAAATCAAAAGAATGAAAAACTAGAAGAAAATGTGAAATATCTTATTGGAAAAACAACCAACCTGGAAAATAGATCTAGGAGAGAAAATTTAAGAATTATTTAACAACCTGAAAGCCATGATTAAAAGAAAGACCCTAGACATCATCTTTCAAGAAATTTTCAGGGAAAATTGCCCTGATATCCTAGAATGAGAATAAAATCTGCATTGAAAAAATCCACCAATCCCCTCCTGAAAGAGATGCCAAAGGCAAAATTCCAGAGCCCGTAGTCACCTACATAGCAAAACTAAGTATAATCCTTAGGGGGAAAAACAGATATTTAATGAAATAAATTGCTTTCAAGCATTCTTGATGAAAACACCAGAGCTGAATAGAAAGTTTGACTTTCGAATACAAGACTCAAATGATAAAAAGGTAAACAGGAAAGAGAAACTATAAGAGATTCAATAAGGTTTAAGTGTTTACGTTCCTATATGGAAAGTTAATACATGTACCTACAAATTACTTAATCATTATTAATGTAGTTAGGAGGAATGTACATAGATAGAGGGCACAGGTGTAAGTTGTCTATAATGCAATGTTATAAAATATAAAGGGGTGTGGACTAGGGATACCCTGGGAGAATGGGGAAGGAAAGGGTAGGATGGGGAAAATATTTCACTTAAAACAGGTGCAAAAGAGCTGTTCCATTAGGAGAAAATTCTGCAATCATGATCTCAGACAAAGGAAAGTCAAAAATAGATCTTATGAAGGCACAGCCAAGAAAACTACATTTTGCTAAAAGGTACCACAGATGATGAAGCAATACCAAAAATTTTTATGAGCAAATTTCTCTCACAAAAGCCACATTTCTCTAACATATAAGGGAAAGGGTCAAATTTATAAAAAATAAGATCTATTCCCCAGTTGGAATATATTCAGAGGATATAAACAGACCACATTCAGAAGAAGAGATCAAAGCTATCAATAGTCATATAAAAATATTTTAAATCACCACTGATTAGAGAGATGCACATTATAACAACTCTGAGTTATCACTTCAAACCTATCAGATCATCCAACCTGACAAAACCAGAAAATAACAATTGCAGGAGGGAAAGTGGAATGTGGTACATTCCCACACTGTTGGTGGAGTTTTGAGCTGGTTCAACAGTTCTGGAGAACAATTCTGAACTATGCCCAAAGGGCTATCAAACTGTTCATTCCCTTGTATTCAGAAATACACCCATTAAGTCTGTATTCCAAAAATATCAAAAGAAGAAAAACCTGATATATACAAAATATTTATAGCAGTTCTTCTTGGTGATAGGGATGCCAAAAAATTGGAATTTGAGAGCATGCCCAGTTGGGAAATGGCTGAAAGAAGTCCTGGCATAACATTGTGTTGGAATACTGTTGTGCTAAAGGAAAGGATGAGGAGGATGGTTTCAGGAAGCCTTACATGAACTGATGCAAAGTGAAGTGAATAGAAACAGGAAAATATTGTATACAGTAACTACAATATTGTAATAATGATCAACTGTGAAAAATCTAGCTACTGTATTAAATAAAACAATCCAAGACAATTCTAAACAATGCATAATAAAAAAAATGCTATCCACCTCCAGAGAAAGAATTTGTGCCATCCGAGTTCAGATTGAAGCAAACATTTTTCACTTTAATTTTCTTGCTCGTTTTTGGTAGCATGATTAATATGGAAATATTTTGCATAATTTCACATGTGTAACTTTTTAAAATTTTATTTTTAATTTATAGAATAAAACAAGCATTACCACAACATGGTATAATTTTAAAATATGATTGCACATGATACAGAAAATGTATTATGTACACCATGCTATTATGTTTAAATATATAATAGTTATCATGTAAATTTAGTTTTCCTTTTTTCTTCCATCCCCCCTTACCTTAGAGACAACTATTATTACATAGAACCATATATGTATATATAATCATTCTATGCATGTTTCTATTTATCAGTTGTTTCTCTGCATGTCAATAGCATTTCCTTTATGAATCCTTTGTAGTTAATTTGGATATTTATAATAGTCAAAATAATTTAGTCACTCAAAATTTTCTTAAAACAATATTTATATCACTGTATATAATGTTCTCTTGGTTCTGTTCATTTCACTCTTCATTATTTAATGCAAGTCTATCCATGTTTTTCTAAGATCATTAGGCTCATTATTTCTCATAGTACAGTAATATTCCATCACAATCATAGACCACAACTTATTCAGCCATTTTTCAATTGACAAGCGTCCTCGCAACTTTCAGTTCTTCGCCACCACAAAACAGCTGTCATAAATATTTTAGAATATATAGGTTCCTTTCCTTTTCTCCTATTTATTTTTGGAAATAGACCTACTAGTGGTATTGCTGGTCAAAGGGTATAAGCCACTTAATAACTCTTTGAGCATAATTCCAGATTGCTCTCCACAATAGTTTGATCAATTTACAATTCCACCAACAATGAATAGTGTTCCATTTTTTCCACATCCCCTCTAACAATTGCCACTTTCCCCTTCAATCATCTTAACCAATCTGATAGGTGTAAAATGATATCTTAGGGTTGTTTTAATCTGCATTTATCTAAACAATAATGATTTAGAGCATTTTTATATGGCCAAAATTGTTTTGATTTCTAAGTCTGAAAACTGCCTGTTCATGCCCTTTGAACATTTATCAATTGGGAAATGACTCATATTCTTATAGATTTAACAAAATTCTTTATATATTTGAGATATGAGACCTCTATCTGAGAAACTGACTATAATTTCTTTTCCTAATTTTCTGTTTTCCTTCTGACCTCGGGTATGTTTGCTTTATTTGTACAAAAAACCTTTTTAATTTAATGTAATTAAAATTATCCATGTATAATTGATATCATATTACTTGTCTACAAAATGTAAGGAGGAGTGTTGGAATGATGAAGAATATCTTCAAATCAAAATTTTAATAAATAATTGTTAAAATGAAGTACAATTATTTTTAATTTTAATTTTTAATTTATGGAATAAAGCACTCCCACAACATAGTACAATAAAAAATGATTGTACATGAAATTGCAAATGTGCTTTGCATAACTTGCTATTTCTTTCAAATATACAACAAAAAGTCCATGAGAACAAAGGAAGATTCATGCAAGGTTTCAGTTTAAAACATCAAAGTACATAAATGAGAAGATCATTGTTTCAAATATGAACTATATAAATCAAGGTCAGAGTGAAGGCCAATGCTCTACTCAGTAGGTTGGCTGGGCTCCAACATAGGTGTTCTAACAAGGTGGAAATATAACAGACCATAGCAAACATTATTATGCATGACAGATAATGAGTCTCTTCTGGATCAAAAACTCCATAATTCTAAAGGAAAGTCACAAAAGGGTAGAAACTTTTCAGGAAAATTATCCACAATGTTGTAAATAATCGACATTGAATAAGTATTTGAACTGAATCAAAGTAGCTAGAGTGAAACTATAAAAAGAAAAAATAAAACAAACATTATCTCACAGAATCTTCTTCCTTAAGTAGTCAGAAAGGCCATTAATAGATCAATCATTTGGCTGCTCCTTGAGCTTCCTGTTCTAGTTATAGACAGAGCAGAAAAACAAGGTGATAATTGCTAGAACTTCCAGGATTAAGTATTCTATTTCTACTTACATATCTCCTCAGAATTGCTATGGTATAGATAGATGAAACACTAAAGCAACTTTGAAATAGAGAAATTAGGTGGAAGAGTACATAAAATGCTGGGCTTGGAATCAGGAAGACCTGAATTCAAATCCAGCCTTAGACGGCTTTTAGCTATGCGACCTTGCACAACCCACGTGACCTCTAGGTGCCCCCATTTTCTCACAGGAATAATAATAGAAACTCCCTCATAGGGTTGTGGTGAAAATGAAATAAGATAATGTTTGGAAAGTGCCTAGTCTATAATAGGTATATAATAAATGTGTATCCCCCTCCACTCTTTATGCAATGAATACTTAAATACTCTCAGTAGAGCTCATTTCATTAGATAGGAATGATTACTAGTCAGCAAGTGACTGATACTATGAGCTGGAGACATGATTTTTATTTCTGAGTAATAAATGCAATTCTAGAACATGCATGGTTTTACCTTTCAGTGTTTCCTATTTTTCCTCTGTGTCCTCACCAAAAAGCTTTTTCATGTGACTATGCTTGAAGCATTTCATTGTTATATTCATAATGGACATAACAGAAAAAAGGTCAATATTGATGCTTTGCTGTAAGGAGATTTAGCCCAAGGGGACCAGAAACATAATTGAGGCTGGCAGCATAATCTAGTGTCCTCATAGCAGATCATCCCCAAGGTGTGGGTGTTATTACAAAGGTACTTCTGCTTAATATTGCTTAAACTTTATTTTCTAACATGAAGCAAGCCTGAGAGGATAAGGAAACAGAGGAAAAAGAAAACAGAAGAAAATAAAGTGAGAAGTCAAAGGAAGGAAAAAAAAATGTTATCAACATTAGCTATGACCTAAGAAAATGTCTACAGGATGTTCCTCATTCCTGCAAACATCTGCTTTCAGGAAAATCTCCCCAGGCTTTAATGTGAAAACATCTCCTTTGTTCCTGGGAAATTTTCAGACTTTATACTTCACATATACATCTTTTCATTTTATGAGGCCCCGCTGTTCATCATTTGATAGTGAGCAGCCTTGATTTGCTTACTTAAAAAGGAGTCAATTAATAGGCTGCTTATCTATGCTACCCTGCCCCTTTCTTTTACTCAAACTACATTTGACTCACCTAATTTACCTCTTTGTATGACAGCATTTGAAAATACCTTAGTATAGAATGAAAAAATAGTGGGATGCAAGGAGGACTGGAGCTCAGACATGGATTCCAGTTCCAAGTCTGAAAAAACTTTTTCATTTGAATTTCTACAAGTTGCTTAACCTATTACCTTATTTGTAAAATTAGTGGGCTTTAGTAGATGGAGTCAACCATTAGTCTGAAAAACTCTGAAATCTATTAATGGCTTAATATAATGAGCGTTGATGCTTATAAAGTTAAACGTGCACTTTATTCCTTGTCATATTGAAGTGAGCTTCTCTTCCTCTCCATTCTCCCACCCTTCAAATGTTGTTAGTGGCTGCTTAGAGGAAAAAGCACATGGTAAAAGCTTGCAGGTGGTTGCCCTTATAGCTGTGGTTTAGATTCAGCCAAAGGCTATAATTGGATTATACTAAATGAGGTCATTCCTACTAGCAATGGGAGAGATATGTCCTGTCAAGGATACTAGGATTGGACCTGAAGTATAGGAATAGTGTTTAAAGGGATTATTCTGCCTCCACATCCTACATGTATACCTCAATCTATTTCAGTGATGAAAATACTGAGGTATATTTTGAGCTAAGCCAGAGGCAAGAAATGGAAACCAAATAGAATTTGTATTGCTTAACCTAAGCAACATAAGTTACTTTAAAGGAGCACTGAATTATTAAAGGAATAGATGGAGAGAGAATTGAGAAAATAAACAGGCACTAAAATGATAGTTTTTTAAAAAAATGTTTGGCTCATAACTACATACCGCCTCTTGAACCTGAGGTATGTAGCTCTTATATCTCCTCAAAGAGATGACAAACTTCTGGAGGATATTTTCAGTCATTCATGGAATACCTTACATCCATGAAGAGTCAATCAATTATTATTAATTGAATCATCAGATTAACATGTATTAAAGATCCATGGAAAACTAAAATGTTCACATACATTCACTATTTTTATTAATCCTCACCAACATGAGTGATGAGACCCCTTAACAATTGATTGAAGGGACAGCACCAAGATAGTGGAGTAAGACGGTGACTGTCTGAGCTTTCCCAAATTCCACTTTAAACAACCTTAAAATAACATCTTAAAAAAATTCTGGAGGTATATAATCAACAAAAAGACAGGGTGAAACAATTATCCAGCCAAAGGTAACTTAAAAGTTTGGCAGGAAAGGTCTGTCTCACTGGAGTGAGAATGGTGTACAATCTAGCACAGGCCTGCCCCAGCAAGCCAGCAACAGGCCTTGGGGGTGACTGAATCAGCAGAAATGGAGTTTGGATTACTCAGCCCAAAAATGTTGAGAAGTTGGGACAACTGGTCAGAAGAAGATTACAGGGGACCTTTTGCTGACACTGAGTGCAGGAGTCTCTTTCCGTGCCCATATGTGGTTCAAGTTTGCAGTCTTAGCCTGAGACAGAGCCCTAAAACACTAGAATGTGTAGCTTCAAGGAAGCAGAGAACCTGATTACAATTCTTGGATGGAAGAAAGTGCTTGTGGTCACTCACAAAGCAAAGCAATTTCCATGAGAGCAGTGACCACATTTCTCCTCAAATCATACTGCCTTATAAGAACTGAAAACCCATAGAACTAGATCTGAAAAAAGCAGCAAGAAAAAGCTGGCAGTGCCACCTCCACCCTGAAAATAAAGAGCAATGTTAACATACAGTTCGAAGTCAAGAAATACACTAGAAAAAAAAGAGCAAACAAAAAAAAAAGAACTTGACATAGACAGTTACTATAATGATAGGGAAGATAAAGCAAACTCTGAAGAAAAGAAAATCACAGCAGCTACATGCAAAGATGCAAAAAAAAAATTAAATTGGTCTCAGTTCCAAAAAAAATTACTGGAAAAGCTCAAAAATAACTTTAAAAATCAAATAAGAGAGATAGAGGAAAAATTGGGAAAAAATGAAAGTTATCCAAGTTATCCAAGAAAATCATGAAAAAAAAGAGTCTACATATTGGTAAAATAGGAACAAAAAATACTGAAGAAAATAATACCTTAAAAAATAGAATGGGCCAAATGCTAAAAAGAGGTACAAAAACACTGTAGAGGACTCCTTAAAAAGAAGAATTGGCCAAATGGAAGAAGAGGTACAAAAATTTACTGAAAAAAAAAAGAAATCCTTAAAAATTAGAATCAGGTGAGTAGAAGTTAATGACTCCATGAGAAATCAAAGAATAATAAAACAAAATCAAAGGAATGAAAAAGTAGAAAAATGGGACATATTTCATTGGGAAAACAACTGACCTAGAAAAAAAAGTGGGGAGAGATTATTTAAGAATTATCGAACTACCTGAAAGCCATGGTAAAACAAAGAGCCTATACATAATATTTTGAGAAATTTTCAAGGAAAACCACCATGATAAACAAGAAGGTAAAACAGAAATTGAAAGAATCCACCAAATCAAGGTGGGGGGGGGAGTCAAGATGGTGGCTGGAAAGCAAGGACTCAATTAAGCTCTCCCCCAGGTCCCTCCAAACAGCTGTAAAAAATGGCACAAATGCCAAAGACAACAGAGAAGGTTAGTGGGAAAAATTGCTGGAACAGACTGAAAGGAGTGTACAGTTGGCCCCAGTCGTGGGGCAGTGGAGGTGGTGCAGTCCTGCAGCTGCTCCCCAAGCTCCAGCTGTGGTTGCTTCCAGGCCCAGGCCCACCTGGTGGGAGGAATTAAGTGGCAGATCAGAGTGGGAGTGCAGAGCATGCTTTTCCCTCCTTGGATTTGGGTCAAAATCCTGGTTGGTGGTCCTAGGGGGAGGAAGAGCACTGCTGTGGCAGAACTTGCTGTGTAGAAGTAGCTCTGGAAACAGCAGCACAGCCTCTAAAGCTTGGGACAAAGCACTTTCTACCCTACAAGCAGCCATACCCTGACAAAAGTTCAATTGTCAAGTATTTGGCTGGGAACATGGTCAGGCAGCAAAAAAGGATGCAAACTCAGACTCAGACTCAGACTCTAGAATCTTTTTTTGGTGACAAAGAAGATCAAAACATACAGCCAGAAGAAATCAACAAATCCAGAGAGCCTACATCAAAAGCCTCCAAGAAAAATATGAATTGGTCTCAAGCCATGGAAGAGCTCAAAAAGGATTTGGAAAGGCAAGTAAGAGAAGTAGAGGAAAAATTTGGGAAGAGAAATGAGAAAGATGCAACAAAATCATGAAAAAAAATTCAATGACTTGCTAAAGGAGACCCAGAAAAATACTGAAGAAAACAACACCTTAAAAAATAGACTAACTCAAATGGCAAAAGAGCTCCAAAAAGCCAATGAGGAGAAGAAAGCCTTGAAAGGCAGAATTAGCCAAATGGAAAAGGAGGGTCAAAGGAACAATGAAGAAAATACCACCTTAAAAATAAGATTGGAGCAAGTGGAAGCTAGTGACTTTATGAGAAATCAAGAAATTATAAAACAGAAACAAAGAAATGGAAAAATGGAAGACGATGTGAATTATCTCATTGGAAAAACCACTGACCTGGAGAATAGATACAGGAGAGATAATTTAAAAATTACTGGAATACCTAAAAGCCATGATCAAAAAAAGAGACTAGGTGGAGCCAAGATGGCCACGTGAAAGCAGCATCTTACTGGAGCTCTCTCACAAGTTTTGTCAAATACCTCCAAAAAAGTGAATCTGAACAGATTTGAGACAGTTAAAAACTACTAGCAGTATGAATGGGGAAAATTTCCAAGCCAGGAGATTCCGAAAGATCGCTGGGATGGATCTGTCAGCTGGGAGAGCACTCAGCATGCAGAGCTGCACAAGACAGCACCAAAGCAGAAGCAGCTGCAGAAATCAGCCAGTGTTCCAGGCTGGGAGAAAGCTGGGTGCCCGAAACCAGCAGAGATCCTCCGGCCTCCCAACACAGGATGGGAGTCTGTTGAAGAGACAGCATAAATGGGGGGAAATAGGATGAAGAAAAACGCACAGATAACAATTATAACTGTGAATGTGAATGGGATGAACTCTCCCATAAAACAGAAGTGGATAGCAGAATGGATTAGAAATCATAATCCTACAATATGCTGTTTACAAGAAACACATTTGAAACAGGGGTATATACACAGGGTAAAGGTAAAAGGCTGGAGTAAAATGTATAGTGCCTCAGCTAAAGTAAAAAAAGCAGGTGTAGCAATCCTAATCTCAGACAAAGCAAAAATAAAGATAGATCTAATTAAAAGAGATAAGGAAGGACACTACATCCTGCTAAAAGGCACCATAAACAATGAAGCAATATCATTGTTTAACATATATGCACCAAGTGGTATGGCGTGCACATTCTTAGAGGAGAGGTTAAGGGAGTTACAGGAAGAAATAGACACCAAAACTATAATAAGGGGAGAGCTCAAACTCCCCCTCTCTGAACTTGATAAATCTAACCTCAAAATAAACAAGAAAGAAGTTAAGGAGGTGAACAGAATTTTAGGAAAGGCAGATATGATAGACATCTGGAGAAAACTGAATGGGGATAAAAAGGAATATACTTTTTTTTCTCAGAGGTACATGGCACATACTCAAAAACTAACCATGTCCTAGGACATAAAACCCTCACAAAGGCAGAAGTAGTCAAAGCATACTTTCCAGATCACAATGCAATAAAAATTGTTGGTAACAAAGAACCATGGAAAAGTAAGCTAAAAATTTAATTGGAAACTAAATAATCTAATTCTAAGGAATGAGTGGGCCAAAGAACAAATCATAGAAACAAGTAATAACTTCATTTAAGAGAATGATAATAATGAGACAACATACCAAAACTAATGGGATGCAGCAAAAGCAGTTCTTAGGGGAAGTTTTATATTTCTAAATGCTTACATGAATAAAATAGAGAAAAAGGGGATCAATGAATTGGGCATGCAACTGAAAAAGCTACAAAAAGAACAAATTGAAAATCCCTAATTAAAAAGCCAAATTAGAAATACTGAAAATCAAAGGAGAGATTAATGAAATGTAAATCAAGAAAACTATTAACCTAATAAATAAAACCAAGAGCTGGTTTTAGGGAAAAAAAATAAAATTGATAAAACCTTTGGTCAAGTTAATTAAAAAAAAGAAAGAATAAAATCAAATTATCAGTATTAAAAATGAAAAGGGTGAATTCACCTCCAATGAAGAGGAAATAAAAAAAATAATTAGGAATTATTTTGCTTAGTTTTATGCCCATAAATTTGATAACCTTAGCGATATGGATGAATATCTACAAAAATATAAATTGCCCAGTTCAATAAATTCCTCAATAACCCCTTCTCAGAAAAAGAAATTGAGCAAGCCATCAACAAACTCCCTAGGAAAAAATCTCCAGGGCCAGATGGTTTTACATGTGAATTTTATCAAACACTTAAAGAACAATTAATTCCTATATTTTATAGACTATTTGGGAAAATAGCTGAAGGAGTCCAACCAAATTCTTTTTATGACACAAATATGGTACTAATACCTAAACCAGAAAGAGTCAAAATAGAGAAAGAAATTTATGGACCAATTTCCCTAATGAATATCGATGCAAAAATTTTAAATAAAATATTAGCAAAAAGGTTGTAGCAGCATATCATGAGAATAATACACTATGACCAGGCAGGATTTATTCCAGGAATGCAAGGCTGGTTCAATAACAGGAAAACTATCAGAATAATTGATCATATCAACAACAAAACTAGCAGAAACCATATGATTGTCTCAATAGACACAGAAAAAGCCTTTGATGAAATACAACGTTCATTCCTATTAAAAACACTAGAAAGCATAGGAATAAATGGAGCCTTCCTTAAAATTATAAATAGCACCTACCTAAAATTATCAACAAGCATTACTTGTAATGGGGATAAGCTAGATGCATTCCCAATAAGATCAGGGGTGAAATAAGGATGTCCATTATCACCCCTACTATTCAATTTGCTACTAGAAATGTTAGCTGTAGCAATGAGAGAAGAAAAAGAAAATGAAGGAATTAGAATAGGCAAAGAAGAAACTAAATTATCACTTTTTGTAGATGATATGATGATTTACTTAGAGAATCCTAGAGAATCAAGTAAAAAACTACTGGAATGATAATAATGAGACAACATACCAAAACTAATGGGATGCAGCAAAAGCAGTTCTTAGGGGAAGTTTTATATTTCTAAATGCTTACATGAATAAAATAGAGAAAAAGGGGATCAATGAATTGGGCATGCAACTGAAAAAGCTACAAAAAGAACAAATTGAAAATCCCTAATTAAAAAGCCAAATTAGAAATACTGAAAATCAAAGGAGAGATTAATGAAATGGAAATCAAGAAAACTATTAACCTAATAAATAAAACCTTTAGCAAAATAAAACCTTCAGCAAACTTTAGCAAAGTTGTAGGATATAAAATAAACCCACATAAATCCTTGGCATTCCTATACATTATTAACAAAGCTCAACAGCAAGAGATAGAAAGAGAAATTCCATTCAAAGATACTGTAGACACTATAAAACATTTGAGTGCCTATCTGCCAAGACAAACCCAGGGCCTATGTGAACATAATTATGAAACAGTTTTCACGTGAATAAAGTCAGATCTAAATAAATGGAAAAATATCAGTTGCTCATGGTTATGCTGAGCTAATATAATAAAAATGACAATTTTACCTAAAATAATTTATCTATTCAGTGCCATACCAATCAAACTACCGAAAATTATTTTAAAGAGCTGGATAAAATAATAACAAAATTCATCTAGAAGAACAAGAGGTCTAGAATATCTAGGGAATTAATGAAAAGAAATGCTAGGGAAGGTGGCCTAGCCATACCAGATACTAAACTGTACTATAAAGCAGCAGTCATCAAAACTACCTGGTACTGGCTAAGAAACAGAGTCATGGATCAGTGGAATAGGATAGGTACACAAGACACAGCAGTCAACGACTATAGCAATATACTCTTTGATAAACCCAAAGAATCCAGCTTCTGGGCTAAGAATTCACTATTACACAAAAATTGCTGGGAAAATTGGAAAATGGTAGGGCAGAAACTGGGCATAGTCCAATATCTTACACCATATACCAAAATAGTCAAAATGGTCTCATGATTTAGGAATAAAGGCTCATACTGTAAGCAATTTGGGAGAGCAAGGAATAGTGTACCTATCAGATTTATGAAAAAGCAAAGAATTCACGACACAACAAGAGACAGAGAGCTTTACAAAATGCAAAATGGGTAAGTTTGATTATGTTAAATTGAAAAGCTTTTGTTTAACAAAGGCAATGCAACAAAGATTGGGAGGGAAGCAGAAAATATGGTGAAAATCTTTACAAGCAGTGTCTCTGATAAAGGCCACATCTCTAAAATATACAGGCAACTGAGCCTAATTTATAGGAATACAAGTCATTCCCCAATTGAGAAATGGTCAAAGGATATGAACAGTCAGTTTTCAGAGGAATAAATGAAAGATACCTATAGGCATATGAAAAAATGCTCTAAATCACTACTGATTAAAGAAATGCAAATCAAAACATCTCTTAGTTACCACATCTCTCCTGTCAGATTGGCTAAAATGAAAAATAAAGGAAAATGCTAAATGCTGGAGAGGATGTGGGAAAAATTGGAACACTGTTATAATGCTGGTGGAGATGTGAACTGATCCAGACATTCTGGAGAGCAATTTGGAACTATGCCCAAAGGGCTATATACATCTTCATATCCTTTGACCCAGCAATACCACATCTAGGGTTGTATCCCAAAGAGATCACAAAGTGGGAAAAGGAATCATATGTACAAAAATATTTAGAGCAGTTCTTTTTGTAGTAGCAACGAATTGGAAATCAAGGGGATGCTCATCAATTGAGGAATGGCTGAACAAGTTGTGGTATATGAATGTAAAGGTATACTATTGTGCTATGAGAAATGGGGATGATATGGACTTCATAATAACCTGGAAATACCTACCCAATATAGTGCTGAGCGAGTGGAGCAGAACCAGGAAAACATTATACACAACCACAGATATATGGATTCTGTGATGACTAACCCTGATAGACTTCACTCTTCTCAGCAATACAAGGTGCAAAGAGAACTCCAAAGGACTCATGATGGAGAGAGCTATCTATATCCAGAGAAAGAACTATGGATTCTGAATGCAGATTGAGGCACACTTTATGCTCCCCATTTTCCCCCTCTTTGTTCTTTTTTTTTCTCTTTTGTTTTTTGTTTTTCGGCTTTTGGTTTTGTTACTTCTTTCTCATGATTCATTCCCTTGGTCATAATTCTTTACAACTTGACTATTGTGTAAATAAGTTCAATGCGAAGTTATTTGTAGAAGATATACTGGATTCCAAGCTGTCTTGGGGAGGGAGGAAAGGGGGAGGGGGGAAGAAAATCTTGAACTCAAAATTATGTGGAACTGAGTGTTGTAAAGTAAAAATCAAAAATCTCAAAAAAAGAGCCTAGACATCAACTTTCAAGAAATTATCAAGGAAAATTGCCGTGATAGTCTAGAACCAGAGGGTAAAATAGAAATTGAAAGAATCCACTGATCACCTCTTGAAAAAGATCCCAAAAAGAAATCTCTGAGGAATATTGTCACCAAATTCCAGAGCTCCCAGATCAAGGAGAAAATACTGCAAGCAGCCAGAAAGAAATAATTTGAGTATTGTGGAAACCCAATCAGACTAACCCAAGATCTGGCAGCTTCTACATTAAGAGATCGAAGGGCTTGGAATACGATATTCCAGAGGTCAATGGAGCTAGGAGTAAAAGCAAGAATCACCTACCCAGCAAAACTGAGTATCATGCTCCAAGGCAAAATATAGACTTTCAATAAAATAGAGGGCTTTCAAGCTTTCTCAGTGAAAAGACCAGAGCGGAATAGAAAATCTGACTTTCAAACACAAGAACCAAGAGAAGCATGAAAAGGTAAACAAGAAAGAGAAATCATAAGGGACTTACTAAAGTTGAACTATTTTGCTTACATTTTGTTTATTACAGAGGGTACAATGTGAATTGAATATGAAGGGATGATATCTGAAAATGAAATAAAATTAAGGGGTGGGAGAGGAATACATTGAGAGAGGAAGAAAAGGAGAGACAGAATGGGGTAAATTATCTCCCATAAAAGTGGCAAGAGAAAGCAGTTCTGTTGAAAGGGAAGAGGGGGCAGGTGAAAGGGAATGAGTAAATCTTGCTCTCGTCATATTTGACTTGAGGAGCGAATAACATACACACTCAATTGGGTATCTTACCCCACGGGAAAGTAGGGGGAAGCAGATAAAAAAGTGGGGATGACAGAAGGGAGGGCAGATGTGGGGAGGAGGTAAACAAAAGCAAAAACTTTTGAAAAGGGACAGGGTCAAGGGATAAAATTGAGTAAAGGGGACAGGATAGAATGGAGGGAAATATAGTTAGCCTTTCACAATATGAGTATTGTGGAAGTGTTTCACATAATGATACATGTGTGGCCTATGTTGAACTGTTTGCCTTTTTAGGGAGGGTGGGTAGGAAGGGAAGAGGGGAGAGAACTTGGAACTCAAAGTTTTAAAAGCAGATGTTGGAAAAAAAAAGTTGTTTTTGCATGCAACTGGGAAATAAGATATAAAGGCAATGGGGCATAGAAGTCTATCTTGCCCTACAAGTAAGGGGAAAAGGGATAGGGGGGGGTGTAGTGACAGAAGGGAGGGCCCACTGGGGTATGAGGAAATCAGAATATATGCTAACTTGGAGTGGGTGGGTGGTAGGAATGGGGAGAAAATTTGTAACTCAAAATCTTGTGGAAATCAATGCTGAAAACTAAAAAATATTAAATAATAGAATACAGAAACTTCAGGCAAGAAGAATCCACCAAATCACCTACTGAAATAGATCCCTACATGAAAACTCCCAGGACAATTATAGCCCAATTCCAGAGCTCCGTGCTCTCAGAGAAAACTTTGCAAGCAGCCAGAGAGAAACAATTCATGGTGCTACATTTTGGATCACACAAGATTTAGAAGCTTCTACATGAAAAGATCAGAGGGCTTGGGATGATATTATGGCAGGCATAGGATCTAACAAAAAATTGATTATAATCCTTTGGGGGGAAATGAATATTTAATGAAACAGAGAACTTTCAAGCATTCCTGATGAAAACATTAGAGCTGATAGAACGTGAATGTTCCCTCTAAGAATGATAGCATTGGTTCCACAAACTCAACCTTTTTTTCTTTCTTGGATTTCCTGAAGCTTGCACACATATTCAAGAGACAGCTCATAGAAGTGTTTTCGATTATATTCCACTTGGATGATTTGCAAATACAAATCTCAAGAGAAGCATTAAAAAGGTAATTGCAAAACTGAAATCATAAGGGATTCAGTAATGGTGAAGTTAATATATGTAACTCCTAAGAGCTTTATCATTAGTAAAGAGTATATATAGACAGAAAAAACAGGTATGAGTTGACTATGACGGGTTGCATTGGAAGAATGGGGTAAATTATTTCCCACAAAAGAGGCATGAAAGAACATTAATAGTGGAGGGAAAGATGGAATGTAGCAACACTTGAACCTTACTTTCCTTGGAATTGGCTTAAAGAGGGAATAAAATATAGACTCATCTGAGTATAGAAATTTATCTTATCCTACAGGGAAATGAGAGAGATAGGAGATGAAATAAGGGTGGTGGACTAATAGAGGGAGGGTGATGGTCAGAAGGAAAACACTTTTGAGGAGGGACAAAGTGAAAGTGGAGAGACTGAGAGCGAGAGAGAGAGAGAGAGAGAGAGAGAGAGAGAGAGAGAGAGAGAGAGAGATGGGTGGAAGCAGAAAAAAACAGGATGGAAAGACACAGTAAGTTATCATAACTATGAATGTGAATGGGATGGACTCACCCATAAAACAGAGGCACACTAGAATTTTATAATATGTTGTTTGCAGAAAACACATTTGAAGCAGAGAGACACTCAGAGTAAAATGTCTGGAGCAGAATCTATTATGCTGAAGCTGAAGAAAAAAATAAGCAGGGGTAGTAATAATCATCTCAGACAAAGTAAAAGCAAAAAAATAGATCGAATTTAAAGAGATAAGCAGGGAAACTACATTTTGCTAAAAGATGCCATAGACAATGAAGTCATGTCAATACTAAAATATATGTATCCAATGGTTTAGCATCCAAATTCTTATATGAAAAGTTAAATGAATTACACAAGGAAATAAACAGTAAAAGTATACTAATGGGAGACCTCAATTTTCCCTCTCAGAACTAGATAAATCTAACTTAAAAAAATAAGGAGGGTATTTTTTTGTATATTTTAATAATTTCCCCCAATTAAATGTAAATTTTTTAACACTCATTTTTAAAATATTTTGAATTCCAAATTCTCTCTCTTACCTTACTGCTTTGTATGACACTAAGCAATCTGACATAGGTTATACACAAAACATATTTCCATATTTGTCATGTAATGAACAAAATCAGACAAAATAAACAAGAAAAATAAACTTTTAAAAAAGTATGTTTCAGCTGCTCCCGCGAGCCACCGCTCCTGCCACCGAGGGACAGGCCCAAGCCGGGGCCGGGAGCTGGAGCAGGCCCAGGCCCGGGGGTCGCACTGGTTCTGGCCTCTGAGGAAGAAGAGATGGCGGCTGTGGAGCAGACCTCACCCCCGCTCCCAAAGAAGGGCGCTCTTCCACCCGGGCCGCTGGAGCAGACCACCAACAGGTTAGGTAACGAGGTGTCTCCAGGGAACCCCCATGGGAGCAAACACGGGCCCCGGCTCCCAAGACCCCGGATCAGACAGTGTGTGAGGTGTGGAGCGCTTGTTTTGAGACCCGGCAGGGCCTCTTTAACCATGCGCGCTCCCAGCTGCGGCGGCTGGGCGTGGCGGAGTCTGATAGCAGCGGGGCTTCCATGACCCTGCTGTGCGCGCTGATGAAGCAGAAAGGAGGACCGGACTGCGGCCCCCCGCCCCCACCCCGGGCCAAGAAAGCCGGCTTCTCCAAGGAGGCGGCCGCTGCCTCCCCCTGCCCAGGTCTGCTGACTGACGGAGGCCCCGATCCCCCCATCGACAAAGCCACCGAGTCGCCCCCCGGGTTCTCATCTAGGGGCCTCTCCCACCCACCGGACTCCCCTCTCCTCCAGAAGGTGCCGCCTGCCCTTTGGGGGTCCCCCCCAGCCCGAGAGCCCCGAGCTGCCCCCGAGCCCCGCGTCAGGCCCCCCGCAGGCGCAGTGGCTCCAGTCAAAGGATGAGGGGCCCCTGAACCTCATTCTAGATAGCGATTCGGACGGAGGGCTTGATTGCCAAGTGTGCGGGGCCTGGTTTGAGACCACAAAGGGCCTGTCCAGTCACACCGGGGCCCACCTGCGCCACGTGGGAGTGAGCGATCCGGAGGCCGAGTGATCCCCCGTAGACGAGCTTCCCGAGCCCCTCCAGAGCGACGGCTCCCTGGCCCGCCTCCCAGCGGAGCCCAAGGGGCTGGCAGAGACTGTCTGTCTGCGGCCCTCGGCTGTGGCCTTCTCCCTGCTCTCCCCACCGCCCGCCAAGAAGCCCAGAGCGAGGGCGCCGGCCGAGGCCAGCCTTTGGGGGAAGCAGGATCCGTCCACCGCCGGCACATTCCGGGCCCCGGACACGGAGCTTCCTCCTCTCCATCTCCCAGCCGTCCCGGAGCCAGCCAGGGACACGCGCTGCGAGTTCTGCGGCGAGGTCTTTGAGAACAGCAAGGGCCTGTCTAGCCACGCCCGCTCCCACCTGCGGCAGATGGGGGTGACCCAGTGGTCAGTTAATGGTTCGCCCATCGACACTCTTCGAGAGGTCCTGAAGAAGGCGGCCGAACCGCGGCTCATCGAGAAGGAAACTGCCGCGGGTGGACTGCCCTCACCCCCGGGTGGAGACGGGCCCAGAGCTCCCGGGAAGGGGCTTCAGGCCGCTTGTCCTGCAGATCCGGGCCTGGCCTTGCCCACGTGCCCCGGGAGACGAGCCTCTCGCCTCTTGCCACCGAGCCGTCTACCCCCATGACGGCCGAGCGGCCGCTGCCCCAAGGGCGACCTCTCTCTGGGGAGCTGCCCTTCAAGACCAAGACCGGTCATGACAAAAGATCACATGCTTCCGGCGAGGCCTGTTGTGAGCTGTGCGGCTTCTATTTTGAGAATCGTAAGGCCCTGGCCAGCCACGCTCGGGCTCACCTGTGACAGTTTGGGCTGACAGAATGGCAGAATGGCGTGTCAACGGCTCCCCAGAAGGTGGGGGCCTACCGAAGCTATATCCAGGGCGGCCGGCCCTTCACCAAGAAGTTCCGTAACTCAGGCCGTGGGCGAGGTGGGAACGGACGAGTGCCCCTCACCTTGGCTCCCAACAGCCTCACCCCGATGAACGAGAACGCGGGGGGTGAGCTAGGACCTGGGGAAGCCGGCCGGATTGGAGATGGTGGGGAGCGACCCCTGACTTCCTCACCCCCGGCTTGGGTTAAGGCAGAGGAACACCAGCGGTAGAATATGGATAAGTGTGAGCGCAGACCAGCCGGACCTCTGGATACAGCCTCGTCTCGGGGTGAGGAAGCCAGTCAGTTTCAGCGGAAGCTGGAAGAAGTGCGGCAGCCGCCTGTGTCCTCACTGGTCCCCCGCCCTCCCCGGACCTCTTTGGTGAAGTTTTTGCGCAACATCTACACTCTGAAGTGCAGGTTCTGCGAAGTGGAGTTCCAGGGTCCCCTCTCCATCGAGGAGGAGTGGGTACGGTATCTCCAGAGGCACTTCCTGGCAATGAACTTCTCCAAAGCGGAGCCTGAGGCCCCCAAGCACAGACAGTGGCAGAGGCTCAGTAATGGGAGGCAGTGTGAAGTATTCCAGAGCCACCTCTCTTCCTTTCTCTGTCTGTTGGTTTCGCCCTTTCTCTCTTCACCAACCTCCTCTGTTCTGTTTCCAAAGGAGCAAGTCACAACCTCAACACTCCGGCCCAGGCCCTGGTGCCCTAAGTGTGAACACTACAGGTGATGATGAGTTATTTTCCTAGCCTTCCCTTACTCCTTTCCTTCGTCTCTTCCTTGGGCTTGGAAACTACCCTAACCAGGGTGTGATAGTGCAGAGAGGACATTTCTCCCCACAGGTATTAGGGCAAAATTCATACCCATGAGCCCTTGAGTCTTGCTTATGCCGGGAGGGAGAGAGGGAGCTTGCTTCTTTCTGTCTGTGGCCAAGCAGATGAGAAATCTGCAGAGAGCCATGGAGAATAGTTCCTCTGCTGGGACCCCGAGGGCTGGAGCAAGAGTAAGGCAGTCAGTGTCCGCTAGTTAATTGTGTGTAGAATCCCAAACCCCCTGTCTGTTTGCTGCCTCAGGAACCAGGTGGTTACCTGATTCCTCTTTTGCTCCAGGTTGGCTGCATGATAGTCCTCACTACTTCTGACCTCTCCTCAAACCCCCAGACGCAACCCACCCTCCACACACTCCCAAGGGCATCTTGTTTCATGGGGGAATCTGCCCTTCCTTACCCTCCTCCCTTCTTCCTTCCTTTTTTCCTTCTCTGTCCTACTAGATGCCTGCTCAAACGAGTGCATCATTCCCACGGTGCTTGCTCCAGGGCCCTCTGATGCCTGGTGTGGGGACAGCGTTGGCCTCAGGCCTTCCACAATGCCCAGGCTGACAGCCTCCAAAGCCACGGAAATCACCGGTGGCCCCCCAAGCAGCCTGAGGCCCTGAGAGGGGTTTTCTTTGAGAAGAATTAAGCTCAGAGCTGACAGCTTTCTCCTTCCAAGTCATGACCCCAAAGATCAGCAGGGGGTACTTTAGAGGCCCCCTCCCCTTCCCCCACTCTGGGATGGGATTCTGTTTTTCCCACATCTTATCCCCTCTTTCACTATTGCTTTTTATGTATAGCTTCCTAGACCTTCCACTTTTTAAAACTAGTTTTGTGTAGAGAATAAGGAGCATTGATTTTTATTTTGGAGTCCTGGGCCAAGTAAAGCTGGGAGGCAATTGACCTTATAACTTTTTTCAGTGGCCACATTCTGGTTATTAATGTACCTAGAAGTATGTGAATTAGATTAAATTTCTCTTCTGGAAACACACACACACACAAAAATATGTTTCAATCTACATTCAGACTCCATCAGTTCTTTCTCTGGAGGTGGGTAGCATTTTTCATCATAGAAAGTGCTTTGGAATTGTCTTGGATTATTGAATTGCTGAGAATAGCTAAGTCATTCATACATATCACTGTTACCATGTACTATGATCTCCTGGGTGTTCTCATATCCCATTATGTTCTCATTTCACTTTACATTACAACATGCAGGGCTTTCCAGGTTTTTCTGAGAGCATCCTGCTCATCAAGTCTTATAGCACAATAGTATTCCATCACAATAATATGCCACAACTTTTTCAGCCATTTTCCAATTGATGGACATCACCTCAATTTCCAATTTTTTGCCACAAATATTTCTCAGCGTATAGGTCCCTTTTCTTTCTTTTTTTTTTGTTTTTTTATCTCTTCAGGATACAGACCTAATAGAAGCATTTCTGGGTCAGAGTATGAATGATTTTATAGCCTTTTGGGCGTAGTTCCAAATTTCTCTCCAAAATGGCTGAAATACTTTACAAACCCATCAACAATGCATCAGTATTTCAATTTCCCCACATCATCTCCAATATTTGTAATTTTCTGTTTCTGTCATGTCAGCCAATCTGATAACTGTGGTGTAGAACCTCTGAGGTTTTTTTTTTAATTTGTATTTCTCCAGTCAATAGTGTTTTAGAAGAGTTTTTTCATATGACTATAGATAGCCTTGATTGCTTCATCTGCAAACTATTTGCTCATATCCTTTGACTATTTATTAATTGGGGAATGGCATGTATTCTTATAAATTTGACTCTATTCTCTATTTATTTGAGAAATGAAGCCTTTATTAGGGAAAGTTGATGTAATTTTTTTTCATAGTATGATTATTATGTATTTCCCTCTATCTTGTTTCCCCATCTATCCTGCAATCTTTTTTTTGACACTTCATTTTCAAAGTGTTTTGTTTCTGACTACCACTTCCCACAATCCACCTTCCCTTTTAGCAGCATCTCTTTTTCCATCTCCTTCCCCTCTTACTTTCCTATAGGGTAAAATTCTTTCACAACTCTCAAGAGATAATTAGTCCCACTACTTCACCTTTTCCCTTTCTCCCAGTGAATTCCTCTATTTTCCCCCTTAATTTTATTTTTTTAGATATCATCCCATCATATTCAAATCACACCTGTGCCTTCTGTCTATGTATACTATTTTAACTGCCCTAATAATGATAAAGTTCTTAGGAGTTACAAGTATCATCTTCCCATATAGGAGTGTAAATACTTCAACCTTATTGAATTCCTTATTGAATCCCTTATCTCTTTCCTGTTTACCTTTTTATGTTTCTCTTGAGTCTAATATTTGAAAGTCAAAATTTCTATGCAACTCTGCTCATTTTAGGAATGCTTGAAAGCCCCCTATTTCCCCCAAAGGATTACGTGCAATTTTGTTGGTGATTCTTGGTTATGCTTCTAGCTCATTTGCCCACCAGAATATCATATTCCAAGTCCTCTGATCCTTTAACATAGAAGTTGCAAAATCTTGTGTTATCATGACTGTGGCTTCATGACAGCTGAATTGTTTATTTCCGGCTGCTTGCAATATTTTCTCTGTGACCTGGAAACTCTGAAATTTGGCTATAATATTCCTGAAAATTTTCATTTTGGAATCTCTTTTTTAAAATTATTTAATATTTTTAGTTTTCAACATTGATTTCCACAAGAGTTGAATTACAAATTTTTTTTCCCCATTTCTACCCTCCACCCCACTCCAAAATGGCATATATTCTGGTTTCCCCATTCCCCAGTCAGCCCTCCCTTCTGTCACCCCACTCCCCCCATCCCCTTTTCCCTTACTTTTTGTAAGGCAAGATAGACTTCTATGCCCCATTGCCTGTATATCTTATTTCCTAGTTGCATGCAAAATTTTTTTTGAACATCTGCTTTTAAAACTTTGAGTTCCAAATTCTTTCCCCTCTTCCCTCCCCACCCACCCTCCCTAAGAAGGAAAGCAATTAAACACAGGCCACCTGTGTATCATTATGTAAAACCCTTCCACAATATGCATGCTGTGAAAAACTAACTATATTTTGCTCCCTCCTATCCTATCCCCCTTTGTTCAATTTTCTCCCTTGACCCTATCCCTTTTCAAAAGTGTTTGCTTTTTATTACCTCCTCCCCCATCTGCCCTCACTTCTATCATCCCCCCTTTTTTATCTCCTTCCTCCTTCTTTCCTGTGGGGTAAGATACCCAATTCAGTGTGTATGTTATTCCCCCCTCAGGTCAAATCTGCTGAGAGCAAGACTCACACATTCCCCCTCACCTGCCCCCTCTTCCCTTCCTACAGAACTGCTTTTTCTTGCAACTTTTATGTTAGATAATTTACCCCATTCTATCTCTCCCTTTCTCCCTTTCTCAATATATTCCTCTCTCACCCCTTAAATTTATTTTATTTTTTTAGATATCACCCCTTCATATAAAACCCACCCTGTGCCCTAATTTCTTGAAAGGTTATGTCTAGGCTCTTTTTTTGATCATGGCTTTCAGGTAGTCCAATAATTTTTAAATTATCTCTCCTGGATCTATTCTCCAGGTCAGTGGTTTTTCCAATGAGATATTTTACATTGTCTTCCATTTTTTCATTCCTTTGGTTCCGTTTTATAATATCTCGACGTCTCCTAAAGTAACTAGCTTCCACTTGCTCCAATCTCATTTTTAGGTGATATTTTCTTCAGTGGTCTTTTGGACCTCCTTTTCCATTTGGCTAATTCTGCCTTTCAAGGCATTCTTTTCCTCATCGGCTTTTTGGAGCTCTTTTGCCATTTGAGTTAGTCTGTTTTTTAAAGTGTTGTTTTCTTCAATATATTTTTTTCAGTATTTTTTGGGTCTCCTTTAGCAAGTCATTGACTTGTTTTTCATGGTTTTCTTGCATCATTCTCATTTCTCATCCCAATTTTTCCTTTACTTCTCAAACTTGCTTTTCCAAATCCTTTTGAGGTTGTCCGTGGCCTGAGACCAATTCATGTTTTTCTTGGAGGCTTTTGATGTAGGCTCTTTGACTTTGTTGACTTCTTCTGGCTGTATGTTTTGGTCTTCTTTGTCACCAAAGAATGATTCCAAAGTCTGAGTCTGAATCTGAGTCCATTTTTGCTGCCTGGCCATGTTCCCAGCCCACTGCTTGACCCTTGAGATTTTTGTTGGAGTGTGATTGCTTGTAGAATAGAGAGTACTTTGTCCCAAGCTTGAGGGGTTGCGCCGCTGTTTTCAGAGCTATTTCTACACAGCAAACTCTGCCACACCATTGCTCCTCCTCCCCCAAGAACTGCCAACCAGGACCAAGACTGAGATCTGAGCAGGCCCTGCACTCCCACTCTGATCTGCCACTTAATTCCTCCCACCAGGTGTGCCTGGGGCCAGAAGCAACTGCAGCTGTAGTTCTGTAGCTGCACCACCCCTGCCACCCCTGGGGCAGTGTCCAAACCGAGAACTCCTTTCACTCTGTCCCTGCAGTTTTTTTCCCACTAACCTTCTCTGTTGTCTTTGGTGTTTGTGTGTTAAGAAGACTGGTAACTGCCACAGCTCACTGATTCAGGGTGCTAGAGCCTGTTCTGCCCAGCTCCTGGTCTGGTTGGTCTGGGTGCAGCCCACTCTGGGCTCTGCTCAGCTCTGCTCCCAGCTCTGTGTGATAGACCTTACCCAGCGACCATCCAGGCTGTCCTGGGCTGCAGCCCTGCTTCCCTCTGCTATTTTGTGGGTTCCTCAGTTGTAAAATTTGTTCAGAGCCATTTTTATAGGTGTTCGGAGGGTCCTGGGGGAGAGCTTTAGGCCAGTCCCTGCTTTCCAGCCTCCATTTTGGCTCCACCCCCCATAGGCTTTATCTTTTTATCTGGAATCTCTTTAAGAAGATGATAAGTGAAATCATTAAATTTCTATTTAAACCTCTGCTTCTAGGGTACCTGGACAGTTTTTCGCAATAATTTCTTGAAAGGTGACATCTAGGCTTTTTTTTTTTTAATCGTGGCTTTCAATATTCTTATATTACCTCTCCTAAATCTATTTTTCCAGGTCAGTTGTTTTTGAAATATTTCACATTTCTTTCAATTGTTTTTTTCCCATGTTTAAACTTTGTTTTATTTTTTCTTGAAGTCTCATGGAGTCATTTGCTTCAACTTGCTAATTCTGATTTTTAAGGAATTATTTTCTTCAGTGAACTTTTCTATATCTTTTTTCCCCATTTGTACAATTCTACTTTTTAATGAGTTTTTCTCTTCAGTGGATTGTTGTGCCTTTTTAATTTTTTTTTTGCCTATTCTGGTTCTTAAGGTGTTATTTTCTTTAGTATTTTTCATTCTTCCTTCACTAAGTGGTTGACTTTTTTCATGTTTTTTCTTGCATCATTCTCATTTCTTTTACCTTTTTCCCTCTACCTCTCTTATTTGACTTTTGAAATTCTTTTTGAGCTCCTCCACAAATTCTTTTTGGGATTAAGACCAATTCATATTTTTCTGTTAGGTTTTGGATGCAGCAGCTTTGACTTCGTTATCTTCTAAGTTTATGTTTTGATTTCCCCTATCATTATACTAACTTTCTATGTGAAAGGTCTGTTTCATTGATTGCTCATTTTTTCCACCTATCTCTGGACTTTTAACTTTATGACAAATATGAGCTGTGCTCTGAGGAGGAGGCAATACTGTTCCAAGCTTTAGAGATTTGTGTGTGTGTGTGTGTGTGTGTGCAATTGTTTTCAGAGCTAATTCTGTGTGGTCTGTATGTTTTCAGTTCTTCTAAAGTCATAAGATATAAAGATAATTGTGCTTATTAATCTACTTGCCTGTGCTCTTGTCTGTGAGCATCAACAAACACTATTTTCCACCTTGGAATTATAACCAGGATCGCCGGTTCTCTTGCACCTATAAGCTTTGGTGTGTTAGAGCTCCTCCTCACTCTGGAACTGTGACCTAGGATTGTGACCTGGATCTGAGCATGGACAATGAAACAAATTCCTATGCCCAGTGCCAGAAAAGGGACCCTTTTAATGTCCTTTTGGTGAGTTTAACCTCCTTATCATCTGTATTCTGAGAGTTCTTGAAACTGCTGCTCCTGATTCAGTTGCCTCTAAGGCCTGCTGTTGGATTTCTGAGCTGCTGACTGGTGCTATCTTGGCCTACACTGGACTGCACTCTGTTTTCGTGCAGGTGGGAAAATTTTTCCTCCTGAACTCCTAAGTTATTGTGGTCTGCAAAAATGGTTTACCCTGTACTTTTGTAGGTTTTGCCACTTCAGATTTCATTTTGAGGCATTATTTTAAAGTTCTTTGGAGAGGAATTGGGGAAAGCTTAGACAAGTCCCTGCCTTTTCTCCACAATCTTGACTCGGCACAAACAAGAAAGAAATTAATAAGTTGAATGGAATTTTAGAAAAGGGTGGTACCATCAGGAAATTTGTAATACTTTACCTTTTATATCTGTGCCTAAAGAAATAATTTTTTTTATCAAGCAAGAGATAGATAGCATTACGTTAATAGATAAAATAGATAGTAAAATAGTTTTGATTACATTTAGTTAAAAAAAGTTTTTGCACAAATAAAACCAATGCAGCCAAGATTAGTAGGCAAATAGAAATCTGGGGGAAAATTTACAGCAAGTTTCTCTGATAAAGGACTCTTTTTTCAAATATATAGAGAACTGAGTCAAATTTATAAGAATATAAGTTATTCCACAATTGACAACTCTTCAAAAGATGTGAAGAGGCAGTTTTTAGAAGGAGAAATCAAAGCTATCTATAGTCATATGAAAAATGTTCTAAATTACTATTGATTAGAATATTCAAATTAAAATAAATCTTAGGTACCACATCACACCTATCAAACTGATATGACAGAAAAAGAAAATTATAAATGTTGCAAAGGATGTGGAAATAATGAAACACTAATACGTTGTTGGTAGAATGGAGAATGGTCTAACCATTCTGGAAAGCAATTTGGGCTATAATTATTAACGACAATTTTGAAGAACTTATTATGAAGAAATTTGCTATCTACATTCAAACAAAGAACTGATAGAGTCTGAATGCAAATTGAAGCATACTTTTATTTTTTTTTGTTTTCTTTTACTACATGGCTAACATTGAAATATATTTTGCATGACTGCTATGCATAGTACATATCAAATTGCTTCCCTTTTCAAAAAGGGGGAAGTGAAGGGAGGAAAAGAATTTGGAAATCAACATTTAAAAAACAAATGTTAAAATAATTTTTACATGTAATTAGAAAATGCAAAATTAAAAAGAATTGGTTGGCTTAAACACAAAGGGTATCCCAATGCAATATTAGTATTTTCTATGAATTGTTGCTGGTCCTATTAGGTCTTTCATACATGTGTTATCTTTTTTGCAATGTATCTCTAGCAGGAATTCATGTTCTGCTCATTTGTATTTTCTCTGTGTTAATTCTTTTTTGTTTCTTACTAATTATAGTATGAGTTTCATTTTTTTGAATAATGTAATTTCTTTATTCAAAGATAACTAATCCTATGCTTTTGTTTTGATTCTCACTACTTTTTTTTAAAGGAAGTGACTTTTTTAACTCTATGTCTTACTATGTGGGATATATTGTATTTGGATTTTGCGTTGACTATATAAACATGTATTATCACTTTGCCCAAACCACTTATTTCTAATTAACCTATTCAGCCTATCTGTGAATTATTCCCAGGGAGGAGTCTCCCAGTTTAGAGATGAATGATAATCTATTGCTGTTAAGATAATTCATTAATTGTAGTCTTGGGTGCTTCCCTAAAAAGAAAGAAATTCATTTAAAATGAAATTAAGGTGAGATATGTTATTATCATGGAAAATGTAGCATTTGGTTTTACTTTTATAACAAAGACATTTGAGGAGAATGACAAGGAATACATTTTTAAAAGGCATTTAATAAAGAATATATCAGAAGCAGCAAAATATGGTATCAAAAGCACTGTGGAGTAGGAAAAGTGCATTTGGCATGGGCTCAGGTGATTTGCTTTTAAATTCTTCTTAATACTTAGTTGTGTGACCAGGAGCATCAATCAATAAATCAATCAGCAAGCATTTGTTTAGCTCCTACGATATTACAGGGCCTGTGCTATGTTTCTAAGATACAAATAATGATTTTCCCTATTTCAAAGAGTCAAGTTATTTGTCCACCCAGAACTTCACTGCCTTACTATGGGTATCATAATATATCTAATCCCTGTTTCCCAGAGTGGTGGTAAGGGAAATATATAATTTTTAAAAACATGGTTAGTAAGTTTCTAGCCACATCCAAGAAAGGAAGAGAAACTTTATTTGAAAGACAGAAGTATTGTACTTACTAGAAATGTGTATTCTATTGTGCAATAAAGATAAATTGCTAGATATCATCATAAACTCAATTAAATAATCTATAAGATTATTTCATTTTATTAGCTCATCTTCTATGCTCAATTAATCTAATTCCTAATTTAGTTTTCTAGGTACCCTGATATAGCAGCTATAAATACTACTAATGTTAAAAAAAATCCACCATTCTAAATTGTGAAGTGGATCTTTGGATTTACCTTTTATAAATTGTAATTACTAAGGAGGTCAAGAAATTAAAACAAAGTAACATAGTACCAAAAAAACTTTCAATAAAACATTCCCTCAATTGTCTGGAGTACACTGTCTTACAAGTTCAAGAAGTAGGCATTAACTTGATTTGATGGCAAGGCGCATTAGCAGAGAACATTTGTGTCCAATGGTTAAACTAACATCTTGCCATTGTGAGTCCTATTCTATTTTTGTATACTTCTCATTAATTTCCCTTGGTTAAGCTTCATGGTGGTCACTATGTAATGGTGACTTTCTAGAGCTAATAGCTGCCATTTTCTGTAACAGGGATCACACTCTCTAAAACTGATTTTCCACTCTGGTGGTTATCCAGTATATATACTTGTTTGTCCTCCTTGTATCGCGTTGTCCTCCCAACTATATATATTTTCGCCTACAGTCCCCCCAATTACATGGTCAATGTAGGATGGCTGTGGGTAACACTTTCTCTGGGATGATTCTACTCATCCCCCCTTTGCTCTCTTATTGTACAGGTACAAGGGACTGCCACCTTAAAGTTCTACCAAGTCGGGAATCCTCAATTATTTGACTGGTCTACGGCTGAACTGCCAAACAACTACAATTTCTCCACCTATTTCGAGCCTTCAGGGGCATAGCTATCTTGTATGGTCAATCATGCTATTCCCTTCTTGACTGAACTACAGGGTAATTGGCATTTGAAAAATGGATCACAAAGCATAAATATATACTATACAAAAAACTAATAATGTTTATTGATTGATTGTTGTCTGAGGCAGAGATTATAAGTGCCCTCCCTTAAAATGGCATAGAGGTAATTTTGGGTTTTTAAACCCAAGATTAAATTTATAGAAGTGATCCTAGGAGAAGACTAGCTTTACCATGTCCTATAAGCAATAATGGATCTGTATACAAATTTTCAACTGGAGAACAAATTTGGGTTTATGCTGAAATGATTTAAACAGAGGTACTGAGTAAAAAAAAATAAAATAAGTCACTTATCTATGCCTCATTATATTTTTACCAAAAGGTACTCTGGGAATAATAAGGTTATAAGTCATATCTAGAGTTCCATAAATGTAATAAGGTGCCCAGCTTGAGTGTAAGCATTCAGCACAATACTATATTTTTGGGTACATAAATTTTATTCTGTTTCCCTAAAAATACCAAAAATAAAACTGCAAAGGAATCAAAATAACTTCAAAGAAAATATGAAAATCTGTAAAGTACTTGACTGCAGCCCCCAAACCAGAATGATTCATCATATTATTTTCCTGTTTTCCATAGAGAGAATACCAACAAAGGGGGAACAATTGATTAAAGCTATACTCATAACCAAGGAGAGTAAAACATATACATATATGTATGTGTGTGTGTGTATATATATATGTATATACATGTGCACACACATTCATATACATATATATATATATACATATATGATCAGGAAAATATATAATTAAGGAATCTGAGTAAAGTTTGAGTCATTAAAGGAAAAACAATTGTACAAAAGGAAGGATTGTGGCCTGACTACTTTAAGCTAAACAAGTTTTTAGCCACATTAAGCTGAATTTTTAAAAAGTAATTAAAGTAAAAAATCACCTTGACAATTACAAGTTTGTTAGTGGGATAAATTCACCTACAGTACGGGAGAAAATTAAAGACTTAATTTGAGAACTGAAACAAATATTTTGAAGGAAATAAGCAATTAAAAAAAGACAAAATACAAAATTTAACTGAAGGGTTGAAACAAAGTATATTATTTTCAAATAAATTATAAATAAGCAAAAGCAGAGAAATCAAGGAAGCAATACCTAAAGAAAAAGTATCTATCTTATCACATAGATGAGGTTATTCTATCAAAGACCTCTACAATGAATAATATTTTCACAAAAATAGAGAAATAAAGCTTCTATTGACTTTTGGTGTTCCTCTGCTGGAAACCAGAGAAATGTAAAGCAGAAAAATCATATTTGTGGATCGAAGTCACTAATGAGCACTGACAAAAATATTTCATAAAATTGTAAAGATGACTACAATTATGAAAAGAATTCAAGTGGATTTATGCCATAAGTGTAATGCTTAACAAATTAGGAAAACATTTCACATAATTAATTATATTATTAGCAAAATAGTCAGATCACAGCTTTATCTCAATAAGTACAAAAAAGTCTTCAAAATATAGCACATAAATTAAAAACAAAAATAATGAAAAGATGTTTAATTTAATCAAAAGCAGATATCTAAAATCAAAAGCTAGCTTTATTTCTAAAAAAACAATCAGTGACTTTCCAAATATATCTGTGAGTAGTCACTGTATACACTATTAATTAACATGATGCTACAAGTACTATATTGGCTTTTGTAGAGTGTTCTCAAGTAATATATTGGCTTTTGTAGAGTATAGAGGATTACTACCTCTGGTGTAAGAGCTGCTGAGACCTTTTCAGAGCTGCTTATCCAACTTTGGGGTTCATCTGCTACCTCCACCTGCTACCCAGCTCTCACCTGTGGCTCCAAGAAACTTTAGTATGCACAGCAGCCATACCTCAGCAAACTGTCCCTGGAGATGTGCTAAACCATGTTTGGAGTAGTGAATTTGCATCAAATGCATCATTGAGTTAGGGTGGTGTTTACACCAAGCTTGTGAAGGCTTGTGAAGGATAGGTGGATATTAACATTTTGTTTCAATGGGCATCAAGGCAATTGAAGCAGGTACTATGGAGCACTTGGAGTTTGGTCAGACACCGAGGATACCAAAAGTGTCCACTGCATCCAGAGTCATCACCAGTCATCTTGACTTTTGTCTTGCCATTGGGATCTGATGACTCTGGAAGAGAGAGTGAGGCTGATGACTTCATACAACCCTGTCTCACTTAAATCCAATTTATGCCTAATTCTAAAGGTATTGCCCATTACTATTTTATTATTTTTCTATTCAATAATTTCACATTTTTATAATTTTATTATTTTTATCATTCAACTATTTTACTATTTTACCACCTTACTATTTTACCTACCTAAAACTCCTGTGGCAACAGTTTAGTGAAGCAGCAGCAGATAAGAATGCACTGGTAGCTTAACTCACAACCCTGCACACAGACAGCCTAGGCCTTAAGGGTCATCCTATCACTGGACTGAAGCAGCAGTGGGATTTGGCAGCCCTCTGGGTGTTTGAGCAGCCTTTTGAAAGACCCAGCTATTTACTTCATGGTGTGAGAAAGGGTTTAGAAAAGGTACCTTAAAATTGTGTACTTCATCTAATCTTGGCCTGTATTAGGCAGGAATTCCACTCAGCAATTGAAACACAAAATTACAAAAATTTTGGTGAAGATAATTCTATTCAACATTCATACCACAAATGTGTTCATGCTTATGGACAACAAGATATTCAGTAGAACTGAAAGGCAAACAGCTCTTGTACTGAGAAAACTCAAGTGGCATCACATCCAAATAGCAGCACTGAGTGAGACAAGGCTGGCAAATGAAAGCCAATTTACAAAAGTCACAGCTGGATATTCATTTTTCTTCAGTGGCTGCAGTGATCATGAGCACTGAGAAGTTGTTGTGTGTTTTGCAATCAAAACTAACCTATTCAACAAGTTTGTATGTCTCCCAAAATGAGTGAATGACAGGCTTGTGACAATGCAACAATTGGCACTTGTAGGAAAGTGTCACATCATCAACATCAATATGTATGCTCCCACCATGAAAAACGCTGGTGGAGACCTAGAGACCTTTTCCATCAGTGTTATAAAAGAGGACAAGCTTGTAATTCTGGGTAAAATAAACAATATGCACAGATTATCAGACATGGCAGGGAGTCATAGAAAGAAATGAAGCCAGAAACACCACATTAACAGTCACTTAATATTAACGACTTGCGCTTCTCATGACCTTCTCATCTCTAATACTATCTTAAATTTACCTGATGTAAGAAAACTTCATGCATACAACCACACAACAAATATTGACATTTAGAAAACTATATAAGTGCACCAAACATTGACATTTAAAGGACTATATCATTGTTAGGAGAAGAGACAGATGGGATGTGAAATTGATGAAGGTAATGTGTGGGGCAGAGTGCTGGACAGATCACAGAATTATTCTCTTTAACCTAAACATTTGTATTCAAGAAGAGTGGCAGCCCCAAACAAGAGGATCACCAGAAGCTGTAATGTAAACAGATTAGAGTGCTTCTCCATGCATTAATATTGTGTTGCCAACTTAGAGAGAAAGCCAAGCCAGTGCACAGTTGGCAAGAGTGGATGGAGCAGAAAAGAAGTGGGCAGCTTTCATCGAGTTAGTATACAGCACTGCATTTACCCATCTGGGTCAGAACACTCACAAATATCAGGACTGGTTTAATGAGGATGATGGGAAAATTCCAAAGTTACTAAATGAAAAATGAGAACTCCACAGGATATACCAGAAGGGTACTTTGTGGGTCTCTAAGAAGGCAGTGTTTAATTCCATCAAAAGTAAAGTGCAGGTACTATCCTATACTCTGTTCAGGGGACATGCCCATTTATTCAGACCATATAAATGTAAGACATAATTAAAATGCCCCTGCTTGGGTGGCATCCTTTCTCATGAGAAAGCAATAAAATTCCTTTCTACTTTCTACCTTGAAAAAAAAAAGTAAAGTGCAAATGAAACTTAGAGAGATAACAGGATTCTTGGGTCAGTAAGAAAGCAGATGAAATTCAGTTTTAAGATGATAGTTACAATCCAAAGCACTTCTATGATGCCCTGAAGGCTATTTATGGCCAAGGATCTTTGGCACATCTCAACTACTCACTACTGATGGAGCCACACCGATTGGTAATAAGGCCATAGTCTCAGAAAAATGGGCTGGACACTCCCATAGCATTCTCTATAGACCATCATCAACCAATGTTGAAGCTATTGGCCATTTATCTCAGGTTGAAATCAATCCATCACTAGCTGAACTTCCAACTGAGGAAAAAGTTTTGAATGCCATTAGGCTCCTTTTGTGTATCAAAGCTCCTGGTACTGATTCCTTTCCAGTGGATATCTACAAGGCAGGTGGTCCATGGCTCATACAAAAGCTAACCAAAATATTCTAGGCTATATGGCAAAAGGAGGTTATCCCCCAGGAGATCAAGGATGTCTCTATTTTCCATCTCTAGAAAGGGAAAGGAAATAGTTTCTCCTGTGATGAACATGGGGAGGAAGGGGTGTGTCTGTGTCTTAGTCATTGCTGACAATATTCTTGCCAGAGATCTTCTTAATCGGCTTATCCTTCTCCTGGAAAATGATTACATAGCCAAGAGCCAATGTGACTTCAGAAAGGGCTAAAGAATGGTCAACATGGAATTTGCTGCCTAACAACTCCAGAAGAAATTTCAGGAGAAGAACAAAGATGTTTACACAATGTTAATTTTCAAGGCCTTTGATACTAATAGTCACAAGGGTCTGTGGAAAATCATGCCAAATTTAGTTGTTCAGAGAACAATCTGTATTGTATGCCAGTTTCATGATGGCATTCTTACATGGATTCTGGATGATGGATGATGCTTATGCACTTTCTCAGTCACTAATGGATTGAAGCTGGGCTGTGTGCTTGGTCCCATGAGTTTTAAAATGATATTTTCAGCAATATCATCAGACATCTTCAATAAGGATAAAAACAGCATCAAGGTCAAATACTGCAATGATGGTAACCCAAAATGATTTAACTCAAATAGGCTATAAGCCAAGACTAAAGTGGAGGAATTGTTATGCAACTTTTTGTTCAGAAATGTTCACTCAATGAAGCCTCTGAGACTGAGATGCCCTCTCAAGATTATATTGTTCTGATCAGCCACAACCATACAGACTATAATTGAACCTGACATTGTAATGTTATTTTGGTCCTCCTTGAGCACAAAGGGCAAATAACAGCATAACCCTGAGACAGACAGACAGACAGACAGAAAGAAAGAAAGAAAGAAAAGAAGAATGGAAGGAAGAAAGAAATAGCAAATGAAAGAAAGGAAGAAATGAAGGAAGGAAGGAAGGAAGGAAGGAAGGACGGACGGAAGTCAGGAAAAAGGGGATAGGTATAGGCAGAAGAAATAAAACATCTCTGTAGAAAATCTAGAGTTTTAGTAAATAGTAGAATGTAAGACAAATCCATTGAAATCATCAGAATTTCTGTTTGTTACTAGGCAAACAAGGAAGTTTAAGAAAGAAAAATTCCATTTGAAATATACAATTTTTTTAAAAAAATTAAAATTAAAAATATACAAAATGTATTATCTGAGTGATCTGCCAAGATACATGTAGATCTTGTGTAAATGCAACTAATAAAAAATCATGAAAATAAAGAGAATATACTTATGCTACAAAATGGTTCACAAAATATGAAGAAAATACCTTACTGCAGTCCTTCTCTGAAATGAAAAATGTCAAGTTGTTTAAGAGAAGATAAAACATAGGAAAAAAAATACAGCCTACTATTACTAGTGAAATTTTATATTAAATCACTGTATAGAATGTTTAAGAATTGCAACAACATATTAAAACTATTCACCATGATGAAGATGACTGTTTTTCAGCACTTCTGAGATCAAACACAATGGAGCATATGAATAATTAAAATTACATAAAGCATGTGATTATAACAGGAAAGACAATAAATGAAAAAAATGCCTTCAACAAGATATTGCACTCTTTTGTTAAAGACACTGAAAAGTATAGGGATAAAATCACTTTCTCTTACTATCATCAAAACTATCTACTAAAAACAAAAAGTGGTATAGATATAGATAGAAAGACAGATCATACATAGATATTGTTGTGTCATTCAGTTGTTTGAGTTATGTCTGATTATTAGTGATCTCATCTTGTGATTTTCTTGGCAAAGATACTGAAGTGTTTTGATATTTCTTTATTCAGCTCATTTTACACATGAGGAAACTGAGGCTAATAGGTTTAGGTGACTTTCCCAGGGACTTTCCCAGGTAGTAAGTGTCTGAGGCTGGATTTGAACTCAGGTCTTCCTGACTCTAGCCCTGGTGCTCTATTTACTCCACCACCTAGCTGCAAGACACATAACATGCATGCACACATACATATGTACATACATACACAATATACATATGTGTATTCGTATATATCTACATATGTACTCAAACACAGTAACATTTTTTTTAAGTTACTAAAGAGACAACAGTAACTGCTGAGGCATTTGAATACTTTCATTCCCTTCCAAGGACCAAAGTTGGCAACTCAACAGTAGAGAGAATGTCTATTGAGGAAACTCCTGCCCTCAATGTAGACAAACCCCTGCTCTGCAATTCATTCAGACAAGGAACACAACTAGAAAGGAAAGTTATACTCATCTGATCCTTTCTGGTAAAGAAACACAAAAGGACAAAATAAAAATTGAATCCAATGGTGACAAATCCAAGAGAAATATATTAAAATGTAAACAAATCTGCCCGCAATGTACGTCAAATTAAAACACTGAACTGGAACCTGGAACCTTCTCCCCTCCCATTCCCTCCCCTCCCCTCCCCTCTTCTCTTCTCTTCTCTCCTCTCCTCTCCTCTCCTCTCCTCTCCTCTCCTCTCCTCTCCTCTCCTCTCCTCTCTTCTCTTCCCTTCTCTTTCTCTCTCTTCCTTTTTTCTGTTTCTTACTCTTTCTCTCTACCATTTGCCTCCCTCACCTTTTATAAAGAAAGCATTCTCATAAATTTCCCCAAAGCAAGAATATGACCATGCTGTATCCCCTTCCGCTTTCCATTCTTTATTGCTCTCATTTATGATTCTTAAATGTATATGAATTTAAATATCTAAATAGAAACATCTACATATGTGTCATCTAATGCTGTCTTTTTCTATTGATAGATAGATAGATAGACAGATAGATAGATGGATAGAAAGATAAAAGTATATTCTGTGTCAGTATATGAATTGCTTGCACCCCCTCCTAACATTCAAAAATCTTTTTTCACAAATCCTTCCCACTCTTTTCCTGAAATAAAAATGTGTACTTACCAAAATATATGTGGTAATTCTACTTCTCAAATATAAATTTTACAGAGTTACAGAGAAGTTATGTATTATGTTGTAAAAAGACAAATAAAAAGGACAAAAGGAGCAAATTTTATTGATTAGATATAACCAGACTTTCCTTAAACATTTCCTAAAGCATACAATGAAAATGAATTCAGATTTAGCATCAAATTCATGTCTTTCTCTTTATATCTAAGCTGTTCTACTAAAAGTGAACATACCTTATGCATAATGACTCACTTTAGTAGTTATAAAACACACATATATACATATATGTAAATATATACATATGTGTATGTGTACATACATACATATATATATATATATATATATATATATATATATATATATATATATATATATATATATAAAAATATCCAGGATAAAAGATAGATTTGTCCCAGATATTTTTCTATCTCCTTAGGATTTAGAAAATGAGAAGAAAATATTTATAGAATGCTTTAATACTCTCTGGCTACATAGGACAGAAAGAGGTGACTTTTCCCCTGGGATAATCTTTTCAGGAGTCATTTTCTTGTCTCATACCTGCATGGTGGTCTTTCCAGATGTGTTTTGAAGTCAGATTGAAATGGCTCAGGAGAGCCAATTGTTAAATTTTCAATGTGAGCACTTATACCTAGGGAATTGGCAAATGATACAAGTTGGGGCTTTTTAAAATTGTTTTTTGATTGTCTAGACTTTTTAAAAAAAGATGATAGGGGAAATGTTTATGCAGATTAATCTTTGAAAGTGTCTTGCATATATTTTTCCACAGACAGCCAATTTAGCATTTGCCAGCTTATAAAGACAGTGGACTTTAGCACACCTCCTGATAGCAGGATGGATTCCCCAACTTCCTCCTAATACTTTTTCTTCTACCGAGGATGACTTCCATCTGATTTATTTTACACCAAAAAGAGTCTCTCCTTTCCTAAAAAGTAAGCAATTTAAATGATTGAGGTGAGGTCCTTCAATTCCCTTTAATTTATATAAGTTTTTATTGATATTTTTGTTTCTTACATCACCCCATAGTATCCTCTGTATATATTACCCCACTCCCCTAAAATCATTCCATGTCACAAATAGTATTTTTAAAGGAAAAAAAAAATAAAGTCGGCACAAATGATCAATGAATTGAAAAAAAATCCAAAAACATGTGCAATTTGCAACACCTATGGACCACCCACCTCTGTAAGGGTGTTACAGATTGCAGTTGTCTTTTCATATATCTTGATTCGAATCCCACTTAATCTCCACAATTTTATCATGCTTAGTTTGTATTGTTTTGTTTGTGCCACTGTTCTTTCAATTGTTGTAGTTACTGTGTATATTATTTTCTTGGTTCTGTTCACTTCACTCTGAATCAATTCATGTACATATTCCTATTCGTCTCTATATTCATCATGTACATCCCTTTTTAAAAATTATAGTATTATCCCATCACATTCATGTACCACAATCTATTTTTCCAGTTTTTGATTAGTAGCCATTAACTTAGTTTCCAATTTTTATCTCTCACAAAAATATTTTGGAGTAAAGGAGGAGTTTTTTTCTTTCAAACAAGGGTTTCCTTTGGATATAAGCCTAGCAGTGTAGTGTCTGGTCCAAAGTTAATGGATATTTTAGGCACTTTTTGTATAATTCCAAATTGTTTTCCAAATCATCATACCATATTCACAGGTCCACCAACAATATGTTAGTAAGCTATTCTTCCAACAACCACTCCAACATTGATTATTGTCATTTTTGCTATTTTTCCCCCAATTTTCAGAGTATGGGGTTGTTTTGATTTTCATTTCTCTTAATGACTTGGCATATTTTTTTTCATGTTGTTATGAAAACTTGGCACTTCTTTTGAGAACTGTTTGTTCATAACATTTGACCATTTATCTATTAAGGAATTGCTATTAGTCTCATATTAATTTGGTAATTATTTTATATCTTGCTTCCAAACAGAGAAATTTGATACATTTTTTCCCATTCAACTGCTTCCTTTCTTATTGTAAATTCATTAATATTGTCTATGCAGAACCTTTTCAGTTTAAAGTTATGTAAGTTATCCATTTTATCTTTTATAGTTGCTTCTATCTCTCGTTCAGGTAAGAACTTCTCTTCCTCATAACTGTGAGAAGCATATGATATTTCACTTTTCATTTTGTTTAAATCATATGATCTTTGATATTGAGGTCAGGTATCCATTTAGAATGCATTGTAATCTAATTTCTGCTGGACTTCTTTCTAGATTTTCCAGCATTTTAAAAAAATAGAGAGTTTTTCATTAGGTAATATTATTTTACTTTATCAAACACTGGGCTATTCATTGTTACAGAATCTTTCTTATCTATTCTGTTCTATTGATTTATTTAACCAATATCAGATGGTTTCGATGATTGCTACTTTATAATATAATTGAAACCTAGAAGTGCTATTCCCCTTTTGGCCTTGCATTATTTGATATTCTAAGTCTTTTTGAATTGAATTTTGTTATGTGCTTTGGGAGGTTGATTCCCAGATATTTATGCATTTTTAGTTACTTGGCATAGTGTGTCCCTCACTTATTATTGCTTCTAGTGTTTTATTTTTATTATATAAAATCCTGTCAAATTTTGATAATTTATTTTGTAGCCAGTAACAATGCTGAATATAATAGTCTTATCAGTTAGTGTCTTTGCTGGTTCCCTGAGGTTTTCCAAGTAAAATATCATATCATCAGTAAAAAGGGAAAGATTTATCTTCTCTTTACCCATCATATATTCCTTTAATTGTTTTCTATTGTCTTATTGTCGCTACTAGAATTTCTAGAACTATATAAAATAGTCATAGGGACAGTGAGCATCCTTCCTTCACTCCTCTCTTTACTGGAAAAGGTTCTAGTATATTCCCATTGTATATAATGCTTGTTTTTGGTTTTATACACACACACACACACACACACACACATATATATGTACATTTACATACATATATGTATACACACACACTATATATATATATATATATATATATATATATGTATATGGTCCATCTCTGTATACACATTAAAGGGTTTTTAGCAAAAAAGAGTGTTCCACTTTGTCAAAGAATTTTTCTGCATCAATTGAGATATCATGTTGTATATCAGATGTTTGGGTTTTTGAAATAGTTATGTTGACTGTCTTCTTGATATTGAATCATCTTTGCATCCCTGGTATAAATCTCACTTGATCATAATGAATGATTTATTGGATAAATCACTATAGTTTGATAGGATTTTTTTTGCCTCAATTATCTTTATATATTTTTTTTTCTAAGACTGACAAAGGAAAAAGTCTTCCTGACCTAATCCTTCAAGAAAGGATATAGGGATACCAATGGATGGGATTTTCATAATTGGTGGGCAAACTATATATATATATATATATATATATATATATATATATATATATATATATATATATATATGTGTGTGTGTGTGTGTGTGTGTGTGTGTGTGTATGTGTGTGTGTATTATATATATATATATATATATATATATATATATTTATATATATATTTATATACATGCTGTGAAGAAACACAAAAGATTGAGATTCATCTTCTTTGTAACTATGTTGGAGAGGATGTTGAAAAATTGGGACACTAATGCACTGTTTGTGGAATTTTGAACTGATCCCATCACTCTGCAGAGCGATTTGGAACTATGCCCAAAGGGCAACCAAACTGTGCATACCCTTTAATCCAGAAATACCACTATTAGGTCTGTATCCCAAAGAGGTCATAAAAAAAGAGAAAAAGATGTGCATATACAAAATTATTTATAGTAGCCCTTTTCGTGGTGGCAAAATATTGGAAATTGAGGTGATATCCATCAATTTGGGGAACGGCTGAACAGGTTGTGGTATATGAATATGTTGGAATACTATTGTGCAATAAGAAATGATGAACAGGATGATTCCAGAAAATTGTGGAACATGTATGAACTGATACAAAGTGAAATGAGCAGAGCCAGGAAAACACTGTGAATAGTATGAGCAACATGGTTTGATGATCAACTATGAATGACTCAGTTCTTTTCAACAACACAATAATCAAAGACAAATACAAAGGTCTCACAAAGGAAAATGCTAACCATATACAGAAGAGGAATGCAAATCAAATCATTATTTCCCCCTTATTTTATTCTTTCTCAAGCTTTTATTTCCTTTTTATCTGTTTCTTCTTCTTGAACTCTTACAAATATGAAAATATTTTACATGATAGCTCATGTATAAACTGTATCAAACTGTCTACCATTTTCAGAAGAAGGGAGAGAAGGGAGGGAGAGAGAGAAAAATTTGGAACTCAAAATCTTTTAAAAATTAATGCTAAAAATTTTCCTGATAGATAATTGGGGAAAAATAAAATAGTATTTAATTTTTAAAAAATGTTGTTCCCCTTTTTTAACCAAATACATTTCCTTCGGATAAATGTGTATGTGTGTGTGTGTGTGCATGTGTGTGGAAACTTATGCATATTTAGCAATAACAATTTTTCAATGTAGTGGAGAAAAATGTACAGCAAATCACTGAAAGGAGCAAGTGTTTAGCATCTGCTCAATACCTAGAAAGACATGGTCAAGTTGTCAAATTATACAGCTGATATACTTTTCAATATAATAGATGATAAAACTCATACCAGAAATACAAACATCCAAATGTACTTGATAATTCGATCTATAAATTTTAATGAGACCACACCATTATCACAAATAGAATTATTACTCATGGCGGTGGAGCCAATATGGTGGCTGGAAAGCAGTGACTTGCATTAGCTCCCCCCCAGGTCCCTCCAAAAACCTATAAAAATGGCTCTGAACAAATTCTAGAATGCTGGAATGCACAAAATAGCAGACGGAAGGAGGGCTCCAGCCAAGGACAGCCTGGATGGTCGCTGAGTAATGTCTATCCCATAGAACTGGGAGTGGAGTAGAGCAGAAGCCAGCTTGAGCCACACCTGGACCTAGCCCAGCAGAACAGGCCCTAGTGTCCTGAATCAGTGAGCTGTGGCAGTTACCAGACTTATCAACCCACAAACACCAAAGACAACAGAGAAGAACTGCAGAACACACAAAATAGCAGAGGGAAGCAGGGCTCAAGCCCAGGACAGCCTGGATGGTTGCTGGGTAAGGTCTATTGCACATGGAGCTTGGAGCAGAATGGAGCAGAGTCCAGCTTGGGTGGCAGCAGGACTAATCAGACCGGGAGCTGGGCGGAACAGGCCCTAGTGCCCTGAATCAGTGAACTGTGGCAGTAATCAGACTTCTCAACCCACAAACACCAAAGACAACAGAGAAGGTTAGTGGGGAAAACTGCCAGGGACAGAGTGAAAAGAGTTCATGGTTGGGCCACCACCTCAGGGGCAGCAGGGGAGGTGCAGCTACAGAACTACACCTGAAGTTGCTTCCAACCCCAAGCCCACCTGGTGGGAGGAATTAAGTGGAGGATCAGAGCAGGAGTGCACAGCCTGCTTAACATCTGAGTCCAGTCCGGTTGGTGGGTTCTTGGGGGAGAAAGAGCGCTGCTGTGGAAGAGCTGGCTGTATAGAAATAGCTCTGAAAACAACAGTGCATTCCCTCAAGCTTGGAACAAAGTACTCTCTACTCTACAAGCAGTCATACCCTGACGAAAAACTCAAGGGTCAAGGAGTTGGCTGCGAACATGGCCAGGCAGTGAAAACAGACTCAGATTCAGACTCAGACTTTGGAATCTTTCTTTGGTGACAAAGAAGACCAAAACATACAGCCAGAAGAAGTCAACAAAGTCAAAGAGCCTACATCAAAAGCCTCCAAGAAAAACACTAACTGGTCTCAGGCCATGGGAAAGCTCAAAAAGGATTTGGAAAAGCAAGTTAGAGAAGTAGAGGAAAAATTGGGAAGAGAAATGAGAATGATGTGTGAAAAACATGAAAAACAAGTCAATGACTTGCTAAAGGAGACCCAAAAACTACTGAAGAAAACACCTTAAAAAATAAACTAACTCAAATGGCAAAAGAGGTCCAAAAAGCCAATGAAGAGAAGAATGTCTTGAAAGGCAGAGTTAGCCAAATGGAAAACGAGGTCCAAAAGACCACTGAAGAAAATACTACCTTAAAAATTAGAATGGAACAAGTGGAAGCTAGTGACTTTATGAGAAATCAAGATATTATAAAACAGAACCAAAGGAATGAAAAAATGGAAAACAATGTGAAATATCTCATTGGAAAAACCACTGACCTAGAAAATAGATCCAGGAGAGATAATTTTAAAATTATTGGACTACCTGAAAGCCATGATGAAAAAAAGAGCCTAGATATCATCTTTCAAGAAATTATCAAGGAGAACTGCACTGATGTTCTAGAGCCAGAGGACAGAGTAGAAATTGAAAGAATCCACTGATCGCCTCCTGAAAAAGATCCCAAAAAGAAATCCCCTAGGAACATTGTTGCCAAGTTCCAGAGCTCCCAGATCAAGGAGAAAATACTGCAAGCAGCCAGAAAGAAACAATTTGAGTACTGTGGAAACCCAATCAGGATAACACAAGATCAAGCAGCTTCTACATTAAGGGACCAAAGGGCTTGGAATATGATATTCCGGAGGTCAATGGAACTAGGATTAAAACCAAGAATCACCTACGTAACAACACTGACTATCATGCTCCAATAAAATAGAGGACTTTCAAGCTTTCTCAGTGAAAAGACCAGAGTGGAATAGAAAATTTGACATTCAAACACAAGAATCAAGAGAAGCATGAAAAGGTAAACAAGAAAGAGAAATCTCAAGAGACTTACTAAAGTTGAACTGTTTTGTTTACATTCCTACATGGAAAGATGATGTGTATTATTAATGAGACCACAGTATTGGGGTGGCTGAATGGAATATACATACATACATATATAATATATATATTTATATATATATATAAATATATATATAATATATGTATGTATGTATATGTATAGACAGGGCACAGTGTGAGTTAAATATGAAGGGATGATATCTGAAAAAAAATAAAATCAAATTAATGGATGAGAGAGGAGTATATTGAGAGAAGGAGAAAGGGAGAGATAGAATGTGGCAAATTATCTCACATATAAGTGGCAAGAAAAAGCAGTTCTGTAGGAAGGGAAGAGGAGGCAGGTAAAGGGGAATGAGTGAATCTTGCTCTCATTGGATTTGATCTGAGGAGGGAATAACATACACACTCAATTGGGTATCTTACCTCACAGGAAAAGAAGGAGGAAGAAGATAAAAAGGGGGATGATAGAAGGGAGGGTAGATAGGGGGAGGAGGTAATCAAAAATAAACACTTTCGAAAAGGGACAGGTTCAAGGGAGAAAACTGAATAAAGGGTGACAGGTTAGGAAGGAGCAAAATATAGTTAGTCTTTCACAACATGAGTATTGTGGAAGGTTTTTACATAATGATATGCATGTGGCCTATGTTGAATTGCTTGCTTTCATAGGGAGAATGGGTGGGGAGTGAAGAGGGAAGAGAATTTGGAACTCAAAGTTTTAAAAACAGATGTTTAAAAAAAAGTTTTTGCATGCAGCTAGAAAATAAGATACAGAGGCAATGGGGCATAGAAATTTATCTTGCCCTATGAGAAAGTAAGGGAAAAAGGGATGGGAGTGGAGTTTAGTGACAGCAGGGAGGGCTGACTGGGTTATGGGGCAACCAGAATATATGCCGTATGGGAGTGGGGGGTGGAGGGTAGAAATGGGTAGAAAATTCATAATTCAAACTCTTGTGAAAATCAATGCTGAAAACTAAATATATTGAATAAATTAAAGAAATAAATTTAAAAAGAATTATTACTCACAATCACCTAGACATTGCTTCATAAAATTTACAAAATAATTTCATAGATAATACCATACCAAATATCCATAATATCTAAGCTATACAAGTGAATTTTTTTCAAAATGTAGAGACTGTATAGAATATGGTAAAAATCATGTACACAAAGGATGAGAGGCCTGTCATTGCTATTTTCATTTCTGGAATTATATCCAAGATGCTTTCTGATAGCTTATAGGAGATGTGAGTATTTTTATACTTTCATTCAATCATAAAATGTTATTTTGCCCTCCTGTACAATAGTAGACAGAATAGTAAATGAAAACAGGATCTTAGCAGGATAGCTACTTGTCACAGGATGATTTCTTTCTTAAACCACTCAAAAAAAGGACAAAAGATGAAAAGAATAGGATGATTAGAAATACCTTGGACGAGTCACTTAAAATTCCTGGGCTTCAATTTCCTAATTTATAAAATGAAGGGGTTGAACTAGATGACCTCTGAGGTCTCTCCATCTTTACATCTTAGTTCTTATTACTAATAGCATCAATCATACTAAATAGCTCACCTTTACATTGTGCCTTAAAATTTAAAGAATGCTTTTATACATAATCTGGTTTCATTCTTATGACAACCCTATGAAATAGGTAACATTATTTTACAGATGTGGAAACTTAAGCTCAGAGAGATGAAGTGCATGCCCAGGATCAGTCACATAGCTAGTAAGTATATGAGGTAAGTTTTGAATCCAGGTCTTCCGAACACCAAGTTCAACCCTCTAGCCAATATAAAATGGTGCCTCCCAATTACCAGGAAGTACCAAACGTAGTCACTACATACATGTGTCACTCTCTCCTGCTTCATGCCTTGCACTTACTCTAGCAACATTTAGGAGCTTTCAGTCTTAAAGATCAAACCTCACTGTGGCTCCTAAACTTTTGGTTTTCTTGGCCTAACTGTAAAAAAAATGATTCTATTTAAATGACCATCTTGGTATAAAACAAACCATTATCTCTGTATTTTACTTTAGTATATAAAATTTTCTCCGGAGAGAAGACGGAAGTTGTGAAGTCAGTATTTGTTGAATTAATGGTTCTTAAAGGGAAGAAAGAACTATGAAATTTTACAGAATTCACAGGAATCTTAATGGGTGCCTGGTCAGATTTTTAAAATCCTTAATTTACTGATCAACCAAACATATAAATTGGTGCCTACTTTAAACCAGGCACTATGGAAGCCACAAGTGGCAAAACAAAGCAAGCAAAGAAAACCAAGGCTTTTAAGAAGTTGTGTCATATTGCATAAATTTAGCATTGTATTACAAAATATAAAACAAAATTTCAAACTATATTCAAAATAGGTGCAACATAATATACTAGGAAAGAGTACTAGTAAATAGACTTTGAGGGTATGGATAAGTTTCCAATGGGAAGTGGCAGTAGAGCTTTCACTTGAAAGAAGGTATGTTACGTAGGGTCTGCATTATGTGAGAGTTAGAAAGAAGAGTGTATCAAGCATACATGTGCCATAGAAGGTCAATGAGACCAGTTTGACTGAACGGTATGTGGAATGAACCTGGGAAGATAGACTGAAGCTAGATTCGTAAGCCATAAGAGTTCATTTTTTTTTCCTTTTAAAACAAGAGGGAGCTATTGGGGCTACTTGTACAAGAAAGTGATATGACATGGACAAACCTGTAATTTATGCCTAGTAGTTGCATAGCTATGTGGAGAATGGATTCAAAAGAGGAGAAACCAGATACAGGAAGAACAACCAGGATTTTTAATTTTTACAGTAATCTAAGTTAGGGTTGATAAGAGACTAAAGTATTGGGATGACTACATTACTACAGAGAAGGGGATAGATGTGAAACAATATTGCTGAAACAGTATAAGCATTATCAATTAGTTAGATACAAGGAATAAGGGAGAAGGAATAGTCTTGAGTAGGATTACTACTTGAAGTGCCTAGGAGGGTTATGGAAGTTTCAAATGTAATTGTATAATTAGAAAGGAGAGAGGACTTTTGAGGACAATATATTGAATATCATTTTTGGCATGTTGAGTTTTAGATGCCTATGGAATATCCGAGTGGAGATGTCCAAAAGGCAGTTGGTCATACAAGAAAATGTGACAAGAGTAAAAAAATAAGAACAATAAGTAAATATTAATAGCTTTTAGATGGCCAATATTATTAGATATTTCATATATTTCAACAGATTTGGGGACAGAGTCTATGATAAATCTTATTAATTACCTCATAAGTAAGAGAGTTAAAAAAGGTTCTATCAATATGTTAATATATGACTAAAATATCTACTTATTTCTAAGGTAATTTTTACCTAATAATACATACAACAATATATCTAAAATACATCACAAATATTTGGAAAATGGAAGTTTGAATTCTCACTGCCATAACCTAAGTCAGAAAAGAGATTGCTATAATATTACAAAAATTATTTAACCCGAAACATCATATTAATACATTGGGATGAATATACTTCTACTGACTCATTGTAAAATTATCTTTAATAATTAATTGTAAAAAGTTCTTCTGCTTAGGTTACAGCATAGTTATGAGGGCCAAATGAGAGGATGTTTGCAAAGCACTTTTTAAACAATGATAATAGCTAACATATATAGAGTGTTCAAGGCTTGCAAAGTGATTTAAAATATTATTTATTTTCCCAGCATGACTGAAATGTAAGTGTTATTATTATCACTCCCACTTTACAGATTAGTGATCTAAGGCAGTCAGATTTTAAGTGATTTCCAGTTATTGTCTAAAGCCAGATTTGAATATAGGTCGCTCTGACTCCACTCTAGAGGAAGCTCTCTAGCTACCACTTCCTTTTGAGTTATAAAATCATACATGAGTATATACTATTACAATTAAGCAAGAAATGTAATAATTTTCTAGCCCAAAGAGCTACAAAATTCCAGAGAATGGATTTTACTTACATTTTAAACAACAACACAAAAATGCTCATGAAGTCAAGAATGCAGTTTTCTTTTATCAGGTTTAGAAGATTTACATTCATGTTATGTCCACCTACTACACACCAGGTATTGTTCTAAGCACTGGAAATACAAAAAGAGGCAAACCAAGATAGCCCTTGTCCTCAAGAACCTCATCTAGGCAGGTCGACTCCCAAGTATTTTACATTGTCTATGATTATTTTAAATGGAATTCCTCTGTCTCTTGCTGCTGAATTTTGTTGGTGACATACAAGAATGCTTATGATTTATGTAGGTTTATTTTGTATCCTGAAACTTTGCTGAAGTTAATAATTTCAAGTAGTTATTTAGCTGATTTCTCTAGGATTTACTAAGTATAACATCATAGCATCTTCAAAGGGTGATAGTTTTGTTTCCTCATTGACAATTCTAATTCTTTTAATTTCTTTTTTGTTCTCCTACTACTACAGCTAAAATTTCTATTATGATATTAAAAAATAGAGGTGATGATTGGCATCCTTTGTTCACTTCTTACTGCATTGGGAAGGCTTTTAGCTTATCGCCATTACAGTTAATGCTTGCCAATGGTTTTAGATAAATATTGCTTAGTATTTTAAGATAAGGTCCATTTATTCCTCTGCACTCAAGTCCTTTTTTAAAAAGTAGGAATGGGTGCTACATTTTTTCAAACTTTTTTTCTTTATGTATCCAGATAGTCATATGATTTCTGTTAGTTCTGTTATTGATATAGTCCATTATGCTGATAGTTTTCCTAATATTGAACCAGCCCTGCATTCCTGGTATAAATTCTATGTGGTGATAGTGTATTATTCTCATGATAAGTTGCTATAATCTCTTTGCTAATGTTTTATTTAAAATTTTTGCATCTATATTCATTAGAGAAATTGGTCTACGATTTTCTTTCTCTGTTTTGGAATTTGGTAGGATTTCTTTGCCTATTTTTCCAAATAGTTTATATAGTATTTTGATTAATTGGTTTTCGAATGGTTGGTAGAATTTGCTTGCAAATCAATCTGGTTCTGGGGATTTTTACTTACAGAGTTCATGGATGGCTTATTCAATTTCTTTTTCTAAGATTGGGCTATTTAAGTATTTTATTCCTTCTGTTAATATGGATGTTATATTTTTGTAGATATTCATCCATTTCATTTAGATTGTCAAATTTATTGGTATATAATTGGGCAAAATGGTTCCTAGCAATTGTCATTCCTTCCTCTTTCATTTTTGATGCAAGTAATATGATTTTCTTCTTTCCTTTTTTAAAAATCAAATTAACTAATGGTTTATCTATTTTATTTATTTTTCCATAAAACCAGCTTCTAGTTTTAATCATTAGTTCAATGGTTTTCTTCTTACTTTCAATTTTATTATTCTCTCCTTTGATTTTCAGGATTTCTAATTTGGTGTTTAATTGGAAATTTTTAATGTGTTATTTTAGTAGTTTTTTTTTTTTAGTTATGTGCCTAATTCATTGATCTGCTTTTTCTCTGTTTTGTTGTTGTGAGCAATTAGAGATATGTTTTCCTCTAAGTACTGCTTTGGCTTCCTCCCATAAATTTTGGTATGTTGTCTCATCATCATTTCCTTTAATAAAATTATTTATTGTTTCTATGATTTGTTCTTTGACAGAGTTGTTTTTTATGGTTAGATTGTTTAATTTCCAATTAATTTTTAATCTCTCTTTACATTGTCCGTTATTGAATATAATTTTGTTGCATTTTGATCTGAAAAGGATGCATTTACTATTTCTGCTTTTCTCCGTTTGCTTGTGGAACCTCACAGTCTAATGGAGGAAATAGCAAGCAATCAAATATGTACAAAGCCAGCTATATAAAGGATAAAAATAAAGTAATTAAATAAGGGAAAACACTAGAAAAAGAAGCATTGGGAAATGCTTCTTGTAGAAAATGAGATTTTAGTTGAAACTTACAAGAAACCAGGGAAGGCAATAGAAAGACATGAGAAGAGAGAGCATTATAGACATGGGGGACAGACAGAGAAAAGGGGTATCTTGACCATGGAATAACAAGCAAATCAGTGTCACTGAATCAAAGCTCATGTGATAGAGTGTAAGGTGTAAAAAGACTGGAAAGGTATGAGGGAACTAGGTTGTGAAGAGCTTTGAGTATCAAATGGAGGATTTTGCATTTGATCCTGGAGTTGATAGCTACACCAGATTCTCCTTTCATTCATCCATTGACGGATTTTAATTGTTGTCATGCCTGAAATTCCAAACTATTTCCTGTCTAGCAGAATTTAGAGTAAAATAAAAATAGCACTTTATTAAAAAGGAAGGGAGAATACTTGTCTTATAGAAAGAAAATGAATAATTTGTTGCAGTTTTATGTATAAAATAGCCTTTACAAATAGAAAACAACCATATTGAATAGCTATTACAAAGACACCTTGTCAGTCACCAATAATCAAAGGAAAAATCAATCTGTATTATTGAAAAATATGTATTATAGAATATTTTAAACAACTTATGTTTTTACACTTCCACACATCTAAATACATGATTTCTGTCTCTGTCTCTTTATATAGATATATGGATATATATGTGTGTATATACATATATATTTATGTATTGTGTATGTATCCTCCGAATATTTTAATGACTCTTTCATATAAAGTAAGTTTGAAACCAGACCTTGGTGGAATTATAATCATTTCTGGATTTGTGGACTTTGAATCATTTAATTTTCTATAGTGTTAAATTACATGATGGCCATCTGTTATGGTAATTAGGGTGAGACTTTTTTGTTTTGTCATTTAGAATGCTAAGGTAATCAAGTACCTTTGATGAGTCTTGCCTTTCAAATGTAATGGCAGGCAAAGTGGACTTTTTGTTGTCTTTTGTTTTTTTTTGGTTGAATCAAGAGTCTTTGACCTTCTTAAGAAGCAAGAATGCCTAGTTCACATAGGTTTGAGTCCCATGGTTGTAATGCTCTCTGACCCTGAGAAGGGTATATAAGGTCTGAGGTTTTATTTTGGGGCTTTCACTCATTGGAAGAGTGTCATGTGATTTGACCAGAGGAGAGTCTGGGTGGCATTGTTAAGAGACCCCTGGCTTTGAAAACCCAGATGTTAGTGCTTCTCTTTGTGGTAACTGTGTATGTGATGTCTTGATCAGATAAAGCCTGTCTGTTGATTTTTGTATTTGCTCTGAAGTTCAAGGTGCTGACTTTTTCCCCTGAACTAAGTGAATGATATATGTATGTTTAATTAAACTGAGATTGTTAACCCCTTAAAGATGCTTTCCTTAGAAAAGCAGATCAAAGAATCTGTGGTAGCAGCCCTTCTGTGTGCTCTTGTTGTTGGTCTTGTTGGGTCTTACTCAGCCCCAGTAGTTTCAAGTAGCATTGTTATTACACCATCTACTTGTTACTATTATAGATTTTTAACACTGTGATTCATTTCCTGTTGCAGAATAATGTCGGTGAATTGCATGACCAATATATGCATGAAGTATAAAAAATGTACTGGTTGTAAGAAGGCTAGAGAAACATTTGCCTCAGTTTAACTAGTAAGCAAGAGAAATATCAAAATTAGGTTTTCCTTAAAAATGGTTATCTCTGGTGACAAAGTTCCTAAGTCTACAAGTATAATTTACTAATGACTTCTTTTGTAGTATTGTACATTCCTCTCTCTTTCCTTATTCCATATGACACTCAGAAAGTACACTCAATCCTCCACAAGGTCTTCTTTCTTTTTCTTGATTCTTCTTCATGTGTGCATATTCAAATTTATCCTTTCCTTCTTCCACAAAATTTTTCTTCTAAAACTATTTTTATTGCTTTTCCCAAACTTCAAGGTACATTTGTATTCAATAGCTTGTAATCCAAAGAATAATAATAATGTGCTTCTCCCTAGTGGTGCCTATACTAAGTGTAAATCACAAGATATTATATTGTTTGTTTGTTTTGTTATACTTTTATAGAATTTATGTAGAGTCAGCAACTAGTCATTCATAACTAAATATTTCTTTGGATTTGCATTGGGTATCTCCTGGTAGATTTGCATATAAAAAGACATGATCTTGCAACCATGAATTCCTAACATTCTTATATTGCCCTCTGTTGAGCTCTTTTGTCATAAAGACACATGATCACTTTAGTATTTGGAAATTACTTAAGGATGAAGCCTGATTCCTTGTAATTTTTAGTATACTGAGCTCAAGCATTTTTAACTTCTGTTTAAAATCTATGTAACTAGATTGGTGCACTTTAAGAATAAAATATTTTCTTCTTCAATACTCTAAAAGTAATTGCTTTCATCAAATTTTGAAATGATGACAAGGTGACTGACTGATTTGAGTCTAAAGTTTATCCTGTGGATGTGGCATATTGTGGATTTTTTTTAATTCTGCAATCTCTCTATTGCATTAAGTAGTTTTCTAGAAATTTTCCAGAATAACATCTAAAGTTATCATGGACAAAATTTTTCACATTTTGTGTGCATTCCACTAACTTGTGTTTTCTCTATGATCTCACCCTTGTTTGTGGGGTTATCAAGTACTTATGCAGTTGTGTTGATTGGGGAGATTATTTTGTTCTTTGTTTTGCTACTTCTGCCATTTTGTCTCCAATCAAAATAATTATTATTTTTCTTAGTGAATCAATCTTTGATTTATAATTTCCATTTATATGTCATGTTGTTAGGATTAAGTGGAATTTTGTCTTATTCTTTTCTTGTCAATTTGAGTTATTACTATATTTATTTCAGGGACCCTTAATGTCTATATAGTTTGTTTGGAAACACTTTTAGTATTAATTATGGAACTACTGGGGTTTTTAATCTTTTTTAAACAATTGTTGTTTCCTTATTTAGAGTATTATTTAATTTTTGAATTTTAGCTTCTAAATTCTCTTCATCCCACCTCCTGTATCCCCACCCAATGAATATATAAATAGCATTATAGCAATTATACATTTTGAATTATGCAAAACATATTTCCATATTAGTCATATTTCAGAAAAAAGAAAGAAAAATAAAGAGAGAAAATTATACTTCAATTTGCACTCAGAGTTTAGCAGTTATCTCTGTGGACATGGATAGCAATTTTTCATCATTAGTCATCTGCAATAGTCTTGGATCATTTTATTGCTCAGAGGAACCAAGTCTTGTGTGTGTGTGTGTGTGTGTGTGTGTGTGTGTGTCTGTGTGTGTCTGTGTGTATGTGTCTGTGTATTCTACCCTTTTTGAACAATTTTGATGAGAGTGAACTTCAAGTTGACCACTCACCCCCATTTTCCCTCTACTATAAAAGCTCTTTATTATTGTTCTTATTTTTCAAATTTATTTATTTTTAGTTTTCAACATTCACTTCCATAAGATTCTGAGTTCCAAATTTTCTCCAAATCTCTCCCTTAGCCACACCTCAAGACTGAATGTAAGGGTGGAGCCAAGATGGTGGCTGGAAAGCAGGGACTTGCCTAAGGCTCTCCCCAAATTCTAGAACTGCAGAACCCACAGAATACCAGAGAGAAACAGGGTTCCAGCCCAGGACAGCCTGGATGGCTGCTGGGTAAGGTCTATTGCACAGAGCTGGGAGTGGAGCAGAGCAGAGCCCAGCATGGGTGGCACCCAAACCAACCAGAGTGGGAGCCTGGCAGAACAGGCCCTAGTGCCCTGAATCAGTGAGCTGTGGCAGTTACCAGACCAGAGAAGTAGAGGAAAAATTGGGAAGAGAAATGAGAAGGATGCAAGAAAACCATGAAAAACAAGTCAATGACTTGCTAAAGGAGACCCAAAAAAATACTGAAAAATACACTGAAGAAAACAACACCTTGAAAAATAGACTAACCCAAATGGCAAAAGAGCTCCAAAACGCCAATGAGGAGAAGAATGCCTTGAAAGGCAGAGTTAGCCAAATGGAAAAGGAGGTCCAAAAGACCACTGAAGAAAATACTACTTTCAAAATTAGATTGGAGCAAGTGAAAGCTAGTGACTTGATGAGAAATCAAGATATTATAAAACAGAACCAAAGGAATGGAAAAAATGGAAGACAATGTGAAATATCTCATTGGAAAAACCACTGACCTGGAAAATAGATCCAGGAGAGATAATTTAAAAATTATTGGACTACCTGAAAACCATGATCAAAAAAAGAGTCTAGATATCATCTTTCAAGAAATCATCAAGGAGAACTGCCCTGATATTCTAGAGCCACAGGGCAAAATAGAAATTGAAAGAATCTGCAGATCACCTCCTGAAAAAGATCCCAAAAAGAAATCTCTGAGGAATATTGTCACCAAATTCCAGAGCTCCCAGATCAAGGAGAAAATACTGCAAGCAGCCAGAAAGAAATAATTTGAGTATTGTGGAAACCCAATCAGAATAATACAAGATCTAGCAACTTCTACATTAAGAGATCGAAGGGCTTGGAATACGATATTCCAGAGGTCAATGGAGCTAGGAGTAAAAGCAAGAATCACCTACCCAGCAAAACTGAGTGTCATGCTCCAAGGCAAAATATGGATTTTCAATAAAATAGAGGACTTTCAAGCTTTCTCAGTGAAAAGACCAGAACTGAATAGAAAATTTGACTTTCAAACACAAGAATCAAGAGAAGCATAAAAAGGTAATCAAGAAACAGAAATTGCAAGGGACTTACTAAAGTTGAACTGTTTTGTTTACATTCCTACATAGAAAGATGACATGTATGATTCATGAGACCTCAGTATTAGGGTAGTTGAAGGGAATATGCATATATCTATATCTATATCTATATATCTATATATATATATATATGTGTGTGTGTATATATATATATATGTTTATGTATATATATAAGTGAATGTGTATGTATGCATATATCTATGTGTGTGTGTGTGTGTGTGTGTGTATGAAAGAGAGAAGGAGCAGACACAGGGTAAGTTGAAGATGAAGGGAAGACATCTAAAAGAAATAAAATCAAATTAAGGGATGAGAGAGGAACATACTGAGAGAGGGAGATAGGGAGAGATAGAATGGGGTGGATTATCTCGCATAAAGGTGGCAAGAGGAAGCAGTTCTGTGGGAGGAGGGGAGAGGGCAGGTGAGGAGGGAATGAGTGAACCTTGCTCTCATCAGATTTGGCCTGAGGAGGGAATACCATACATACCCAATTGGGTATCTTACCCCACAGGAAAGAAGAGAGAGGAAGATAAAAAAGGGGGGGATGATGGAGGGGAGGGCAGATGGGGGTATAGGTAACCAAAAACAAACACTTTTGAAAGGGGACAAGGTCAAGGGAGAAAATTCAATAAAGCAGGGAAGGAGCAAAATATAGTTAGTCTTTCACAACATGAGTATTGTGGAAGGGTTATACATAATGATACACATGTGGCCTATGTTGAATTGCTTGACTTCTTAGGGAGGGTGGGTGGGAAGGGAAGAGGGGAGAGAATTTGGAACTCAAAGTTTTAAAAACAGATGTTCAAAAACAAAAAAAAAATTGCATGCAACTAGAAAATAAGATACACAGGCAATGGGGTGTAGAAATTTATCTTGCCCTACAAGAAAGGAAGGGAAAAGGGGATGGGAGGGGAGTGGGGTGACAGAGAGGAGGGCTGACTGGGGAAAAGGGCAACCAGAATATATGCCATCTTGGAGTGGAGGGGAGAGTAGAAATGGGGAGAAAATTTGTAATTCAAACTCTTGTGAAAATCAATGCTGAAAACTAAATATGTAAAATAAATAAATTTAAATTTAAAAGATTAAAAAAAGAAAATCAATGCTGAAAACTAAGAATATTAAATAAATAAATAAGAATTTAAAAGAAAGATTGCATGTAATTTTTTATGGGCTGTACTTACACATTCATATTGAAACTATTTTCAGATAGTCTTGTTGTAGATAATTAGAACCAATGGGAGAAACCACGAGAAGGAAGAAAGAAACAAAAAAAAGAAAAAAAAATGAGAAAGAGAGAAAACAATATATTTCAGTCTGCATTTACACTCCATAATTCTCTTTCTGGATGTGAACGGTATTTTCCATCATGAGTCCTTTGGAGTTGTCTTGGATCCTTGCATTGTTAAGAAGAGATAAGTCTATTAATGATAGTTATCACACTTTGTGTCTACCACTGTGCACAGTACACTCCTGGTTCTGCTCACTTTACTCAGCATCAGTTCATTCAAGTCTTTCCAGGTAAAAGCTCTTTTTTCTTGCTTTTATATGAAAAACAAATTTCCCAATTCTAACTCCCCCTTCCCCTTTCTCTGAGTGCATCTTTCCTTCTTACTCCTTCATTTTTGTTTTGGAGATCATTCCAACATATTTGTTTCAAACCCATGCCCTCTAACTATGCAAATTTCTTATAATTGACCCAATAATTACAAAGTTCTTAGGAGTTACATGTATCATCTTCCCATGAAGGAATGTAAACATATTAACTTTATTGAATCCCTTATGATTACTATTTAATGTTTACCTTTTTGTGTTTCTCTTGAGTCTCGTATTTGAATGTGAAATATTGTATTCAACTCTGGTCTTTTCATCAGAAATGCTTGAAAATATAATCTATTTTATTAAATATCCATTTCCCTCCCCTCCTGACAGATTGTACTGTTTCTCTTAATAAGTTACTCTTGGTGCTAATCCTAACCCTTTTGAATTTTGGAATATCATATTCCAAGCCATTCACTACTTCAATATGGTAGCGACTAAATCTTGTGTGATCCTCACTCTGGCTCCACTGTGTTTGAATTTCTTCTTTCTGGCTGCTTAAAGTATTTTTTTTACCTTTGAGCTATAGAATTTAGCTATAATATTACTGGAAGTATTTATTTTGGGATCTCTTTCAGGAGGTGATTGGTAGATTCTTTCAATGTCCATTTTACTTTCTGGTTCTAGGATATCAGGACAGTTTTCCTTAATAATTTCTTAAAATATGATGTCTAGGTGTTTTCTTTGATAATGTTTTTCAGACAGTCCAATAATTCTTAAATTATCTCTTGATCTATTTTCCAGGTCAGTTTTTTGAGATATTTCACTTTTTCTTGTATGCTTTTCATTCTTTTTACTTTATTTTAATGATTCTTGTTGTCTCAAATAATCATGTAACTTCCATGCCCCCAGTTCTAATTTTTAAAGGATTATTTCCTTCCATGAGCTTTTGTACCTCTTTTTCCATTTGGCTAATTCTGCTTTTTTAAGAAGTTATTTTCTTCAGTGAATTTTTGTGCCTCTTTTGTCATTTGGCCAATTTTTTAAGGTGGTATTTTCTTTATTATTTTTTGTGCTTCTTTTACCAAGTTGTTAATATTTTTTTCATGTTTTCTTACACCACTTTAATTTATTTTCCTATTTTTCTCTTTAACTCATCTCTTTCTTTAATTCTTTCAGGAATTATTTTTTGGCTTGGGTTCAATTAGCATTCTTTTCAGAGGCTTTGGCTTTCTTGTTGTATTCTTTTGAACTTATATCTTGGCCTTCCCTTGCCACCATAGTAGCTTTTTATGTTCAAGTTCTTTTTTATTGTTTGCTCATTTTTTCCTGCCTATTTCTTGACTTTTAACTTTATGTGAAAGTTGAGCTCTGCTAACCTGGAGGTAGGGAGGCACTCTTCCAAATGTGAGGCTTTTTTTGTGCTGCTATTTCCAGAGCTAGTTTTTGAGGTCTACAAGTTTTCAGTACTTCCAATGTTATGTGATCCAGGGAGAGGTGCGGGCTCTGCTCTCCTAGTCCACACTCTGGTCTTTATTCAGGAAAGGCTCCAGATATCCTGAAGAGCTTGTGCTCTTCCTAGCCTTGGAACTGTGACTGGGGCCTGTGCTCGCTTGTGACTAACCACAAGTACTCCTCTCTTCCCTAGATCTGTGACACAGAACTGCTTATTCACAATAGAATTGTCAATCAATACCAGTTGCTCCACTGCCAGCAGTGTGTCCCCTGTAATCTATTTATGACCCATTGTCTGACCCCTTACCTTCTCTGGGCCGATAGCTCCCAAAGCTGCTATTGCTGATTCTGTTACAGTCATCTCCAAGGCCCAGCACTGGTGTTGCCACTCTATCACGCCAGTTCCCACCTTGGTGTCACTGAGCTAACCTGTTGACCTCCTCAATTGTCTTGGGCTGGAAAAATATCTCACTCTGACTTTTTGTTGCCTCTGCCACTCCAAAAATTAAACCAAGGAGTTATTTTAAAGTTCTTTGGAGGATGATGTTGGGAGAGTTCAGCTGGGATGCTGCCTGTACTCCAGTATCTTGGCTCCACTGGGTAGTAGCTATTGAAGCAACTAGAGTATCTGTCACTGGAGAAACATTGCATTTGCCAAACCAGAAGTGCAGTACAATGTTTTTCTATGTTCCTTATGTTCTGTCTGGCCTGGCTCTGGTCAGCTTCTGAAAGAATATGCTAAATGTGAGAACTTGAAGGTCTTCATGCTGGGCAAGGAGTTAGTAAGCAAGACCAGCCTTATAAAAATATAATCTTTTTCTTTTTTGGTGGGTGGGGGAGACACCTCCAAAATACCATTAGGGTAAAATTTATAGACAATGTAAGGTCTATGGATGACACAAGGCATTTGGGTCCCAACTAACTCTGAGCATTAGGAGGCAATGTATTGAACCTACTAAAATGAAACAAAGGCAGCCACTGTCTGATATGATGCTTCTGATAGTTGCAGTTTTGAGTGATCCAAGCTTTGGTTGCAGGAGACTACAGAACTTAGAGAAAAGCTATTATGGCTACTTATTTGTCACTAAGAACATGCAAAAAGACTGAAAGCTGTGCAGTGTTGACTTCCATGAATCTTCAGCTTATGTGAATGACACAGAACCTCAATTTTTGAGATACCATCCATAAGAGTTACAGTATGATTGATCTGTTCTAGAAGGTGGCAGAGGACTAGGTCATTGTGACTGCCTTTCAAATGATGACAAAGAATAAACCCATTGATTTGGTTCAGAGAGGAAGCACTTATTTCTATAGCTGCTGTTATCACTATAAGCTCTCCTGGAAGGGGCTTTCTGACCCCTGACTGCTCTCTGTTAGAAAAGGCTATCTGATCTGCCCACAGTTTCAGATAAGAAAGGGTGACCATACTGTGTGCTTTCCTAATAAGAGAAGCAATAGCATATGAAATGGTAAAAGGAGGGCCACTTGTAACCTTGGATGTCCACTCTGTTATAGGCACTTGTATCTGTATATAATTTAAGTGAATTTTTCTGTGTAAATAAAATCTTTTACCACACACGCGCACACACACACACACACACACACACACACACACTGGGAGGAGAGGGGGAAACTAGTCATCACTTACATACAAGAGAGGAAGTCTGTTTTGTGAGTACACTTAATATTAATAAAACCTGGGTCAAATCCCATCTCAATATGTACTAGTTGTATGACCCAGGGAAATTGGCAGTGGACGAGATCATTATGGCTTCATGATTTCTATCACCAGCATAAATATACTTCAGAGCAAGAGCAGAGGACGTAGGTGGCAGGAAGTATTCAGACTTTATGCTTAGCAGGACAATGACAAAAGATTTAGAAAGGTAATGGGTTCAAAGGTGGGGAAAATATATTACAGTGCATTAAAGAAAATCGGAGTTGTTGATCATGGGATAATACTGAGTAGGTCAAGAAATGGGAGCAAAACTTGGTCAATAATACAATGTAAGCTTCCTAAGGTCAGCCCCTGTTTTACTTTTTGCATTGCTAAAATCTCTGTTCATCGCATGGTGAATGGACCATAGTAGTGCCTAATAAATGCAGAAATTGAAGTAACAAAGGACTTTATGACAATGAGAAACATAGGAAGGATATTGGAGTGGAAGAACATGAGATCAAAATTATTTCTTCTGATCAGAGAATTAAAAATCTTTGAAGTGGAAAAACATGTAAAGTCTAAAGTATGACTAGTAGTTGGATGGCTAAACTAGACTGGAAATGAAGTTCATAATCAAGAAACTATATGTGCCTTTGGAAAGTATATCTAAAAATGACACTACCAAATTAAGCCAATCTATGAGCTCCAGAATGAATAAGGTTTAAGGTTTGGTCTTTGAGAAAGAAACCTAGTCAGTAAACCCCAAGTTAACTAGGCAGCTTTCAGTCATCAAAATTCACCTTCATTTGAAGAAGAGAGGGAGAGGGAGAGGGAGAAAAAGAGAAAGAGAATGAGCTGTGTTACCCAACCGCCTGGGTCCTCATTAAGGCATCTTGGACTAACAAAAACAGATTGTGTTTGTCCTTTATTCTCGAAGAGGACCACGACATCAGAGAGATGATGACATGACTTGCAGCTGACTTTGGAGTGAGGGAGAGCTGTGCAAGGTCACCAGCCTGACTTTTTCCTCCAAAGCCATCTGGGTCCAGTGGCCAGATATTTATAAGGATGACAGGAGATGGCCAAGGATGCAATGAGAAACCCCAGCCCTTTTAAGCTAAGGTCCTTTCAGGTTCTCACTTTGAGTGATGTAAGACCCATACTGTGATTAGAGCTTTTTAAGAAAAGAGTCAGGGGATGGCCCTTTTAATTAAAAAAAAAAAAACACCACTTACTGGCCCTCCTGGCTCAGAGTGAATGTAAATAGTAACTGTTTCTCTTTTGGACAGCAACCCCGAATTTCTGCCCATCCCAGGTTTTTGTATTTTTGTTGTTGTTATTGTTGCTGTTTTTTTAAAATTAAAGTGTCCACATCTTGATTCAATTCTTAAAGAGGCCTATTCATTGAATGGGCTTTACCTTGCTCAAAGCGAGAACCTGAAAACACCTTAACTTAAAAAGGGCCAGGGTCTGCCAATGAATCCTGAGACATCTCCATTCATTCTGATGAATATCTGGCCACTAGACCCAGATGGCTCTGGAATAGAAAATGAGGCTGGTGACTGCACAGCCCTCCCTCACTCCAATCAAAGTCAACTACAAGTCATGTTATCATCTTCCTGGTGTCATGCTTGTCTTTAAGAACAAACGAAAAACACAACAACCAAATTGATGAAGAAATATAAATGAACATCAGGGAAGTCAATATTTAAAAACAAGAAGAATCAAGGAAAAAATGGTGGAATAAGGAGTAAATCACTGTAATTCTTCCATATTCACCTCCAAACAACTATTAAAGTGTACCCCAAAACAGATCCTGGAACAGCAGAAGTAGCAAAAAAGATGGGGTGAAACAATATTTAGCCCAAGAAACTCAGAAGATTGGCAAGATCTGTCTCACTTGGGTAAAAAAGAGAGTGCAGTCCAGAAAAGGAAGTCTTCCAAAAAGTCAGAAGCATGCCCCCCCTCCACAAACCAGGGGAAGATCCTGAGCCCTAATGTGATGGAGCAGACAAACACCAACATCAGGACTCCCTATGTGCCTTAGCACAGCCAGGGGAACCAGCAGACTCCATCTCCAAGAACCACCACATGCTTCAGTGTAGCCCCAGGCAAACAGGCATCCTCCTGTGGCCAGACCTGAGCAAAAAGGTAGATGCCAATCCTACAGGTACCTAAACAAACAGGGAGCCATCAGAACTGGCCCCACCAGGCTTCAGCAGTCCTGGGCACATAGGCAACCTTTAGAGGCCATGCTACCGTGTGCTTTAGTGTAGCCCTGGAGAAATACAGAAACACACCACTGGGCTTCAGCACGTCATGGACACCACCACTAGGACACCAGATCAGCAACAAGTAAACTTACAGACCTCTACAGCCTGCAGCAGCACCAGCCAACCCCCACCCCCACTCCTCTCCCATCCCCTCAGCAGAAAACCAGATGTGAGGGTCCTCCATGGACATCAGGGCAACAACAGTGCAACACCATGTTAACAAGTCAGGGCCTGTAGCCAGAGGCAGTGCCCTTTCCACCCCAAAAGCAGAGCTCAAATTTAAAAGAAAAGAAAAATGAAAAAAAGATGAGTAAAACAATAATAATCTGGCCATAGAAAGTTATTATGTCAATAAGGAAGACCAAGACACAAACTCAGAAGAGGACAATGGTATCAAAAAACCTATGGGTAAAACCCCAAAGAAAAAGTGGTAAGTAGTCTCAAGCTCAGAAAGAACTCATGGAAGAGCTCAAAGAGTTTAAAAATCATGTAAGAGAGGTAGAAGAAAAATTTGGAAAAGAAATGAGAGTGATGCAAGAAAATTATGAAAAAAGAGTCAACTGCTTGGAAAACAGCTTAAAAAGCAGAATTGGACAAAAAACAAATCCTTAAAGAGTACAATTGACAATTGACCAAATGGAAAAGAAAGTACAAAAGCTAATTGAGGAAAACAACACCTTAAAGGTTAGAATCGGGCAAATGAAAGCTAATGACAAGAATCAAATGAATCTAAAAGAATGAAAAAATGGAAGAAAATGTAAAATGGCTGATGGGAAAAACAATTGATCTGAAAAACAGAACCAGGAGAGACAATATCATTGGATTACCTGAAAGCCATAATCAAGGGGACCTGAACAGCATCTTTCAATAAATTATCAAAGAAAACTGCCTTGAGAACAAAATGGGTATTAAAAGAATCTACCAATCCCCTCAGGAAAGAGAAAAACTCCAAGGAACATTATAGCCAAATTTCAGAACTATTGGGTCAAGGAAAAATGTTCTAAAAGTGGCCAGAAAGACTTAATTCAAATATTAGGAAGTCACAGTGAGGATTATACAGGACCTGGAAACTACAACATTAAGTGACCAGAGGTCATGGAACATGATATTATGTAAGGCAAAGGAGCTTGGACTAAAAGCAAGAATCAGTTACCTGGCAAAATTAACTATAATATATCAAGAGAGAAAATGGTCATTCAATGAAATAGAAGGATTTCAAGATTTCATCAACAGAAGATCAGAATTAAACCAAAAATTTGACCTCTAATATTGAGACCCAAGAGAAGCATAAACAGATAAAAAGGGAAAAGAAAGCATAAGAGATTCAATAGAGTTAACTGTTCATGGGTAGATGTTACTTATAAGTCTGATAAATCATGTCATTTAATAATATAGCTAGAAGGAATACACAGAGTATGCAGGTATAAGATGAGTTTGAAGGAATGACAAAAAACTAAGGGAAAAGGAGTACAGTGGGTGCAGAAGAAAGGGGGAGGCAAAATGGGGCAAATTATTTCATGTGAAGAGGCACAAAAGACCTATTTTACAGTGGCTGGGAAGATCAGAGGCAGGGATGATGAGCATTGCTTGAATCTTACTTTCATCAGCAATTGACCCAAAGAGAGAGTAATATACACAGTTAGTTGAATATACAAATTGATCTTACCAGACAGGGAAGTAGGAGGGGAGGAGATTAAGTAAAATGACAGGTGAAGACTAACAGAAGGGAGGGAAGATCAGGAGAGGTGGTTGAGAGAAGCAAAACCAGGAGGGAAAGGGTAAAAGAACAGAGGGGACAAACAGGAGTAAGAATAGCATGTAGGGAAATACAGGTAGTAATCATAACTGTAAATACAAATGGTATGAACTCTCCTATAAAGTGGAAATGGAGAGCAGAATGGATAACCTAGTGTTTGATAAACCAAAAGATCCCTGTTTTGGTTTAAAACTCACTATTTGACAAAAACTACTAGGAAAACTGGAAAAACATAGGACATAAATTAAGTATAGAACAACAACTTACACCATATACCAAGATCAGGTACGTTTGTATAAAACAAATGCAACCAAGATTGGAAGGAAAACACAAATCTGGAAAACAAATCTTTACAGCAAACCACTTCGATAAAGGCTTCATTTCTCAAATATATAGAGAATTGAGTCAAATTTATAAGAATACAAGTCATTGCCCAATTGATAAGTGGTCAAAGGATATGAAAAGGCATTTTTCAAAGGAAGAAATCAAAGCTATCTACAGGTATATGAAGAAATGCTCTAAACCACTTTTGATTAGAGGAATGCAAATTAAAGTAACTCTGAAGTACCATTTCATACCTATCAGATAGGTAATATGACAAAAAAAGGAAAATTATTGAGGTTGGAGAGAATGAGGGACAATTGGGACACTATGTATGGTTGGTGGAGTTTTAAACTTATCCAACCACTCTGGAGAGCAATTTGGAACTATGTCCAAAGAGCAACCAAGCTATTCATACCCTTTGATCTAGTAATACCACTATTAGGTCTGTATCCCAAGGATGTGCAAAAAAATTTCTGCAGCTCTTTCCATGGTGGCAACATATTGGAAATTGAGAGGATGCCCATCAATCAGGGAATGGCTGAACAAGTTATGGTACATGAATTTAAAGGAATATTATTGTGCTATAAGGAATTGTGAACAAGCAGATTTCAGAAAATCCTGGAAAGACTTGTACGAACTGATACAAAGTGAATTGAGTAGCACTAGGAAACATTGTACATACTATTAGCAATATTGGGTGATTATCAACTATGAATGACTCAGCCTTTCTGAGCAACTCAATGATCTAAGACAAGTACAAAAGACTCAGGAAGGAAAATTCTATCCATATCCAGATAAAGAAGTTATGAACTTTGAATATGGATTGAAGCATATTTTTCTCACTTACTTGTACGCCTTCTCAAGGCATTTTTTTCCTATTGATCTGATTCTTTTTTCACAACTGTGACTAATATGGAAATATGTTTTACATGATAGCACATGTATAAACTATATCAAACTGCCTACGATTTTCAGAAGAAGTGGGGAGGGATAGAGAAATATTTGGAACTCAACATCCTGTAAAAATGAATGCTAAAAATATTCTTGACATGTAAATGAGAGAAAATAAAATACTATTTTTAAAAGAAGGATCAAGGATGTTGCTATAGTCAGAAAGCATGAAATTCAAAGGAGGCAAGTTTATTGAGTGATTATGAAAAAGTAAAAGTATGACGTGGAAAGGGTACACTGACCCTACCACCAGGCTATGTTAGATGTGGATGTAGACTTGACCTTCACTAGAGATATTTTCTGGGAATATGGTGTTCTTTGGGCAAAATGATTATTTTACTTAATGCAAAGAGTGGAAGAGAAAATAAAAGGGAGAAATCAAGGATAATCAAGAATTTATACCAGAAATGAAAGTTCCAAAGAACAGAAAAGGAGAAGTGGGGACATGAGGCTAGAAGCCGAGGTTTAATAAGGGTGGGGTGAAGCAAAATGTGAGCATGATAAAGGTGGTCAGAATATGGATCCAATATGGGTCTATTGGATGAAAAGCATGAATGTGATAGAAAGTCAGAATGTGAGCTGGAAGTATGTATTTACCGTGAAGAATGTAGAATAATCATGTAAGTAGAAATGATGAATGGTTAATGAATATTATAATATTTAGACTGCTATTATTTAAGAATTTCAAATTCAGATTAAAATTAGATATAATTTTTGTTTTAAAGAATATCCTAACTTTAGAATACACACTTAGGTTTTGAAAAGATGTAATTAGTAATTATTTTGGTCACATAAAAGATAATGTAAACTTGCATTTAAAAGACCTGATAAAACAATATATCTAGCCCCTCAGTACTTGGATGATTGTCTTTTAAACTGCTACTCCTACGTAAGCAGGATAGAACCCTTGGATAGGACGTAGGTATGTTCCAATTTTGTTTCAGTTCTTTTACCAGTTTACAGTTTGATTTTGGACAAGTAAAATCACTTTACTTTTCCTTTCTGTGAAGTGATTCTAAGAATAGTCGTTCCTCTTGTTGCCAGAATGAAGTAAAGAAAAATGAGAAGATACTTGTAAAAGATTTCAAAATCCTTAGATGTATTTTATGAAAAAGATCACAGTCAGATGGTTATTTTCTCTTTTATTCACAAGTGCATATTCATATATAACCATTGCAATGTTCTCAGAAAACACACTTATTTAGGTCAATAAAGAAGTTATATCTTAGAGGAGACTGGCATAAACTCTCAGAGCTGAAAGGGAAAAAAGATAAAAAGAAAGTAACTATGAAGAATAAAGACCCATTTCAGTTTTATTTCAACCAGGGTACCTTCATTAGCAGCAACCAAAAACCTTAATGAAGTTTACAGTTGTGTATCTTCTTTTTTAAAAATTAATTTATTTATTTTCAGTTTTCAACATTCACTGTCATAAGTTTTAAATTTTCTTTTTTTTTGTTTCAATTATTATTTATTTATTTAATATTTTAGTTTTCAGTATTGATTTTCACAAGAGTTTGAAAAACAAATTTTCTCCCCATTTCTACCCTCCACCCCACTCCAAGATGGCATATATCATTGCCCAGTCAGCCCTCTCTTTTGTCACCCCACTCCCCCTCATTGTCTTTCCCCTTACTTTCTTGTGGGCCAAGATAGATTTATATGCCCCATTGCTTGTATATCTTATTTCCTACTTGCATGCAAAAAACTTTTTTTTTGAACATCTGCTTTTAAAACTGAGTTCCAAATTCTCTCCCCTCTTTCTTCCCCACCCACCCTCACTAAGAAGGCAAGCAATTCAACATAGGCCACATCTATATCATTATGCAAAACCTATCCACAATACTCATGTTGTGAAAGACTAACTGTATTTTTCCCCTTCCTAATCTACCCCCCTTTATTCAATTTTCTCCCTTGACCCTGTACCTTTTCAAAAGTGTTTACTTTTGATTACCTCCTCCCCCTATCTGCACTCCCTTCTATCATCCCCCCTTTTTATGTCTTTCCTCCTTCTTTCCTGTGGGGTAAGGTACCCAATTGAGTATGTATGTTATTCCCTCCTCAGGTCAAATCCCATGAGAGCAAGATTCACTCATTCCCCCTCACCTGCCCCCTCTTACTTTCCAATGAACTCCTTTTTCTTGACACTTTTATGTTAGATAATTTACCCCATTCTATCTCTCCCTTTCTCCCTCTCTCAATATATTCCTCTCTCATCCCTTATTTGATTTTTTTTAGATATCATTCCTTAATATTCAACACATATGTATATATATATATGTATATGCATATATAAATATATACATATATACACATATATGTGTATATTCCCTTCAGCTACCCCAATACTGAGGTCTTATGAATTATACACATAATCTTTCCATGTAGGAATGTAAACAGAACAGTTCAACCTTAGTAAGTCCTTAGGATTTCTCCTTTTTGTTTGCCTTTTCGTGCTTCTCTTCATTCTTGTGTTTGAAAGTCAAATTTTCTATTCAGCTCTGGTCTTTTGACTCATAAAGCTTGAAAGTCCTCTATTTTATTTAAAATCTATATTTTGCCTTGGAGCATGGGTAGGTGATTCTTGGTTTTAATCCTAGCTCCATTGACCTCTGGAATATCATATTCCAAGCCCTTTCATCACTTAATGTAGAAGCTGCTATATCTTGTGTTATCCTGTTTGTGTTTCCACAATACTCAAATTGTTTCTTTCTGGCTGCTTGAAGTATCTTCTCCTCGAACTGGGAGCTCTGGAATTTGGCAACAATATTCCTAGGAGTTTTCTTTTTGGGACCTTTTTCAGGAGGCCATCTGTGGATTCTTTCAATTTCTATTTTACCCTCTGGCTCTAGAATATCAGGGCAGTTCTCCTTGATGATTTCTTGAAAGATGGTATCTAGGCTCTTTTTTTGATCATGGCTTTCAGGTAGTCCAATAATTTTTAAATTATCTCTCCTGGAAGGTTGTGCACAGCCACAGATATGTGGATTCCGTGAGGACCAACCCTGACATACTGCGCTTCTCTCAGCAACCTAAAGGGGCAAGGACAACTCCAGGGGACTCACGATGGAGAATGCTATCTTCATTCAGAGAAAGAACTGCGAAGTTTGAATACAGACTGAGGCACACTACATGCTCGCCTTTTCTGCTTCTCTTTTGTTTTTGGTTTTGGGGTTTTTTTTTTGTTTGTTTGTTTGTTTTTTTGGTTCTGTTTCTTCTTTCTCATGATTCATTCCATTGGTCAAAATTCTTCTCCACGACTTGACTAGAGCATAAATTAATTCAATGCGAAGTTATACATGACAGTTATATGAGACTTCATGCCGTCTTGGGGAGGGAGGGGGGAGGGAGGGGAGAAAAACTGGAACTCAAAACTATGTAGAACCGTGTGTGGTAAACTAAAAATAAATAAAGGAAAAAAAATAATTTATAGAAAAAAAAAATTATCTCTCCTGGATCTATTTTCCAGGTCAGTGATTATTCCAATGAGATATTTCACATTGTCTTCCATGTTTTCATTCCTTTGGTTCTGTTTTATAATATCTTGATTTCTCATCAAGTCACTAGCTTCTGCTTGTTCCAATCTAATTTTTAAGGTAGTATTTTCTTCAGTGGTCTTTTGGACCTCCTTTTGCATTTGGCTAATTCTGCCTTTCAAGGCATTCTTCTCCTCATTGCCTTTTAGGAGCTCTTTTGCAATTGAGTTAGTCTATTTTTTAAGGTGTTATTCTCTTCAGCATTTTTTTTGGGTTTCCTTTAGCAATTCATTGACTTGCTTTTCATGATTTTCTCACATCACTCTCAATTGTCTTCCTAATTTTTCTCTACTTCTCTAACTTGCTTTTCCAAATCCTTTTTGAGCTCTTCCATGGCCTCAGACCAGTTCATGTTTTTCTTGGAGGCTTTTGGTGTAGGCTCTTGCACTTTGTTGACTTCTTTAGGCTGTATGTTTTGATCTTCTTTGCCACCAAAGAAAGATTCGAAAGTCTGAGTCTGAATCAGTCCATTTTCCCTGCCTTCACTTCCCAGCCAACTACTTGACCCTTGAGTTTTTCATCAGGGCATGACTGCTTATAGAGTAGAGAATACTTTGTCCCAAGCTTGAGGGGTTGTGCTGTTGTTTTCAGAGCTATTTCAAGCTCTGCCAAACCAGTGCTCCTCCTCCCTGAAGAACCACAAACCCAGACGGCAACTAAGATCTGAGCAGGCTCTGCACTCCCTCTTGAATCTGCCACTTAATTCCTCCCACCAGGTGGGCCTGGGGTCAGAAGCAACTGCAGCTGTAGTTCTATCCTCAGAGCTGCACCACCTCCGTTGCCCCTGGGGAGGTGACTGAACTGCGAACCCCTTTGACTCTGTCCCTGCAGTTTTTTCCCACTAAACCTCTCTGTTGTCTTTGATGTTTGTGGGTTGAGAAGTCTGGTAACTGCCACAGCTCACTGATTCAGGGTGCTAGGGCCTGTTTCACCTGGCTCCTGGTCTGGGCTCCGATCTGCTCCCTTCCCAGCTCCATGTGATGGACCTTACTCAGCCGCCATCCAGGCTATCCTGGGCTGGAGCCCTGCTTCCCTCTGTGATTTTGTGAGTTCTGCAGTTCTAGAATTTTTTCAGAGCCATTTTTATAGGTGTTTGATGGGTCCTGGGGGAGAGCTTTAGGGAAATCCCAGCTTTCCAGCCACCATCTTGGCTCAACCACAAGTTTTAAATTTTCTCTCCCTCACTCCTCCCTCTGTCCCCAAGAAAACATACAATCTGATGGCTCTGCACATACATTTTTATTAAACATATTTTCAGGTTAGTCATGTGCATAGAAGAATTATTATGAATGGGAGAAACCATGAGAAAGAAAACAAAACAAAAGAGAAAATAGCATACTTCGCTCTACATTCCAACTCCATAGGTCTTTCTCTGGATGTGGATAGCATTTTCCATCATGAGTCCTTTGGAAAAGTTTTATGTCCTTGCATTGCTGTGAAGCACTAAGTCTATCAAAATCAATCCTCGCACACTGTGGCTGTTAGTGTGTACAATGTGCTCCTGTTTCTGCTCACTTCACTCAGCATCAGTTCATATAAGTCTTTCCAGGTTTTTTTGAAGTTCACCTGTTCATCATTTTATATAGCACAATAGCATCCCACTACATTCATATGCCACAACTTGTTCAGCCATTCCCCAATTGATGCGCATACCATTGATTTCCACTTCTTGGCCACCACAAAAAGAGCTGCTATAAATATTCTTTTACATGTGAGTCCTTTTCCCATTTTTGTAATCTCTTTGGGATACAGACCTAGAAGTTGAATTGCTGGGTCAAAGGGTATGCACATTTTTACATCCCTTTGGGCATAGTTCAAAATTGCTCTCCAGAATTGTTGGATCAGCTCACAACTCCACCAAAAATGAATTAGTGTTCCAATTTTGTCACATCTTCTCCAACATTTATCATTTTCCTATTTTGTCATGTTAGCCAATTTGATAGGTGTGATGTGCTACCTCAGAGTTGTTTTGATTTGCATCTCTCTAATCAATAAGGATTTAGATCAATTTTTTTATATGACTATAGATAGCTTTAATTTCTTCCTCTGAAAAGTGCCCATTCATGCCTGTTGACCAGTTATCAGTTGAGGAATGACTTGTATTGTTGTAAATTTGACTCAGTTCTCTATATATTTTAGAAATGAGGCCTTTATCAAAGACACTAGTTGTAAAAATTCTTTCACAGTTTTCTGTTTCCCTCCCAATCTTGGTTGCATTGG